>NC_062562.1:27106862-27829987 GCF_022837055.1 Prionailurus viverrinus | reverse complement strand
CAGGATCTATTTCAGGTACCATGAAAATTTCAAAAGGTGCTTTGGACAGTTCCCAGACCTCAAGAAACTTGCCCTTATGTTCCTCTTTTACTTTCCTTTCCTTTTCCCCTTTGACCAACTCCCCCTAAAATTTGAAACTGTCTACTAAACTGAATGTAGTATGCAAGCAATTGAACAGTTACCTGTAAAACATAAATGTCACCATCTTTACTACTAAGTGAAGTTGGTAGGTCCTTGGAACGAACTAAATTTGGTTGTAAGTTTCCTGGCCCCTAAGGCGGAAAAAAGGGAACTATTTGCCATATGTAACATACCTTGTCTGACCAGACAAAGCATTGCAGTTTTTCCACATAGAATCTCTTTGGGATTAAAGCTAAAGGTAGAATTCTTGGTTGCAAATGCTGATTTGAGTGCATTTGGTAAACAAAGGAATAAGTACAGGGAGGTGAGGCAGAGAACATGGACCATATCTGCTTTGCTTACTCTTGTGTCCCAGGGCTCAGCACAGGGCCTGGCTCATGAGGGGTATTTGATACATAGTTGTTTATTAAATTGAACTATTCAATGCAGAGTTTTGCATTAACTTTTTTATTTTTATTTTTTTATGAGAGAGAGAGAGAGAGAGAGAGAGAGAGAGAGAGAGAATCTTAAGCAGGCTCTACACTCAGTCTAACTCAGGGGCGGTGCAGAGCCCAACTCTGGGCTCAATCACATGACCTGACCTGAAATCAAGAGTCAGACACTCAAGCAACTGAACCACCCAGGCGCCCCCGCACCAACTTTTTTTTTTTAACATTTGTTTATTTTTGAGACAGAGAGAGACAGAGCATGAATGGGGGAGGGTCAGAGAGAGGGAGACACAGAATCTGAAACAGGCTCCAGGCTCTGAGCTGTCAGCACAGAGCCCGATGTGGGGCTTGAACTCACGGACCACGAGATCATGACCTGAGCCAAAGTTGGCTGCTTAACCGACTGAGCCACCCAGGCGCCCCAGCAACTTTTAATAATGAAGATGCACTATGTACTCTGTCTTTGAATGTTGTGTTCTCTCTCCCTAGAATGCCGTCCTTCCAGACCTTACTTACCTCCTTCTCATTCTGCAAGTCTCACAGTTAAGTCAACCCCTTTTGCTTTAGCAACTCTTAGAATGATCTACTCCTTTCCTTTAGAGCTGTTGGCTCAACTGGAAAAGATAGGCTTCCTGGTGGTCTTTGGCTTGTGTGAAGCTCCCCTCACAGCCTCCAGGAGTCATAGGTACGGCTTGATTTTGATCACGTTGGTACCCCAGACCCTAGCATAGTGCTTAACACTTAATAGATACTCAGTAAATTCTTTAAGTGAATATAAGTTAAAAATTCCTTGTGCTTCTAATGAACTTTGAATGAAAATGAGGATAATGTATGAAAATGTAGGTCAGTTTAATGTAAGAATAATGATGACAATGATGATGAGTAAAATACAAGTAATGATAACTACTCTACTGAATTCTAACCATGCCCAGGTAAAGTAAATTGTCCCCCTCAAAACTCTATGAGGAAGGCAAAATTATTATCCCCATTCTTACCATTGTGGAGAATGAGCGTGAAGGCTGAGAACTTGGATAGAGTCATGCACTTATTTGATTGGTAAAGCCCAGGATTCAAACACTCTTACCCACTAGGCAAAATCGTCTCCCTGTGCTATTTTGCTAAAGCTCCCTCAGGTTAATAACCTGGAAGCACAAAGCGATGGTGTCCTCATGTGTCTTGAATAGTGTGTGGTAAGTTACTTTGTGACAACCCAAAGTAGCAATCCGCACCCCCGCCCCCCCCACCCCATTTCATTGTGAGGTTTCAGCTGTTTTTCTAGAAGGGAACAGACACTGTAGAACCAGAGGCTGTATGATTCTTTTGTTCTCACAGGATTGGTGTAGGATGTTTGTTTTACCCACCCTCTGTGGTGTGCAGCCCCCTTGCTGAATGCCCTTTGCTGCGGTTCCATTTGGAAGGGGTTATCACATATTTCATTTGTTGGTTTGAAAACCCAATGTTTATTGCAGTGCAGCGTGGCCACGTTATTATAAGTCGTTAGACAAATT
This sequence comes from Prionailurus viverrinus, assembly GCF_022837055.1. NCBI lineage: Eukaryota > Metazoa > Chordata > Mammalia > Carnivora > Felidae > Prionailurus > Prionailurus viverrinus. The sequence continues at coordinate 27,827,910 of NC_062562.1, read as the reverse complement.
AAATGATTCAGTGTAGTAGCTCTGAAAAGTCTAATTTCCATGTGTGGAATCATGTTTATCATCACCCAAATTCAAAGGCAGAAAAATAGCACGTTTACATTGGTAACTTATTCATAACTTTCCCTTTCTACCTTGTTTGTTTGTTTTAAATTCCAACCCCGCCTGTAGGATGACACACAAAAAAGGATACTATTTAAATATTAGGACCTCGATGGGGTGAAGCTATTGAGGTAAGTGCGGCACTGTATTAGTGCTGTCTGCCTCCTCGGTCCGTTCGGTACAGATGTGGGGATTGCCAGCTTTTCCTTTAAGTGTTTGGCTAACTGATTCTTCAAGGCCTTAAGGTCTCTCAAGTAAGTGTACATAGAAGGCATTTTAAAATACACAGTATTGACCCAGGAGGAAGTACCATTTCCTTTGGGGCTTTCACGATTACTGAACTGTTCTGCAAGCTTTCTCTCTCCACGGATTCTCCCACTAGGAAGAGAAGCAACATTCTAGCTTCTTTAAAGAATGACCTCCTTGTCTTAAGGAGGATCTTTTGGTTATTAGCAGCAAAAACTGTCTTAAAGCTAACTCTAACTCTTCTTTTCAAGCTCGAATTCCATTCTGGAGGGGGAAGAATCTGAACATAGAACATAGAAGGTTAATGGCAGACTTGCTTCACAGGGAAATATGAAAAGCAAAACTGCTAAGTCTGCTGAGAACTAATCAAGTATATTGTTCCCTTGATTCTAGAAAATTACAACGAGCCTTTGAGAAAGGGTGAAAAGATGTCCATGGCGTGCTCTCAGTTTACTTTGTCTGTAAATGCATGTTTCCTTCTTCCCTGTGGTTCCAGAGGTGATGGTCTGTGCTGAAGATAATGGCTACTGACGGTCTGTTGCTGTTCCCCTGGCAGAGCTCTGTGTCTTTGCAAATGACAGATGGTTCCCTCTGCTGGCTGAACTTAAAGTCAGCCCTCCAAGCTGAGCCAACCTGGGAGGAATCACCATCAGTCTCACTGATTATTAAAACATAGTTTTGAGTTTTATCCGTAAACAATCAGCCATCTGTGACCGGTTTAAGTGCACTTTAGAACTGGTGACAGAATTCCTTCCTTTCTTCCTTTCTCCCTCCTTCCTTGCCTCTTCTGTCTCTTTCTTTGTGTCTCCTTCTCTCTCTCCCCCTCCCTCCTCTCCCTTTCTTTATTTTGAGAAAAATTTAAAAATACAGCCAACCACAAAATGTAGTGTAATAAACATCTATAATCCCGCTATCAGAAAAGGAGCATCCATTTCTGTTTAGTCATTATTGATACTGTTTGTTTGTTTGTTTAAGGAAATCATTGAAGAAATTAAATTCCATCTTAACTAGCATATTCTGTTTTTCCTCCCACTTTCTCTGGTGCAAAATTCCCTACCACAGATTTGGGATGTGTTTAACCAGTTTGTTGTTTTTATACACATATACGTGTATCCATCACCAAAACGTACTATTGTGTTTGCATGTTTAAAATTTGCCTTCTCGTTGGTTTTGTTCACATGACATCATTTATAAAACTTATCTGCATTGATGCTTATAACCAATTGATTTCTTTTAACAGCTGCATAATACTCCATCTTATAATTTTTATTTACCTATTTCCTTTTCAGGGCAGATTTTCGGTCATTTCCAAGTTTCGCTATACTTAAAAAAAAAAAAAAAAAGGAAAACCACTGCAGTAATCTTTTTAGTATATATCTCGTTGTGCATATGTTTCTTGAGCCCAGTATACCTGGCAAGAAGATTCACTATGCCATCGGATATGTGTAGTATCGCTTTTGATAAATGTGATAAAATTGCTCACTAGAATGATATACCAACTCTTGGTTCTGCCAGAAGTAAGCTAGAACAATGAAGTATTTTTTCCTGTATTTTGGACAACACTGAATTTTGTCAATCTTTTTCATGTTTGCTGCTTTGATAGAGTACAAATAGAATCCTACCTATTATTTTATTTTGTATTTTCTTCTAGTGAGCCTAAGCTGCTTTTTTAAATATTCATTGTCCATTGAGATTTCTTCTTTCAACTACTAGTTTTTTTCTATTTGCTTATTCATTTTTTCTTGATTTTAGGAGTTCCTTATATACTCTGATGATTTATTCTGTCTGTTATATATATTGCCAATATCTTCAGCTGGTCTGGCACTTGAGAAGACCATCTCTCCAGGTGATTGGTACAGTTAAATTGTTATGGTTTCTAATTTAATTCTAAGAATTATCAAAAAGTCAGGCATCTTTCTCTACTTCTAGTTCATTGCAGATCCTTTTGGATCTACTTTCAAAATATGCAATAGAGAATGATCACTTCTCCCAATCTCCCGTTCTCCCTGACCAGCATCTTTATCCACCAGGATTGCTGTGGGACCCCACCCCCACCCACGAGTGGTGTCTCTTTAGTTTATTCACAAAGAGCCTGAGAGATCTTACTAAACTGAAGTGACATCTTATTCCATCTGTGCTCAGAATTGCCCACTGGCTTTCCACCTTGGTGTGAGTAAATGTCCAAGTCCTTGTAATGGCCCAGAAAGTCTGGTACCATCCAGCTCCCTGCCAAGGCTCTGACCTTGTCTCCTACCACTCTCCCCTCACGCTCCAGCCATATTGGCTTTCGTGCTGTTCTTCTAGAATAGTAAGCATTCTCCTCCTTTGGACCTCTGCGTTTTCTGCTCCCAGTGCCTAGAACTTTCCTTACCCAGAAGCATCTTCCTGCTGACCTCACTCAGGTCTTTGCCGGCATGTTACCATCTCTGTGAGCTCTTTCCTGATTTCTTTGCCTAAAAATGCAAAAATGTCCCTGTACTCACTGTATTAATTTCCTGGGGTTGCCATGACAAAATACCACAAACTGAGCCACTTAAGATAACAGAAATGTATTGTCTCACCATTTTGGAGGCTACAAGTCTGAAACTGAAGTATCATGAGGGCCATCCTTCCTCTGAAACCAGCAAGGGAATCCTTCTTTGCTTCTTCTTGGCTTCTGGAACATGACTAGCTATGCTTAGCATTGCCTGGCTTGTAGCTGCATCACTCCCCACCCTGCTCTTGTCATCGCACGGTGTCCTCCCTGTGTAGTATCTATCTTCACATGGTCATCCTCTTCTGGGGACACTAGTCTTACTGGAGGAGGGTGTGTCCTCCTCCAGTATGACCTCATCTTAACTAATTATATCTGCTATGACCCTATTTCCAAATCAGATCACACTTTTAGGTATTAGGGGTTAGAACTTCAACATATCTTTTTGGGGGACATAGGCCATAATATAATCATAAGACTCATCATCTCCTTTCCACTTTGTGTTTCTCAGGAACACAAAGCACTATTTAACCAACCGTGTAGTTTACATTTTTATTTTGTCTGTCATCTGTCTCCCACCAGAATGTAGGCATCATAAAGGCAGGATTTGGGGTTGTTATGTTCACTGCTATAGAGAACAGTGCCTGACATCTTACTAGGACTCAACAAATGTTTATTGAATGAATGGTTATCTGTGTTTAATTATTGCATCAAGCAGAGCATGTGGCATGATATGGACCATAACCGTTAGACAAAGAAAGGAAAATAATTAAATAAAATCTTAGGAAATGTATAAGTGTTTGTAATTGTGATACTTTTATTTCAAAGAAGGTCATGTGAAGGAATACCATGGGTAGAGGTCAGAGCAGAGAGGGGCCAGCCAGCTGGAGGATCAGTATATTGTCATTGAGTGATTTATGGGCAATGGGGTCTCTCTGGCCTCATTGTCACTTCTCTGCTTCAGAGTTATTCCGTGAAGCAAGGTGGGGCACAGGCCTCTCACTTTGCCTCAATACTCAACATGTGCCAGAAACTGTGCTTGGTGCTTTATCTTCATTTAAAAAAAATCATCCTTTTGGTAAATATACCCCTCAGATATTATTATGCCCATTTGACAGAGGTGGAAAGTGAGGCTCAATGAAGTTGAGCAGCTGTATCCAGCACACAGAGATAGTAAATGCATTACTAAGATTCAAACTCAGGACCAAAAAACCGTGTTCCTCCCATTGTGAGATTCCCTCAGAGTCTTGTGGACACTAAAGTTTCAAGGAACTAGAGTAAACTGACCCACAAAATACTCTTCAGACAGATGATACGGCACAGACCACCGTAAAACCAGAGAGGTACTCTTCCTACCAGACTTGTGGGTAAGCCTCATCCTTTTGCAAAATGGAAAACCCCAGTGCTGGGATTGGCCAGCTCTTGAGGAGGCTCATACTATGCATCCAGAACAGCCCAGGACTAGAAACAAGAAGCTGGAGTATCAGGACACCATTTTGCCACTTCCTTTATGTGGTCTTGTGTGAGTCACTTGAGCTGCCCCTCAGCCACAGTCTCTCTTGTGCAGAGTAATGATAACACCTGCAGAAATCACATGGGTGCCTTTATTCTGGCCTTTTAACAATAACAATGCAGTCATGCTAGCTGGTATCCTTGGCGAATGTCCACAGTGAAGTTGTACCTAGAGGCCAGCCATCCAGATCACTGCTGAAAAGATCATCTGATTTTTTTTGTTCCCGGTGAAGGTATCTCAGGACCACCTGCCTGCCTAGACCCCCTATAAAAGCTCTGTGCATTCTGCCACACAGCATTCTAAAGAGATAACAGTAGTTGGAGAGGTAGTATTTACTTAATTTTAAGTGTTTTCATGGAGTTTGATATAATTGACCTGCTATGGGCACATCCTTAAAATAGTAGTCACATTCTTAAGTACATATTAAAACAGAACTTTTAAAATGGTGACATTTCTGGCTTCATTTCCCTTGGAGAATTTACCCTTTCTCAAATTCTATTTGTAGCTGCCATTTTAAAATTGGGGTATAAATATTATGTCAGTTAAATAAAGGAGTGATGACTTCACTTTTTGAAGAAAGCACTACTTTTCCTTTCCATGAAGTGCAGCTTAACTGTTACCTGATTGACATGCCATTATATGATTCTCCCCCCACAAGTTACACACATTTAATAATTTTTTATGTATGAAAAGTAAGGTTAAACAGCTACAAAATCAAGTTGTTATGCTTTGCATAGCTTTGAGAATGATCGTGGAATGGAAACGAAATTCATGCAGCCGGCGGATGCTTCTGAGGCGGAACATGTCCTCTAAAATGGCATGGGATCATTCTTGGTCAGAGGGAGCAGTGTGGGATAAATCTTAGAAAAAGCGTTCAAGATGGGGCAGAAGAGTCGCTTGTCTTTCTATGTCTTTGAATAGTTTCACTGGAAAAGGTAAATATAACAGCAGTAAAGGAAGAGAAATGTGCTAATGTGGTAAAATTTTCCCAGCCTGTTGTCAGTGGACTGTGTTCATTGAACCCCTGCCTACAACTCCTGTTCACACTCCTCTCTTTTTCTAGCACCACCTCTCATTTTTATTCCCTGCAGTTACCCCATTCTGAGGACTCAGCGAACAATTTGGCATGTGTAATAAATGTAATACTGAATCGCCCTCATGTTCCAGAACACAAAGAGACTGTACTCCTTTTCTTGCTTCTAGTCAAGACCCAGTCTCCTATTTTCCCTTTATATTATCTGTCCACTTCCCTCTGGCCCTCCCCCTCCTTTCTCTCTGATTCCACAGTCACTTGAAACTCATAGGTTTATGCAAATTTTACACTTTAGAGATTGCCTCTATCATTTGTAGGACTGTGAGACGTTGCCACAGTCTTCTAGAAGTGCTCACCAGATGCAGATTGTGGTAGGACGAGGCAGGCATCTTCACTTCTTAATGTGCCTGCTTCTCTCCAGTGAGTCACCCTCCTGTCTAGAAAGTTTACCTGGAAAACAAAGGAGGTTTAAGGAAAATAAATGAAATGAGGTGAGGTGCTGGTGTTACATGCCTCTTACTATGAATATTTGTATGGAATTATTTGAAAAAAAATTTTTTAATGTTTATTTATTTTTGAAGGAGAGAGAGACAGAGTGTGAGTAGGGGAGGGGCAGAGAGAGAGGGAGACACAGAATCCGAAGCAGGCTCCAGGCCCTGAGCTGTCAGCACAGAGCCCGACGTGGGGCTCCAACTAACAAACTGCGAGATCATGACCTGATTTGAAGTCGGACGCTTAACCGACTGAGCCACCCAGGTGCCCCTTTGTATGGGATTATTTGATCCTTGTGTTATTGTTCCAGTTTGTGTTCTTAAGCCCTAGAACAAGACTCTTTTTGACAGGAAAGTTGCCAGTATGAATTATATGTATCTGAATGTGGGTCATTTTAATTTCAGTAATTGCTAGAAAGAATTATAACTTCTTTTTGTTTATAACTTCTAAAACTTCAAGTTTTAGAATCTTCACTTACTCCTCTTTGCTTGGAAGGAGTTCTGTTTCCTTCCCTAAGAGTAAAGGGCCTGTGTTTCATGACTCCAAATATCCTGTTTGTTTTTTCTCTTCTTTATGAGGATTCAGATTTCTATTTGCTGTGTGATCTCCATTAACTCACTTAACCTCTCTGGTTTCTTCCTCCATAGGATGAGGTTAATTATAGGAACTACCTCAGAGAATGGTTATGAAGGATGAGATGGCAAATTATGTAAAATGATGGCAAGGTGCCTTGCATACAGAGGCTCTCAAGAAATTATGAGGATTATACCAGAAGAAAATGTGTGCTTACCAACTCTGCATTGGTGTTTAAGGATAATATTTTCAATATGCTATTTCTCCTAGGGTGTTACCTATTGCAGTTTTCAATGAAGGGTATAGCAATACCTGAGACCCAAAACATAAGGTAGAATAAATAGTGTGGCAAAGTACCATGCAGATAATCTTTGGTAGTCATGCGCCTGTACAAGCCTCACTGCTTTGAGATTAAATGCTGCCAGCCTACGAGCCAGCAGACCTGACTGATGTTTTATCATTTTATCATTTTATCATTTCACTTAATGCTGTGCTTTTATTCCATATCTTCTTATGTACTTGGCAAGATGATCAAGGAAGCTCTGAGTCTGACTTATGTTTCTACTTAAAACCCAAACCAAACATCCCTAGATGAGATAATGAGTAGAGGTTAAGTGTTTTGAGGAGAGAAATTCAGAAACGCAAAGGAATGTCTTCTAATTGGTTTTACTTGTTTCCACTTCCAGTATGGCTAAGTAAGTTTTATTGAATCTGACATTCTCACAGATAGCAACTATAATATATGGGAGAAAAAATTACCTGAAGGCTCTAGAGAGTGAAAGCAAACAGACAGATTCTGGAGGGGAATTGGGATTCAAAAGTTGGAAGCATGGACAGTACAGAGTAAGTTTCCCATTTTACAACTTTTAGAGGGAGGACATGATGAAGTTAATGCCATTTGGGATAGCTAATTCCAATAGAAAAAACACTCTTTTCAGTATGAAGACCCAACAAACAGAGTTCAGGGCAACCATAGCCACTGGAAAAGAGAGTCTTGGAAAGGAGAGAGACAAACAGGGGAACTCTCAGTTCTGTGTATAAACACCACGTGAATATTTTTTTAATTTAATTTTTAATGTTTATTTATTTTTGAGAGAGAGACAGGGTGCGCGAGCAGGGGAGGGACAGAGAGAGAGGGAGATACAGAATCTGAAGCAGGCTCCAGGCTCTGAGCTGTCAGCAGAGAGCCCGATGTGGGGCTTGAACTCACAAACTGTGAGATCATGGCCTGAGCTGAAGTCAGACACTTAACCCACTGAGCCACCCAGGCGCCCCATCACCACGCGAATTTTTAACTGATCTCTGAACCATGCATACGTGGAACAGACACAGCTAACAGTCAAAGAACTGAACTGAGATTTGAGTTGCCACCCAAGGGGTAGTTTTCAATTTGAGTATAACCAAATTAATTGCCTGCTATAACAAATAAATCGAGGCTCTTCAAAGAACTCTTAACAGATTTCAGTCTTCACACCATCACATTCACATTCGTACGTTCACATGATACAACCCCAAATTATATGACACATGACAAAATCAAGAAAATGTGACTCCCTTCTGAAGAGAAAAGGCAGTCATCTGAGATAACACCAAGATGACCCAGATATGGTAATTAGCAAAGATTTTAAAGCAGCCATTAAAACTGTACTCACTGAAGGACAGAAAAATATACTCACAATGAATAAGGACACAGTAAATACAAACTACCAAAAAGAATTGAGTGGAAATTCTAGAAGTGAAAAATACAATATTGGGAACAAAAATTCACTGGGTGTGCTTACATTCATTGGAAATAACAGAAGATGTCCCTGAACCTTATGATAAAGCAATCAAGGTTTTTTTTTTCTGAAGAACAGGAGGAGAAAAGATTAAAACAAAAACAAAACTTGAACAGAGGAAACAAACAAACAAACAAACAAACAAACAAAAAACCCCAGAAACTCAGGGACCTATGTGACAAAAATAAAAATGTCTAATGTGTATCATTGTAGTCTCAGGAGAGGAGAAAGAGAATGGGACAGAAAAATAGTTGAGAAGTAAAGGCCAAAATTTTCAAATTTGGTGAAAAAGTAAATTTATAGATCAAGAAACACAGCAAACCCCAAACAGGATAAATTTGAAGAAAACCATGCTTAGGTATGCTATTCAAACTGCTGGACACCAACAATAAAGAGACAATCTTGATAGTGGTCAGAGAAAAACAGCACATTACCTTCCAGAGAGCAATGCTTTGTCATTATAAAGCATTATAAATAAGCACTGACCTCTCATCAGAAACTACAGAGGCTAGCAAAAGCAAAAGAGTATTTTTAAAGTAAAACAAAACAAAAACAAAACTCTGTGAACACAGAAATCCATGTATAGTTGATATGTACCCAAAATATCCTTTGAGAATAGAGGCAAATTAAAGACGTTTTCAGATAAAAGTAAACTAAAAGAACTCATTCACTGCCCATAGACCTACACCACAAAAAATGCTAAAGGAAGTTATTCAGGCTGCAGTGAGATAACACCAGATGGAATCTTAAATCTTCAAGAAGGAATGAAGAATATCAGAAATTATAAATATGAGCATTTTTTTTTCATCTTTAGTATCTTTAGTATCTTTAAAATGCATAGAACGCTTTACAGCCAAAATTATAATACTACCTTGTGGTGTTTATAAGGTACTGTGTATAGAGTAGTACATATGACAACTATAGCAGAGAGAATTGGCAGGTGCGATCAATGGACTCACACAGTTGCATAGTTTTCAAAGTTTATCTGAGGTGGTATAAAAATCTCATAGACTGTGAAAGGTCAAGAATGTATATTTTAATGCTTAGAACAAACACGAAAAACCCAAAAGATAAAATAGAATCCTAAAAATTTTATGTATGTATTTGTTTGCTTATTTATTTTAGAATCCTGAAAAGATTTTTAAATGATTCCAAAAGAATTCAGGAAAGTAGAAAGAGAGGACAGGAAACAGATGGGGGCAAACAGAAAACAAATAATAAAATTATAGCTCTAAATGCCACTATGTCAGTAATTACATTAAATGTTAATGGATTAAATAATTAAAAAGCAGCTATTATCAGAATGGGTTAAAAAGAACAAGAATAACTGTATTCTGTTACAAGATAACCTTTAAATATGAAGATACAGATAAGTTTAAAGCAAATTGATAGAAAAAGATAACCATGGAAACAGTCAGCACAAGAAGTCTAGAGTGGGTACATTAATATCAGACAAATTAAACTTTAAGATAAAGAGTATTACCAGAGATAAAGAAGAATATTTCATAATGATAAAAGTGTCATTACATTAAGCTGACATAAGAAATATAAATGAATATATACATAATAAAATTCCTCATGAGATCAATTTAAGTATTTTTGAGTCCAGAATTTTTTGAGGACTATTGTGAGTCAAGAGACACAGGTGTATCATCATTTTAAGCTAACAACCATTTAATAAAATTGTGGATCAAAGCTTAAGACAAGTGAAAAATAAAAAAGCATATTTGGAGGATATAGCCATTTGTATGCCTAACTGCTTGTAAGCTTTTCATTATACATTGTTATGTAATGTGTGTTTGCTTTATTTAATGAATTTTAGGTTTGAACACCTCCATGATCCAGGATCAAGTGAGGAAATAATCCCTCGAACAGAGTTCATATTTAATTGATAGGCACCATAACATCCATTAGGTCCATTCTGTTTAGTGCCCTCACCATTACTACTTGTTAAATATTTTAAATATTACCCCTGCTTACAATATTACATAAATTAGAAGCATTTCCTCCATTTGCCAGTGGAAGAATCTATGGTCCTGAGTTTCAGTAAGTTGCCCAATGTCGTGTTACTGGTGGATGGCTGAGCCAGCCTTTAAATCCAAGTCTGTGTGTTTCCAAATCTTCACCCAATGCACTACACCATTTCTTCTGAGGAAATATTGATCCATTGTTATTAGGGTATGCATATGAGGATCTACAGTTCCCTTTTTTTCCCCTGGACTCCCTTTGGGACAAAGGAATATTGTCATGGTATATCTGGCTACATTCTGGATACAATCAATGGCTGTGACTCATGGGAATGCTTGCTATTTTACATAATGACTGACCTATGACTTTGGCTCAGTTCTCTGGGCACGCTAGTGTATGAATGACCAAATCTGAAAACTTCATATGTGTATATTCTTGGTAGAGTTCTGTATTTCCAGTAGACACTGTTTACAGTACTAATTTAAGAGAGTGTTGACAACTTTTCTAGATTTCTATGTGCCCTATGACGTGAAAGAAGGGTGGCAATTTTTGGATCTTGGCCTAGTGGAAGGCCAAATTTTACATCATTGCATGGAGTTCAGAGCAATAAGTGATTTCTAAATGATGTTTAAGAGTTATACATTTGAGGGGCGCCTGGGTTGCTCAGTCAGTTAAGTGTCCAACTTTGGCTCAGCTCATAATCTCGTGAGTTCAAGCCCCACGTTGGGATCTGTGTTAACAGCACAGTGCCTGGAGCCTGCTTCTGATTCTGGATTCTGTGTCTCCTTCTCTCTCTGCCCCTCCCCTGCTCACACTCTGTCTCTCTCTCTCTCTCTCTCTCTCTCTCTTAAGAATAGACATTAAAAAATAATAATAATAAAAGTTATACGTGTGCATTTTACTACTTCTGATTAATAAGACTGCATTTATATCTTAAAGGGTCAATATTTCAGACTTTAAAATATTACTATGTGTCAAATACTACACTGCACATTTTTGCAAATGCTCTCTCTCAATCTTCACAACAATGATAAGAAATAGATATTGTCCCCATTTTAGAAATAGGGACACTAAAACTTCCATATTCTGTCCCTTTAAATAGAAGGCTAATACATTTGCTCCTCTTTGTGATATAGGACCTGAGCAAGTTGTGGCTTCCACTGTATTTGCTTGTAATATTTATGTAATTTCCATAATATGTGTGAGAGTCCCTAACCTGGAATCAGGCAACATGAATCCTGGTCATTCCTGTCTTACTAACTAGCTAAGGAATCTGTACTTCATTTATGGTGGCTTATACCCAGTTAAAATAAGATTAATAAAATATACATGTAAAATCAGGAAATAAATCCACTAGCCAATATTGCTAATATAATTGCAAATTTACACTGAACACAAAAATTCACTCTGAGTTTTCTGACAGGCAGAGTAAAATGGGAAACACAGGAAGTTTCTTATACTTATTGTCAGAAAAGTTAAACATATCGCCTTTTTCTTTTTTTCTTGAGAGAGAGAGTGAGAGTGTGTGCAAGCCGAGGAGAGAGACAGAGTAATAGGGAGAGCGAGAATCCTAAGCAGGGCCCACACCCAGCATGTAGCCTGATGCGGGGCTCAACATCAGGACCATGAGATCATGACCTGAGCCGCAATCAAGAGCTGATGTTTAACTGACAGAGCCACTTGGGTGCCACCAGAAATTTCTCATATGATCTCCAAATTCCCTCCTTGTTTTTGAGATTTTATAAAAATAGGGTCATAATGCCTACCTTTCAGAATCTTGTAGGATGAATTGAGCCCATATTGGTGCATAAACGTTAGTTTACTGTTGTCCTTATAGAACCCCAATAAATGCTCCTGGTAGAAATCTCAGGAGCGTCAGACTGTAGTTCGCTTTGTTAAAACTCCATTCTCTGAACTTCTGTGGGTCATCTAGTTCTTATTTCTTTTAGTACCTTATGTTGTCAGCAACCGTGAGAGGCATTTTACAATTTTCTCCATACAAACTGCATGCTGTTGTCATGACTTCATAAATAGGAAACTGAGCCCTGGAGAAGTGATGTCACTTGACCAAGGTCACGCATTAAGGATTTTAGTTAGAATTTGAACCCCTATTTCTCTCTCACCAAAGCCCATGCTTTTTTTTTTTCCCCAGTACACTATGCTGCTTCTGAAATATTGGTTAATTTAAGAGTTGAGAGATTCTTTCCAAGAAGCATTCCAGTTTATAAAGTGATCATTGTGAAGAACCAGCTAGAATTTGTGTAATGTTAAACCACAAATGGAGTCACGACTCAGAATGCTCCACATACACATACAGAATGCTCTGACAACATCACAGAACCTTTTGTCATCTATATTTTATGTTTATGCTTTGGTTTTAAAAAGTAATTCTTTTGTCAAGACTTGAGGACTTGGAGAGTGACAAAGAGTAAAGTCACCAGGGGACCACCTGTGACAGCTTTGCCAATACAGTTGGAATGTTCCTCAACTGTAAAGCTTGTTTAATGAAAAGAGACCCAAAAATCTTCCTACTAATGTGTAGTGCTCTCCTGTCAGTTGGAAATGAGCAAACTGTCAGCCTGCCGATTACCATGCATACAGTATGTGCTCATTAAATCATGTGCTGTGGGTTCCTTCATGTTGTCAAACTGCTTAATTGAAAAAATGTGTAGTGTTGCTCTTATGGGAAAGAGGCAAGAATCAAAGGACTGGAGAGCTTACTCTTAATATTTCAGAGTTTGCTTTTAACTGCATCCAGAGATTGTTCCGTTTTACGGTTTTGATTAAAGGACTATTCCTTCTGCATCTTTCTTGCTTTTGTTTATAATTCCAACACTGTAATTATAATGGAGTTGCTTTTAAGGCAGAGCTACTAAATCATTCTGCCAGCAGATGAAAACCAAAGGGAAGGGCTCAGTTTCTTTGTGCGGTAACTGTAAGGCTGACTTGGGTATGTTGGGGCTAAAACAAGCTGGGGTTGAGACTGGGGTTGGGTTTTAGGTTTGCTGATTCTCTGCTGTGGTGTTTTCATTGTAGGAGGTTTGGGCTTTATCATCACCTCAGTGGGTGGGTTAATCCTTTCTGAGAGCAAATAAACACCTTAGGCTCTCAGTGTTACTTGATTTGTTTATATGGTAGCTTAAAAAAACAAAAACCAAAACCAGTGCCCAAGCTCTACCCCAGATCAAATCAATCAGAATCTTTGGGGGGTAATGGTTCTAAAAGCTCTCCAGGTGATTCTAACATGAGCCAAGGTTGAGAGGGATTGGCCTAAATTTTCTCAAGTTGTCCAGTATTTAAAGCCAAGACTAACTCAGCCCCTAGATATCAACCTCGCTGCCATCAACCAATGCTTCCTACAGGCTTTAAATACCCTTAGGGTTTTAGAAAGTTAAAAACTGATTTCTGGACTCCACTTAGATCTATTAAAGAGATTCTTTGGAGACAGGGTGTAGGGATCTCCATTTTTTTTTTTAATGTTTATTTATTTTTGAGACAGAGAGAGACAGAGCATGAACAGGGGAGGGGCAGAGAGAGAGAGAGGGAGACACAGAATCTGAAACAGTCTCCAGGCTCTGAGCTGTCGACGCGGGGCTCGAACTCCCAGACCACGAGATCATGACCTGGGCTGAAGTCAGAGGCTTAACTGACCGAGCCACCCAGGCACCCCAGGATCTCCATTTTTAATGGGAGTTCTAAGTGATTCTTATTTGGGAATTTGCTAGAGAAGCAAGATGATCTTTATAAATGATATTGAGTGGATGTCAGGTGGAAGTGCACAAATCACAGTAAAATCAGGGCAGGGCCTTTAAAAAAAGTTTTTTTTTTTTAACCTTAAAGGTTTTGATATATTCGTTTGGGCTAACTGGGATTATGCATGGTTTTAATAGCATTGGTTTTATTTGGGGGGACCCACACACTATCTAGTGCTATATCAGACCCAGGAATATACACACATTTTATTGCTTCTTTAGATACTTGGCCCTAATGACTAGGGCCAATGAGTTTTGTCAAGGGCTTAGGAAAATATTGAGAACTAAAAGAGAAAGAAAAATTATTTTTGTTTCAATGTATGGAGGAATTGCAACATCAGAACCATTACATATTTAATGAAATGGCAACAAAATGAAACCTTATGCTTTTGTTATTAATTTAGTAATTATAAAAAGTTTACATTTAGAGACATTTTGTGAGTAAGCTTTGCTTGCTTCTTAAGAATTTCTGAAAATGCATGATTGCTGAGAAATTATAGCTAATTTTAAAATCAAATACACTAAATTGTATGTAACCAAATAATTTCAAATGTGAAAGTACAACAATATTTTCAAAGATTTTGCATCTAACAACTGTTTAGGGTAACAATTGATACAAGATGGGGTTGCGTCTCCCAAAGAAAATATGCCTAGGGCCTGGGAAGGCCATGTAACATACCCCACAGTATCTACTTCAAAATTAAAGGATATTTTATTGTTTTGGGCTCCATTCTTGTTGATAAAGCTGTCCAACTATGCCTTAGCAAACTTCTAAAGATATAGTTGAAACTCAGTTTTATTGCTCACCTTCCCTCTAAAAAAAGAAAGCCAAAAATAATAAAGAAAAAAAAATATTTGTAGCAACCTGTCACACTACCTTTAAAAGTACATCACTTACATAAGATGGAAGCTGTTAATGAGCCTCAGATGAGATTGACCAGGCAGGTTGCACACTATACCGCTTGGTCAGAAAATTACCCCCTAAGGAATTGTGGTATTGGTAGTGAACTAACACATGACTAAAAAGCAAAGAAAAGAAGATGCCACGGAAATTTGAAGTTTCTGGGATCAGTTGATAACTAGCACTAAGGATGTCTTGTTTGAATGGTCTATTTGCATACTTTGGGTTTGATTGCCTATGAAGTCCCCAGTTTCAGGATTTTTCTGATTCATGGTGATTCCTGCTACTAGTATCTTACTTAAGACACAAGTTCCCCTTTTCTTGACTCTCTCTCCTCTTGGGGTTCTTTTGTAAAACTTATCACAGCTGTTTTATGTATTTGTTGGGTTACCTTCCTTTTTGACTGTTTCCTCTCCTAGAATGTATGTTCCATGAGAGTATGAGTTATAGCCATACTTTGCTAAATCAATCATGGGGAAGAAAGGATGATGACAATTGATCACTTTGTCCTTGCCAGCCATGATTAGTCAGGAATGTCATGCTATTAGGAACAAAGTTACAAATACTTAAGTGGTCAGGAAATATTTTAGAACATCTTTTTAAAACTTTGGATTCTATAACTCCCAGTCTTTAACGAATGAGTGATGGAAAGGAAGATATATGTAGGTTTCACATAGACCTCTCTTACCTCCTCCAACATCCAAAAGGCAAAAAAACTGCCATCAGAATCAACTTTTCTATATAGTCTGTGACTTCTAGAGGAATAAAATGGTTAATCGTTCACTTGAAAATGACTACTTTATACTTTTGGAGAGAGGCCTGAAAATTTCTTGGCAGTATGTCAACTGATTAATAATTTAGAATGATGATTGACTGGAGAATGGAAGTGGAGCTAATAGCTTCTCATTTTCCTCTTTATTATTTCAGACAAATTGGTAAGTCATGGTGGAGGTGTGGGGTGTTTCTGGGTCAACTGGCTAGAAGCTCTGGATTAAAAATTGAGGGAGATAAGTGATCTCACTAAGGTGTTGGCCTCTCCCCTAATGGAGCCATGTGACTTTGTGATGTGTTGCTTCTGATGCTTAGTGTTGCTCTTATGCTCCTAGTAAAGTCTATGTGAACTCTAGGAAACGCTTAACATTACCATGACTCTGCTGTGTGCTACATCCTGATGAAAATACTGGATCCAACACCATCCTAACCTTAACTAGTTCAAAAATATGGCAGGAGTGGCTCATATACCTCCCAGGTTAAAAGTGTTAAAGTGTCTTAAGAGAGGGTTACAAATACCATGGGCGCCATTAGTTGATGGATTGTTGTGAGGGACCTGCCCAGTTGGGAATTAGCGAATTGATACAGTGTGAGAGAGTCAAACTGTCTGGTACAGGCAGTGTGGGAGTGGTGGCAATAAAT
Organism: Prionailurus viverrinus; assembly: GCF_022837055.1. Lineage (NCBI taxonomy): Eukaryota > Metazoa > Chordata > Mammalia > Carnivora > Felidae > Prionailurus > Prionailurus viverrinus. The sequence continues at coordinate 27,811,669 of NC_062562.1, read as the reverse complement.
TAGAAAATGGCTAAGAAGGGAATGCTTGCATATGAACCTGGGTGAGATTTTCTAGGGCTACATGCAGCTCCAGGTGTGTATGCAAATAGATAGGATTCAGATCAGCTGTGTCCTAGAAGGACTGAAGAGAGCCCCATCCTAAAAAGTGCACAGAGAGTTACTGGGAAATCTCCACGTTTTCTTGGGAGAGGGTGTGGCTTTAACAGGAGCCAATGTTACTATGGCCCCTGACGGGGTGCTGACATTCTTCTATCTCTAAGGGAGGAGTAGCTGAGGCCCCCAAATGAATCCCACAAATTCTGCAGAGAATTTTCATTGAAATAAAATAGTTTTATATTTGAGTGCCAGATTTGCTTTCACTGACTGAATTTTTGCTAATATAATCAGGGACTGAATGCAAGGACTTTCCTCAAGGAGCGAAAGATGATGTATGCCTCTCCCCTCTCCCCCCCCCATACCCCTGCCTCCACCTTTCTTCTGTGGATTTAAGTAACTTTCAGAATATTCATGTTTTGAGTATTTGTATATGTTATTGTGATGGGCTGGATTTTGTCCCTCTAGAATTCCTATGTTTCAACATAGGATTGTGTTACATTTGGAGATAGGGCCTTTCAAGAGCTAATTAAGGTTAAATGAGGTCCTAAGGGTGGGGCCCTAATCCAGTGAGATTGGTGTCTTTATAAAAAGAAGTAAAGACACCAGGGAGCTGTGCTCACAGAGAAAAGACCTTGTGCACAGCAGGAAGGCAGCCTTCTGCAATGCCAGGAGAGAGGCCTCAAGAGAAACCAGATCTGCTGACATCTGATCTTGAACTTTCAGCTTCCAGAACTATTGAGAAATACATTTCTGTTGTTTAAGCCATTTAGTCTGTGGTATTTTGTTATGGCTGCCCTAGGAGACTAATACAAGTATTGACAAATCTCCTTGGTGGGCTTGATTTGTATGCGTAGGTCAAGTTAGTTAGTTATTTAGAACTCTTAATTTGGGCCAAAGCATCTATGAAACTCCTGCAGAAATTATTCTCCTGTCCTTCTCATTAAGCAGTGTCCAGTGTGACCATGGTACAAAGTTACTCAGCTATGTGGCGCGATTTTTTTTCACTCCTCCATCTACTTATTCAACACATATTCATTGAGTGTCTATTATGTGCCGGCCACTCACAGATGATGCTCAGAAGGAGCTGTCAGTCTAGAAGAGGCAATCTCACAGGCACATGAAGTACTGTGATTTGCAGGGATGACATGGGCAAGCCATGAGTGAAAGGATTCGCTGCATCTGGAGTGGCAGGGAAGATTCTTGGTGGAGGGAGGTGGCATTGAAAGGGGCTTTGGAGGATAGATGGGGTTTGGTCATGAAGAACCGGGCAGCAGGGGAAGGACAGTTAAGAGGCAGGCATTGTGAGCAAAGGCTCAGAGATAGACACCTAGGGAAGTTTATGGGGAGATGTGCACTTTGAAATGCAGAGCATGCAAAGGGAAATTCCCCTTCATAAGGTTGTGTTATCTCAGACTCAAAGGGCTTCTTTCAGGAAGGAGAGATGATATGCCAGGCATCGCCCTATGTAAATCATCCCATTAACTCATTCATACTCATAATACCCCTACAAGGTAGGTGTTAATACTATCCCAGTGTAAGGATGGGGAAACTGAAGCAGGGATGGGTTAAATTACTTGCCAATTGCTAGTAAATTATGGGGCTGGGATTTGAGGCTGGGAGTCTTGGCTCCAGAGCCGTTGCTTATAGAAAGGAGGCCTGAGCCTCTAAACCCAAATATGAGAGGAAGTCCTGGGTATGGAGAGGTGGGGGTGAGATGCAGAGCTTTGAGAAAATGGGCAACTTGTCCTGTTTCCTTGAGCAGAGAAGGGCTCTGCCCGCCTCCAGTAGCCTTGAGGAGAAACGCAGTGCCCTTGGCCACCTTCCTCCAAGTTAGCCATGTTCGCAGCCATTCGTGGAGATAAATCGTCGGTACAGGGAAACAAAAGTGTTTTTCAGGCGCTTCGCTGCCATGGTTAGCCTAGGACAGGGTTATGAAAGGAGCTTTTCTGCGTCCGCTGCCTTCCGGGGTTACATTCTTAGTGAATCTACTGCCTCAAAATGGAGCTTGTTGGGTGTCATCCGAGGGTGGCAATTAGTTGCATGTGTTTGGTTGGGTGCCAGCCCCTGGGGCGCCAGACCTCAGTGGGGGAGCCACTGTTTGTCATGAATTAGTCTTTAAATAAAAGCAAGTTTTTAAAATGGAGCATGCTAATTTGGGTTTTGCTAACCTCATCTGAAGAAGGCTTGGCCTGTTCGGTGCCAGCTGGCCGAGTTGGCATTCAGCGAGAAACTGGGTCCCTACCAAAAATCGCATTGCTCCCGCCTCCCCCTTTGAAAGCAAAATGGCAGTGAGGAGCTCTTTGGCACAGAGAGACAAGGTGAAACAGGGGCAGGGACAAGGCAGTAATCGAATGATTAAAGGGAACTGAGCTGCCATGACATTCCCGCTTCTCCCGCTACCTTAGAAAGGAAAGTCTGCCCCTCTCTTTCCCCACTCACACTGTCCTCAGCCACCCATTCAGTGACTCTCTACATAAAAGGCTTCCTCTTCCAATTGCTTATACACTGCACCTTTTATACTCTTCCAAGTCATACTTAAGGGATTATCACTGCAGCTTTTAACTTCCCCTAGAAAGAGCTGAATGAGCGTGAATGGGGCGGAAGAGTCTTCAGTGAGAAAGTGTCCCCCACCTCAAAGTGCTCACAAAACCCCTAATCACGATGTAAGAATGCCACCCTGTTTTTGGCGGGCGGCTGGCTACAAATGCGCGAATTAACAATTACTGTACATATAGGCGATAATTACAAGGAGTCGTGTTGCGCACAGAACCGGTGGCAACAGTGTGAGGTGCACAAACCGGGCCCGCTTGCTTGAACATGGGCCCCCCCACCACCCCGTTCAGGTTAAGAGTGATCCCACCCACCAAAGTTTTGATTCTTGAAACTCACCGCTCTACCCAATGAGGGTTCAGTACGAGATTTGTTTTCTTACACTTTCCAGGTGGGATAATCTGAGCATGAGAAGCGGCAACTGTGATGCGGTCAACAGTTGAAAACAGGAACTGTCCCATTATTTAATTATTTATTTTGGTTGTGATTTGCAAACACCCCTCTGTCTTCAAATCTGAAAGCTGGGTGTTGGGAGAGGAGCTTTGTAGGAGGCAAGGCAGAAAAGGAATTTAAAGAAGCCTTACATTTGTCCTGAAGATTCAGGAAAAATGGAAGCTTTTTCTCATATGAATGTATTTGAGCAGCAGATTGCTGAGAAATATGGGTCGTCCTGGTTACTAATGTGGTGTACATTAAGTCTCCTGGAGGGAGGTTTTTTATTTTTTATTTTTTTTAACCTGTTTATTTGCTGCTGGTATCTCTATTCTTCTGAATGCAGCATATTACATTTGCTAATAAACTGACACCCTGTTTCTAAGAGACTTGGCCTGAGAACCCTCCTGACAAGACAGGAATTTGTTTGTTGTTGTTTTTACAAACGTTAAGGTGAAATTGACAATGAAGAGCATTTTGAATACTTGAGCACTGCAAATAGTTTTAAGGGGGGTGATTTTATTTTTTGAAGGCAGTGCATTTTGGAGTTTCCTTTAAATGCTCATTTAATATTTTGGGTCTCTGCAGGACAATGTGTGGCTTTTAAAAATAAGAGTCGATAATGAGCCCATGGAGTCTTTAATTTATGATGTATCTGACAGCATTGTGGTAGATCTGATATGGGAGGCATGCGATTATGTCTGCAAGCTGAAAATAAACCAGCTGGTATTTGTTCTGAAAACATTCCGAGAACACCCTCCTGTTAATGGCCCATAGCTTGATCCAGCATCTGGTAAACTAATATATTGTCATTTTTACCATGAAAGTCAGCACAAATCATTAATGATTCTGGCAGCCATTCGTGTTCTTCTCTTGTCTAGAATATGCCAATTACCATGAAATTATTCCTATTAGCGACATGATTGAATGATAGTAACCTGACTATAATTTGTTGGCAGAACTTCTTTCATAATGACAATAATGAACTGTGTATTTGAGTCCTTCCTGGGTTCTGTTAGACAAGAAAGTTGAATACTCTATACTTCTAACCCTAATGGACAACATTGTGTGAATTGAAGGAAATGTGTTATCTTACAGATTTGTTTCAAAGTGGGAACTTACCATTTTTGTCCAGTTCTTTGAGAGAAGCAATCACTGTTTGCCATTAAAAATGATGTTCAGGAACTGCTTTGATATATGCACACATGATCATCATCAGCATATAGAGCCTGATGGAGTTCACTTTTGCTGTCATTAAAGACAGTACTTGAATTTTTCAATGAAGTATTCCACATATAATCATTACCAAAGAATGAAATGATACCATCAATGCCAGCGACTAAGAAAACTACAGATAACTTGATACTGCCATGAGATTGATAAGTTAAGTATCATTTTTCTCTTACCCAATCTTGATCTGTGTAAGGCCTCATGTAAGGCCACGTGGCCTGCCTAACTGGAAATGCCTACTAGGCAGTTAGTCCAAGATACATAAGAGGAATGGGGGAAATGACACCTGGAGGACTGTGAAAATTCCTGGTGGGGCATCTGTACAGGCACAGGACAAATTCTCTAAAGGTTAGGAGACTAATGAGTGTGAACACTTCTGTGGCCCACTTCATATCCTCTTGTCTCCCTGTTTCTTTGGGCCATTATTGTAGAAACCAGCCTAAGGTAGCTGTGACACGAGCCCCTTGCCTAAGCTACATTGGGTATCTCCATCTTCCATTCTAGAGCTTCTCAGACACTTTGGTGTAGGACTGGCAGCCTCGAAGCCTAAGACAGTTAATTACTTCTGGGCATTATGGTAGCAACTGGACATGATATACATAATGGAAACTATCCCTGCTCTCAGAGAACTTTCAGGATAGCAAAGATACAAGTGAACAGATAAACATGTATAATTACAGGGGGTGGGGGTGGGGGTTTCCCCTTAAGGCTCTAAAGGAAGAGAACAGGATACAGTGACAGAAAATCACAAGGGTCACATAACGTTAGATCAGGCGGAGAAGATGATGGAAAAAAGTCAGCTCTCCAAAGGAAGTGGGGCAAGGAGAAACATTGCAGCCAGAGGGATGACATATGCAAAGGTCCTGAGGCAAGAAATACCTCAAAATATGAGAGGTATAAGGCCAGCATGACTATATTGCCCTGGATAAGGAAGGGAATGCACGAGATAAAGCTGGGTTGTAGGGATGTGCAGGATTTTAGATGGCATCATATGCTCTTTCATCCTGAATGCAATGGAAAGCAATTGAAGGGTCTTAAGGGCAGAAGTGATAGTTTCCAATTTATAGTTTTAAAATATGACTCTGTTATTTGGAAAATAGGTTGGGTTGGGGGACAAGAATAGATGTGGGAGAACAATAAAAAGGCTATTATTGCAATAGTCTATCAGAAATGATCAACTGGCCTGGGCACCTGAGTGGCTCAGTTGGTTAAGCATCCTACCCTTGACTTTGGCTCTGGTCATGATCACATGGTTCATGGGATTGAGCCCCATATCTGGCTCTGTGCTACCAGCATGGAACCTTCTTGGGATTCTCTCTCACCCTCTTTCTCTGCCCCTACACCACTTGTGCACTGTCTCTCTCTCAAAATAAATAAACTTAAAAAAAAAAAAAAGAAATGATCAACTGGTCTAGAGTAGAGTCAATGGACATAAACTAGAATTTACTAGGATGTAATTCAAGACAGCTGGGATTAACTCTCATGATTACTATGTATCCAGGCCTACACCTGAGGTTGGTGGGACCCAAGGCAAGAGTATAAAAAGGAGGCCACATCCCATCTGTCTAAATGTTTAAAAATTATAAATCTAGTTAATAAACTGTTAAAGAAGTGTTTGTATCCTTCTACCATGAGAATATAACTTTTTAAAAACAAAATCCAAAATTATAGCTATGATTTTTATATGACTAAAAATTAGCCAAATATCAAAGATAACTGAATTTGATTATTATTGCACATGTTCTATTATTAGAGATGATATTTAGATGGGTTTTGAAAAAGGCAGAAATGTTCATAAATCATTTCATATTTATTCCAAACAAGTCATTTTTCTTATTTCATTTCAGTAAAAGTATGGTGGTATAAATAAGTTTGGGTTTTTGAGGGTTTTTTGTTCTTGTTTTTGTTTGTTATATACTTTGGTTCTCAAAGCTGGGAAGTCCAAGATCAAGGCTCCAGTAGGTTCAGCATCTGGGGAGGTCTTGCTTCTTGGCTTATAGAGGTTGTCTTCTTGCTGTGTTCTCACATGGAGAAAGGGTAAGAGAGCTCTCCAAGGTCTCTTTTATAAGGACTCTAATCCAAGAATGTCCTTTTTTTGTTGTTGTTATTTAGCAGAGCCCTCATGACCTAATTCCTTTGCAAAGTTCTCACCTCCAAACATCATCACATTGGGGATTAGGTTTCAACATACAAATTTTGGGAGGACATAGTCAATCCATAACATAAAGGAATTAAACATCAGACTTAAGGAAAGAACAGCAAAATAAATAGAAGGAATGCATAAAGAACCAAATAATACAAAGTCAAAAATGAAATTTTCTAATCTAAAACCCAGCATTATGAATAACCCAAGTGATGTTTCTTTGAAAACTATGCTAAGCAATGAAATAATTCGCCTACTAGCCTAATCAAGAAAAAGATGAGGAGCACAAAAACACAAAATTAGAAGTGAAAATGGGGAAAAGAACCATGATTAAAGAAGAAATTAAAAGAACCAAAGGAGAACCTTTGCAAAATGTTTTGCATGTAACTTTGAAAATCTTTTTTAAAATCTTTTTTTAATGTTTATTTATTTTTGAGAGAGAGAGAGAGAGAGAGAGAGAGAGAGCAGGGGAGGTGCAGAGAGAGAGGGAGACACAGAATCCACAGCAGCTCCAGGCTCTGAGCTGTCAGCACAGAGCCCAATGTAGGGCTTGAACTCACAAAGTGTGAGATCATGACCTGAGCCGAAGTCGGATGCTCAGTCGACTGAGCCACCCAGGTGCCCCTATGTAACTTTAAAAATCTTGATGGAATGGCTTTTTGTAATAGGTAAAAAGTTATCAAAACTTACTGAAGAAGAAGAACTTCAGTAACATTGGAAAAATCTGAGAAAGTTATCAAAGATCTAAAAGAAAGCTTCAGGTCTTTATGCTTTCAGAGGCAAATTATTTGGAACTTTTAAGGAACAGATAATGATAATACTATTCAAAATGGGAACTGGCAAGATTAACTTATATCTGCATGATGGAATACTATACAGCCATTAGGATGCACAGGTCCTCTGTGTGGCTGGCTATGGGAGAGTCTCCAAAATGTATGAAAGGGAGAGAAAAAAGATACAGAGCCTTGTATCATCACATCACCTTTTGAGTATTTGTGTGGGGGTGTGTGCGTGTGCATGTATAATATCTGTAAAGGAAGACAGAAGCCACTGAGAATAATGGCTGCCTTTGGGGAAAGGAAGTAGGCAACTGGGAGACAGGTAAGAGGCAGATACTTTATAATTTATGTGCTTTTGTACTCTCTGAATTTGATACTATATAGTCAAAGAATTATAAAAATAAAATTATCCATAACACCAAGAAGGAAAACTGCCAATGTGTTTTTAGGAAGCCAGCATAAAAACACAGACTTTGGTAAATCTGGCAAAGACAGCACAAAATAGAAAACTATAAATCGATCTCTTTCATGGACTCACATTGAAAAACTTAAGAGTAAAAGTTTATAAGTGTAATTCATATTATTAAGAGAAGATTAGCCCTCTCAAATAGGGTGCTTATTCCCATGCAATGGTGTTTCCATAATAGGCAATGTACTAATATACTCTTAACTTCTATCCTGTATTTCCTCTCATGTAGTAGAGCTGTGTGTGCTCAGCTGTTGTCTATCCATAACTATATTTATATGTCTACTGCATTTTATCAAATCTCAAATGCTATCAATTGTAAGATATCTGATTATAGAAATGTTAAAATGTGAAAAACCATTTATCTTAGAATCAGTGAAGTGCAGTGTCTATCCATCTCTCCATCCATCCCTCCATCCATCCCTCCATTTGTCCGTGCATCCATCCATCCATACATCTATCCATCCATTTTTCCACCCTTCCTTTTTCTTTGCTATCTATCTATCTATCTATCTATCTATCTACAATCATGTATTCAAGATATATACCTATGTGAAATAAAGTAAGAACAGTTTGTATATCATAGTCCAACCTGTGTATTTTTAAAAAATAATATTTATAAAGATACATAGTTTGTGGGTGTGTCCTTCCCTTAGCAGGATTTACAGAAAACTGAAAATAAGGATCAGCTTTGGAAAGAAGGTGGGGACAAGGGTGAAAGAAGAGAGACTTTTATTTTTCAACTTTTTGTACTCTTTGAATTCTCTAATTTTATTCTATTCTTGCTATTATTAAAAAAAATCGGGGCGCCTGGGTGGCGCAGTCGGTTAAGCGTCCGACTTCAGCCAGGTCACGATCTCGCGGTCCGCGAGCCCCGCGTCAGGCTCTGGGCTGATGGCTCGGAGCCTGGAGCCTGTTTCTGATTCTGTGTCTCCCTCTCTCTCTGCCCCTCCCCGGTTCATGCTCTGTCTCTCTCTGTCCCAAAAATAAATAAACGTTGAAAACGTTGAAAAAAAAAAAATTAAAAAAAAAAAAAAAATCAACAGGAGTTTTCATGGCAGGAAAATATGGGCCATTTGTTACTTTATGTGATAGATGGTGCCAGAGAACTGCCCAGAGCTCCCCACATACCTTTCACCATCTTTGTGAGCCCCACCCCAGCTTCTGCGTACTTTCCTTCCAGCGACTGCACCTGCACCCATCTTTGCAGGATTGGCTGGAGCTACAGGCTTTACTGAGCCTGCCCAGACCTGGAAAAGCAGGCCTTAGCCAGTGATTCAGTGGTGAGGGAATATCAAAGGCCAGGTCACTTGCAAGTGGGAAAACTCCCCTGAAGTGACTGTACCCCAAATCCTACCCTCCTGTGGCTTCTTGCCTCCTCCTGTCTGGCTTCTTGCCACTTACTCAGCATTTTTTCTTGTGAGCTGTTCCTTAATAAATCATTTGTACATGAGTCCTCATCATCTGATTCTGAGAAGACTTGTGTGCTTTCCTTTTAATTTATAGGTTATTAAAAAGAAATCTTTAAATGTCCCATGTATGTGTATGTATGTATATAGAAGAAATAACATACAGTAGAATCAAATGATATTGAGACTGAGGAAATGAGGACTTAACTTTCTTCCTTTGAAAAGGAATGGCTTACAGACATTAGACATTAGAATCTTTTACTTTTTTCAGGTTTTAATCGGTTCAGTTTTGCTGTTCTAGTTTCAGTAAAAGGGTATCTACCGACATACTTAAAAATTTTTTTTAAGTGTATTTATTTATTTTGAGAGAGAAAGAGAGAGAGTACAAAGAGGGGAGGGCCAGAGAGAGAGGGAGAGAGAGAAAATCCCAAGCAGGCTCCACACTAACAGCACGGAGCCTGATGTGGGCCTCAAACTCATGAACTGTGAGCAGAAACCAAGAGTTGGACGTTTAACTGACTGGGCCATCCAGGCGCCCCTACCCACCAACATTAGCACAGCTCTTAATTTTCCTGTACATATTTAAAGCCCACTCTTCAGGTACTCATAGCTAATGTATTATGCAAATTCCTAACAACTTTCTGGGTCTCAAGTTGGTAAAACTCAAACTATCGATTTTCAGTGAAAAAAACAAAAAAAGAAATTGTGTAATTGAAGGATAGTCTCAAGATGCAATTACTAATGGTTGTAAATAACTCTGCCTACTTTTAAAAAGTCCTGTAGTGTGATTCCTCAGTAGTTGACCTTAGTGTGCAAGTGGATTACCAAAAAGCACTTTGCTTATAGGTTGCCTTCGAGCCCAGAGTTCATTGTCAAAGAAAGCATGTCATTTGGGCGCAACAGCTTTGCATTTTTAATCATGTTTGATCTCCCAGTCACTCATTTGCAGCAGGTCCGATGGTCATCAGCATGAACTGGCAAGGCTATGTTGCAAATGGTTGTGCTCCTCAGGCAGTTTACTTATTCTGGTAATCATCAAAGTATTTATAATTCTCCTGTCTTTATCCTGAATGTGTGCCTGTATTTACAGCCATAAATTTCTCTGGATTTGAGTGGCTGTCGACAGCATGGTTTTAACTGTAACATACTCTGTGTGTGTGTGTGTGTGTGTGTGTGTGTGTGTGTGTGTGTACACATCTATATACATGGATATTTATTCTCACACCCACAAACAGGGTAATTTATAGCATAACACACATACAGTCTTTAAAAAAAAACACTGTGCCTGTCATAAACAGCAGAATGTTTTCTCTGTAGTGTACTGCTGGGTACTGGAGGGATAAACGGTGTCTAAAGTGTTTATTTCTGCAGGGGTAGGGTGAGGAGGTCTTAGGCAGCAAGCCATCTTGATTAGAGGTTGCTCTGCTGCTGTCAGGGCAGGGCACCTCTCAACAGCCCCTGAGAGAGGTCACCAAATCTTCCAGCTCACTGTGCCTTTGTTTGGAGCCAGCCCACCATCTGCAAGATCCTTGGAACTGACTCATTAGTGAGTACTGGATGGGGAGTCACTAGTGTGGAAAAGAGGCATGTAGGCAACTGAAAATAACAAAATAGTTGAGCATTGCTTACATGTTCCTTTTTATGTATGTCTGTAATAAAGACACTATCCACTGCTGATTGTCTGACTTTGTTAGCGTGCAGTTTGCCTTTTTAAAGGGAAACAAAGATTTAGGAAATCTGGGGATTGGAATGTTCTCTTTCGTACATGCTCTTAACATCATTTAGGGCTGGCAATTTGTTGATACTCGAAAGAAGACCTGAAATCTGGTTTTAGCTCATTACGTTGGTTGCTGGGGGCCTCAGACACCTTCTATTTCCATATTTTATTATGTGTAGTAGCTTTATCTCTCCTTAATATCATAAGCTTCTTGAGGCCTGGCATAGAACATTGTATTTCACTTGTATCCTCAAAGTATGTTGCATAGCCTAGAGGAGTACTGGGTACACACGGTTGATGGTCAGTAAGTACTGATCATTTGGACTCCCTCCAAGGTATTATTCACTGAGTTTCTGCTTAGCTCAGTCATAGGCTGTAATAATGGTCAGGTGGGAAGTTTGTGTGCAATGTGTATTTATTCAGTAGCTCAGAGCATTAGTGGATGGCATTATTAGCCAGGTATTTTGTTGGGTTTGTATCAGCAGTTTTCATGCTTTTTTTTTTTTTTTTTTTTTTTTTAGCTGACGAACCTACACTTTAATGGACTCCATTGTGGAAAACAATATGTACAACAGATGAAAGGGGAGTTGCTTTCTCTGAAATGGGGGTGGGGGTTTGGACTCAGCTTGAGCGGCTTCCTTCTCCTTGCCCACTCTTCTCTCCTGCTCCATTTCCTCAGATATCCCCAGGCCAGCTGCTCAGTGAATCATCTCCTAGGATGGAGAGGGCTCCTCAGAGGACAGCTTGAAAACCACTTATCTAAAGAAAGTGTCTTGAGTATATTATTAATTTGGTCCACCATTTAAAAAACAATAGACTTTGTTTCTCTAGGGCAGGTTTAGGTTTTCAGAGAAATTGAACAAAAAGACAAAGTTCCTGTGTACCCTCTTTTACTCTACCTAGCTTCCCCTGTTATTCACACCTTCATTGGTGTCATACATTTTATAATTGATGAATCCATATTGATACATTACTATTAGCTAAAGCCCCTAGTTTATGTTAGGACTCACTCTTTGTGTGGTACATTCTATGTGTTTGAACAAATGCATCCCGTCATGTATCTATCATTAGAGTATTGGGCAGACTAGAGTTACTGCCCTAAAAGTGCCCTGTGCTCCACATATTCATCCTGGGGTCCAACGTGTTTTTAAAGTACTCTGATGTTCATGACAGATGTGATGGCAGGGGTTATGTTTGATACTATAAAAATTCTGCTCTGTCTTTTCATCATACTTGGAAGAGAGGTTTATAGGCTTATACTCCCAAAGAGGCAAATTGGGACTACAGATAGTGATCATGATTCCTCTCTGATAACTCAGTCGGCCACCTATAGCTTTTGTGTTTTGGGAGAGCTGTGATTTATCAGTGAATCCGAATGTCAAGGTGAATTTCACTGGAACGATGTCATGCTTGTTTAGAATATGCTGTGATATGTTTGAATCTCATGTGCATTAACATGTGGGCAAAGGTTAATGTTGACTATTTTTATGTCCAGATTCTCAACCTCTTCTACCAACTACTGACTTGAGGGATGTGTTTCCTTAGTTTGGGGGCCTGTCTTTGACTTTGGTGTGTTGCTAATTATGCACACAATTTTTAGAACGACACTGACAATGAATACAAAATATTAATAAGCCAACAAGACAAGCAGTTTTCAAAAATCACATTATGTATACTTAATGCCTAACTGACCTTTTCTGCAGTTACTTAAATCTTTTAAAAATTCATTTAATTTCAAAGCCAGAGTATTAGCCTATTTATATGTAAATTGTCTTTAATTCATGCATTGATTTAAAAGACTAATCCGAAAGATCTTTTACCACAAGTGACCTTTTTGACTCTACACTTCTGGGAAAACTGTGAAGTGGTTTCTTGGTGACCTCGCATCCACCTGTGGTACAACATATGCCAACTCTGGTCTGTATAAATCACTCACAATTGTATAGTTTCCAACCAACACTGAATTATTAACAGTATGATTATTCAGAATTTCCACAGAAACATTTACAGGGATTTCTTTCTTTCGTTCTATTTTCATCTTCAACCAACCATCTGATTAGAAGCTTCACTAAGAAATATAGTCTGTTGTTCAAGGGACACAGAATCAGGTGCTTCATAGTTACATACAAAGAATCTGGGTGTCCAAAAACTTAAATTCATATTGCTGCCTGCCATTCAGACCTGAGAATCCAGAGAATCTTAGGAAAGCAAATGAAAAGGTTAATATCAATTTTCATTTTTTTTAAAAAAATACTATTTTCTTTCTTTTTTTTTAGTTTATTTATTTATTTTGAAAAAGAGAGAACACAGGTGGAGTGGGGACAGTCGGGGAGAGGTGAGAGAATCCCAAGCAGGCTCTGCACCCTCAGTGCAGAACCCAATATGGGGCTCCAACTCACAAACTGTGAGATCATGACCTGAGCCAAAACCCAGGTGCCCCTAACATCAGTATTAACTGACTGAGCCACGGAGGTGCCCCTAACATCAATATTAACTGACTGAGCCACCCAGGTAGCCCTAGCATCAATATTCTTTCTGCAATATATATATATAATATATATATATATAATATATATATATATAATATATATATTTAGATATATAATATATATAATATATATAATATATATATATTATATATATCTATATATATATATATTTAGTTAACTCTTGGTTTTCTACCTGTGTTTCATAACCAGTGCTTAAACAAGTGCTTCATAACACATTTTCTTTCTTCTAGGGATACATAAAATTTGGAATTGTCTGGTGATTGTTATTAGTGTGTAAAATGCAGGTAATTTAAATCTTAACCAATGTAAACCATTTGAAGTAAAATTGAATATGCCATATAGGACATATATGTATTTGTCTATTCTAACCCCTCTCTCTCTTAATATTGATGTCTCTTTCTATTAGGGTTTTAACCTGTGGTACCTAGCAGGAAGCCATGAATGCCCAGAATAATCACAAATGTGTGTGTGTGTGTCTTTGTGTTGTGTATTTGATGTGAAGTGTCACCACAGTGAACAACTCTATGGTGTGAGAACATTCCCTTAGACTATAATGTGAATGTCGATAACCCCTCCCCCTCCCCTGTAGCTGTGCAGCACAAGGCCCAATATATGTATATGCTTCCCCATATACTGCCCCTCATCCTCCAGTATCCATACCTTTCTCAGTTTCTAAGACAGGTTGTATGACTCCAAAATGAATTAAAGCTACTGAACGTACACACGTGTGCACACACACACACACACTTACTAATTATACATGTATATGTTCAAAATACATGCAGCTGAAGGTCAGTTTTTACAGTATTTATGTTCCATAAAGTTACTACAAACATTGAATTAATGAATGCTGAACCATTGCTCTTAGAGGAAATTCAGGGTTCCTGCAAGTCTCTGGCCACATTTTTGTTAACTGACCAATACATAATTTTGTTTTATGTTTGTTTTTGTTTAAAGACACCTTATTTAATTTTTATTGTTGATTCGTTAACACTGAACACACGGCCAACTGCACTGTAACTCATGTCTAAATGAAGCTTATCGAACACATATTTTCTCCATTAGGCACATCACTGCCTTCTTGCACTTAGGAACATTATGTAGCCCTGAAGCACTACATGAGATTTGGAATAAGAAGGCAGAGGGTCAGGACACCTGGGTGGCTCAGTGGGTTGAATGTCTGACTCTTGATTTCAGCTCAGGACGTGATCCCAGGGTTGTAAGATCGAGCCCTATGTTGGGCTCTGTGCTGAGTGTGAAGTCTGTCTAAAGTTTTGTCTTTCCCTTTTCCCTCTGCCCTTCTCCTTTACTCTCTCTCTCTCTCTCTCTCTCTCTCTCTCTCTCTCTCTCTGAAACAGAAGAAGAAGGCAGAGTGTCATTTTATTCAACCTCAGTTGGGGACAAATTTTTCCCCACCCTATGCATGTCCACAAATGGCTGCAAAAGTGCCATGAGCGTTGATTTTAGAATTACAGATAAATTCAGTGAGTGGGCAAATTTACAAATAGAGAATCCCTAAATAATGACAATAAACTGTATCTGTATGTATTTGCTTCTCTGTTTCATTGTGGGGCATATGCAAGTTCAGGTGATTTCAGAGTGAAAAGGCAGACAGGAACACTGCCCTCATGGAACTGGCATGCATCCTGTAGAAAACACAGATATTAAACATTTAATTACCTAAATAATTACCTCATTAACAGTGGTACCTGCCCTTAGTGGAAGGGTACCAGATGATGCTAGAGCACGTAACAAAGTACCCAACCCAGACTGAGTGGTGAAGAAGGGCTTCTCTGATGAAGTAACATTTGAGCAGTGCTCAGAAGGATGGATAAACATTCAGGAAAACAGTATGCATAAGCTGTCCTAGGGATTTTCTCGAATTCACATTTTCTGATACTTTGCTCTTCTCTTTTAGGTAGAGTTGGCGACACTTATGCCAATATATATTTTCCAATATAGGAAAGCATTCCCTTTACACCTGCAACAAAATCTCACCCATATGGGTCATTACTTGGAAGCTGCCTGCTCTTTATCCCTTCGTTGGGAACTATAGCAAGAAGATGTGACAAAATAGCATATCACTCAGTGTGGGGTAGTAAAATATGTCTCTAGGATGGAGAGACCCTTTCTCCTCTCCATCTTCTGGGTTTTTTTTTTTTTCTTCTCTTTTTTGTCTTGTTTCTGTCCCGCCTCCCTCATTTCCTTTCTGCTTTCTTTTTTTACACTGACTTTTCCTTTGAAGATGATTTACTAGGATTCTGAGAGATGAAAGAATCCCTCTGATTCTTCCCAGTGGGTTACGCTTCTCACTGGAAGTTGAATAACCAGGTAGTATATTCAAGCTGTAAAAATGCCTCTGGCTTCTCCTACCCCTTACTGAGCAAACTCAGGGAACTCGATGAAATGAATTAATTTTTAAGCTCATTGAATTGAATTTAAGCACTTCACAATGTATCTTTTTCATTTGTCTATGCCAGTTGTGTAATATACAGATGTGACCCTTGATAAAATGGCAAGATCAGCACATATATTTGTTCATTATTCATGAACATTTATCAACACTCCACTTACTTTGTGATAGGGTCTGTGCCAGGCACTGGTGATGTAAACATGAAAAAGACATGCCCCTCTTCACGTGTCTTCTCTCAGAATTGTCTGAAACAACACTAGCCTTTACAGATGATAATTACAATTGCATACAACCATTAATTATGCACTTACTCTCAGCCAGGTACCATGAGAACATTTCACATGCATTTTCTTCAGTGTCTTTAGGAGATAGTTTCTATTATTAGCCCCATTTTGTAGATGAAGTAACTGAGATTCAGAGAGGTAAAATAGACAACTCATTTGAGGTCAGTTATTGGTAGGTAATGGATGGAGTTGGAGTCTGAGCCATCTTCATTCTTAAGCATCATTTCTTCTTTTTTTAAAAATTTTTTAACATTTATTTATTTTTGAGAGACAGAGAGAGGCAGAGCATGAGCAGGAGAGGGAGAGAGAGAGAGAGAGTTACAGAATCCAAAGCAGGCTCCAGGCTCTGAGCTGTCAGCACAGAGCCTGATGCTGGGCTTGAACCCACAAACCGTGAGATCATGACATGCACTGAAGTTGGACGCTCAACCGACTGAGCCACCCAGGCGCCCCAAAGCATCATTTCTTCTTGAAATCCTTATGAGTAACTTAGTAACTTTACAAATTTTAGTTTTAAGTTGCCAACTAAAGAAACCTTGTAACATTTGAAGATTTTTTTATTCCCATAAGTTTCTTGTGGGATAAGGTCTTGTTTTCTGGCTTCTTACCAGATAACACCTGTGTACAGATTTTATAGATGAGAAAATTTAGGCACCTAGTGGTTAAGGAATTTGGCAAGGTCAAGTTAGGAAGAAACACGCCTGGGATTCGCCCACAGCTGTCTTAGTTTTGATGATCAACATCTTCTTCTTTTTAGAAGGGAGCTATCGAAAAATTATTGCATTTTCTTCCCGATTTTAATACTAATTCATGCCAAATAGAGAAATGTTAGAAAACACATACACATAAACAGCAACAACAAAAATAAGACATAGAATTTTTCTGTCTTTATCCCCATAGATAATCCCATACATTCCACTAATCATGAAAAATGCATTGTGATTTTTTTCCCTCTATTTCTTGCCTGTGCCTTGGTATTGTTTATAGCATGAAGCTCTTTGCTCCTGGAGGGTAGGGAAAATTTCATTTGGTTCTGTCTCCCATAGCACCTGTCTCCTTATTAAGTATATGTAAATTTTCAGCAAATGCTTATTGCTTTAAATTGAATTGAAATCACCTAGTGCCCATTCTACCCTTTTTGCAACTACAGGACACAGCAACAAAGCCCCAGAGGCCCAAAGAAGGAAGGGAATCCTGTTTTTCTCTCATTCTCAAATTCTGTTCCCCTGTGCCTGGGGAATTGCTCAATTGCTATGCTTTTTCTGAGATGAAACTCAGAGCACACCAAGGTCAGCTTTCAGATTCAGCAGCAAGCAAAGCTGCAGTAGTGAATAAATTCTCCTCCAGCCCTTTGCTCATATCAGGAATATAGTGAATGTTGGCAGAATGAGTCAAGGAGGCCCTTCCCTCCATGGGGGTTTAATGGTATGCTCTCTGCCTGCAGTAGAGGAAATGGGCTTGTGGACTTGTGCTGGCCTACAGATTCCATCACGGCAACAGGCCACTCTTATCTTTACCTTCAATTTGGCACCAGAGATCTCATTCATCACTTTGAAGGGTTCTCCTTCATCACTCTCTGACCTCCTCTTTCTTCTTAAGATTCTCCTTTTTGCTTCTGGGCAAAACACTGTCCCTGCTTCTTTTTTTCCCAACTACTATTTCTCCTTCCCATCTTCCAGGTTTCTTCCTGCTTCCTCACTTAGTAAACTACAGGTTACTCATCAATCCATTGCTTTTGTCTCTTGATGATGAGTTTCCTAGAAACTTCATCTAGAATTCAGCTTCCATGATTATCTCTTTGTGGAGAACACCCAAGAGTCCGACTATTCCAACTATGTTTCTGGCCTTTGTTCAGATCCCCATCTTCCCGGTACATGCACAGGGGAGAGTGCAGTAACCTGGAACTAGTAGGGGCTCTCACCCATGTCTTTTCCCCGAAGCCTGAAGGGATGAGAGGAGGAAGGACTTACAGGAATGTAGATGGAGAGATCTGTAGAACAAGCTACATGGCAGCATGCGGTAACTTTCAGAGAATGGGAATAGCAGTATCCCCTTGCACAGTGGTCCTTATCTTGAAGCCATCTGATTCTTTTCAGGGCTTCCCGCTGACAGAACACATCTTTAGTTTCTAAAGCCTTAGTCCTCTGACTTCTTTGGACTACAGACTATATTAAGCCCCCACTAACTTGGGATTGTTCAATAAGGGAAGCTGTGTCAGTACTCCTTGACCCTCCAATGACCTATTGAAGGGCTCACAAGGAACAAATGTGGCTCTTGCCTCCATGGCCTCCCTTTGTATGGTGGGTCCAAATTTCCTCTTCTAGTCTTTTTCAAGTGTCCAAAGCAGAAACCAGGTGAACTTGGTAAATAAGGGGAGATTGTCTGGGTTAGCATCAAGCTTGTAATTGGCTTCTCTGCATCAAGATAGGGTTAATTTTCTCACCACAATGATAATCTCTTTTTTTATTTGTTTACAAAAAAAATTTTTTTAATGTTTATTTATTTTTTTTGAGAGAGAGAAACAGAGTCGAGCTAGGGAGGGGCAGAGAGAGAGAGGGAGACAAAGAATCTGAAGCAGGCTCCAAGCTCCAAGCTGTCAGCACAGAGCCCAACGTGGGGCTCGAACCCACGATTGTGACATCATGACCTGCGCCAAAGTTAGACATTTAATTGAATGAGCCACCCAGGCACCCCAATGATACTCTCTTAATGCCCTTATCTCTCTAGCAAGTCAGGTTTGCATCTGATCCCTGCCTCACAGTCTTATCCTTGGGTTATCCAGCAGCTCTGGCCTAGGATTTTGTATTATTTCAATATTGTATTATTCTCGTCTCTACTTACATGCTACTTCCCCTGAAAGGCCTTCCCTAATCACCTGAGCTAAAAGGCCGCCTCTCTCTTGCTTCCTTTGTAAAGCACTATGTCTGACGTCATCTTTTTTATGGTCTTACGGATACATACTGAAGTGTTCTTGTTCCCACATTTATTTCCTTGCTTATTGGTATCATCCTACCCCTCCTCTACTCCCCACTGGTTGAATTACATCCCATGAGGGCAGGGACCAAGCACGTTTTTCTCACCATCCCCTCCCCCACAACTTAGAATAGAACATGCCATAAAAAATTTCTCGGTCAGTACATTTTGAGTGATTAAACTTAAATTTCTCAGGGTGTGAGAGTTGGAACCAATGATGGAGCCCTTCTGCGTAGAATACTAAGGTTTTCCTTTGACCAGGTTCTTCAACTTTGGGACTCTTTTTTGCAATTAGATTTATACTGAGTATTCTCAGTTTTTAAAAATGATAATGACTTTAAAATATTATAAAACAATTTTTGGATAAAGTAATAGAATAATACTGTACTACCTTACATCTTTCATCACTCAACCAAGCAGTACCCTTTCCTGTTACTTTATTTGTAGATGACCTTATGCTTTTTTAAAAGCCATCAAAATATTTTATCTTGTGGTATTTTCACAGTGGACTTTGCAGAGTAGAGGGAACAAGTAATATCATATGAACTTTGCACATGAGAAGATTGAGCCCTGCAGAGGTCAAGTGGCTATCAATTTGCCTTGTTTGTAAGTTGAAAAGTGGTAAAGAACTTCAGAATGATTGTCCCCATTTCCTGCAATTCATTGTTTCCTTCTGTTTGTTTCTCTTTCTCTTCCTCCTGTCTTAGCAGTAACCTCCTCACCAGTTTTTCTTTCCTTAGGACTTGATAATGTCATTTGTTCTACATTTTCAGTGATTTCCTCTGGGTCTTTAATTCCTTCATGGATGTCCCACTGGTATGCTTGACTGGTGCAGGAAGAGTATTCAGTTCTTCTGTGTGCTTTTTGGTTTTCCAAGGTAGTACAGTGGTTGGCACAGGGCAGGCTTACTTGTAAAGGAATGACTTAATGAATCAGTAAGAGATATCTAGCTTGTCTAGAGCCTAAGTCTTGCAATCAACAAGAAGGCTATTAAAAAAAAAAAAAGAACTCATGAGAAGGGTCTCACACATGCATTTTTGGGCATTCTCCTTACCAGAGCCTGTAAGTGTATCAGAAATAAATGTTGGACCTTGGAGGCAGGAAACCCCAGTTGTCATCCCTGTTTTCTCAATTATTCACTGTTTGACTTTGGCAAACTCACTTCTATGCTGAACTTTTGAGTCCTTTTTCTGTAACAGAGGTTTTCAAACTTTCCTTATTTAAAAGTCAACATCCCTTGTGTTCAACTAATGGTCTTATTTATGCTGTTAAAAACAAATAAGGTGATGTTGGTTGGAACAAAGTCTTGGGCATGGTAGGCATTGACACAGTTTGGAAACCAGCAATCAAGAAAAAGGACATAGTAATATCCACTCTGCCCAGCTATCTGAATAAGGTATGTGAAAACGTTTCATAAAATGGGCTTTGTTCTAACAATTATGATGTCATCAATGAAGATAATTTTAACATTTTCTTATCTTCCTTCAGCTGGTCCACCAAACATGTAACTGCAAACTCAGACCCAATATTTTAAAGTCTTAAAATTGAGCTTCCACATTCCAGTAGGAATGCTGTGATTCAACAGGAAGAGTGAGTTGAGAATACTTGGAGAAAATACTAATCAAGAGAGTTATGCAAGGCAAAACGAGGGTGCAGCTATATGAAAGGAGGTGGTATTAAGCCAGAAATTGGACTGCCATTGTTTGGCGTTAATTAAACTTGTAACAAGTCACAATAATGCCACTGTAGCTTTAGTCTGGGAAGCTGTAATCTAGTTCCCAAGTGAATAAACCGTAAGGCCAAAGGCCCAATAGTTTAACAAAAGGGAATTAGATGATTATCTTGTAAACCAGAGAAGCAATGATATTATGGCTTAATTAAAGAGCTTGGTAGGAAGCTCAAGTTACAAGTTAGAATCATAAAGTGGTTGCCTGGTCATTTGCAAGGTGCTGGGATGGTTTAATTTATGAGAAAAAAGAAGATCCAAATCGCCATTGACATCCAAGGTCTGATACTTTTGGAAAACAGAAACGTTGTCATGGCACACGAATGGTAGCCAGGGGAAAACACTAGGTGGGATAATTTAATATAGTGATGATAAAGACTAATGAAATGAATAAAGAGTGTTTCCTTAGCAATCAAGAAAATTGCATTGACAGGTATTAGATACCCATATGATCAGGGGGATTAAGTCTAAGGAGATTTTTGAGCTTAATTGGACACAGAGTTATAAAGTACACTAATAAATATTGATATTCTGCATTTTAACCTTGGGTTAATTGTTGGTTTTCAACTGTTTCAATGTTTCCTTGACTATTGCTGTGCAGATCATAACTGTTAGTGTCTGTCTTTCTGCCTGAAATGTCTGATTGAAGTCTGATTCTTTTTCCTTGAAGTCCTCTCATTAGTTTTCTATGACACTCCATAGGTAATTTGATAATTTTGTTCAGCTTAATGATTTTACCCACTGACATTGTGATTACGACTCTATGGTGCCTAAATGAATAAATACATGAGATGCAAGCTTTCCATGTAGCCCATCATCTGTATGTTTAATTTTTATCTCAGTCATCACCTGCCTGCTTCCAGGTATCAGATTATTAATCCAGGTCTGGTGTACGCATCATGGGAACAAAACCATTCTGAGTTTCAACTACAACATTTTTTTCCCCCTGAAGAATGCAGCTTCCTGGCCACAGACAGTTATGGGGCAGTCTAGACTAACTTATTGGTTCCACTTTAGGTTAGAGTAGAAATCTTTGTAAATCATTATATACAACCTATGTTTTTTTCTTTTCCCAACACTGTTAAGAATCTGTCAGCAGTGCCTGTGATAATCCGCTGTTGCCTGGCTCAGGCACTCCTCTGAGTTTCTTGTGAAAGTAAGCCAAGTTTGTGTCTGCAGATTTTCAGCTTGATGACACCTTGGCTTAATGAAAATTCTACAAGAAAAGAATGTGATTTTTTTTTAAGTTCCAAGCTGGTAAAAATGAACAATTTTGCATAAGAAATAAATCCTCAGCATTAAGATAAATGAGAAGCACCGTTGATGTGAAACAAAGTTTGCTTTGACATAGATAAGGGGGCTAAGTAGGATTCTATGGGAATTCACATGCTGGATCTAAATCTTTTTTAAAACCACTACATCAAGAAATGTGCCTTTTTGCTTCCCTAAGAGGACTATTTAAACATTTTCCTAGAGTACTTTTTAAGTAACCTTTCCCAATGGCCTTGACTCTGTGATCTTGAACAGGAAGCCTGTGAAGGCACTGAGTGCCTCCTTTTGAGGGGGTGCTGTGGATACCCCTTTAATTTGCCTGAGTTCCTAGTCACTCACCAAGCTGGAAAATGGGACAGTTCCTGGCATTCTTACCTGCTTTAATACGCAGACCACTCAGCTCCTGATTTCAGATTACTCTGACAGATTTCTTAACACTTTGGAAGAGTTGTGCAAAGCATAACCCACCCCCCCCCCAAAAAAAAGCAAAATTATCATTGAAGAATGGGATAGGTTGAGAGATAAATATTGAGTTCAAAGCACTGGTCTATCCAGGGACGTATTTACCACTCAAAAGATAAATGAAGAGCTGCGCTTTTGACTTAGCCAAAGATGTTGCCATGTTGACCGACAGAAAAGTATATTTCATCCAATAAGTAGACTAGCCTTAGGCTAAGAAAGAAGACTGAGTTGGCAAGGAATACAGGAGGGATTCTAGAACTAGGGGTCAGTCTCACTGACTATGTATAGCTTGAAGGTAAAGGAGGGCAGTGGAGATTCCACAGAAAAGTATTGTTAGATTAGAGTTTCCTGAGGGGAAATGGTAGGTTGTGAATGTCTACAACTGTTAATTGCCCAGATACTGAGAGTGAGGGAAGAAAATATGGCCAGGAGTATTAGTTGCAAACACCAGAATCTGCTCTGGCTAGTAATAGAAAAGGAATATTTATTAAGGGATATGAGGCATTTCAAAGAATCATTTGGAGTCCCAGAGAACAGACTTGAGGCTAAGCTTCTGGGAATAATTCTCACATCATACTAGCGAACTGGCCTGGTGGGAAAATAGCCATTGATGCTGCAGCTGACTGCAGACGTATGCTATGGCACGAGCTGATGAAGGGATTCTCACCATCCCTTTGCTGGGTGCCAGAAAGTGTTCCTCACTGTAACCCCTAAGGATACCAAGGATTTGATCTTACTGCAATTTCTTTGGCAGGCTGGATACCCCTCCCACTGCCTACACAAGGAAAACGGATACCCCACACAATCCATTTTTATTCATGGCTCACTTTCTCATTGCAGCAAGCAGACAGAGACACTCTCAGTTTGGACAACATTTAAATTCACTGGCCTTTTTGGTTGAAGTACAATGTGCTCTGTATGAAAATGCTTTCCCTGTCCTTAATTCCTTTTCAAGGCGCCAATTATTCATCTGTTTGTTTAAGCTAAAGGTAGAATCCCTCTACATTTACATTAACATTTGTAAGCTCATCCCTAGGTGTGTGTTTTGCAAGGCAAATGGGTCAGTACAGAATTAAGTTTGAGAAATGCTGGTGTAAAGAAACAAAGTTTTTTTAATTTAGAATTAGGGTAGATTTGAAAAATATCCTAAAGGAGCTTGACTAAGCCACATTTTCTAAAGTAGTTGGGCCATGGAACCCTTTTCACAAGGACACTTGTGCTCTGAGGAATACAGTTTGAGAAACACTGCATTAGATTGTGACTTCTTTAAGGACAAGGACTCCTACCACCTACTGCCTGGCAATGAAGTAACATTTACTGGCTTGATCAAAATGAGGTGGGGAAAAAGATCTGTTTTCAACCCCAGTTCCTGTTGTTATCTTTGATGTTCCACAAAGACCATGATCTCTGGAGTCAGATTTGAGTATCTTGGACCTCTTAGAGTCTTGAATTCCTGGTCTACCATTTGAAAAGGCTCTTCTGTTAAAGTGCGAGCTTTTGAGTTTGTTTAAGACAGTGGAATTCAAAGGGACAAGATGTAATAAGGTGTTAACAGTAAAATTATTAATGCATGGGTATTGACGATCCTCACCACATCCCTAGCCTCCATACACAAAGAATTTGGGCTCCCTTGGTAAACTCCCAGGTCCTCTCAAAAGTAACAGAAGTGGAAGAAAACTAAGGAAATTGAGAGGTTGTGTTGAACTATATTATAGAGTCGAGAGAGAGTGCTAGTGAGCCACTCAGGCTGCCCCGCTTGGGTGCTAGAGTGTTTGGGGTAAGGGCCAGAAGGGACTGTGTTCATGAGCCAGTTGCCAAACTTGTGAGGCATTTTGAGAAAGGCAGCAATGAGAAGAGAATAAGTTTTGGTGTTTTCTACACGTCAAGAATGGGCTCTTCCCTTTTACATTTTGTTGTGTGTCTAAGTAGAAATGTGAAAAATCTCTGGATCCCGGATCGTGTTTCTCCCTTGGACATCGTACCATGACTGGATGACCTGGATGCCAGGATTTTTAGTGAACGCACCTTTGACTGGCTTTTTTTTGTTGGTTTTTCTCTCACCTTTTCCCACTAGGATCACTCCCAACCCACTTTGGGAGTGGGCCTCAAATCACTTTCTTTGTGTTTTAAGCCCTAATCTTAGTTCTTGTTTGAAAGGAAACATGGCCCACATTTTGAACATCTGTGAGTCTGGGGCACATGTGTTTTCAAGAAGGTGACCCCTCTCCCAGTGTCTCAACTTCCTAAACTTCCTCTTGCTAATGTAACAGAGAAAAAGACACTTGAGGTTTTCTGATGATTTTAAAGGTAACATTGTAGGCGGTCGAGCTTTTAGTGCTGCTTCTCACTTGATGAGAGGTCACTGGAGCTGGTTTTGACAGCATGTTTATTAACCTTCTTTCAGTTTCCTAGGAACTTCTACCCCCAATACCAGTCTTTTGTCTTTGAGCTTCAAATTCTGCAGTTCCTGTTTTTGCCTTATTATGTCTACTCATCCAACTGGCCTTGAGGAGAAAAGTTAAGTTTTGCTTTGTTGAGGCCAGTGCCACTGAGGGAGGTGTCTGACAGGTTGACTAGTTTATGAAAAGCAAATAATTCCGTGTGATAGTCGTGGCTTTGGTGCTGCATTGACAATGTGGTATGTTACCTCCACGTGTACTTTCTTTGGTTTCAGGTTAAGACCTAATATGACCATAATCTCATCCTGGGATTTTTTTTTCCTAACTCATCACATCCTTGCTCTTTATTTTTTGTAAATATCATCTACAATGAGTCAAAATATTAACTTGTTTTTCACAAAGAACTGTTTAAATACCCTACAATTTAGAAATGGGGAGAAAGTCACAGAAGAGTTAAGATGCAGCTTTTCTCCATGTTCTTTCTTGGGCAAAACTGTTTCGCAGTTGCAGTTTGCATTGTCACTGCCTAAGAGCAATGAAAGTTAAATGAGCTTGTATCCCACAGTCCCCTGAGCCGTTGTTAATGTAGTCCGACCCTCCACCCACCCACCCATCCACTCATGAGTGAAGAAATCCTGTTTCATGACCAAATTGACCCTCAGGGCTCTGTTTCTGAAAGGCAGCCTGGATTTTCTGCATCTTCAACTGGACCGTTATAAAACCATTTTGGCAGATGAAATTACAGCGTATCCTGTGTGTGTGTGTGTGTGTGTGTGTGTGTGTGTGTCCGCGCGCACATGTGTGCACGTGCATGCGCATATACTTTCCTACTCAGATAGGATGGTTTTACCCTGAGGAATAGATAGCATGCTGTATCAACTCTAAGCCCCTCAAGAGTGGAGGAAGTGACAGGAAAGTGTCCCGGGCTGGATGTCGAGAGATGGGCTTTCCAATCCTGCTTGTACCACTAATTTGCTGTGTGACCTTGGGCGGCTTACTTAACCTCTTCAGGGGTCAGTTCTTTCACCTGGAAAACGGAGTTAATAGTACATGCCCTTCTTGACCCAGGGGGCTCTCGGGAAAATGGAGTGAGACTGTGGATGCATGGGCACTTTGAAATGGATAAACCCAGCCTTCCAGATGAACTTCAGGGTGCCTGACAGACAGGGTATCTTTATCTGAAGTGAAGGTGAGTGTTAGCAGGCGTTAATATGGAAGAGTCTTCTGGTTCGTTTCGAATTAAAATGCTACCCTGGGCAAGAGAGCTAGCAGCCCTGTAATACAATGATCTCAGTTTGTTTATATGCTGAGGAATATGCATGTACTGTTTTTATTCACCTAAGGGTTACCCAGTCACAGTCCATTTCCGTATTAGTGTTACTGGAGAGAGAACCCATTCTAACTCTGGTTCATCTGCTGACCACTAGGTTGCTTTATTCAGGAAGCCAGCAATCTGGGAAGATGGCAGACTAACGTCTCCAAGACTGTCTTCTCTGTCTGGGAGTAAACATAAGGTTTTAAAGGAAAAGTCATGGGGAAAGGGAGGGGGGCTATGTGCATGAGAGGCAGGTGCTCAGGTGGTTAGTCTTACGTTGACGTGACCCTGAACAGGCACGCTGGCATCATTTGTGGCTGTTTCCCAATGTAGTCAGTACTCATCTTCTAGAGAAGTTTGGTCTTTCGTTTCTCAAGGCCAGTGGTCTGCAGGTCTCAAGGAAAGTCTGTTATTTCTGCTATAGATTGAGGGACTTAGGTCAGCAAGCAAGGAGTACAGAAGCTTGAAGCAAGTTCACCCTGAAGACGGGTTGCAGTGCTGTTACATTAGCAAAGACGTTATTAAAGTGCACAACACATCACTTGCCTTGGAACTTAGCAGTTAAGTGCATGGGCTTTGGCATCATTCAGACTTGGAATTCAGGGTTTGAATCCTGGCTTTGCCACTTACTAACAGCATCTGCTGGGACAAGGTTTTTTTTTTGTGTGTGTGTGTGTGTTTTTTTTTACCTGCTCTAATCCTTAGTTGTGTCATCTACAAAATGCACACCAAAATAGTACCTACCTTCATAAGGTAGAGATCTTGCATTATGGTGCTTCACATGCTGCCTGGTACACAGTTAGAACTCAATAAATGCTAGGTACTAGTAGGTAGCATTAGCTATGGAGTGAAGATAGTTAAACATTGTCTTCCTTGTGCTGTAATGAACTTCCAAATGTTCTATAACGACTCCGCCTCCACCCTAGCTTTATTGAGATATAAGTGACTTATAATATAATGGCTTTATGATGGTCAGATTTAAAGGTAATTGCTATTTTAAATGAATGCAGCCATGAATGGAGAATTATGGTTGTGAATTGTCACAGCGAGCCTGTCATGACAGTGCTTCCTGACATTTCCATTGGGCCACATAACGTATACAGCACTTCTACACACACTGTCTCATGCAGTTCTTCCAACCTGCCCAAGGAGTCAGTATCACCCCTTTTCTCACTCTGCAGATCTGGAGGCCGGAAGTCACAGGGGCACATGCACAGTTACCCGGCTTGGGAAGTGGGAGGTCTCAGATGTCAGAGAAGATCCCTTTTAGCTGCAGTAAATGGACACCTGGTTACAGTCTTGTGGTAGGCAGGTCCTCCAGAGAAACAGAACCAATAAAGGGAGACCTCTTTCTCTCTCTCATGTCTGTATGCAATTTTTTTTCAATGAACATTTTGGAAATCTTTTTGAGATTTATGGCAGTTTGAAAAAAGTCACAAACCACGTAGCCTAGAGATAGCCAAAAGATAAGAAAAAAGGTGGGTATGTTATGACAGCATAAAATATAAGTAGATACTAGTCTATTTGGTCATTTACTACCATAAAATATACATAAATCTATTATGAAAAGTTAAAATTTATCAGAAGTTATACACACAGAGACCTTACATTAGCTTTCCATTTTTGATGCCTAGTGTGTGTAATTGTATAACATCTAGAATGCTTTGTGTCATGTAAGACTAGATTGATGTAGGCTGGCAGACATGAGATTCATCTTGTACAATGATGATATAAACTTGCAGTATCGATGAATAGGACTGTGTTTTCTCTTCCTTATGATTTTTTTTGAAAGTTTATTTACTTTTGAAAGAGAGTGGGAGGGGCAGAGAGAGAGAGAGAGCAGGACAGAGGATCTGAAGCAGGCTCTGCCCTGACAGCAGAGAGCCCACTGTGGGGCTTGAACTCATGGACCCTGGGATCATGACCTGAGCCAAAGTCAGACGCTCAACCGACTGAGCCACTCGGGCTCCCCTCTTCCTTATGATTTTCTTAATAACATTTTCTTTTCTCTCATTTAGCTTATTGTAAGAACACATTATATAATAAACATAACATACAAAATAGCTGTTAATCAACTGTTTATGTTATCGGTAAGGCTTCTGGTCAACAGTAGGCTATTCATAGTTAAGTTTTGTGGGGATCAGAAGTTATACACATTTTTTTTTATTTGTGGCAGTTCAGTGCCCTGTCATTAAGGGTCACCTATATGTATCTCGTGTATATATATATGTGTGTATAGGAGAGGGAGAGATTGATCAATTGATTTAAAAGTAACTAATGTGATGGGCGCCTGGGTGGCTCAGTCAGTTAAGCGTCCAACATCAGCTCAGGTCATGATCTCATGGTTTGTGAGTTCGAGCCCCACATTGGGCTCTGTGCTGACAGCTCAGAGCCTGGATCCTGTATCAGATTCTGTGTCTCCTCCTCTCTCTGCCCCTCCCATACTCATGCTCTGTCTCTCAATAATAATAAATAAATGTTAAAAAAAAAAAGTGACTAATGTGACTGTGGAGACTACCAAGTCCAAAGTCTGTAAGGTAGGCCGGCAGGCTGGAGACCCAGAGAAAAGTTGATTTTGCTGCTCGTGTCTAAAGGTAGCCTGCTGGCAGAATCTCTCTTCCTCAGGGGAAGTCACTTTTTTTCTTAAGGCTGATTGGATGAGGCCCACTCATCCTATGGAGGGTAATGTGCTTTATTCAATGTCTACTGATTTAAAGGTGAATCTCACTTAAAAAATATACCTTCACAGCAACATCAAGACACGTTTGACCAAATGTCTAGGTACTGTGGCCATTTCATATTGACACGTAAATTTAAACATCACAAATGGTTTGACCAAAAAAGGGTGTATTTTTCCCAGGATGCATCAACAAATTGAGAGTACCGTCAAGACCCAGCTCACTCCATCTTTCTGCTTTGTCCTGCCTTTCCTTGAGACTTGTGTCCTCATGACTAAAACCTGGCTACTCGTTCCATCTCTGGCTGTCACAGGCAGAACAAAGAGGAGAGGGAGATGCCCAAAAGCTAAAGCTCACAGACTGTTTATGACATCTGAGTCTAATCTTTTCAAGGAATCTTCCTGGAAGTCCCACCAAGCAACTTTTTATTGATCTCATTGTTCCTTTTGATTGCTCCTAGATGCATGGAATTCTGAAGCTGAGTATTTTATTTAGGTCATTAAAAAAAAAATCAGGGTTCTGTTAGTAACAAAGAAGGGGAGAAGAGATACTGAGGCAGGACAGATGATGTCATCCACAACAGGAGTTCCAGTACCACATGACTTACTTGGCATATCATACCAGATTGCCCAGCATGCTCACGTGGAGGTGTCTACCTTGGTTGAACTGCCCTTTGCGTTAATCATGGAGTTCTCTTTGGATGTGTGAGCCCAGGAACCGTATGAAATTACCTTAGATTTGATGCAAGTAAAAAAGTAAGGAGAAATTTTTAGACATTTTCTTTCCTGTTTCTTCGTAGCCCAAGTAGAGAAGCTTCTCTTTCATTCCATGGATGGGAATGGCACAACAAGGAAAAGAAGGATGTGGGGCGGGAGCAGGCACTAGTCTATGTCTGTGCAGCTGATATAGCCATATGGGTCACATGACTTGATTGCATTCCTTAATATGTTCCCACTACAGGGCATCAAACAGTCTACCTCACTTTCATTGTCACATTTCAAGTGTTTAACTGAAGCCCGGGGAGAGACACCTGCAGCATCAGAGTTCTGTGGTGCTTAGGAATGTTAAGAAATAATAATTGGAAGAAAATAGCGTCAGGGAGCATTGGAAAGTCTATCTTGATAATCGCTTGATTTTGTTATTTTTTTAAACCAGGCATTTAAAAGATCTTTTATTTTTACAAGTAAAGATTCAAAAACTATTTAATGCAAAATCATTTGTAACTAAAATAGGGAGCATGTGTCACATTGTTGAAAGGTGACCAAAGCAGCGTCTATTTTTTTTTTTTTTAATTTGTTCAGGGCGAATAAAGCAAAGAAATAAATAATTTTCTTTCCCTTGCTCTCTCTCAGACATGCATGTGCACATACACACACTCGCTTATACATACATAACACCAAATTCTGTCTCTCCGTGTTATCTTGTATTCATTTCATATTTCTTTCTCAGTATCACTGTGAAACTACTTTGTTGTATCATTTCCACGTAGTGCTTTTGGTATTTTTGCAATTCTAATTCTCACTGTTTATTGCATTACAAAAGAGTGAAGGGAAAGTGAATTTGCATGCAGGGCATTTTAAATTCTAATGTCAGGGGTCATTAGTCTTTTTTTTTTTTTCTTTTTCTTTTTCTTTTCTTTCTCCTCTGGTTATATTTAGGAGCTTAGCTTTTACAAACCAGGGATGATTTACAAGAAAACTTTTAAAAGCAGAGTTTGAGATTTATTTTGCACATTCTCAGAATCTAAAAGGCTAAATGAGCAAGAACCTAAAATAAAGATCATTTCCATATATTTGAATGTTGCGTTGGTTGAATTGCTCACAAGTGTTGCGGAAAGTGGGAATCCCCACATTCTCTTTAGTACACTTTCAGGCACAGGGACCGCCCCCCACATCCCTCTCGCCTGGATCGGAACCGGGAGAACACCACCAAATGCAACCTTCGGTGATTGGGATTCTCCTCCCTATAGTTTCCGATTGCCATATCGTCTGTATTTTCCTCACACGAGTGTCTTAGTTTTTTCTCTACCCTAAATTAATACTGATGGGATTTGTGGATTCACATCAAAGACAAGTTGCTACCCGCCCCTACTCCACCCCCTTGTCCTGGATGACTATTTCACGCTCTCATCTCCTCTCAGGCCTCCAGTGGCTCCTCCCTGGTTCTCTACTGAATGGGTGACCACACTTCCTGTTTTACGGAGAAGCTCAGTCAGGAGGAAACCGCCCACTTGCTCTCCGGAGCCCGTGTGCAATTAGACACTGTGCTTTGTTCCACAAGACGAATGCTGCGCTCCCACCCGCGGCCTCCAGGGGGGTCCTAGACGTCACCCCCTCTCACTCCTGCATCCCTTGGATTCCTCTCCCTGCTAGACAATTCCCAGCAGCATTCACAGATGCTCTACTCTCTCCACATTGAATAAAAAAGAAAGAAGAAAACCTGCTTAACTCCTGGCTACCAGGCATTTGTCTGCTCCCCATTGACAACAAAGAACATCATCTCCACTACTTCTCCAAGCACTGTGGGGTCCCTGGAGGCCTCTTCCTGGCCAGACCCTTTTGCCCCCAATTATTTTCTCACTTGATCCATCTGCAACATCGTTTCCTTCTTCTTCTTCTTCTTCTTCTTCTTCTTCTTCTTCTTCCTCTTCCTCTTCCTCTTCCTCTTCTTCTTCTTAAAATTTATTTCTTTATTTTGAGAGAGAGAGAGAGAGAGAGAGAGAGAGAGAGAGAGAGGAGGGGCAGAGAGAGAAAAAATCCCAAGCAGGTTCCACACTGTCAGCACAGAGCCTGATACAGGGGTCGATCCCTCAAACCATGAGGTCATGACCTGAGCCAAAGTCAAGAGTCAGATGCTTAACTGACTGAGCCACCCAGGCACCCTGTCATCACTTCCTCCTTCTTGACATGCTTTCTTCCATTGGCTTTGGGACACCGCAGTGTCCTGGTTTTTCCTGCTACCCTACTGGCCCCTCCTTTTCAATGTCCTTTTCTGGTTCCCTTTATCTTTCTGACCTGTCAGCCTACAGTGCTTCAGGGTTCCAACCTTTGAATTTGTCTCTTCTCCCTCTCTTCACTCCCTAGATGGTCTCTTTCAGGCTCCTGCTGTTTCCTGATGTTTTCCAGATCTCTATCTCCAGCTCAGCTCCACACTTGGAGTGTGTATCCAATGCCTACTTATCTTCGCTCATCAAACATAAATACTATCATCCTGGTCCAAGCCACTAGCATCTCTGCCCCAGACTTCTGTCTGAGTGTTTTTTTGCCGTTCTATCTTTGCCACCTTATCTGAGGTGCAGCAGCTAGAAGGTCCTCCCCAGACTAAGTCCATTCCTGTGTCACACTCTGCTCAAAAATCCTAATGGTTTCTTGTCTTCAAAATAGCAGCCAAATTCTCCAAGGGGCTGGTAGCTCTGTCTCACCTGTTTCTCTAACTGCTAGGCTGCCAGCTGTCCCCACCCTGTCTACTGCAGCCACACTGGCCTTTCACTGTTACTTGGAAGTGTCCAGCACTTCTTGCCTCAGCCTCTCGTAGTTTCTTCTCCTGGTCATGCTTCCCCTGAGTGTTGTCAGTGCTCACTTCATCCCATCCTTTTGGTCTGTGCTCAGGTATTACCTTTTAAGAAAGGTAATATTCTCTCATAGACATCTCCCACCCTCTGTCCTCCTTAACTAATTTTTATGAGCACGTCAGATCTTGTTGATTTATGTTATGACTCTCCTCCAGAGTATAAGCTCCAAAAGGGTAGGTATTTTGATTTGGTCTTTGCCCTATCCCCAAGTGCCTCAAATAATGCCTTGCAAGTAGTAGCCCTTAATAAACATTGGTTAAATAAATGAAAACTTGAACGAGAACTCTAAATCTACATATTTAAGCAAGAGCTCTTGGTAACTGGCCCGAAATGAAATACTGGTGATGATGAATTCTTATTTTGTTTTCTGAACCCTAACACCCATGATTTTGACACTTTATTTCTTTGGTCAGTTTATGGTTGTTCCTTCTCTTAAAGAAGGAAAGAAGTGCATGATTTCTTGGTAACCTTTTTAGGTTTGTGACCCTTACATCAGAAATACAGAGCATCAGCAGAGCAGAATATTAGTCAAGGACCACAGTAACTGAACTTTCCAAATCAAATCTTGCCTCTCTCTTCCTGTGTCAGTAAGGAACCCAGCAGGAAACAGATGGCATTTACAAATTGGGTAATTTGACTAGAGTTTAATATAGGTACCATTTTCAAAGCACAAGGCCTGGAGTGCAGTGCCCTGAGGCCCAGTAGCAGTCTTTTCTGGTACCATGCAAGGCCTGGAGAGGAGAGGAGAGGAGAGGTGCTTGGAGAGGGAAGGGTACTAGAACGCTGGGGCGGGGGGGGGGGGGAAGCTGTAGGATGGACCACCTGGCAGAAGGCATTTGACCAACTACCAGTCTGTATTTGAGGGATACAAACAGACTGTGATCCCTTGAGGGAAGGGGAGAGGTGCAGATAGTGGGGAGCTGAGGGAATAAACGTTCCAAAGTTTCTCTTCTCCCTCTAATCTTGAGCTGGAGCTTCCTGTTGGCCAAACCCAAGTGGAAGTCAAAAGCCACAGGAAGCCTTGGCTGTGACCTACAGAAGCCAGCCTCTAAGGCAGACAACAGGATAGGAAAGGGTGGAGGGTAGATTTTGAGGGCAAATGGCAGGCATTCAGCGGAGCTTCCAAGTGCTGTCTCCCAACTGCAGCCGGTTCTCCCACTTCTTTGCTGGTCCTCTTCTTACCCATTCTTCATACAACAGCTGACATAAAACCCTCAGTCTGTGTGTGTGTGTTGGACCTCTGTTTGAGACCCAATCACTTGACAGCTTTCTGTTGAGCTTAGCATAAAATCCAGACCACTCTAGTAGTGTACAAGAGGGAGTGTCTCTTAACCCCTGCCCCTCAACATCTATGGTACACCTGCACCTGGCTTGCCGCGGCCACTCACAGGGCAGGTCCAACCCTTCTTGGAATAAATGAAGCTCATTGTCCTCCCTGGACGCTCTGCCTGGAACACCCTTCCCTCATCTCCTTCCATTGTGGACTCTTTGTCATGATTTATACTTTATTCATTAAACAACCTCATCTCAGGGAGACTCTCCCACTAGGTCCTCCCCCTATAAAGGGTGCCCTTTGTTAATTCTTTATCAGGCACCTCAGTTTTTGCTTCACAGCATTTACCACAAACCATACATGTCTCCTCCCTCTCTCCCTCCTTTGCTTTGTTGAGTCTGTCTCTGGACAAAGGAAAGCAAGTTTCCTTTAGGCACAGGGCTTCTCTGTCTTATTCACCCTGTCATCCTCAGAGTTCAGAGCCACTTCTGGCCTGGGTGGTTTCTTCATAAATATTTGGTGATTGAATAAACAAGCATCCTTTTCAATGAAAATATCTTTCCATGTATGCAATAATGCAAAAAAACAAAAAACAAAAACAAAAACAAAACAAAACAAAAAAAGATTAGCTCTGAGCTTATCTTGAATGCATTTGAATTTCTATCTCTCTAGTATCTGGGGGATCTCAAAGGTATTAGTAAGTGCTTACTATATGTTTGAATGAAATGCACTTACTAACAACAGGACTGGTTTGCTATAGCTCAGCAGATTGTTTTCTATGGTTGGTATATTATGTCTTTAACAAAATTAAGCTAAAAAATGAACACCTCCCTCTCCCTAATCTGTAGTTTCACAGCATGGCTAATTACCTGCAGTTGACTGTCTAGCTGATTTATTGGAAGGTGGCGTTAGGTATTGACTAGCCTTGAGCTTTAGAGCTAGAAAGACCTGGCCAAACTCCAGTTAAGCCACTAAGTGGCTGGGCGAGACTATAGACATTTCTGAGCCTGTTTCCACATTTGTAGAAACTAGGACAATGTAGCCTAAACCCTAGAGGTGTTACACAGTTGTAGGTGACACCAGAGATCTTCCTCTTTTCTGTGCCATCTCGTGTGCTTCAATCCAAAATCATGGCTCAGTTCCCCCCTCTTCTCTCCTTAGGCTGCTGCTTTATCAGCACCTTCGCCCTGGTCCATTTTATTAGTCTTTGGATCTCATGCCCATATTCTGGTTATTGGGAATTCTGCTGGAAGGCTTTCCTGTCCACGCTTCTCTTTATAAAGTTGAATTCGCTCTCTGGTGGAAGCAGCCTGGAGCTCGATTGTGCCCGTGACAAATTACACACCTATCAGGCTTTTCAGTCGGCATCATATTTGCCAGACAAATGTGGACAGCACTTTCATGCAGTGAAGCACTTTGTTAGTACTTTGAGCCTCTGAGGGACAATTTGAGTTGGAAAAAAAGGCATTGAAACCTTGTACAATACTCACCCCATTACACAAGGAAAACCAAATAAGTTTATCTGACAAAAAGGCATGGGTATGCCTTTGATAAAAGAAGCCCAAACCACAGGGCGCTCTTGCTTCTCCACAGAGAGACAAGATGCCTGGAAGTTTTGTCTTTTGCTTATTTCTTTTTAGTCAAGTTTAACTAATACGCTTTGAATGCATTTTCTGTGTCAGGCACTTTTCTTTACTGTTTTAGATGGGTTTAGAACTATTAACATTATAAAGTAAAAATATTTAGGTGCGGGCATCTTTTACTAAGATCTGACCAAAGAATGGGATGCCTTATTGGCAGGCTGGAAATTGATTGGTACTCAATGTGCAATCTGGCAAAATCAACTTTCTAAGGCATGCAATGGTTGTCCGGAGTCTGGTTCCTTAAAAGATTCAAACCAGTTCTATTCAAACCTATATATTTTGATTATACTCTTGATACATGCTGAATAAAATAGATAAGGATATACTGTCTGCCCTCCTGGGCTTTACCGTCAGGCTTAGTGTTCCTTAACTTCTTTGACCAATGTCCTTCTTTTCTAAATATAAATACCTAAGGTCCTCCTTGTCCATCATTTGAAACTTTAAATAAGCTAAAGTTGAAGACTGGGAGGTAAAGCTCTGCCTCATTTTCGAGTTATATATGACACAAGTTTATGTGTGTCTTTCTGAGGCATACTGATCTACCTGGTGATGTGAGGCACACACATACACCACACCCATTTATACGTGGGTCCTTTATCATTAAGCTTCACCTGTTTGGTAGGGACCAGAGGATGCAAATTAGTGGTTTGATGGGTTTAACACAGGTCAGGTCACATAGTTGCTGTTTCCTTACCCTTCTTAATTGAGCCAACATTTAAAATTGGGATAGTTCACATAAGATGCAGATATCTTGGGGCACCTGGGTGGCTCAGTCGGTTAAGTGTGGATTCTAGTTTCAGGCTCAGGTCATGACCTCACAGCTTTGTGGGTTCGAGCTCTGCATCAGGCTCTATGCTGGCAGCATGGATCGTGCTTGGGATTCTCTCTCTCTCTTCCCCTCCCCTACTCACACTGTCTCTGTCTCAAAATAAATGAATAAACTTAAAAAAATAAAATGCAGGTATTTGGCTTCTCCTAAAACTGGGAAGATCAAGTGGCAGTGGGCCACATTCCCACGTGGCAGCAGTGGGCTGGGGCTGGCCGGCCGTGGCTTCTCCAACTGGGGTATCGTTCTCTGGTTTCCCGGTTGCCACTGCTGAGGAGTGAAGGTTTATGTCTGAAAATTGGCTTCCATCGTGCAAATAATGCCCCTGTCTTCTGGAAAACTCAAACTTGTGAACTCTGCTAGAGTCCAGAGAGAGCAGGTTGAAGGATTTGCATCTATAGAGTAGATGCATTTTGAGATACTGTAGGATTTAAATAGGTGAAGGAGTGTGTGTGTGTGTGTGTGTGTGTGTGTGTGTGTGTGTGTCTGCATATGTGCATGCATGCATGTGGGTGGGGGGATCATTACAGGCAAGAAGCTAACTTTGATGCTGAATGCCACCAGTGGGTGTGATGGTTGTGAGATGTATTCCCCATAGGTTTTCCCTAATAATACTTAAATTGCTTAGGGATGCAGATGACTTTCTTTTTTTTTTTTAATGAAAGCAGATATAAGGTTAAAATACTTAATTCCTTGCAGCCTTGCAATCTGATATGCTTTCTTGAGAGGAAGGAAAAAGGGGAGACGGTATAGCTAGTAAGAGATAGGAATTAGGCCTAACTAAGGGTGTAGTAATAGGTGACTGTCAGGCTTATGGAATCAATAAAACTGTGTGTGTGTGCGTGTGTGTGTTGTATGTGGCGTATGTGTATACAGAGTGTGTGTGTGTGTGTGTGTGTGTGCATGTGTGTGTGTGTGTGTGTGTGTGTGTATGTGTAGAACATCTGTGTTCAGAACAGCTCTACCATGACAACAAGCATTAGATTTGTCAAAGAAAATAAGGCTGAGAAAAATGCCATTCATTGTATATCTTGCAAATGATAGTAGTTGAGCCAGTACTTACTTTACACAAGCAACGGGACCTATAAAAAGAACAAGAGAGGGGTGCCAGTTAAGCATCTGACTCTGGATTCCAGCTCAGGTCATGACCTCGTGGTCGTGAGATCGAGCCCCATGTTGGGGTCCATGCTCAGCTAGAAAGATCCTGTCTCCCTCTCTACCTCTCTCTCTCTCTCTCTCTCCCTCTCTGTCTCTCTCTCAAAATAAATAAATAAACATTAAAAAAAAAAAGAACAAGAGATGGCGAGTTTCACTAAGATGCCTTTGAGGGTAGGAGTTCTGTCATCAGTGATACTCACTATCCTGCACTATTCCCAAACCCATGTCTCCTTATATGAGGGATTTCCCGGTTAACATCATCTTTAAGATGATGTCTCCAAAAACCTACTTTTACTTATTTTTTTTCAAAGTTTATTTATTTTTCTTGGGAATCTCTGCACACAACGTGGGGCTCGAACTCACAACCCTGAGATCAATACTCACAAGCTCCTCCAACTGAGCCAGGCAGGCATTCCCAAAAAGCTACTTTTAAAATAAAATTGCATCTATGAGTAGTAGTATCTTTACATTTGAAGACTTGTTTCTACTCTTCAGTGTAAGTAACCTTTGCCCTGCAGGCAGAGGGCTGAGGAGGGGGGCAGAGTGTGCAGGGTTGTTTTGTTTTGCTTTGTTTTGATATTGTTGGGGAATTTCAAATGGAGATGTTTAATTTTTCTGGCAAGGCCAGATGCCTTGTATAGTTGAATGTTTCCTTGGTCTTCAGAAGGCCCACCATAAGGATTTATTTGTGTTAAATTGAAAACAGATCTCCTTCCAAAGGAAAGCCCCCTTTATTGATCCTGACCTTTTTCTTTTGCTGGTAGAGACTCCTTGGGTTGCCTTTTAAACAACTGGAAATCACTGTTTCTTTTTCTTATCATCTTTCATTTATCCTGTTCAAAGGCCCTCCATTCTTTTAAAACAATTTTTTTTAGGTTTATTCATTTCTGAGAGACAGAAAGAGACAGAGTGCAAGCGGAGTTGGGGCAGAGAGAGAGGGAGACACAGAAATCGGAAGCAGGCTCCAGGCTCTGAGCTGTCAGCACAGAGCCCAACATGGGGCTCGAACCCATGAGCTGTGAGCTCATGACCTGAGCTGAAGTCGAACACTTAACCAATTGAACCACCCAGATGCCCCAAAGGGCCTCCATTCTTACAAATAAATTTCCTAGGGAAATCATAAAAGAGCCCTATTCAGGGAAGAGTTAAGAATATAGCACACACACACCCTTTTTTTTTAAGTTCATTTATTTATTTTGAGAGGCAGAGAGAGCTCAGTGGGGCAGAGAGAGAATCCCAAGCAGGGCTCTGTGCTGTCAGCATGGACCCTAACATGGGGCTCAATCTCACGAAATTTGAGATCATGGCCTGAGCCAAATCAAGAATTGGAGGCTTAACCGACTAAGTCATCCAGGCACCCCAAAGTATGGAGCACTCTTCACAAATCACCACTGTGGCTTGTGAGGGGCAGGTCAACAACTTATTTCCCCTGCCTTGCCCTCTTTTAACTGGCCTCTTCTCCATCATTTCCATGTATAGCTTGTGAGTTCCCACAAGAGCTACCTTAGAACTTCATTTCATCTAGTAGTGCCCTGAGAAAACTTCAAGCACTGAATTGGGATTATATTAGCTGGAAGAGTCAAGAAATTAATTTCCTTCAAGAGAAGAATGGCATGTCTAGCCAAACAGAATATTGCTTAATGTAATAGAACTCCCAAAGGAAATTGGGGAATGGATCTTTCCCTAACCTGGGGGATGTGAAGTTATTGAATTCCAGATTCTCGTATAAATTAACATCCAAACGAATGGGTCTGCCCCCCCCCCACTTGCCAGCCATTTCTGTCCCTTTTCCTGTGCCTTCTGCATGGGAGTGGTTCTGTCCCCCACCAGAGGGCCGCAAGTCTTCAGCCAGCTCAGTCAGGGAAGAAAAGAATTAATGGATCGGAACTTAATCCATAACTCCCTCACTCTGAGGCTTTATTTTTTTTAATAGTTCATAAACTTCTTATTTTCCTTTTTAGCCTAGATTTCCTCTGTGGTGAAGGAGAGTTTTGTCAGCCTTTGGCTCTGCCTCATAAAAACGCTTTAAAGGACAATGCTAGGTTGTATGACTGCCTGTAATTCACCCTCATATAATATTCCAGAACTATCCCAGAGTTTGTGTCTGAATGTGTTCCAATAAAAAGAACCCCGGGGTCAACAACACAACTACTTTCACATGGATTAAGTTGTGTGTTCTTAAAGAGCTAGAAGGCCAATGTGTATTGCTTCTCTTACAGCTGTCACAAGTGATATTACTGAGAGCATGACAGACGCCTAACAGGATACACTGAAATCTCCATTCTGACATTTCTAAAGTGACATAGTAGGGTTTGTAATTTTTCCGAATAACTAAATTAAGTGTCTGTCTTTCTGAATTAAACTCTCTGTGGGCTCTGTCATAACATCTTTTGCCCTCCTCTGGGGGACAGAATTGGGAGATAAATCAGGAACCGATTTCTCCGAGTTAAGTTTTGAGACCCGTATTTTATAGGTCATGCATGCCCTCCCCAAAGCTTTCTAACAGCAAATAGGCACAAATGGGATTTTGAAACAGTGGCATTTGCTGTCAGGTGGTGGAAGCTCCAAGAGTGGAATTTATCCAGACTTGTGGGTATGAAGAGTGTGCAAAGGCAAAGGCAAAAATGTAGCCATTGTTGAGAATGGGAGTGGACTCTCGCTGGTTACCACCTAGGTGTCCTTTTGGATCAGGGAAGGCTGGGAAGCACCTACTGAACCCAGGTTCCCTCTGGTTTTCCTTCTTTATACACAGCCTCCTTGAAGGGCACAAAAGCTTTGGTTTAATGTACTTCCCATCGTGAAGTCTGAGTGATCCAGTGCGTGTCTGATTCCCTTCAAGGATTTCACGTTTGTCTGATACATACAAAATCAAAATGTGGTGCCTAATTTCTGTGATTTCTTCCTGAAGGATACATTTTCTTTTTTGAAGGGAATTAGTCATTACTCAACGCATTTTTCCCCAAAGTGAAAAAAGCTCCCCAACCCCCGGATTATTGATGTGTCTTTAAGATAAACTAAAAGAAGAGAGTAAGACTCACCTGAAATTTGAATACTCACAGGTATTTAAATTTTGTAAATTTCTTTCCGAATGTCTCCCTATGCTTGAATACAGAAACATACACATTTATATGTAATATGTATGCTGTTCCACATGTAAATTTGTAACATAGTTGTGTTTTTTTTTTTTAACGTTTATTTATTTTTGGGACAGAGAGAGACAGAGCATGAACGGGGGAGGGGCAGAGAGAGAGGGAGACACAGAATCGGAAACAGGCTCCAGGCTCTGAGTCATCAGCCCAGAGCCCGACGCGGGGCTCGAACTCACGGACCGCGAGATTGTGACCTGGCTGAAGTCGGACGCTTAACCGACTACGCCACCCAGGCGCCCCTGTAACATAGTTTTTTTAACCTGATATCTAAATATGCATCTACATCATCATTTTAAAAGTTGCATTGTATTCCATTTGATAGGTATCCCAGGTTTATTTAGCCAGTTCCCTGTTGATGGACATTAAGATTGTTTCTGATATTTCAGGGGCACCTGGATGGCTCAGTCGGTTAAGTGTCTGACTTCTGCTTAGGTTATGGTTTTGTGGTTTGGGAGTTCGAGCCTCGCGTTGGGCTCTGTACTGACAGCTCAGAGCCTGGAGCCTACTTTGGATTCTGTGTCTCCCCCTCTCTCTGCCCCTCCCATGCTCATGCTCTGTCTCTCAATAATAAATAAACGTTACAAAAAATAAAGAAAAAAAGATTGTTTCTGATTTTTCAGTGTTACAAAGAAAAATAGTATAAAAGTCCTGGGGGAAGGGGCTGGGTGGCTCAGTAGATTGAGTGTGGCTCTGGTCATGATCTCATAGTTTCACGAGTTAGAGCCCCATGTCAGGCTCTGCACTACAGCAATGAAGCCTACTTCAGATTCTCCCTGTCTTCCTCTCTCTCTGCCCCTCCCATGTGCTCTCTAAATAAATAAATAAATAAATAAATAAACTTTAAGAAAAAGAATAAATGTCCTTATACATACATCTTTATTGGACTTGACAAGTTGTTTTCTTGAGCTATAATCCTAGAAATGAAATGGTTATACAAAACATAACATTAAAGAGCTATGAAACTTGCTTCCCTGCCTTTCGGAAAGGTATTAATTTCTACTCATATCATCTGCCTCTGAGAGCACTTAATTCCTTATAACAACATGGGTTAGTGTAAATTTAAAACTCCATCAACCTGAAAGATACAGAAAAATGGTTCACTGTGATTTTTGTTTTAATTTCTTTCATTAATAATGAGGTTGAACGTTTTCCCATTATTGGCCATTTCTATTTCTCTCTCTCTCTCTTTTTTGAGAATTACATATTCATATTTTTGCCTGTTTTTCTGTTAGACTTTTGCATTTTTCTTATTGCTTGCACTAGCTTTCTATAAATTCTGGATATATGTGATTCTTATGCAGCATCTGGACACAAGGAGCCTGTCAAGAAAATATTGGAGAAGAATACAGCATTAGGCTGA
This sequence comes from Prionailurus viverrinus, assembly GCF_022837055.1. Taxonomy (NCBI): domain Eukaryota; kingdom Metazoa; phylum Chordata; class Mammalia; order Carnivora; family Felidae; genus Prionailurus; species Prionailurus viverrinus. Next base: position 27,769,835 of record NC_062562.1, on the reverse strand, counting down.
AGGAAGAGTTTCCTGCTATGAAGCCCCAGGGAAGCTGTCTCATCTCTGTTCCTCAGTTTCCTCCTGTATAAAATTAGAAAAGAGTAGTCATTCATTTCTCAGATTTCTTCGCTTGTAGTCAAACCAGTAATTATTAAAGTGAAACGTTTCACCCATGTAACTTCCACAGTGAACACTTAAGCGTCCTCTATTGTTTTAATCACTCTATTCACCCAATTGGTAAAGGGAAAGATTCTGCCATATGGTTATGGGCACGGCCTAACACATGATACCCAACACTTGACAGACGAGATCAACAGTATTTTATTAGTTACATCTACTCAAAGCCAAGGGGAGGAGGGTGTTACACGCCCCAAGGCCACAAGGAGGCTTGTATGTGGGAACAGAGTGAACAGCCAAGGTCTGTGAGAGGTAGGCTTCGTAGCATCAAGAGGTAGAGTGACCCCCGATTTCCGCAGGAAGATGTACTTGGCTTGTTTGAATGATTCCACGTGCCGACAGGAAACTGAAACCCTTTGCTTAGGGATAACAGGAGCCATGCCTGGTCCCCATCGTAGGGACAGTTGTTTGGCTGAGGGACTTCATCCCCAGGAGCAGAGTGGAAGAGGGACTTGCAGTTAGGCCATTCAAGGTTACCCCAGTTTCCCCCACATGTCAAGGCAGCACAGAATGGTCCCCTTAATTTTAGGCCTTATGCCACAACTCCCTCTGAGAGATGAGTCCTCAGATTTAGTGGCTTCTTCTCAGTCCTCATTGCCCTTGACTGGGTTCATCATCTTCATTCCTGAAAATTATTTCTCCCCCCTGGCCTCCTTACCACAACCCTGTTCGGGGAGGCAGGATGGCATGAGCTAAATGCTCCCCGAGTCTGACAAACATGGCTGCGATCCCACCTCTGTCCCTGGCTAGTCGTATGGCCTTCGGCAAGACATATTACTTCCCCACCTCTGTTTTTATCAAATAAGGTAGTAATGTCTCATGGAATAAGGTGTAAAAAGTTCCTGGCATTGTGGCTGGTTCATATTGGGCATTTAGATCTTAATTCTTTAGTCCTGTCACTTGTTCATCTGCAGACTCCTGCCATGAAAATGTGAGTGTTTACTGAGACTTGCTGCATACCTTCCAACCCTCTTCCTCCACTCCTCAGCCCTTGAAGGTCTAGCCATCTTTCCTGGGACTTCTGTTTGTACTTTGAGGCATATGGCTCCCAAGTTCCATATCTTGCACTCATCATGCTCACTTTCTGGGCCCACATTTCTAGCTGGTTTTTAGAGATTTTCCCTGTAGTGCCATAGTTAGCATGTTTAAAACTTTTCTTCTCAAACCAGTACCTTCTCCTGGCTGGCTTTGTCATTAGTGTCCCTGTATCTTGGCTTAACACTCGTAAGTCATTTTTCGTTTCTTTCTCTTTCAGACCCACAGAAATTCAACCATCAAGGGCTGATGGTTTCTTCGGTCAGTCTGGCTTGTATCAATCCTTTCGCCTCCAAGAAATCAGTGCCTTTAGAATTAGAAAGTTGCACTAGGCTTGAGTTGGTTTCCTTCTCTGTGAACCCCCCTCTTGTCTCCCAGTCCGGCTTATGCCCACCACTTAGTCTTTCAGAGGGTGCCCTCTGATCATGTTTCCTCTGCTGTTAAGCTACCAGTGGCTCTGAGGTGCCCACAGACTGATGCAGGTTCCTCAGCCTGGTGCTCAAGGCTCCTGCACTCTAGACACAGCTTGCTTCCTAGCCTTGGCATGCCCAGCATCTCTACATGGCATCAACTTTATCTTTTAAAAAAAAAAACTGTTAGTCCCCAGGACAGGCATTGCCCCAGAGCACCTTTGTATATTTGTCTGTGTTCTCACAGGTGGATGCCCATCTTCCCATTCTCAGAATTACGGAATCTTGTCTTCAGAATTCAAATCCTGTTTTTGTTGGCTGCCAGCTATGTGACCTTGAAAAATCAGTTAACCTCTCTGAACCTTGGGTTCCTTTTATGTCAATGGGTATAAAACTATTGTGCTGCAAGACCATTTATGAAGACGAGTAACATGGTGTTGGTGTCATAGACACTCAGGGAGTTGCCACTGCTGCTCTTGTCATCCCAGACCAAAGTAATCTGCTTTCTCTGAATACCTATTTTAGTACTCACAAGGCGCTTGTTTTATATTGCTTTGTGCTGGGTTATACTTCATAAGGTTGTGTCTTCACTAACTATACTGAAAGTTCCTTGAAGTTGGGCATCAAGCATTGTGGTTTTTTTATTCATTCGCCAGAGCTTTATTGGGCACTTTGTACGTGGATTGTGCTGAACGAGGGGCTGGGGAGATGAGAATGACAAAGACAGTCCCTGCCATCAAAAAGTTTGCACACCATCTAATTATCATTAAATGCTACCTAAACGTAATTGAGGTAAGCCCAGGGAGAGCCCAGAGCAGGGGCACTTGACTGAGCGCAGAATCCAGGATGGTGTTCTAAGGAAGTAACATCTGGACTGTGGAGGAGGGGTGGGAATGAGCCAGGAGCGGCTGAGGAGGGCAGTGCTGCAGGATCAGCGAGGGAGAGCATTCAGTGCAGAACGCCTGGCCGCCTCTCCATTTCCACAAAAGTTGAGAGAAACTGATTGACAGAAACTGAGCTCTCCTCAGGTGACCATAGGTTAATAATGATTGTGCAAACACATGTGAGGAATGAATGAACCATTCTATAGAAGAATTAAGGCCTCTGTTGCCAGTCCTGGAGCCCTGTGTGTGGTGAGTTGAGCCTACCTCAGAAGTTCATTCTCATTTTATTTTTTATTTCTTTTAATATTAAAAAAATATTTATTTTTTTGAGAGACAGAGAGAGTGTGCAAAGGGGAGGCACAGGTAGAGAAGGAGAGAGAAAAGCTCAAGCAAGCTCTGCCCTCTCAGCACAGAGCCTGATGTGAGGCTTGAACTTACAAACCATGGGATCATGACCAGATCAAGTGTCTGACACTTAACTGACAGAGCCACCCAGGTGCCCCCACTCCTACATTTTAAAAAGAAATTTGTTCATTCAGGATCCTATTTTATGACTCTCCCCTACCCCCTTCTTTCATTATTTCTCCCAAACCTTGAATCATAAACTTCTTGAAAGCACTGTGAATAATTTATATCCTTTTATTACTCATTGCTTAACTCCCTTTGGGGGAAATGAAGAGAAACATTTGTCTTTTGCTGTTTACTGTCCCATGGACTGAGACCATGTCAGCTGCAGGCAATAGCAAAGATTTATGACCACAGGAGCTGTCCTTCTGGAACAGTTGATTGACCCATAGTCTGATTCATCAAATTATATATATTTTTTAAAAAATTGGGAGCCGTGGAAATGACACCAGAAGAGAAATTCAACATTTTACCCACTTCCACTGAAACCTACTTGTTATCTGTCATCTTTCCTTTCAGTACTCAATGGTGAGCATTTTCTTCCCTGCCTATTTAATTGGTTTTCCTGTGGAGTCTTTCTCAGAATTTGTAAATTCAACTAGAGAGCTATGATGATTCTGAGTGCATAGTGGTACCCTGATGCTGGGGACAAGAATACATAGACATGCTCAGGTTCTGTTTTGTTTGGACTTTCTAAAAGTCTTTACTCAGCTTCACAGAAGCAGGGATTACAGTTAGTAGCAGTCTTGTGCCATCGAGATGCCTTTGGCACCTTGGGTTGATCCCACAGCAAACATTGTTAGAATGGGTCAACTTCACTCCGTCACATCTGGTACTATACCATCCAAGACAAAATCACCATCTCACCAAAACTTCTGTAGTCTGGGAGAGCTGAACTAACTGGCTTACCCTTGACCCACGTGGCATCCTCCCTACCCAATCTATTTTTTTCAAAGCATATCAACTACTGATGCTGCTCCCTGCTTGAACATCTCTAACTGGCTTCCCATTGTTTCTAATCCTTGCAGTGGCCTAAAAGGCCTTGCATGGTCCCCACTAACACTCTGTTCTTGTCACTCTGTCCCTTAGACTATCCATTCCAATCACACTGGCATTTAGGTAGTCCTTCTATTCATTCTGCACAGTCTTGCTACAGGGCTGGTTCCTACAGTCTATAAATCTCAGCTCAAGAGTTTTTATTTCTGATATACTTTCTCTACCCCTCTACCCCCTAACTGGAGTATCTCTTTCTTACAGATCCTCCGGCCCTCAATACCTCTCCTCATGCACCTTACAGATGGTCAGTTATATTTATGCAGGTCTTTTGATTAATATCTGCCTTCCCTGGGATTCTTTTAGAGCAGGGCCTGTCTTTGTTTTGACTTGTCTTAGTATCTCCAGCACCTAGCATGATGCCTGGTTTTTAGGAAGTGCTCAATAATATGTATTGCGTGATTGGATGAATAAATAAACTTGAGTATACGTTTAATCAGATAATGGGCCTTACGTTGTCTTTGAGGAATTTATCTAGTTGACAAAAAATCCAAATGAATCTCTACTGAAACAGGCAGGAGTAAACATGTACTCAGACTAAGGAAGGCTAGAAGCAGCCTATAGTAACCAAGTGCTTCCATTTCTTTCTCTTTAAAATGAGAGACTCCATTGATGATAATGATTTTAGGAGGACGTAGGAACATTCTCTCTGGGAGGTGTTTCTATTGTTATTGGGTTTACAGCTATGGAACGTATATTTTCTCTCCTGTTTCCTTGTTTTTAAGGGACTTGTCATGCATTGCCTATTAGAATGATGTTGTGGATACTTACTGGTTAGTTGTGTACAAATGAGTTTTGTTTGTTACACTGACCCATTCCAATTAACGCCCCCATTTGTCTTTGTCCTATGTGCCTAGGGAACAGGCTATATCTCACTTGCAAGGAAGGATGCAACTCCAGGACATACGGTGTGTGTGTGTGTGTGTGTGTGTGTGTGTGTGTGTTTCTTTTCTGAATGTTACTTAGTTTTTGCAAGGGAGAGAAGTAAATGGTTTAACAAGGAAAATGCATGTTTTGAGTCTGTAGGCTGCCAGGGAAGGCAGGCGAGGAGAATTTTGCCAGGCATTGAAATAGTAGCTTTCCTGGTCTCAGGTCAGAACATCTGTCTGTGTCTCTGGGCAGATTTGGTTTAAGACCAGAACAAATAGCTCTCCTTCCATGGGTTCTGACCTCTGGGGTGAACAAAAGGAAGTATGCTAGTCCAACTACAACTGCTGGGGAAATTATTGTTCTCTCCAGCCTTCTGGGAGCCCCAAATAATTAGCTGTGCAAAGAGCAAGTTGGAACCAGAATTCCCCTCTAGGGTTTTCTGTGTCCAGCCAAACAAAGTGAGCTGAGCTGAGAGACAAATAAACCTTGTGACAGAAAGTGAGGGCCAGGTGTCTTTTCTCCTTCCTTGCTTCTGTTTTGGTCCTCCACATCGGAGTCCTCAGCTTGCTTGTTGCTACTAACTGCCCCAGGGCCCTCATCATGTGTAGCCAGAGGGAGTTTTCTCTTAATAGAGAAGCCAGTGGGCCACTCTTTGGGGACGTGTGAGGGCTCTAGCAGAACAGGTAGGTCTGTGGAGAGACATCTCCTGTCCTCCCAGTTTTTCTGATGTTTTCAAAAAGAAGCCAGAACTCTGGACTTTTGGGTGAAGTCGCCCAATTTAGTATTTTGCTAAATGTTTTGTTTTGCTTGTAAGCAACGTGCAGGCCAAACACACACACAAACACATACAGAGACACACACTTTTGTACCTTTGAGCTAGACAGTGCACTTCATAGAGGTGCAGATTGTGTCTATGCTACTTGCACCTGTATCCCCAGGGCCTGGCACAATACAAGTTCATTATCTCTTAAGTGACATCCAGGGGACACTGATACTTGCTGATATTCGCTTGATATTAATAACAATAATAAAATCCAACAATAATAATAGTATCAACATTTTAGTTGAACATGTATGAAGGGTTTCCGTACAATGTAATCTGCACTATGACCTTAGAAGCTGCATATCTTATTGTTCCAAACAGAGACAGAAGTCCAGAGCCTAAAAGAGGTGACTAAGCCAGTTGCTCAGCTAATGAGTGGATTCTGCTTCTGGCTGCACTGCCTCCAGAAGCTGGTATTTATAATGCTGCTGCTCAGCACTGCATCAAACTCTGTTCTGCTGGTGTTGGCCAGGGGTGGGGGTGGGGTGGGGGGGAGCGTTGGGGCGGTGGGGAGGGGGGGAGGTGGGGGTGGAGCCAGGATGAGCCCTCCAAAGGTTTGTTCTTCCGGAGAAGACCTGGGTACTGTCTATATCTTTAACCTGTAGGGCAGCCATCTGAAAAGGGGATATGAGAGGAAGGCATCCCTCTACTGCACAGTATTTTTTCTCTCCTCTCTCCTGAGCTGTGAAACTGTTCCTGCTTTCTCATTGCCGTGTCTTTATGGGGAATTACCTGAAGGGGACTTTGATTAGTTGTGGCTGTCATGGTATCCTATCATTTGATATCCGTAAGTGATACGAAACAGTCTATATTGGGGCATTTTTCTAGGACTCAGGACTCTGAGTTCAGGGACATAGAGCCATTGTTTGGCTTCCCTAACTAAAAGCAAGATGGTGGTGACTCATCTTCAGTTGAGGGAACAATTAACCTAGAGCTTCTAAAAGCAGAACACTGTGCTATAGCCTGCTAGTCACAAAACACATTATTCTTGTGGTGCAAATACTTTATTTCAGGTATCGAAGTGTTAAAGTATTGGTCTATGAGAGACACAAAAGCCTGACTCATTTTATAAGGTGGGGTAGTTCTCTACAATAGCTACCATTGGATGGACTTACATATGTTAATGATTTCGGCTACTGGGGAATAGTTTCAATCAGCAGAAATGGGCAATAGGAAAGAAGAATATAGGCCCTCAGAAAAACCAGATTACATGCTCATGGCCTGTTTTCTACACGAACTACTTCTCACTGTTTCTTTCGTTGTTGTTGTTGTTGTTGTTGTTGTTTTGTATCATCTGGGTGTGATTCCCTCTTACTCTTTGGTAACTTGTTCTCTGAAAGAGGAGGGTTTTGTAAACTGGACTGTTGATTCTGAGAAGTGGAAAGCAGTTTTTTAAGGAAATCCATAGTAATCCCGGTCATAGCTCTACTTACTGAGGCTATGGGTTAAGGGTTTTGTGCTCCTCCTCTCTGTCTTCCCCCAAACATTCTGAGATGGGCATTCTCACTTTCTAGGGTTGAGGTGAGAAAACAGGCTCAGAGAAGCAAAGTGACTTGCTTGCAAGCACACAGTAGTAATGCCTGGCTCTTCTTTGCAGCACATTTGTGCATCAGAATATCTTGGGAATCTTCTAAACAACGCAGCTTCTTGGGCCATGAGCTGGTGCCCAGTATCTCAGCCAGGGAAGAGCCTGGGCTTTGTATTTTTCAAAAGTTCCCAGTTCACGGTGATGGATGATTTTAAGACTTGGAAAATATTGCCATATATTATGCCATGTATCACACCACATCTTTTGAAATAAATCAAAGTACAGATTCAGTGTGGAGATTTCAGTTGTTGTTTTCTTCCCTTTCAACACAGCCATCTCCACTTCTGCTTGGGGGCTACAGGAAAGACTTCTCAAAGGAGATGACATTTTGCTAGGTTCTAATTTATGGATAAGAGGGGGAGAGGAGAGGGCATTGAGGCAAAGTGATCTACAGGTCGAAGTCACAGGGCTGCCAGTGGATTGAAATGTCTGGGGACTGTTACAAGGTCAATATGCCTGAACATATGGTGACAGATGTACCATACGTGTTATCAGCTGAGTCCAAGTGGAGACTGTCTTGAGAGGTCCCACTGGCAATACAGCAGAATTGGCTTCTGCCGTGGAGCACAGAGTGCTGGTCTTATTGGCCAGTTTCCTCGACAGTCTGCTTCAGGGCATCCTTAGCTGTGTGCTGCTGCCTGACCACTGGCTGGAAGATGATCAGGCAGGGTGCTGAGAGCTCAGACAGGGTTCCTGTCTACAAACACCTTAAACTCAATTGCAATAGGACCAGAAATGACAGTGGATAGAAAATAACTTGGCATAACACAGTAGGTGCTGAAGCCGATGTTTGAGGTGAAATTAGCAACTCTTTAGCTATTTTGAGGAGTTGGCTATAAACGAGAAGTTTTCTTCCCTGACAGTGCTTCTGCAAAAACAGGTGGATTCTTGACCAAGGAGGTTTGTTCACTTTCTGTGAAAAAGCAAGTGCCTTTGATAATTTAGATCCAACAGCTAGTCTTTGCTCACTGATTCCAGGCTACCAAATAAGTATGTCCAAGGAGCTCCTTCCGGAACAATGTTGATTAGATGTTCCAGTGTTAGCTGAAGTGTGCTGAGTCCTCGTACAATGGTAAATGAGACGGCCCCACAGTCAGGAGCCATTGTGCTAAAGTCTGGAATCCTCTCCTCATTGCCTCAAGATGCCTTGAATCACTTACATGTAACTCCTCGGAGGTGGCTGATGGATACCAAACTCATCAACATCACCCTGAATGGCTATTTTAAGGACTGTTTCTATTCAGTTTCTAGGGTTTGTTCGGTTTCCTGAATTTCCTTAAGTTACACTGATAGGTTGTTAGAGAAAACCCAAGCCTGACCATAGTGAGAGAGGCAAACAAACAAATAAACAAACACAAGATTTTATTCTGGAACTGTTGTAATAGAGGACAAGAAAGCTCAGCGTAGAGCTGGGTTCAATACCTAAAGAAGTGTGAATAAGTGGGGATTTATAGTCAAGGATCAGGGTAGGAGTCAGTGGATGGGAAATTTCTAAGAGGGTAGGGTAAATCTTAACCAAGCTGACCTAACGGGGTTCTTGCTGAAGGCAGGCCAGGGTGATCAGATACCAAGGGTAGAGGATGAGGAATTTGGTCAGATATCAACAGTGATTAGATATTAAGAGTGGATTTTTTTTCTAAACTAACTTAGCAAGATTTGGGGTACAACTGGGCTATGCAGATCCCACAAACAAGCCAAGGTTGAGGGATTAGAGGAGCCCTACCAAAGTTTAGTCAGGGAGAGAGTCTTTGTCAGACCGAAGATGGTCCTCATTTCCTCAGAAGGTATGTTGGGGGATAAGACCTCGTTTAGAAAAACAATCATGGGGGAAGGGGAGATAAGGAGAGCTTTAGTTTGAGAAGATGAAGAAAGTTCTGGAGGTGGATAGTTCTGGAGGTGGAGATAGTTGCATGGCAATGTGACTGTACTTAATGCCACTGATCTGTACACTTAGAAATGCTTAAGGGGTAAATTCTATGTTCTGTGTATTTTACCACAAGAAAAAGAACAATCAATCCTTAATAAAATAGAGAGGCAACAACATCCACAACAATGATAATGGCTCTTGGTTTCATGGTTTTACTTTGTGATGGGAACCATGCTAACCACTTTGCAATGAGTATCTCCTTTTCATAGAAAAGGACTTGAGGACTGGCAGGGTTCATGAATTTCCAGGGGTCACACAGCAAGTTGGTGGCAGTCTCATGCTAGAGCTGTTTTATCTGGGCTTCTGCTCAGGCTAAACCACCTCATAAGATGGTCTTTTCTCAGTCTGAGGCCCCCACCTATCAAGAAACAACAGCAGTAAACAACAACTAAAGGGAGTCAGAATGACCAAAAATTCAGCTCATCAAATGAAAGCAACTCTGATATATGCACAAATCTTTTAACAGCAAAGCATTATGCTCTGACTTCTTGCCTATGTCTACTCACATAAAAGGATATTTTCTTATTGATTAGAAAGATGGTGAGCTGAACATTCCCCTTCTCTTTGACCTAGAGAAGAATATTCCCCTTGTTTCTTTGACTGTGAAACGCCCCCTTTCACTTACATTCTGAGCTCCTCAGAGGTCAGAAAAGCCTCTTCCCATTTATCCTTCTACTTGGCATACCATAGGTGCTCAATAAAATTTTTGTTGAAGTGGGCTTCCAGTGATGTTGAAGGTGTCAACGTATGCTTTCCTAATAATTACAGGGCACTATATAAGTTGTATGGTGCATTAAGTTATGCACTTTAAAATCCCAGACTCTAAAATTAGAGGTGATTTTCGACGGGAAGCGATTGTTGCAATGTCTGGAGACTGATTTGGTTGTCATAACTGAGAGGGGCTGTGTACTATTCCTATCTAGTCAGGGGAGGCCGGGAATGCCACAGACATCTTTAGGGGAACAGAATGTGCCATGCCAAAACACGCTGCTTGGGCATATGGGTTATTTTGATGTAATTATTTTGAGAAACTGCAGACACAGGAGAAGCTCTGGAAACGGAATAGAAGTTATGTTTGTAAAGGAGATTTACGTCAGATAGGGTGTCCATACCAGGAAGAGAGCTCTGGCCAGAGACTTACCTGCATGGCAGAGAGCTATTACCCTGAGACTTAATCCTCGTGGCAGGCAACCTTTGCTCACCAAACCTCTCCTCTTCGTACCTTCTCACGATTCTGTTCCCCACTTTGAAACCCCCGACCTCGATACCTTTTCTTAGCTCTGGAGGGAATATAATCCTCAATCATCTGGCCTTTTGAGTTTCCTGTCTGTGGGGCTCCCATCAGTATATATGTCATTAATTTTTTTTCTTTCTCTATTAATCTGTCTCATACCAATTAAATTTTTAGACAAGCCACAGCACCTAGATGGGTGGAAGGGAAGTTCTTCCTCTTCTTCACATCCTGCAATGCATAGGACAGTCCCCCACAAGGAATTCTCTGGTCTGCAAAGTTAATCGTGCTGAGATTGAAAAACTCTGCTGTGGGGATTGTATTCACTCATTCATTCACTCATACATTCATTTCACATGTGGTCATTATCTGACTCCACCCTCTGATTGAAAGTTGAGCAAGCCTGTTTGTCCAAGATCTAGCACCCAAACCGGTGTCTCAGGGAGAGGACTCCGCATGCATGAAGGTGGCCTCTTACAGCCTATTACTGATTCAAATGCCATCTTTGTGGTCACAGTGAGCAGGTCCCGCCAAGACCGATAGGACTTTGAGCCTGTGCCTGGTGCCTGGAACTGATGGAAAGGGCAGTGATCTAAGACAGCTCGTTCATGCTGCTGAAAGCCCCTGGGCTTGGGCTCCACAGGCACTTGCTGATGCTGCGGAGGCAGGGACCGTTTCCCCGGGCTTCCTGGGTATGCCACACTCCATTGCTGGGCCCGTCCCTCTTCACTGAGCTGTAACACTCTCTCAGCCACCCTGTTTTCACAGTGCCCCTAGAAGCCATTATTATGGACTTTGTTGAGAGAATTATCATGTTCACACAGCTCTGTATTTGCAGTAGGCTTAGGACTCTTTTCAGATTGAGCACTGGCGGTCTTTAATAGGATCTGCTTCTCAACACACATCGCATGCTCTCCCCCTCCCTTCCCTCTCCCGGTCTGCCTCCTTGCTGACCTGTGATTGTGCTCCCTCTCAGTGTGCAGAGAACCTGCAGCTGAGCATAACAGGTGCTGTGTAATTCTCAAGATGGTAGAGTGGACGGATTTTAATCAGGTGACTGCAGTTTAATGCAAATGCTCCTTTAGCCGAGGCTCATAAACTGGGCTACTCAATATTATGGTCCCAAATATTAGTTCAATGCTCATGGCTTACATAAATGTCTCTCCTTTGGGGTTAGGTTAGGGGAAAATCAATAATGAGCAGCTGGAAATGCAGAAAGGGACTGTGTACTTATATTCCGTCATGATGTATCCCTGCTCCCACCCAGCAGCACCCCACACTTCTCTCTCTGTCTTTTTTTCCCAGCTCACTTTTTTTTGTTCTTTTGTCACATTTAGGGCTTTGCGGTTATGTGAAAAGCCACCCTGGCTCCTCCATCCATTAAATGGGAAATGCATATGAACAAATAGAAGAATTGCACCATATAATACAGCTGAAATACAATGTTATCATCATCCCACTCCGAACATTTCTCAGGATGGTTTATGTCCCAGCACTTAATCGCTTGCTATTGTTGATGTACCAACACAATGCTATTAGCAACACAGAATTCTCAGGCTTTCTGTTTAGATTGTCTTCATGTAGGCTAGCCAGAATTTAGATATTTGTAAACGGAATTTGAACAGTGGCCTTTCTTCACAATGTAAAATTCAGATAAGTGTAACCGGTCATGGCCCAACTCTTGTTTATTAATTAAGGCTTTATAATATGCCACCAGTTTTGGAAGCTGTGGCTTATGCAAAGAGGAATACTAATTACATTCTGCATTTTCTGTAATAATGGGGCAGCATTTTGGACAAAGCAGTTTATCCACACAATGCATCCAGCTCATAATGTAGTTTATTAACAAGGAGGCTCTGAATGTTTAATGGGAGACTGATACAGCCGTGAAAGGGTGACATAAATAATATTCCTGGCCAGGCTGGGGCCTTGGCAATATGTTGCACGCTGTTAACCTCAAGAGGTCTCCAAATAGCTTTTATGTGTGCCTGCTATATATTTGTTGACCATTTCTTGATACAAAGGAAGCCAAGTGACCTGAGAAAATCTATTTGGTAATTTCGTTTTCCCATTCCCTTAACATTTACTGACACTTTTAAAACAATAGACTTTTATATTTGCATGGATTCTTTTTTCTTAGTTTTCCCCAAGAATGGTCATTTTTATAATCATCATCATGGATTTCTTATAATGGCCATTGTGAGAATCACAACAGGCTAACATTTTTTTTTCTGCCAAATTTTTTTTTATTGAGCTGCAATTCCTGTACTATATTAACCCCTCTTAAATTATATAGTTCAGTGGCTTTAGTATATTCACCAAGTTGTGAATTCCAGAACACTGTCATCACCCCACAATGAAACCCTGTACCCATTAGCTGTCATTACCCATTTCCCCTCTTTCTGTCCTGTGGCAACTACCAATCTACTTTCTGTTGCTATGGCTTTGCCTATTCTGGGCATTTCATATAAATGGAATCAGACAATATGTGGTCTTTGTGACTGGCTTCTTTCGCTGAGCACAATATTTTCAAAGTTCATCCATGCTGTAGCATGTATCAATATCCCATTACTTAAAATTTTTTTAACGTTTTATTTATTTTTTGAGAGACAGAGACAGAACGTGAACTGGGAAGGGGACAGAGAGAGAGGGGGAGTCACAGATTCCGAAGCAGGCTCCAGGTTCCGAGCTGTCAGCACAGAGCCCGACATGGGGCTCGAACCCATGAACCATGAGATCATGACCTGAACCGAAGTCAGTCGCCCAACTGAGCCACCCAGGTGCCCCACTATCCCATTACTTTTTATTGCTGAATAATATCTCATTATATGGATACACTTCATTTTGTCTATCTGTTCATCAGTAGATGGACATTTAGATTGTTTCCACTTTTCAGCTATTATGAATAATGCCACTATGAACATTTGTATACAAGTTTTTGTGTGTCCATATATATACTTTTTTTCTCCTTTGGGATATATACTAAGAAGTAGAATTACTGGGTCATATGGTAACTCTGTGTAACTTTCTGAGAAATTGCCATATTACTTTCTTTTTAAAAAAAATTGTAGGGGCACTTGGGTGGCTCAGTTTGTTGAGCATCTGACTTCAGCTCAGGTCATGATCTCATGGTTCATGAGTTCCAGCTCTGCATGGGGACAGAGCCTGCTTCAGATCCTCTGTCACCTTCTCTCTCTCTGCCCGTCCCTCACTTGCTCTCTATCTCTCACAAAATAAATAAATAAACTCAAAAATGTGAAAAATTTTTATTAATTAATATTTTATTTATTTATAAATGATTATTTTTGAGAGACAGAAAACAAGAATGAGTTTGGGAGGAGCAGGGGGCGGGGGAAGAGAATCATAAGCAGGCTCTGAGCTGTTAGCATGGATCCCAGTGTGGGGCTTGAACTCAGGAACCATGAGATAATTACCCGAGTGGGAGTTGGACACTTAACCAACTGAGCCACCCAGGCACCCAGCCATATTGTTTTCCAAAGCACCATTTAACATTCCTATCAACAGTAAATGAGGTTTCAAATTTGTCCACATGGGTATGGAGTGGTTATCTCATTGTAGAATTGATTTGCATTTCTGTATTGACTGATGTTATTGAATATCTTTTCTTGTGCTTACTGGCAATTTGTATATCTTTTCTGTGAGGCTACCATTTTTTAACCCCTATTTTATAAATGAGAAAACAAAAGCTCTGACAAGAAATGAGATCATACAAGTTTTACTGCATGAGGTAAAAGCCTATCATTACTGGAATTTAAGTTTTTTACCTCTGTGACGAAAAAGCTTAAAGGTTCAGCACCTAAGAATGAAATAAACTAGAAGCTATTTGCATTTAGTTATGACTCCTTTATTTTCAGGTGACAGAAACTCAGCTCTAGCTGAAATTCAGCTCAGTGAAATTCAGGGGATTTGGGCTTACCTAGCTGAAAACTTAGGAACTGTTTGCCTTCAGGAATAAATGGATCTAGCTGCTCAAAGATGGCATCAGAAATCTGTTTCTCTAATCTCTTAGTTCTGCCTCCACCAGGTTGATGACAGGCATAGGCAGGGTCTCTTTTTGTGGTGGGGCCACCAGATGCTCAGAGTTATACCTTACCAGCTTGGCATTCCAGCAGGATTTATTTTTAACTCCTCTTCCTCAAGAGTTCTAATCCCAAATTTCAAGATTTAGTAACATTGGACTGATGAATCAATGATTGGCTCCCTGAATCATTCATCAAATGAAATACACTGATTTGTCACTTGCCCACTCTCGGTGTAGGGAGTGAAGTTAGCTCCATCCCTACTATCTGGCTTGAGAGTTGGAAAGAGGAGGTCTCCCAGAGGAGGTCAGAATACTGACACCACCGAAATGAGGAACGTATGCTGTAGCAAGCCAAACTCATAGATGTCTACTGTGCTACTCAGTCTTTTTCCTGGGCCTTGCTTGATTCATCATTTACTGGCTTCATGTAGTCTTTGGATTTACCTTAAAAGACACAGAGTCTCTTGGGTACCTGGGTGACTCAGTCAGTTGAGTGTCCTACTTTTGGTTTTGGCTCAGGTCATGATCTCATGGTTCTGTGAGTTTGAGCCCTGCGTCAGGCTCCGCACTGATGGCATAGAGTTTGCTTGGGATTCTCTCTCTCTTCCTCTCTCAAAATAAATAACTCTGAAAAGTCATGTTTGGTGGCTTACAACTGAAGGATTAATCAACCAACCCACATTTATTTTCTCCAGTATTGAGGGTTCATTTGTTTTAATAACAGCTAATAAGGTTGCATGTAGTTGAAGGTGATTGGCTTTTTGCTGTAATTTTGTGTCTGAGTTGTTCCAGATGGCTTTGATTCAATGTTTGAGAAATGAAGCAGCCCCTTGAATATGAATATAAATACAGCTATTTATTTATTTATTTATTTAAATTAGCAATCCCTGTGAAGCCATTTACCTTTTTTATATTTCAGTATGTTTTACAAGGCGCAACAAAAGCAGCCTCATCACATAGTAAATCAGGATTAAAATTTAATGGGTAAGGTAAATACGGCATAGTCGTTAAAGTTGATATATTTTTTCCTCTTTAGTTCTTACTTAACTCTTTAAATTTAGATACCTAGCTTTCCCCATTCTAAGTCATCCAGCTTCTAAAATACAGAGAAGTTGAGAAGCAGCAGAGGTTACGTATTGTTTTCTCTTTTTTGACCTGTAAAAGATGTGTATCTTATCCATATAATAGCATTTTCCATTCATATACCAATTTTATTTCTAAGACAAACTCCATCTAGAGTGCTATTAAAGAGATTTCTGAAGTTTCATTCAGACTCAGCAGAAAAGTATGCTGTGATCAATTAATGATGTCTGCCACAGGCCCGGGACATGAAAGAGATGGCACTTGTGTCCTATAATTTTCCTCTCTACTTACATTTTGAAAGTAAGTTCCGACACTGAATGTTTGCAGGATTGGGACAAGTTGCCTTGATGATTCAGATCAACAGATGGTTTCTTCTTTCACTGCCCAGATAAATTGTTTTGCCTTGCCTTTACAGCTAAGTGTTTGAATCCTCAAGATTGCCCTAAGTATGGAGATTTGACTTCGACTTACTATTTTGATCTAGAAGTGCACCAAGTATAAGAATAAAAACTGCTAGCTCTACAAGATTAGGCAAATGGAATGTTTATTCAACCAAAGTGTGCATCTAATGTCTGCAGAGTATGTAACACTCCACTAAGTCCTTAGAATGTGTGAAGGTGATAGGAGACAGGGTCCTGAGCTTTAGAGATTTAGAGTCTAGGTATTGGAGAAAGAGCTGGAAGACTCACAAAGGGAGCTCAAAGTGTAAATAGAAAGCCTGAAGGAATAAAACACTTTGATAATGAGGAATGAAGGGTAGAGTGATCCGGGAAAGATTGTGTGGAGGAAATACCTTCTTGAGCAAAGTCTTAAAGGATGTGATGAATGGGATTGGTGGAAAGGATGGATGGTTGGAGTGGAGGGAACAGTAGTGAAAAAGGCTAAAACCTGCTGACTGAAGGATAATATAACTCAGAGACCTCAATCTACCAGCCCACTAGATGTCTGCTATGCTAGAATAGAGAAATAGATTATATTGGAAAAGTAGAAGAATTCATGCATAAATTCAAAAAGAGCAGAAAATCTGGAGATTTCACAGAAGATGCAGGTTTTCTTGCTTCCCTTAATAGAACTGGATGATTTGACAACATTGGTCCTAAACTCCTAGTTGGCAGCAAACGGCCAGATGTGAGTCCCAATCATCACAGTAGACAGAAGTTGCCTGTCTACTACCTGAGTACTCCTGACACTAATGTCAAATGTCAGTCTCCACCTAGCATCCTGCGTGCCATATTGAGACTGTTTTTTTATACCTATTTCTCCAAGCAAAGTTTGAAAAATGAAAAATAAATTTCAAGACATCTCTATTACAAAAAAAGGCTGGGGAGGTAGGGGGGACAGTGTGTTTAAAATGCATTCAGGTGTGCTGGTGTCTGTTTTTCTGGTAAGTGGATTTCCTCATATATTTGCCTTGCATCCCAGTGCAATAAGCATGTGAGTTTGTGTTTCTCCTGGGATTCACCAAAAGGAGCAGAAAAGGGTTTAGTGAGAAGTGTATAGAGAAGGTGGAGAATTTCTATCTATCTGGGATAGAAACCATTGTTTTAATAATATATTTTCTGCAAAGAGTTGATGAAAAGGCTTAAATGAGAAACTGAAGAATTTAGTTGTGCCCTGTCTTAGAGGTTGGGTGTTGAATGTTGAGGGTCAGAGTATTATTAATGGAAATGTTAATGAGCATTTGAAGAAAGAAGTTAATGAATTTGCCAACAGTGAAGTAACCAGAGTGATTTTCCCTTTTTTAAAATTTATTTTTGTTTTGACAGGGTTACTGGAGTAAAAGATACAGTCATGTTTGAGAAATAGTGCATTGCAGCAATGTATATGTATCTCAGGGTGCTTTTGTGGTCAAGACTTAGAAATATGACATGGTTGGAGACACACCATGAATTTAGAGCTGGTGGGAGAATTTTAAAATAATCTAGAATAGACAGAATTCTAAGTTTGCCACAAGGTTTAAGCTCTGTCATGGAAAACAAAATTAAGATTTTCCTGTCTATTTGGTTACAGACATAGGATACCCCTTTTTATTACTATTTTATTAATTGAATGATTTGATCCAGGTTTCAAATTATAAAATGCATTTGGATGATATTCTAGTAATAGAATAAATGTTCTTTGATATCCCGGATGAGCTTTATTTTCTGAAGTCACGTAGTAAGTTATCTTTGCTTTCCTATGACAGGACTCCTGCCTCATTGACATTTTATATGATACATTTTTCTGACCATACAAACTCTACAACAGCATCACAGTAGAGTCACTATCTGCCTCTATTGCTCTTAGCTGGATTAGTCTTATCGTAATTATGTCTTTGACATAGCTGCTCTGGCTTTTCTATCTCTTTCTTGTTTATCTCAGTTAAAATATATAAAAATGTATTAACAGTTCGATACCCTGGATTCTCTGGAGGCCTGAGCCCTATATTAAATTGTAGTTTCCTAAATATAGGGAGAGAGTGGAGGGACTTGGAACATTTCTGGTGCTGAGTTTTTATTATATTGTGAGTTTCCTTTAGCACTTTAAGAATCCATCTTTCTCAATATGGGTAGAAGTGGGGAAACTGAAAGGGAAATTGTTTTCTGCATTCTCTATAGTGTTTTTTTATTTAAGAATGATAAAGCAATACTTGCTAAGCCCAGACCAGTTCCACAACAGACAGTGCTGAAGATCCCAGGGGAGATGCAGTGATGCTTCCATGTTGGGAGGAAATAAACTTCAAAATGTTATTTGGTATATAAAGTTATTATAAGTGTATTGAAGACAGTTTGCCTAGTGTAAAAAAGACTCAACTTGGAGTTGGTCTGGCCATGCTTAACCCTTATATGTCTAGTTGCTTCTATTCTGAAACAATTTTGTTGGCACTATTAAGAAGAAGAAGACAGACCGCACAGGGTTCAAGGCCTCACTCCACTTCTTATGCAGGTCAATTAACCTCTAGCATCTCCTGCCCTTCTATACAAAATGGGGACAATAGTAGTACCTACCTCATAATATTTGGATTAAATAAATTAGTTGCTCTCTTTCAGGTGCTTAGAGTGCTATATAATGTAAGACTCAATAAATGGCAGCTATTACCATTGTATTTATTATTACGATCTCAGTTGGTATAGGGCAAGAGAATTCAACTTGTAGTGAGGAAATCTGGATTTTCTGCTATACAGCTTGGACTTGGAAAAGTCAACTCACTTCTTTGTCCACATTTCTCCACTGAAAACGGACTAGAATTTCCCTACCAGCCTTCTAGGTCTGGGAACACAGTGAGATAGTGAAAGCAAAAGTTTCAGGCATTTGTATAACTGTCCCCAAGACCAAGTTGCTCTACAGATTCAGTCTTTTCAAAGATATTTTTACTTGCATCTCTTTCCTATAGACAAATGGGGAAAGAGTAGTTTTTTTTTTTTTTAATTAATTAATTTTTTTTTTTTTATTTATTTTTGGGACAGAGAGAGACAGAGCATGAACAGGGGAGGGGCAGAGAGAGAGGGAGACATAGACTCGGAAACAGGCTCCAGGCTCCAAGCCATCAGCCCAGAGCCTGACGCGGGGCTCGAACTCACGGACCGTGAGATCGTGACCTGGCTGAAGTCGGACGCTTAACCGACTGCGCCACCCAGGCGGCCCAAGAGTAGTTTTAAAAATGAAACTGCTTAATGAATTTCTAATTCTCTCATTGGAAGTAATATATTTCATATCTGGAATTCTAATCCAGTGCCAATTGACTCATTTCATCAATCACGTAGTCACTAATGCAATTTTTAGAGTGTTGACAGCACCTTTTCAGCCATCATATCAATCTTGAGTGATGAGACTTCTCTTTGTTGCATTGGCAGGAGACACCATTCCTTTGTAGTCAGCTTCTTGGCCAGTATGGGAATGCCATTGACTGGTGCTAGATTTTGGCTTGTTTCTTTTTGGGTATTTGCATATAGGCTTACCTCATATTTGTTAGACACTATTATCAGACATTCTTTGGCCCTCACTTTCCAGTGCTGCTTCTTCGCTCTTTTTGTCATCCTGTTTCCTGCTAGCTCTGTGACCTAAGGAAAATTATTTTATGTGATGAGCCTCACCCTCAGTATCATTAACTGTAAGGTGGAGTTCTACTTATCTCATGGTGTTGGTGGGAAGATCATATAAGGTAAAGCATGTGAAGTACTTATAAGTTACTGCATGTTAAATGTAAACGTAGCACCTGGCACATACTAAATACTAAATAGCCATTGGTACTATTATTAGTAGTATATGAGTTAATAATAGTATTACTAATCAGCTAATAATAGTAGTGCTACTTCCTGAAATAGCATGATATTAAGTATATTCCTAAAGTAGAAGAAAAAAGAAAAGACCAAATACAAAAGCTTAAGAAAAGGTTCTAAGACTGTTGGTCATATACCTAGATTCTATGTACTGGTTTAATAACTTGTAGACTCCCAAATTACAGGAAACTACCTGTGGTGGTGATTCAAAAGATACCACAGAATAACTGGACATTCACATATAGAAGAATGAAGTTGGACCCCTACATCACACCATTTAAAGATATTAATTCAAAATGGATTAAAGACCTAAATGGAAGCACTAAAACTATAAAACTCATAGACAAAAACATGGGCATAAATCTTCATGACATTGGGTTAGGGAATGGTTTCTTGGATATGATACCAAAAGTACAGCAACATAAGAGAAGATAGGTGAATTGGACATCACAAAAACTTAAAACTCTCATGCTTCAAATGACATCATCAAGAAAATAAAAAGGCAACTCACAGAATGGAAACATGGTTTTGCAAGTCATATATCTGATAATAGACTTATTTCCAAAATATGTCAAGAGCTCTTACAGCTCAATAACAAAAGAACAAACAGCCCAATTAAAAAGGGGCAAAGGATCTGGATAGCATTTACTTAAAGAAGGTACACAAAAGGAAAGAGCCCATGAAAAGATTCTCTGCACCATTAGCCATCGGGGAAACGCAAGTCAAAACCACAATGGGAAACCACCTCAGATGACTAGGTAATCAAAAAGACAGTTAACAGGGGTTAGTGAGGATGTGCAGAAACTGGAACTCTCATACACTGTTAGTAGGAAGTAAAATGGTGCAGCTGCTTTGGAAAAACAGTTGAAAATTTCTTAAAATGTTTAGCATAAATGTGACTCAGCCATTCTACTCTTAGGTATCTATCCATGAGAAATGAAAGCCTATATGCACAGAAAAACTTGTATACAAATATTTGCAGCAGTTATTTCCAAAGTGGAAATAATGCGAGTGTCTATCTACTGATGAACAGATAAATAAAATGTGGTATAGTCACCTAATGGGATATTATTCAACAATAAAAGGAAATGAAGTACTACAAATGTGTTACATGGTAGACAAATCTTGAAAACATTATGCTAAATGAAGAACCCAGGCACAAAAGACCACATATTGTCTGATTCCATTGATATGAAATCTCTAGAGTAAACAAATGCATTGAGACAGAAAATAGCTTAGTGGTTGCTTAAGGGTGGGGGGCTGGGAGGAAATGAATACTAAGTGCTAATGGTGGGAGGTTTCTTTATGGGGTGGCGAAATGTTCTGAAATTGATAGTGGTCATGGTTGCACAACTTTGTGAATATACTTAAAACCACTGAATTGTCCACTTTAGGTGGGTTAATTGAATGGTGTGTGAATTATATCTAAGAAAAAGGATCTATTATAAAGACAAAAAAGGGGCGCCTGGGTGGCTCAGGTCATGATTTCATGGTCGTGAGATCGGGCTCTGTGCTGAGCATGGAGCCTGCTTGGGATTCTCTCTTCCTCTCTCTCTGCCCCTTCCCTGCTTATGCTCCGCCCCTTCAAGACAAATAAATAAATATTAACAACAACAACAACAACAACAACAACAAAGACAGCCACAGAGCTTGTTTATGGTGGAAGAAGATTGAAATATCCCAGTATAAGTGCTTCCCTAGTCACAGAACATAAGTTCTGTGAGGACTGAGACTTAGTTACAGTCCCCAGCTGGAAATCCTGCATCTAGAAATGGAGGCACACAATAAAATATTTGTTGAATATTGTGACTGTGCTCGTGGTCCCTAGCACTACTCTGGGTTCCCTAATTCTCTGGAAGAACTAGTAGGACTCAGAAGTTGTTATACTCATGATTATGGTTCACCACAGTGACAGGGTACAAAGTAAATCAGCGTGAAGAGAAGGTGCATGCAGCGTGAAGAGAAGGTGTGAAGTATGGAGAAAACCAGGCACAAACTTCTGAGAGTCTTCTTCCAGTGGAGTCACACAGGATGT
Source organism: Prionailurus viverrinus (assembly GCF_022837055.1). Taxonomy (NCBI): domain Eukaryota; kingdom Metazoa; phylum Chordata; class Mammalia; order Carnivora; family Felidae; genus Prionailurus; species Prionailurus viverrinus. The sequence continues at coordinate 27,748,031 of NC_062562.1, read as the reverse complement.
GCTTCATTCCTCCAGCAAAGAACTGCATAATATCATGTACCAAGGAAGCTCATTAGAGGCTCTGCATTAGGTTTCTACTGGGGGCTGATCTGCATAGCACATTCCCAAATGCCAGACTCCCAGGAGATAAACAGGCATTCAGCATAAACTACATTAGTACAAAGAAGGCACAGTGGGTACTCCTATCATTTAGGAGTGTTTTATATCAGTATAGGAAATGGTTCACCAGCCCAAACTCCCAGATGCCAGCCAAAGGCCAACTTTACAAGCAGAGCTTTCTAAGAATAGTCTGTTATGTTAACTCTACCTGGCACAATGAATAGAAGGAAGCCAGGTTTAAATTTCCATATGATCTGTAACAAACCCATATGTGCACAAAGTACTGGCGGGAGGAATCAGGTGCCCCGGGAAGGGTGTTGCCTTGTACACAGCTCACAACGCAGTGAATGGTCATCTCTAATGAGAAAACAGTCTAAAGGATGGTGCATACTTTCAATTCGTTTTTCTTCCTAGATGCCCAAAATAGGTGAATTCAAGCCTTAGAGTAACGATTCTTAACCAGGATTATTTTGTCCCTCAGAAGATGTTTGGTCATGTCTAGAGACATTTACAGCTGTTACAACTGGGAGGGGCTGCTACTAGCATCTGTTGAGTAGAAGCTAGGGATGCTGCTAAACATCTTACAATGCACAGAACAGCCCTTCACAACGAAGAATTACTTGGGCCAAAATGTGAACGATGCCAAAGTTGAAAACTCTGCCTTTGAGTATATTTATGGTGGACAGCAGAGCCTAAAGCAGTTATCTTTACATTGATAGGATGGAGTGAGACAAGGAGGATAATCAGGCTCTCCACCTGTTAGGCTCATTGCAACCCACTTTCCCCTTTCTTATTTCTCGAGATCAGTGCTCTGAAAATCATAAATTCTTTTTCTATTCTGGGTCTACTTGTGAAGGACTCTATGGATGGGGGAAAGAAAGCACTCCCTCCTCTCAGTCTGATGGCTTTGATTTTAGGGTTCCAGATCTGTTGCCTCAGATGGGTTGCCCAGTCACTGACTGTGTAGGAATGTGTGAGGATAGAAATACCAGCCTTCATGTTTTCACTCTGAATTCCCAGTAGCTGAGAGTTATCCCTAACCATGTCATCTATGAGCCCTTCCTATTTACCTCTGCTGTTTATCGCCTAGTTTCCTTCCTTCTCTTTTCATAATAGCTTTCGAAGTGGAAGCTAATGTGAATTTTGGTGCTTTCCAACTCCTAACTGGTATGTCTAACACCAGGAGATTGAATTAATTTGAACTATTAAGCATGAAGTACATATTACCATGGAGCTTATTCCAGATGCATTATTGTTAGTTTAATTGTTATGGCTAATCATTGATTGTCGTTTTTCTGGGTTCTGAAATAATAATAATAACAATAATAATAATAATAATACTCTTTATTATAGTGCCTTTCATTTGGGGATCTTGAAAAGCCTGTATCCTGGAACCACTTATTGTAAAATTGTCATTATCTGTGTATTCTCATTTGGCAAAGTTTGAGGATGAATATGCCAGTGTATGATTTAAAAAGCCAAGAAAAATTTATATTCATGAATCAAGCTTTTTCTTTTTCTTTTCTTTTATTTTCTTTTCCTCTCTCTTCTTTCTTTCTTTCTTTCTTTCTTTCTTTCTTTCTTTCTTTCTTTCTTTCTTTTCTTTCTTCAATTTACCAGCATGAAGAAATAGGAGAATTTTGCTCCCTGGGATATTATTTCCAGAGAGCAATCCTGTGCCTCTTATAACAACTCTGTGGCCTTTATGTTCACTTAGACTCAGCTCTGACTTGGTAGGTTTTAATTTTAAATGGTTCTCATATTGTTTGAGCGTTGCACAGTGCTTTGGCACTGTGTGTGTGTGTGTGTGTGTGTGTGTGTATGTGTGTGTGTGTACATGTGCATTTTAAGGCCTTAAAAAAGACAAAGGTTCCTTGGATATTCCTCATTGCTTGCATCACATTTTGAAAAGTTCAAAACAAGTGAGAAACACAGCATAATATGTCTGTGCTTAAATATATATTTACATACAGAGGAAGTTGGTGTTTGGGAAGAGGAGGACTACTAAGATAGTCTAGTCTGTTGATGAGCCAAGTACTTAAACAATGAAGGAGACAGGGGTAAGTTCAAGTGGTTCCCAGCCTACCTCTTGTAGTCTAGATGAACACTCAGGAGGTCTAACCTTTTTTTTTAGCAGTTGAAATTAATTGCTCCCATAAAGCAATTGCTTCAACATAACAATCATGACAGGTTTCTAATGGAATCCTGATGAGTTTTATTAAATCAACACTTAACCCTAAGGACTGGAATCATCTTCCTGTGGTATTGCACCTCCTCCCAGCAATAGTTCAGGCAACTTGGATTTCCCCAGAAGGGTTTCAGCTTGGCTTTGGTGATACATGGAGAGTTCCCACCATCTGGCTGCTGTCAAGGGGCCCAAGGCAAGTGAACTGCTGGACTGCCACTACATGGATTCTTATTATTGCTTATTGTTGTCCCTTTCCATGGGAGAAGTGAGGCCATGGACTCATGCCATGAATAATGAGGACTCTTCTTGTAATGTGCATTCCTCCAAAGGCTAGGAGGCCACAGTGAGAAGAAGGGTAAAGCAGTTGTTCTGTCCCATGGCTGCCCATTGGAATCCCCACTGGAGCTTTAAAACCCTCAGGTGCCTGGCTTCCACCCTCACAGATTCTGATTTAATTGGTCCGGGGAAGATCCTGGCCATTAAAAGGTTTAAAAGTTTCCCAGGTGGTTCTAATTGTTAGCCACATTGTGCCCTGCTTGGTGTCTAGTTTTTAGCAGAGCTACTATTCAATACATAACAACCAGTGCAGCACTATGTTCTTGCTCTCTACCAGGCATTGTGTTAAATGCTTTATAGGTATCAGTCTGTTTGATTGTCACAGTAACCATATCACTGAAGATTTGTGAATTAATACATTCACTTATTCAACACTTCTGGGGCACAGGCAATGATCCAGCGAGTGTCTTGGTTGTTGGGGAGGAGAGTCAGAGAATACTTTCAGGGCTGATGACATTTGAATTGACATTTAAAGACTGAGGAGGAGTTGCTGGGCAAAGAGGGAGGAAAGGCACTGCAGGCAGAGAGGATGGATTTTGCAAATGTACTGTATTGAGATGGAGGATAGCCGGTTCCAGGCACTGAGAGAAAACCGGTACTCCTGCAGCAGAGAAAGCCTACAGGAGCATGATGCAAGATAAGACATAGAGGTGGACAGAGCCTCCTCGGCAGAGTTTGTAGGTTTGGTAAAGGCTTTTGGCTTTTATTCTGAAATGAGATGGGAGTTCTCATCATTTGCTTTTCCTAGAATATCTCTGGTTGGAGTAGGGAAAACAGGTAAGAGGAAGGCAAGAGTGGGTGCATTGTAATGAGTTGGGTGGCCATTGCCCTAGATCTGCACAGAACGAGAATGAAGGGAGTGAAGGGAGAGAGGTGAGCATAATTGAATGATATTTAGATGGTGAAATCCTTAGGGTTTGAAGATGGATTCAAAGGGCAGGAGAGGAAAATGACTTCCATCTTAAATTTTACTATTATTTGGGGCGCCTGGGTGGCTCAGTCGGTTAAGCGTCCGACTTCAGCTCAGGTCACGATCTCGCAGTCCGTGAGTTCGAGCCCCGCGTCGGGTCTGGGCTGATGGCTCAGAGCCTGGAGCCTGCTTCCGATTCTGTGTCTCCCTCTCTCTCTGCCCCTCCCCCGTTCATGCTCTCTCTCTGTCTCAAAAATAAATAAACATTAAAAAAAAATTAAAAAAAATTTTTTTTACTATTATTTACTATCATTACCTCAAACTTCCACGTGAGGTGATGAGAATTAGGGTAGTACATCTCAAGCTTTAATGTGTGTGGGGATCACCTGAGGATCTTGTTAAAATGCAGATTCTAATTCAGTAGGTTTGCAAATTGTGCCTAATGAACTCCAAATGCTGCTGCTGCTGCTCCCATGGCCAGTTCACAAACCACACTTGGAGAATTGAGGGCTTAGAGAAGTGGCATAACTTAACTCAAGATGTGGTGAGTGGAGCCTGTGTGTTTAGCCATGTCTGCCTGCCTCCAAAGCAATGATCTTACTCAGAAACTCTATGGCATCTGAAATATGGATCTGTTAGTGTAAAAGGTCAGTTAGACACAACCTGGGAAGGTTGTCTACCAGGCTAAGGAATTGGGATTTGTATCTGTAGGCAATTGGCAGTCATTGAAAATGTGTAAGCAGAGAAGGGTCCAATCAGAAAGCCCACATTACAGTTCATGGATATATTCCCTTGAGTATTTGTTTGTTCTTTTTAGTATAGAATAGATCTCTTAGATTAAATTGAAGTGCAGTTAAAAACAACATCTCAGGGTCTGAACTTTGTAAGTAATAGGGTTGGTTTATTAGATCATCTGCTCTGTAATGCGGGTAATAATTGGCTCTTATTTAGTGTTTCCTGCCCAATCATCCCAGGGCACTTTACTAATAAGCACCATCTTTCTTCCAGAGCTGAAGAAGCCAATGGAGAGAGGCTGAGGGACTTGGTGTTCTGGGGCTGACCTATGGGCATGTTAACTATTTCCATGACATCTAGAGTTTCCTGCCACATTTTAGGCACATACCTGTACATTCATTTGCCTTCACTGCTTGATCTGCCCATCTAAGTATTTCCTGAATGTGTCCCAGAGACTGTGAGCTTAGTTAGAAACTAAATGAAAAAAAGGAAAAGAAAAAAGAAAAGAAAAGAAAAGAAATGTCAAACCTTTGGAAAATGCCACATGCATTATCTCCTTCTTAGAAAGGGATGATGCATATCCGCACAGAAGGGCTCTGAGAAGTCCCAGAATAAAAGAACTGTTTAACTCATATAACTCAGTGGTTTTCCAAACTAATTTGACCTTAGAATTACCCTCAATTCTTTTCTCCCTCCCAACTCTTGACATTCCATTAAACAGTCGTTCTGTCGGTGGAGTTTATGAAACGCTAGTCCTTATTCACAGATAACTACCATCTTTGAAGCATCAATATCCCTTGCTTGGTCCTGTGTTCTTTTCTTGGCCGGAAGATTTGGTGTTTTGGCATCTAGAACAACAGAACAGCCTAGTTTTTACTTTACTTTTGCATAAGCCAGGTGCCATTACAACTGCTAAAACTACTTCAGGAGTTAGTTGGAAGAAATATCACTGACTTATCTGCATGCTTCTGTGTTGTCTGGAAGAGGCGAGTTGTGCTTTTGTTTCTTTTCTTTGTTTCTGTGTATTTAGTTCTATTTTGGCAGCCACAGGATCTTCCTTCCCACTCTGTTTCATGTGAAAGATCCCAGGAATAGGATCATTGCCAAATACGACATTTACATTGAGTCATTTTTTTAATGTTAAGTACATAACATGAAACTTGAATGGGTTTTAAAAATCTAAGTTGGTAATTTGAAAGTAAATTAAGTTTGTCCTTTGCCTGAAGGATCTAAGGGTGTTGCATAAGATGAAAAAAAAAAAACGCTTTAAGAAAATAGACTATGTATAATTAGCATTCATATGAAACCAGAAAATTCTGGCTAAATAAATTTCAAGATGTTTTTGGAATAACATGCTAGGTGAGATTCAGTACCCTGCTAAGAATGAAAACAAATGTAGTAACAGAGGAGGAGAGAAAGTTGTATTTAAAAAAATGTATTGGATATTTTAAAAGATGAATTTATAGGTACTGAATAGACTATCTAAGTGATATCAGAGTTTCTTCAGCCACTGGTGTATTGTCTACAACCTTCTCGGAATTGGTTTCTTGAAGACAGCTATAGCATCCTTAGTCTAGAAACGGTCTTCATATTTTGATAGGCGTCAGAACTGGCTATGAAGCTCTTTGAAAATACATATGCTCAGGCTTCTACCTAAAAGATTCTGCTTAGGTAGGTCTAGCATGGCATATAGAAATCTGTATTTTTAGCCCTAAGACTTTTAATTATGAGGCACAGTAAAGTTTGAGAACTGCTCTAGAATATTCTTTCAAGTTATGTTAGAGCCAAGATTCTCATAGACTTTTAAAAATGCAATTCCAAGCCACAACCTCCAACAATTGTACACCTTTGTGTAAGATGTGCAGTATACAACCTGCACTGCTTTTGAGTCACCCTGCCTCAACCCTCTGATGTGCTACTTTAGTGAGTCCATGGTAGATTTCAAGAATGTGTACTTTTTTAAAGTTTTTTTTAATGTTTGTTTATTTTTGAGAGAGAGAGAGAGAGAGAGCACAAGCAGGGGAGGAACAGAGAGAGAGGGAGACACAGAATCCAAAGCAGGCTCCAGGCTCTGAGCTGTCGGCACAGAGCCTGATGCAGGGCTTGAACTCATGAACCATGAGATCATGACCTGAGTCAAAGTCGGACACTTCACTGACTGAGCCACCCAGGCACACCTCAGGAGTGTGTATTTTTAACAAGCACTCTACATGATTCTGATGCAAGGAATTCAAGGATAAGATTTTGAGAATCACTGCTCTAGAAACATGATTTAAAATAGATAGGTTCTATGGACAATCTATTAAATGAGGCCATAGGCTACCCATTAAGATAAAGTCCAGGCTGATAAATTTAGGTTGGCCATACCTTCCTTACCAGAGAGACTCCATGTGGCCATGCAGACTTGGGCACTCCCAACCTACAGACAGACTACAGTTTCCAAATATCTTCTTGTACATGTCTGCTGTAGCTACGTCACAGCATTCCTCTCATGCTGCTGCTTGATCTGGAGCCAAGAGAAGCACAGAGTCTTTGCATATGAGCAGCTTGAATAGGTTCTCCTCAGCTTTGGCTCCATGGAAGTGGCATTGCCGCTGCATACATGAATGTGGTCCCTAGAGGAGACCTAGTGGTTTTCAATACTAAGGGCAGAATAGTGAACATCTCAGGCAAATGCACATCTACCAATTGACACTCATGAATTAACATGCCCAGGGGATGAGCTATAAAGTGGTGCTGAGAGCTTTTTTGTTTTTTGTCAGACCCAGATTTTGAGTCTAGAATAGACTCTAGAATAGCAATTCTCAAAGTATGGTTCATGGACACCTGGGGGGCCCTGAGACTTCTTCAGGGTGTCTGCAAAGTGATACCTATATTATCATATAACTAAGTTGTTATTTGTCTTCCTAACTGTGTTGACATTTGTAATGATAGTACGAAAGCGATGGTAGATAAAACTGTAGCATGAATCTAGCACTGTAGCGTGAATGAAGGCAATGGCACCAAACTCTACTATTGGTCTCTTATTCTTTCCATCATAACTTATGGTTTAAAAAAAAAGCCAATTTCACTTAAGAATACCCTTGATGAAACAGTAAAAATTATTAATTCACTTAAGTTTCGACTGTCAAATATACATCATTTTTTTAAAGAAATAAGAAGCATGCATAAAAGAAGTGCCACAGTGTGCTAAAGTATCATTGTTGTTTGACAAAAAGCACTTGAAGGACTCTTTCATTTGTAAGCTGAACTAACTGTTTTTATATGAAACATCAGTTTTTACTTGGAAGAACAACTGATAGATGAAATACAGGTATTAAGACTTCAATATTTGACCAACATTTTCTCAAAAATGCAAAAACTGAGCCTGTGACTTTAAGTGCACCATTGGACAGTATTTGTTGCCAATGATAAAACTCAAGCTTTCCAGCAAAAATTAGAATTTTGGAAAACTTGTATCTGCCACCATGAACTTGACAGCTTTCCAATACTTAAAAGACTTTTATGATGAAATTGATGGTGGTATTAACAAATATGATTCTTTTTTATGTCATATAATGAAATGTGTCAACATTTCACCCAAATGCGTCAACATTTGGATCCACAGAATGCAGTGAGCCAATATTTTCGACCAGAGCGATGCACACTTCTATGAAATTTTGCATGGGGAAAGGGTCCATGCAAAATACAACACAGACCATAGTTGTTCATGTAATAGAACACTAAAAGTTTATTGATACAGTTTTAGATTCCACCCTGCAACTATTGAAGATAGTACATTTATCAAGTTTTTAAAAAAAAAATGTTTAGCAGCACCCAAGGAAATTGTACTTTGTTTCTCAGACCAGAAATAGAAATGGTTGTTTTTCCCAAAGTTTAACAATATAAATTTTTTGAATAAAAATTTTGACACGGTTTGATTAATCCTTTTTAACCTCTCAGATTTTTTTCATCGATATTCACAATAGATATTCATTACATTGTGTAAGCCACAGCTTAAAACAGGGAATGGAAAAGAAAAATAATTAACTTGTCTCTTTTGCAAATAAAGTTGGAAAGTAAATAGTGGCGGAAGCTACATGATGTTTGGAGAAGCACTGTGAACATATTTTCCAAGACGTACTTTCAATTATTTGCTGTTAGGCATTCTGTTATAAATATTTCAAGCATCTTTATTTCCTGTGACAACCATTAGTATCTCTATTTATATTATCCTCCTTTAAGGAGGTTTAATCTACAAAATCAAGAAATGATTTGGCCATTCCCAACTCTATTCCAACTAAGTACAGAAGACGCACAGGATAAGCTTAGAATTTCCTTTCTTTCTATTACTTTATTCTCAGACGCTTTAAATGTTAGCTGTCCCAAGACTTCTCCCCAAGTCCTACCAAATCACCTGTTTATCAAGCAAAGCTAAGTTTGTTAAACCTGCTGCAGTAAGGGAGAACACCTTTATTCAGTAATGTCTCAGAAAGCTTGGGTATGGAGGAGACGTTTCTAGCATTTTTGGATCTGGGTTTACATGGTTTAAGACAGATCTTTCAGTGTGATGCTCTGACTGGGATTGGGCTAAATTCATGATGCAATATTTTGGGGTTGGTGGACACAGTGAAGTGAGGGTCTTGAAATGAGTCTTGATACCTACATAGTTTTTTGTTCAGTAAGGTATTTGAGCAAGTGGGCTATCTAGTGCCCTATGCATGGGCTGTTTACCCAGAGGAGGAAAGTATTTGCTCATATAAATTGCTTTTCAGGAATTCCTGCAACACACAGTAAACTTATTTATTGGTTACATCCTTGTCTTCCTGGGCAAGACTTTCTTGGAACGCATGTTGAAGTCATGTTGGCATGGGAGACCTCAGTTGTCATAAATACAATGAGCACATTCCTGGAGATTTTTGGAAGGAACAGAGGGATGGAAAATTTCTCTTAGTTCTTAGAAACCTAGAGACAGAGAACAATTGTAATTTTTTCCTCTTGGGCCAACTCCATTTGTCATATTCCTTATTTCTTACCCCAAACTTGATAGACTTTATAAGGCTCAGAATGTCAAAAGCTATCCAAACACATAAAAATAACTCAGGATTTCCCATCTCCCTAGAATGCCATTGTCTCTCCTATTTTTAGTAAAGTTTATTTACCCTTCAAATCTTTTACTCCCAGCCCCTAAATCCAGGTTTTGATTATCTTCTCCTCAGTAACTCTATACTGCCCTTCCCTATATATCTCTGAATTTTTACACTTCATTATCATTGTCAGTATTTCTTTCCAAGACTTTGGGTTCCTTGAGGCAGAATTGTGTCTTTTTCATCATTTGTTTTATATTAAATATAATTTATTTTCAAATTGGTTTCCATACAACACTCAGTGCTCATCCCAACAGGTGCCCTCCTCAATGCCCATCACCCACATTCCCTTCTCCCTCACCCCCTTACTCCCCATCAACCCTCAGTTTGTTCTCAGTATTTAAGAGTCTCTTACAGTTTGCCTTCCTCCCTCTCTGTAACTTTTTTCTCCCCCTTCCCCTCCCCCATGGTCTTCTGTTAAGCTTCTCAGGATCCACATATGAGTGAAAACATATGGTATCTGCCTGACTTTCTCTGCCTGACTTGTTTCACTTAGCAAAATACCCTCCAGTTCCATCCATGTTGTTGCAAATGGCCAGATTTCATTCTTTCTCATTGCCAAGTAGTATTACATTGTATATATAAACCGCATTTTCTTTATCCATTCGTCCGTTGATGGACATTTAGGCTCTTTCCATAATTTGGCGATTGTTGAAAGTCCTGCTGGAAACATTGGGGTACATGTGCCCCTATGAATCAGCACTCCTGTATCCCTTGGGTAAATTCCTAGCAGTGCTATTGCTGGGTCATAGGGTAGATCTATTTTTAATTTTTTGAGGAGCATCCACACTGTTTTCCAGAGCAGCTGCACCAGTTTGCATTCCCACCAACAGTGCAAGAGGGTTCCCAGTTTTCCACATCCTCGCCAGCACCTGTAGTCTCCTGGTTTGTTCATTTTAGCTGCTCTGACTAGTGTGAGATAGTATGTCGGTGTGGTTTTGATTTGTATGAGGAGTGACGTTAAGTCCCCAGAATCTAACACCACAGTAAATTCTCAAATAAATGCTTATTGAGTACATGAATGAATGAAGTCCATAGATAGATGACTGTGTGGATGAGTGATGCATGGACAAATGGTTGGATGGATTTATGTAGAATATTTAAAAAAAATTTTGTCTTAGAGGAGTAGGCGAAGGATGTGGTTTCCAGAATTTTGTGGCCGATTGTACATATAGGTCCTTTTCTTAACCTTCTTTTCACTTAACAAATATTTATTAACTTCATTCTATAGGCCAAGGATTGTGCTAGGTGCTAAGTTTAAAAAGATAGGCAAGGTCAGTGGATGTCTGCCATATTGGAGAAAACACTTTCTGACTGTAGACATTTGCCCTACATAATTACCACCAAAACTGTCCACACTATCACAACCACCCCTACCACATACACCACCATTACAACCATCATTATCATAATCGCAATGACAATGTCCGCCACCACCACAATTACAGTTAGCATCGACACCATTAGTCAAGGAACTGTGGACAATCTTATGAGATTTCTGTGGCCCAGGAAATACTGCCTAAAGCAGTGTTTTCAAACTTCAGCATGCAAATGAATCTGGTACGTTAGTTTGTGTTAAGGCCTGAGATTCTTCATTTCCAACCAACAATGGTAAGTTAATGTTGCCGATCCAGGAGGCACATTTCAGGCAGGAAGGATCTAGAATATAGTCCAGAGCCTCAGAGCTCTCCCTCTCAGGGGACACCATGCTAAAGCTGACCAAAACCTTCAAGAGACTGTAATCATGAGGGGTGCTTGGGTGGCTCAGTCGGTTAAGCATCTGACTCTTGATCTAGGTTCAGGTCATGATCTCATGGTTCGTGAGATTGAGACCTCTGTCAGGCTCTGCCCTGACAGCTCAAAGCCTACTTAGGATTCTCTCCCTCTCCCTCTCCTTCTGCGCCTCTCCTGCTCACACATATGTGCATATGCTCTCTCTCTTTCTCTCAAAATAAATAAACTTAAAAAAAAGGAGATTTTAATCATAAATAGGAACGAATTGAGGAAGGAAGTACCTGGGAATTTGAAATGAAATTCAGAGTCTTAAGAAAGTGATTGAGATTTCTCTTGTTGTAAAACTCTTTTGCCCAACCTCTAGTAAGAGATCATCAGGCCATGTAACCTATTCACAGTTTCTAGGGATTAGGACATGGACATCTTGGAGTGGAGCATTATTCTGCCTACCACAATTTACACTCTGGTCTTCAAGATTCCCATGTCCCCAGAGTCTCAACCCATTATACAATCAATATAACTGCACTATGCTGGGGTAAATACTGCTTTCATTTTCATTGACATTTAGTTTAAGGTAGCTACTTTCCTCTCAGCAAACAAAAATCAAACTGTTTGATGAGAGATGAGACAAGGATGGAAGAGGAGAGTAATTCTTTTTTTTTTATTTTGAATTTTCAAAGGATCATGAACTAAAAACATCTCTAGTTTTCTCCACAATGTTGAGATATTTTATTAGAGATGTTTTCCCCCTTTTTTTGTTTTGTTTACTTATTTATTTTGAGAGACAGACAGACAGAAAGAGTGCTCCAGCAGGGGAGGGACAGAGAGAGGGAGAGAGAGAGAATCCCAAGCAGGGTCCATGCTGTCAGCACAGAGCCCGGTGTGAGGCTCAAACTCACGAGCTGTGAGATCATGACCTGAGCCGAAACCGAGTTGGATGTTTAACCAACTGAGCCACCCAGGCGCCCTGTGAGATGTTTTCTTCTTAGATTCAAGATTATGTGGCACCCTGGCAGGTCCTGGCATGGGCACTCTTACAGAGGGATCAATATGTGTGCTTTTAAACCTGCAGGAGCCATATCAGTTAAAATCCCTGGAATCATCCAACTATCCATCTCAGTGAATCTTTCAAATTCACAGAAAATAAAGAAAAGACACAGACACTGTTTCTTCAATGTTCAGTTGGTTATAATTCCAGTTAATATGCTGTCTTTAGATCACACTTGGTGTTTCAAGAGGTTTTTTTCAATGTGTTGCTTATATTTCCTTCTCCTTTTAAAAATCTGTTTGTCCTCCAATTCCACATTATAGGATCTCTACTTATATTGTTTTTTAGCTCTAATGCTCCATGGTTTTGTTCTCTTATTCATTTACTGGGCTGTCATATGAATTTTTGCTACTTCTTTAGTATACTTGGATCTGAGTTACTGGCTTTTCTAGTCTAGCTATACAGAAAAATATTAGCAAAGGCATGGATAACACCTATTCATAATGTTGAATAAAATAACTTTTCCTTAAAAGATATTGGCAGACACAGGAAGGTCCCCCCCACCAATACACTCAACATTTTTTTCAGATTTATTGAGAAATAACTGACATACATGACTGTATAAGTTTATGATGTACAACATGATAATTTGATTTATATATATTATGAAATGATTACAACAGGTTCAGCTAGCATCCATTTTCTCCTTATGATGAGAAGTCTTAGGATTTACTTCTTAACATCCTTCCTGTGCATCATACAGTAGTGTTATAATCATCATATTGTACATTATATCCCTAGTATTTATTGACCTTATAACCGGTGGTTTGTACCTTTTGACTACTTTCCTCCAATACCCCCTTTCCCTATCCCCTGCCTCTGTTAACTACAAGTTTGATCTCTCTCTCTTTTCTTTTCTTTTTGTTTTTTAGATTCCACATATAAGTGGGATTGTACAGTATTTGTCTTCTGTCTGACTTATTTCTCTTAGCATAATACCTTCAGGATCCATCTATATTGTCACAAATAATAAAATTTCTTCATTTTTAATGGCTGAATAATATTCCATTGGATATGTGTGTGTGGTGTGTGTGTGTGTATGTATTTGTGTGTGTGTATCTATCTATCTAATCTATCTATCTATCTATCTATCTATCTTATAACTTCTTTATCTGTTCATCCACTGATAGACATCTAGGTTGTTTCCATGTCTTGGCTATTGTAAATAATGCTTCTATGAACATGTAGGTGCAGATATCTTTTTGAATGAGTGTTTTTGATGTCTTTGGATATATTCCCAGAAGTGTAATTGCTAGATCACATGATAGTTCTATCTTAAATTTTTTGAAGATTGTCCATACTGTTTTCTATAGTAACTGTACCAACTTATAATCCCACCAACACTGCACTAGGGCTCTCTTTCCTCCACATCCTCACCAGCATTTGTTATCTCTTGTCTTTTTGATGATGGCCATTCTAACAGGTGTAGGTAATATCTCATTGTGGTTTTAATTTGCATTTTCCTAATGACTAGTGATGTTAAACATCTTTTCCATCTTTTCATGTACCTGTTGGCTGTTTGTATATCTTCTCTAGAAAAAAAAGTGTTTATTTAGGTTCTTTGTCCATTTTTAATTTGTTTTTGTTCTTCTCCTCCTTCTCCTTCTTCTTGCTATTGAGTTGTATGAGTTCTTTATATGTTTTGGGTATTAGTCCCTTATCGGATATGGTTTACATATATTTTTCCCTTTCTATAGGTTGTCTTTTCATTGTGCTGATTGTTTCTTCTTTTGGATGGAAACTTTTTGGTTTAATGTAAACTAAAAGGGTCCAGTTCTATTCTACATGTACATACTCAATTATCCCAGTACCATTTATTGAAGAGACTATCTTTTCTTCATTGAGTATGCTTGGCTCTCTTGTTAAATATTAGTTGACTATGTATACTCAGGTTTATTTCGGGCTCTTGATTCTGTTTCATTGGTCTATTTGTTTTTGTGACAGTATCATATTATTTTGATGACTATGGCTTTATAGTATAGCTTGAAATCAGGAAGTGTGATGCCTCCTATTTTGTTCTTCTTTCTCAGGATTTTGGCTTTTAGGGGTCTTTTGTGGTTCCATATAAATTTTAAGAGTTTTTTTTTTAACTTCTAAAAAAAAGGCCATTGAAATCTTGATAGAGATCGCATTGTATCCATAGATGACTTTTGTTCCTACTGACATTTTAACAATATTAATTTTTTCAGTGCATGAACATGGAATACTTTTCCATATATTTGTGCCTTCTTTGAATGTTTTGTTAATGTCTTAAAGTTTTCAGAATAAAGATCTTTCCCCTCTTTAGTTAAACTTATGTCTAAGTATTTTAGTGCTTTTGTCAGGCCTGAGTGTATACTGAATTCCCTGGTCAAGGAGGCCACCAGCTTTGCTCTGCAGATGGGGGAAGCCATGGGTTGTGCTCTCTGTTCAAGTGCTTAGATAGTGCTGTTGAGTGGGCTACACAGCTTCCTGTTGGGTCTGGTTAGGTTCCCTCGTTGCACAGCCAGAAGACTCTATTGTAAGGTTGTGAATTATATTCCCTGCCCAGGCACAGTGGGAGAAGCAACTCTAAAACTAGTCAAGTTCTTTGTTGTCTTAACTCAAACCAACCAGCACCCCTAGTTTCTGGCCAAACAGAACTGCTGGCTTTGTACTGCAAACTATGGGCTCTGTCTCCTCTTCTCTTGGAGCCAGTACTACTGAGCTCCACAGCTTTCAGGTCCTTTCACCAGAACTTCTGGTCAGATGAAACTGGAAGACACTCTTCACAGTCTCCACAGTGGGTGGGGCTATGTTTCAGCCATCGCGGGAGAGAGAGGGGGGCTGACATAGTAAACTGCTTTCAGTTTCCCAAACAGGTTCCCCACTTTGGAGGAGCTGGGAGCTACCCTCAATCTTAGTTATAATTTAATCCCCCTGTCTGTGCATAGTATGGGAAACCCCCCTGCCTAGTAGAGACTTTGCTCTGGGGATGATCTCTGTTTTCCCACCTCTTGGCCCCAGCACTGCTAAACCACCCAGCTTCCAGGAGTTGTCACCAGCGCTTCTGGTCAGATGGGGCCAAAAGGCACTCTCAGCAGAGGGTGGAGCACCTTGCAAGTGCACCTCAGCACCTTGCAAGGTGAACTGGGCTCCAGGGCTGGCAAAACTTTTTTGAGGATCCAAATCAGGCAGATCTGCTCCCCACTGAGTTTCCCCGGTCAGAAGGCACACCCAATTTGGTTATGCAGATGAGGAAAGCTTCCCCTGGGATTATGGCTTGGACACTGC
The DNA here is from genome assembly GCF_022837055.1 of Prionailurus viverrinus. Classification (NCBI taxonomy): domain Eukaryota; kingdom Metazoa; phylum Chordata; class Mammalia; order Carnivora; family Felidae; genus Prionailurus; species Prionailurus viverrinus. The sequence continues at coordinate 27,732,603 of NC_062562.1, read as the reverse complement.
AGGCGTGAACTCTATCTGCCAAGATTCATGTGCTGGCTGTTGCAAACCCCTCTCCCTTATCTGTCACAGTCAGATTCCCAGTGGTTGGACCCTGCAGATGCCTCTGCTCTTTCCACAGGGTGAAATCAGAGTAGGAGTTTCCCACAAAGTACCCACAGTGCTGAGGAGGGCGTGGAGCTGGCTGTCTTCCCTGTGTTGTCTTTTCACTCTGGAGGAACTGGAGGCTCAGGGGAGACCTCTCTAGCCATGGTGCTATGCTGGCCAGGGGGAAGGGCAATGCAAGTAACAGGTAGCTTCTCTTTTTATTCTTCGAACACTCTCTGTCTTTGTCTTTGTGGTGCAGGGTGGGCTTCTGCCCCACCTGGGTCCTAAGATTCTTTGAGGGGTATCTTATTCTTGAATAGATGTTAGTTGTTTTTCTAATGAGGGGAAGGGAAGTCAGGAATAACCTCTTTTGCCATCTTGGTGAAGTCACTCCCATTTGTCACATCTTAATGCAGCATGCAAGAAAAATATACATAGTTCTTTGAAAAGGCTATTAAAATGCCCCTGGATTTTGACCTACTTCAACCAAATAGTGTATCACAACACAATACAGCAGCAGATATAAGAATCTACTGGTCTTCTATTAAGCCAAACATTAAAAAGACTTTCAATACTCTGAAACAATGCCACTCTTCCCACTAGTTCCTTTCATTTGTTTGTTTTAGAAAATATACCATATATGTGTATATGTAATAGATTTATTATTGTTATTTTAAAATAAATTAGTAGGGGTTTTTTAAAGTTTTGTTTTAATTTCTAATACGGTAAATACCTGTAGATAGGACCTACATACACAAAAGGTTTTTGGGGCCTTTAATAATTTTTAAGAGTGTGAATGAATCTTGAGACTAAAATGTTTGAGAACTGACGGCTTGGGGAAAGCTTTACTAAAGATGTTCCAAAGAATGCTGTCCCCGGGGAGACTCGACAGAAACCCAGCAGCCAAAAACAAAAGGCAACATAAAGCAAGAAGAATTTGGTAGTTAAATAAGTTTAGAAATGTTGCTTGCTCTAGTCCCTTTGGAGATGCACAGTTTGTAACAGCACATTAAATGTTCAACTTGAACTTTCTTCAGTTCTCAGTCTTTCCTCAACTCATTTGATCATGAAAATATTTTTCCAAGGGACATGCTTTGGGAAATACTGTTCCCTTGCCAACCATGAATGTTATCATTTTAAATATTTTCCAGTACGATAGGTTGAAAAGTGGTATGTTATTATTTACTGGCTTCTGAAAGCTGGATTTTTAATTTAAGGGTCAGTCATATCTTCCTTTAGAACAGCTTCTAGCTGGGGCGCCTGGGTGGCGCAGTCGGTTAAGCGTCCGACTTCAGCCAGGTCACGATCTCGCGGTCCGTGAGTTCGAGCCCCGCGTCGGGCTCTGGGTTGATGGCTCAGAGCCTGGAGCCTGTTTCCGATTCTGTGACTCCCTCTCTCTCTGCCCCTCCCCCGTTCATGCTCTGTCTCTCTCTGTCCCAAAAATAAATAAATGTTGAAAAAAAAAAAATTTAGAACAGCTTCTAGCTGACAATGTCCTCCACCCCCACCCTTACTTATGCCATCAGGCAGGGCAGGTTTGGCCACCAAAAAAAATGTTTCACCACATTCTGACTTTTCGGTTTTATGAACTTGGGTTGTTTATTAGTCTTCAAAAGAGGGAAATTAATGCAAACCAATGATAGTAAGAATGTGTTCAGAGAGAGAGATCTTACATACTAAGGAATTGGGAAAGGGATCTTTGCTCTAGGACAGACGGCAGTTAACTTGGCAGTCTGTGCCTTTGATTGAAATGAATGTCCTTTTGTAGGACCTGATTTGTCCTTTTTGAGTTAATGGTTACTCATTCATACATGTTGTCTGATTTGGTTTCCTTGGAGGAATTACCCATTCTCAAGGCTGTCTAAATAAGCAGGGTCACTTTTATCACCATGTATTTTCCTCCCTGTAAATAACGATCAACTGGAATTCTAGTTTAGGAACAGGTTTGCTAATTGCAGTTCTGTAGTTGCTAGGACAAAATTATACTTGAAGGTAAACTTGCTAACAGCTGTATTTCTATTTCTAAGAATCTATCCTAAGGCAAAAACAGAATGCAATTGAAAAATATACTTATAAAGATGTTCTCTCTAGCATTGTTTATAATAACCAAAATTGAAAACTAAAATGTTGACACGTGTGGAAACAATGAAATACTATAGTATATTATAGTATATTTACATAGCAAAATGCTATACAGGTCTTAAAAACTCTGGTTTTAAGACTGTTTAGAGATATGGAACGATGTTCCCCAAATAATATCAGTAAATATAGTAGGACAAAAATGTCACAATATATGTTGTTAGATCATTTTCCATAAAAGTTGTTCCATTTTACATTTTCACCAGCATCTTTGGGCATGCTTCTTTCCCTACACTCTTGCCAGGTATGAGTGTTATTTTAAATATTTTCTAATTTGATGGGGTAAAAATGATATAGCATTCTTAAATTAAGGAGACTTTCAACAGGAAGACAAAGAGCAGTAATTGACATTTCCAGACAAGACTTCACTCTAATTGCTACTTTGCGGGCAGAACATTGGGCGGCACTGACTACAAGATGGGCTAACTCTGATTAGTGACACCTGACATCTCCAGGGGTCTGGGAGAAACTTCTAGAGCCCAGAGAGGTGATTTGAGTCCAATTAAAAATAACCAAGAAAATTCCATTGCAGTCAAATTTAGCCATTTGTAATTTTTCCTTGGATAGATTAATATAAATACTATATTAAGGTTATCTCCATCCATGTATAAAACCCTCATATAAACATTTAAGGAGACTGAGAGGCAGGGAGAGAATATAAGCTTGTTTGTCTCCCGTGTGTCAGAGGCTTTGCCATTTTAAAGTTCTAGTAGGTCATGGAATTGTCTGTCAGGTAATTAAAATTGTCATCACAGTTTCCATCTTTTATATCCCTTACTTAATGCATGTATGCATAAGGTTTGCAGAAAGCCTGTGAGCTTTTTTGGAGCCACTAAGGGGACTTGTTGGCTATTGCCATTCCCTGCCACTCACCATGGATGTGCCAGTCATGTCTACCGAATCTGTTGTCATAGTCATACTGCAACTGGATAGAATATTGAAGGAAATGTCAAAAATGTAGCCATGTGAGAAGAATCAGGAGGCAGTATTACTATTCAAAGAGTTAGCTTCCAGCTTGGGCTCCTATCTGCATGGAGCGTGCTGAGGTCTAATTTCAGCCGTGCAATTAATTCTCGGACAACATGAGAAAAGATGTAACTGACACGTTTGTAAAAACCTGGATGTTGTTTCACTAATTCATGTACTTATTTTCTTTACGATTTTATCTGAAAGCGTCTTTTGAGGGCTTTTTGTTGTTGTTAATTTTTAAAAAATCTTTTGAAAGATGAAAACGCACAAAAACAGAATTCAGCAAAATGTAAATGAATCAGAGCAAATGGGATGCAAGCATATATTGTGCAGATCCGGGATGGAAATAGAGATGTTTGTTCTTCCTTTTTTTCAGGAGAATCATAGAACTTTCCATTGTGCGTCAGACATTGTGTTTTATATTCTCTATTCTGAGACATTTAAAAGGTGACTAAAAGCAGTTTGAAAATGTCGAGGCTATTATTGTGCATTCTGACAATAAAGTGTTGATTCTAACACAGAGATCTGTCCTCTAACCCTGATATGATCTTTCACCACTGCTGTAAATTTCTTCCTTTTAAAATAATGATTCCACATTTAATGTTTTTCCTTTTGCACTTTTCTATAATACAGTCCCTTACTTGAATTATAATATCCTAGATTTAGATTTTTAGAAATATCCTGGATTGAGTCGTGGAAAATGGCTATTGTCTGTTGAATAAAAGATATTAGGACACTGGCCTATGCATTGTTGAGATATACTTTTGAGAATGCTGTCACAAAAAATACATACTTCTAATATATTTTCATTTAAAGGAAAGATTATTTTAATACTTCATGGTACAATAGAGGGGTCACGATATTAAGATAATCAGCTAGGTCTTGCTAGGGTTTGAAAGTAGAGGTGAGTCAAGGGTGTGTATATAGGAAATGCATGAATACCTTCTTCGTTGAACTGTAGAATATTTAGGCTCTTTTCAATAGTTATGTAGTGAATTTTTTGTGTGTAAGTGTGTATAGTCTTTACAACTATGTGAATATGCTCTTCAAGGCTTGCACATATTTACTGGAAACTATGAGTTTTAAAATTGCTTTTCTCTGTAAGGGAGATCATGTTTCTCTGCTTGTCTTATTTTTATGGCTCTTTTTCATGACTCTTGCGGTGACCAGCATTCACTTTATTAGCCCTACAGGATGGCTGTGCAAGAAGGTGAAGGTCCTCATTTCCCTTTGGTCTCCATTTTCTTATCTGTAAAAGAGGTTTGTTGATGATCTTTAAAGCCACTTTAATCTTTTGACTAGTATGTTCATGTATTCTTCTTTAATCCTGCATTCATTATAGATTTATGAGGATAACCTACAAGCATGTCATGAAAGTATTTTGAAAATTGTGCAGTGTAGAGATATCTGGTATCATTCTCTGTGACTGCTTTTATGCCTACACAAGATTACATTTTCCAGGTGTGTAGTATCTTAAACTTAAAAACATGTTTTTATGGTGGACTTAATACAGTATATCCTAAACAAACACTTTCTGATTGGTTCATGTTTTTTTTTTTAATTTTTTTGTTAACGTTTATTTATTCTTGAGATAGAGAGAGACAGAGCATGAACGGGGGAGGGGCAGAGAGAGAGGGGGACACAGAATCGGAAGCAGGCTCCAGGCTCTGAGCCATCAGCCCAGAGCCTGACGTGGGGCTCGAACTCACAGACCGCGAGATCGTGACCCGGGCTGAAGTCGGACACTCAACCGACTGAGCCACCCAGGCGCCCCAGGTTCATGTTTTTTTTAATAAAAAGCTTGTTTACTTATTTTGAGAGAGAGCATGAGCAGGGGAGGGGCAAAGAGAGAGAATGCAAAGCAGACTCTGCACGGTCAGCCCTGAGCCCAGCGCAGGGTTCAATCTCATGAACCATGAGATCATGCTTGACCAGAGTCGAAATCAAGAGTTGGACACTTAACCAGCTGAGCCACTCAGGTGCCCCAAGATTGGTTCATTCTTAAGCCAGGGATTGTTTAGGTCTTGGACAGAATGGCTGTCATCTGCTGGTTCGTTACCACGTTTCCTTTTAGGCATTTCAGGAGGCGAAGGGGCAAGCCGATATCTGAGACGTAAAAATGAATATATTTTCAGTCTTCCAGACTACCTAGCAGTTGGTGGTCAGTTTTGAGAATATTGCTTTCCAGAAGCAGCTATCATGATTTCTCAGAGGACTGGCCAGTGAACAAAGTATGACCCATGAGTGAATCAGGGCACTCTATCCTCCCATTTGATTTGTGTTTAAAATCGAACTAGAACATTGTTGCAGAAATTAAGATGCAAAAGCTCATTGCAAAAAAAAAAAAAGTTTCAAATTGGTTTTTATGTCTCTTTGTGCCTAGAGCAAACTCTTGATCCACGTAACAATAACCCCTTGAAATGCTATTTTAGATTGGAAGTGCTGAGGCAACACTAATGATTTTAGAGCAAATATGTTACTCTAATTTCCTCCATCTGCTATGAATAAAAGGATATGAGTATGAAGTCTGGGAGAGTTGTGGAGAAAATTGTTTCTTAGAAAAGTTGGAGATATTTTTAAATGTGTGCAGGTGTGAGGGAAGAATAATTCTTTTTTTTTATTTTGTCAAGTGTTTCAAAAAATGGGAACTTTATTGTAGCTTAATGTAAATGTCAAGAAAATTTCTGCATAGCTTTGCTAAGACTCCAGGAGAGTATCAAATAACTTGAGGACAAACTATCCAAATTTTATTGTGATACGCATCTGATGATTCAGATGAAAACATTTTCTGTGGGTTTGTTTAGAAGTTCTTATGAGTGATAAGAGCTACTTTTATATGCTTGACTGAATAATTCTTTTCTTTCTTTGAGGATTGTCCCCTTTTGACTCAATCCTCATGTAGTAGTATGGGAAGAAAAGGGTATGTATCCTCCTAGCTTCCCGGTCAACTCTACCAGTCAATACTGGTACTACCACATGTTTGAAAAAAAAATTCTGTAGCCATTTATTTGAAAATCTAGAAGAAATAGTGATTCCTTAGGAACATATATATGATCAATATTAACATAAGAAAAGTTAAAATATTTTAATAACAATAATCAGAGAAAAAAGTGGAAGATTATTAAAGATGTCCCACAAAAAAAAAAAGGCCCCAGGCCCAGATGGTTTTACAGCTAACTTAAATTTAAGCTTTAAAACAGTTACTCCTTATGGTTATTAAACAGTTCAAGACTATAGAGAAAGAGGGAAGGTGCCTCAAGTAATTGTACAAATCTAAACCTAACTTGATATCAAAACCTGATATTGAAAGCTCTAAAAACATATTTTATACCAATTTCATTTTTGTATGTATAAGTATATAATTTTTAAAATAGCAACTTAAATCCATCTGCTTATGAAAATATGAAATGTTTGAAATAGGGTTTTTTTCAAAAATTACAAACTGGTTCAAAATTGGATATTTATCCACACACACCATGCAATGCATCAGCAAATTAAAAGACAAAAATGATATGATTATATCAAGACATGCTATGTTAGTTTCTTAGGGCTGCTATAAACAAATCACCAAACTAGGTAGCTTACGACAACAGAAATTTTTTCAGTTGCAGCTCTGGATGCTACATGTCCCAAACCAAGGTGCCAACAGGATAATGCTCTCTTCAAAGCTTGTAAGGGATTATCTTTTCTTGCCCCTTCCTAATTTCAAGTGGCTGCTGTCACTCCTTGGTGTTCCTTGACATATAGATGTACCACTTCAATTTCTGCCTTTGTCATTACATGGAGTTCTCCCTGTGTGTCTATTTGTGCCTCTATTTTCTCTTCTTTGGAGGATAGCATCCACTGGATCAGGGCCCACCTTAATCCAGTATGGCCTTTTCTTAAGTAAGTACATCTGCCAAGACTCCATTGCAAAATAAAGTCACCTGAGATTCCAGGTGGCCATAAATTTCAACCTAGTACACATACCAAAAAGGAATTTGCTAAAATTTATTGCTAAAGAAATTTTGAATAACTTTCAAAATAAAATGGGCATTGAAGCATGTTAATTAAACAAAATAAAATATATTCACAAAAACCTATCGTAACATTACATTAATCAGTGAAATATAAAAGCCATTCCTATTAAAACCAGGAAAAATGCAGAGGAATACTGTGAACACTGTTACTTAACACTGTGTTGCAGGTTCTACATGATGTAATTAAACAATAAAATTAGGGAAAATAAATATTGGAAAATGTTAAACAGAGTTGTCTTCATTTTCAGATGATATGATTATATTCCTAAAAAAGTTAAGACTGTTACAGAAAACATGTAAGCTGGAAGGCCACAAGGTAAATATATTAAAATCAACTCTTATTTATACCTTTAATAACCAGTTGCAAAGAAATAGAAAAATTTCATTTATGTAAACCAAAAATATAAAATCTTTAGTAACACATTCATTATTAAAGGAAATCCTCAAACTATACTCCCTAATATTTCCTATTCTAAAATGTCATTCCTTTCTAAAATAATGCATATGTCAATGATTCCAGTCACAATTGCAAAAGATTTTTACTTTTGCTCTTTTTTCTAGACATTAAAACTTAATATACAGTTGCTGCTTTAAAACAGCATGTTATTGGCCATGAGAAAAATTGACAATGGAATAGAAAAAAGTCAGAAGCAGATCTGAGTATATATAATAATGAGCTAAATAGTTAGTAAAAGTGTTTTTTCCCCCCAGTGGGAAATGTATGTTTCCATAAAAAATGAGATTAAAGTTGACTTTTCATATGTAAGTTGTGAATGATAGACCCCTATTTCTCACCATAAAATTTTAAAAGATAAATTTTAGATGAATTAAAGATATAAACAATAGAAATACTAGAAAACTAAGAAATCCTATACGCCTATGAGATAAAGTTTTACATTATATTTGAAACAATGGCTGAAGATATTAATTGGTAATTCACAATGGAGATCTGCTCAGCCTCATTAGCAGTCATCATAGAAATACAAATCAAATCATAATGAGATAGTAGAACATTGTCATATTCTGATAAATCTGGCATTATCTATCAAAATTAATGGTATGCCTGTTCTTTGACATCATACCTATTGGGAATCTTTATTGTATAAAAATGTATATTCAAAGATATGTGCTGCATTGTTTCAGTGGAAAAAACAAAACAAAGCAAGAGAAACCCATCAAGAAGCTCATTAATAGGGACATTGTTGACCATATTTATAATTGTAGAGTGGAATAATATGCAACAAATAAAAATAATTAGGTAGATCTATATGTGATGTCCAGTTGTGTCCACGATGCAGCTGGTGAATAATCTTTTGACTGGAGCGATTGGGAAAGTATTGAGCTCATTTAAATGAAAAAGAAAAGAATAGCTCTATATACAATTATGTGTTTGTATATATTTGGATAAAGCTAGAGAAACTGTGGAAGCATAAACAAGTACTTCTTTTTATTACAATGGGAAAATGGGATTGGCCATAGGGCAAGGGGAAAGTACTGATTTATTTTATATGTGTGTATATGTTTATTTAATTTATTAAACAGAAACATATGTGTTGATACATATGTTTGTGTTTTGTGTATTATGCTATTTTTTACAATTAAAATAATTATTTATTATCTGTAGCATGTTTTTCTGATCTCATATACATATGTATGTGTGCTAAATCTTTACAGTATTGTAGGGGTGACTGAGTGGCTCAGTCGGTTAAGCATCTGACTTCAGCTCAGGTCATGATCTCACATTTTGTGAGTTCAAGCCCTGCATCGGGTTCCAGACTAACAGTGCAGAGCCTGCTTAGGATTCTCTCCCCACCCCCCTCTCTCCCTCTGCCTCTCCCCGACTTGTGCGTGTGCTCTCTCTCTCTCTGCCTCCCTCTCTCTCTCTCAAAATAATAAACTAAAAAATTATACAAAAAATCATTACAGTATTGTGTTTTAAGACAGTGCTTTTACCACATTAAAAAGTGGGCAAAATGTTTCAATGGCAATTTACTAAGGAGGTGAAACAAAACACCAGTAAAACTTTCAGCTTATTAGTTATTACAGCAAAGATAATAAGAGCAATAATGGTTTTTTGCTCAGACTGACAATTGTCCCCAAAATTGATACGTCTCAATATTGTACAGACTGTAGGGTATTGTCCAGAGTATGTGCATAACTTGTTAAACTTGCTGGAGGGCAGCTTGGCCATATTAACTTAATAACTTTGATAATATCCATTATCAGAATGCTCTCCTGTCCAGCCATACTACTTCTAGAAAGTAATGCTAAGGAAATAAGATGTTTATTTCATTACAGCTTTGTATATAATAATGAAAAAAGCTAAATTCACTTATAAGCTATATTACAGCTATTTACACACACATTTACACCTACACAATTATAACATTATAATGAACATTTATATATGATGGTGTGAATTTCCGCTGATGGCATAGAAAGTTATGTATAAAACACTTGATCAGTGTGTTAGATTCCAGTTGTTACGTACCATGACCCAATTTTGTGATATATTCATGCATTAAAATGAATGGAAGTAGACACACCAGACTGTTTGCAGTGGTTTTCTGTGGATGATATGGTAACAGGTGATCTTTTATATTTTTCTGTATTTTTTGAACTTTATGAAAAGTGCTTGCTGTACTTTCAGCAAGAGAAATACATTGGTCGTTTTTTTTTTAAATTTTGGATTTAAAAAAATGACCCAAAAGACCAAATTGGAAATGTTTTAAAAATTAAGAGTGACAGGGGGGAACAACAGAACAGGGAAAAAAGTGTGTATGTAGACTTGGTGAAGAAAGCATTACTGTTAATAGTGTCATAGTACCAGCTGTTAGTTGGTAATATAAGGCCTATGGGGAGGCCTTTGGAAGGACTGCTTTGAGTCTATTGTTACTTAAATATCTGACCTTTTTGAATTAGCTCTCCTGCCATAGGCAGCTTAACAAGGGATTCTTCACTAACATGTGTACTTTATCTTACTTGTTTGGATTTAGGGTTTCCAGTTTTTCTCCAGGGAGTACATTACGTTCCGTTGCTTGTTCCCAAACACTTATCTTGGAAACAGCACACCTTTCTGGTAGAAGGCAAATGTCATGACTGAAGGCATGGGACAGAACCTGATTAATATTCCTAAAATGCCTCATTTATGTTCCTAGAAGCCAAATCTGCATTCTTTTCAGTGGTGTAGAATGTCAGTACAAATACTCTATCTATGCTGAACCTGGTGGAGAGGGGAAAAAAAACCCCCACACTCCACTTCTTTATTTAGAGTTTGCTTTGAGAACCGCAAGCACTATTTGAAAGGTCATCCCATTTCAAGTAGCAGATGGATAGGAAAAAAAGACTCTGGCTTTTACAAATAATTTAATTGAATTCTCCTTGCCATTTCTGGAGGCAGTTCAGGATATTTTTTAAAGCATTGATCCATAATTATCTTTCAGAGTGGTTAGTATTGTTAGACAGATGTGTAATTCTTTGTGTATAAGGGAGCAATGTAGCACCCATTTTACCTAGTTGATTGTCTTTTCCTTTCCTGTGCAAACAAGTGCATATAACAAAAGAAAAATCATTGCTTTAAAAAAAGAACAAATTAAATTTTTTTTTCAGATTTGATTTTGACTTCAAGCTCTTTTTTCTTAGGCATGGTTGTATTTATAAAGGTCAGCTTCTTTGCCTTCCTATAAGCAAATTATAATTTGCATCTATGTAGCCTACTTTTGTTTACAGTGCCTGTATACAAGAACCCCAGGGGTGTCATAAACCATGAAACACAAATTTATCATATTAACAGGATATAAAACAGGAATAACCAAGACTTCTAAGAATGCATTGTATCTGTGGCTTATTTTGCCTTCTTTTTAAGTATTTGTAATCTCATTTTGCTATTCTGATTGGGGTAAGGATGAAGGATGGGATGCCCAATTAAATTAGAATTTCAGATAAATAATACTTCTTTAGTATAAAGTATGACCTATGTGTGATGGGTGATGGGTATTGAGGGCACCTGTTGGGATGAGCACTGGGTGTTGTATGGAAACCAATCTGACAATAAATTTCATAATAAAAAAAAGGTATGACCTATATAATAAGCTGGAGAGTCACCTCAGAATAGAGAATGTTAAATAAAATTGTGAAATATAATAAATATAATAAAAGTGCATAAGACATGTATGTCCAGTTTAATGAATAATTATAAATGAAAACATGTGTCAAGACAGGTCCAGTGCTCCAAGAGTCCCCTGCAAACCTCCTCTGATCTTAATCCTTTCTTTGACCACATTAAAGGTAGTTGTTATCCTATCCTTTGCAATAATCATTTCCTCGTATTTCTTCTTGATTTTTATCATCAATGTACATACTTCTAATCACTACAGTTTTTCATATTTTAAATTTTATGTAAGGGGAATGACTGCATGAGTCTTTAAAGGTAAAATATTAATACTTCTATTCAACTTAGGGGCAAATACGAGTGATGTCCTTCCATCAAATTATGAAACAGACAATCTTCTGAAGCTTGAATGTACTTGGGTTTTCTGTGTAACAATCACTGAAGGGTAGTTGTTTAAAAGAAATCTTAATGAGCTCACTGATATAATGGTGCCATAAATATTTGAAATTCTATACTTTCCCTTCAAAATGTTTGTTCTACCAAGCCTCACTAATTTCTTAGAACATGAGGTCAATCCAGTGGTATTTTCACTGGGTTTCTGTTTCATTGGTATCAGTGGAGTAAATCACATCAGTAACCTGTCCAAGGTCATAATTTCAGCCATAAATGGATACAGAGCCTTTTGATTTATTATTCATATAGATAACAATACTCAGAATGACTAAGGAACATTCCCTTTTATATCATAAATTTTATCTGGTGACATTTAAAAAAATGTGTCCCAGAACCCAGCCTGCTGATCCATGGACTCTCTCTTTCCTTTTGTTAATGACACCATCTTTTGCTTTAATCATTTCTTCTTTACCTCCTTAATGCTGAAGATGGCACATTTTCCAAGCAACTTTGAAGAGTAACCATCACAGGAGGAAAAATAATAAAAAATAATTTAAAAACAGATTTCTGCGTGTTTAAGAAAATCGGCAATTTTCCATGGCAAGCACTTGAAGTCAGGGATGATTTATTATTCATTTGACTGTAGTGAATATTCATGATTTGCATGTTAAATTAGAATTATTGAGATTTTTGTTTACCCTAAAGAAGGTTGGGAAGTTGTGTGTTTAAAATTTGAATTTACTAAAATTTACTTTTTAAGAAACAGAATTTTCTGTCTCAAAGGAACCTTAAAAATGATCTGGTTAAATTCTCTAGATAGCACATATAAAAATATGAAATGTTTTGTAAAAACAGGACTGATCTAGTTATGTTATATGAGGGCACTTTGGTAGTGAACCCTGGTTTGTGTCTTTCTTTCATTTTCTCCTCTGCTCCCTTTCTCTCCCTCTCCCTGTATCCTTCCCTTCATTCCTTCCTTTTCTTCTTCGGTTTTTCTTTTAAAGCAGCAGGACCCTTTATTCAACAAAAATCTTGCCCCAAACCTCAATATTTAAAATAGAGTTACTCTATTTGAATAGAGAATGAGGCTGGGCCATACCTTTCTTATCTCCACTCCACCACACAGACCCCCAGAGTATCACCATAGAGCCCTTGGCCTCCCATGATCACTGTTTTAAAACCGAGAGAACTGAATAATGTATTATCAAACGCCTATGTGCCAGACACTCTTCTAAATATTTTACAAACATTAACTCACTTAATCCTCAAGATAACACTGAGATAATAATAATTATTATTCTAATGTTATAGATGAGGACACTGAGACACAGAGAATTTCAATAAGTTACCCAAGATCATACAGCTATTAAATGGCAGACCCTGGATAGTCCTGTTCAGGAGGCCCTGTCTTACCCAGAATGCTTCGCAGCCTCACTTTAGCAGGAGCAGCCATTATATTCACCTCTTAGAAAGGATTAGGACTGTGCTAGGATTAGGAAAGGATTAGGACTGACTGAACTTTACATTCATTATAGCTGATGTTTTCAGAGTAGCCAGTGAGGTGACAGTATTGTCCCCAGTTTACAGATGCAGGAAACGAGGCATAAAGAAGTCACGTCACATTTCTGTGAGGGTCAAGGCCAGGATTTGAACCTTCACAGTTTGACTTCAGAGCTCATGCTCTTAACCACTTGTTTCATAGGTATCTATGAAAATGAAAATATTTGTTTTTAAAGAATTATGATGCTTTTCATTTTCTTTCATGTTGGGTTCACATTGGCTAATGCTATAGAGAATATCTATATTCTGAGTAGCCCACCAGTCAGCTCTACCAGGGAAAGATCGTGCTCAGAGAAAATTCAGCATCTTAGTGTCCTATGTCCTACCCATGCCCTTATGGTTCTCACATTTGCTTTCTGGTCCTTCCCTTATGAGCCTGCTTAATTTCCTCAGTATTCTCTGCAGCTCTATTAAACAATACCATCAAGCATTCCTATTTATCTCACAAAGACTAATGGCTCATCTCCAAGGTCAGTTATCTGTGTTTTGATTTAATCCTCTCAGATATAAAAAGTCTTTATCTTGTTTGATGGTTGTAATGGTGGGAAATGTTAGACTCTATTTCAGACTACTGATAGAGGACCTTCTCTCTATTCAGTGTTGGTCCAGATAAAGACCTGTGTATCCAGAGCAGCTGTGTCCAGCATGCAAGCATAAGATGATTCTTAGAGGGGGAGCAGTAAGAAGTCTGATGGCCTAAGGTCTAGTACATATGAATGAATGGGTGTGTGCTACTCATTAAATTGTGTTGCTTTGGCCCTTTATCTGCTGTGCAGAAAAATTTTGCAGCACAAGTTCAAGTTAAGGGAATTGGCTGCTCTGTGCCCTTCAGTACTAGCAAGGCAGAAAGCAGTTCTGTGTCAACTCTGTACTAATGTGTTTCTTTTCCGAAAGTATAGTTGATTCCTTAAAACTTAATATGCCTTTGTCAATTCCCTCTAATATTTACCTATGACTTTAGCCTCTTGAGTTAAATCTTGAGTAAACACGGTGATTTCCAGAGACCAATAAGTAGAGAAATACCTACTTGGGCAAATCAAAACCTATGGAAATCTCACTCCTACTTACCTCCTATCCAGATAAAGAGAAACATTTAAAAATGTGATCTTTTATTCTTTCCCCAAGGAAAAGTAGTGCTGCACAAAAGTAAAATAGATAGGTCATGGTTCAACCTATTTAAATGAAAAATAATTCCTTTTTTGGGAGCATCTGGGTGGCTCAGTTGGATGAGCATCCAACTTCGGCTCAGGTCATGATCTCACAGGTCGTGAGTTTGAGCCCCACATCAGGCTCTGTGCTGACAGCTAGGAGCCTGGAGTCTGCTTCGGATTCTGTGTCTCTTTCTCTCTCTGCCCCTCCCCTGTTCATGCTCTGCTCTGTCTCTCTCAAAAATAAATTAACATAAAAAAATTAAAAAAAATAATTCCTTTTTTAAAATGTTTATTTATTTTTGAGAGAGAGAGAGAGAGAGAGAGAGAGAGCATGCAAGTGGAGGATGGGCAGAGAGAGAGGAACAGAGGATCTGAAGCAGGCTCTGTGCTGATAGCAGGCTCTGTGCTGATGCGGGGCTAGAACTCATGAAGAGTGAGATCATGACCTGAGCCAAAGTCAGCCGCTTAACTGACTGAGCCAGCCAGGCACCCCTGTAAGTACTTTTTTGAAGCACTTATTATTATTAATACAGATTTTTATCTCTGCATTGATGTAGATAGCAAATAGTAGTTGGCATGTCATTTTATTAGCTTCCTATAACTGTTGTAATAAGTCACCACAAACATAGTGGCTCAAAACAAGACAAATTTAGTATTTTAAGGTTCTGGAGGTCAAAAATCTGAAATGGATTTCACTGAGATAAAATCAAGGTGTCGGTTGGCCTGCATTTCTTTCTCAAGTCTCTATGGGGTCATTTGTTTCTTTGCCTTTTTCAGTTTTTATAAGTTGCCCACATTCCTTGGCCTGTGGCCCTCATCCCTGTTCAAAGCCAGAAATGGCTAGTTGAGTCTTTCTTTTATTACTTCACTCTGGCTGAGTCTTTTACCTTTCTCTCTCTATATAAGAACTTCTGTGATTACAGTGGAGTCACCTAAGTCATAGTGGATAATGTCTCTATTTTAAAGTTAGGTGATTAGCAACCTTAATTCTCCTTTGCCAGGTAACCTAACATATTTGCAGAGTCTAGGGATTAGGATGTAGACCTCTTTGGGGAAAGGTATTGTTCTGCCTACTAGAGGGGACAGTAATATTTTTGGAAATATATTTGTTAGTATCAGTACAAATTAAAACAGTATAACTATGCTGAAGGTAGAGAGGGTACTGTGGATTGTTGTTTTTATTTTTGAGAGAGAGAGAGAGGGAGAGAGAGAGATAGAGACAGACAGTGTGAGTGGATGAGGGGCAGAGAGAGAGGGAGAGGGAGAATCCCAAGCAGGCTCTGTGCTGTCAGCATGGAGCCCGGTACAGGGCTCGATGTCACCAACTGTGAACTCATGACCTGAGCTGAACTCAAGAGTTGGATGCTTAACTGACTGAAGCACCCAGGCTCCCTATGTTTTTTATATTTAGATTGGACATAGATCTAGGCAGTGGTGCTAAAAGATTCTATATCATCCCAAGGAACTCTACAAGATGGCTGCTAGAGAGTGGGAATTGGGATAGAAATTATGGAAACCAACTGATGACCCAGTTGTAGGGGATTTAAGTGACACATAAGTAAAGACAATCATCATCTCTTTCTTGGCAAATGCTGGCTCTTTCATGATAAAATTGAAAATTTAAAAAAACATAATGGACAAGAAAAAAGAACAGTATCTCAGAGACTCAGAGTAACAGACCTCTCAGGATGATTTGCCACAGGAACTTGAAAAGATGTTTAGAAGTTTGGTATCCTCAGAAACTCCAGGAAACAAAAAGAGAAATGAGAGAATAAATGATGGCTAAAAGAAAGTAGTATAGTTTGGAAAAAGAGATAGGTTAGTGAAGCAAACATGATAAAGAAACCAGAATGCCGTACAGAATTAAAATCTGTGTTAGAAGCTGGAAAGAAATCAGCATTAAAAAATATAGAAGAAAATATAGACTATAGAAGAAAAATTGATAATTCTCAAAATGAAGAAAAGGACAATAAAATTAATGAAATAGAGAAGATTAAAAATATAGCAGAGAGAGATCATCAACTTAAACATTGGACCAAATCTAAGAATTATAGATATTCTTGAGACAGAAACAATTGGAAAACAAGAGGTAATCAAAAATTAATAAAAGCTCTTCTGAGCTAAAACGAAAACAAAAGCAGAAAAGCCTCAGTATGCAAATTGCAAGGGTTTTTCATACTCTAGGCAACATTAATGAAAAGGGTTCCATTCTATTACAAGCTGGCAATTTTTTTTTTAATTATAAGAATAAAGAAAAAATTCTTCAAGCACACGGGCAAAGAAAACCAGTTTACCTTATAAAAATACAAAAATTTGCTTGGAACAGTTTGGGAGAGTGTACAGAAAAAAGGTAAATATACTCAGGTTGTCTTTCATTTGGAAAAGTAACAGAAAGAGATTCTCAAATATGCAAGAGAAAAGAAAGCATACGCTTCTTTACCAGGGAAATGGCTTAGGGATGTAGCCCAGGTCAGTGCTATTCAAAGTGAAGTTCTGAGTCCAGTAACAGTGTTATCTGGAAACTAGTTAGAGGGACAGATTCTCTGGTCCACTCCAAACCTCCTGAAGCAAAATCTCTGGAGATAGAAGGCAGCAATCTATATTAACAGTGTTCATAGGAGATTTTTACATGTACTAAGATTTAGGAGGCACTAGTCCAGGAAACAGAGAGAAATGGAATTTACAAATTCTGTAACAGAGAAGTAAATGTTATTAAGAAACTGATTATTAATAATGTAGCTACTTGAACACAAAGGGAGACTTAAACAATTGTAACTTTAGTTATAACACTGAATGCAATTGTAAAACTATACTTTTGAAAGACAAAATACATAATATAAGATGATGCTTTAGTAAGTATTAAGTATTTGATATTCAAAAAATTAATACTAAGTTGCAACAAAACCTAAGGTTATATTTACAGAATCTGGAAATAAAATGGTAATAAATATTCATTTCAGTAGGGGTGGACTCAACGATTTCGAGTATTGGAAAATTTTAAAGTTTAATTACACATTCAATAAATTATTCTTTTTGGTATACTTGTTATCACTGTTAGAAATCAAAGTAGGTATGACTTCCAAATCAACAGAGAGAGAAAAGAACATGCTGCCTGGTCTAAATCACCAAGCATACGAAGCAAAGAAATTTACAGTGAAGCAGAAACTATGTAAAGACAAAGGAAGATCTGTACAGAGGTACAGCCAAACATATCATTTATACCAACCATGGTGTAAACTCACCTACTTGAAAAACAAGGCAGATAATTTGACCAATTAGTCCATCTGAACATTGAAGTTCAACGAAAGTATACTATGTTTGTAAAAAGCCATGCTTTAGTTTTAGTATTCTTTGGTTAAGTCTTACAACTGCCACATATTACCTGAATAACCATGGGAAATACATTTAACCTATTTGGCTTTAAATTTTCTTATGTGTAAAATAGGAATGACATTTCCCATATACCTTACATGATGTGAAGAACAAATGTGAATGTGAAAGCATTCTCTGAAGCTGAATCATTATAAAAGAATCATTTAAACCTGTTAAAATACAAAGACTCTCTTTTTCAGCTAAAAAGCAAAATGTAACCATGGGTTACTGAGAAGAGATATACCTAAAACAAAGAAACTCACTATGACTAAATCAAATGAACAAAAACAACAACAGGGGTGCCTGGGTAGCTCAGTTGGTTGAACCTCTGACTTTGGCTCAGGTCATGATCTCGCGGTTTGTGGATTCAAGCCCCACGTCGGGTTCTGTGCTGACAGCTTGGAGCCTGGAGCCTGCTTCAGATTCAGTGTCTCCCTCTCTCTTTGTCCCTCCCCCATTTTCACTCTGTCTCTCTCTCTCAAATACAAACGTTAAAAAAAATGTTTAAAACAACAACAACAACAACAACAAAAGATGCACAAGATATATTAGGCAAAAGCAAAATAAAGCAAAAAAGCAATCTTGGCAATATTTACACAAATTGACACAATAGAGTCAAAGATTGTGAAATATTAAATGTGATCTAGAAGATTATATTCCCTCTCAAATAGACTTCACAATGAACATAAGACAGCCTTGAATTGTCATTGACATGGTAACAGCCTCAAAATGCATGAAACAAAGCCTGTTACAAACATAAGGAAAACTTGACAGAAATAGAATTGTCGTATGAGATTTTAATACACTTTCATTGATCTTTTATGGGTCAGATAAACACAGAATACATGGAGTATTTTTTTGTATTAAACATAATTTATCGTCAAATTGGTTTCCATACAACATCCAGTGCTCATCCCAACAGGTACCCTCCTCAATGCCCATCACCCACTATCCCCTCTCCCCCACCCCCCATCAACCCTCAGTTTGTTCTCAGTATTTAAGAGGCTCTTATGGTTTGCCTCCTTCCCTCTATGTAACTTTTTTTTCCCCCTTACCCTCCCCCATGGTCTTCTATTAAATTTCTCAGGATCCACATATGAGTGAAAACATATGGTCTCTGTCTTTCTCTGCCTGACTTATTTCACTTAGCATAATAATCTAATAAAACTGATTTAATAAATATTTATTAAACTTTGTCCTCCTGAAACAAAAAAGCATACATTAAGGAGCCATCAAGCGTTTAGGAAAAAGCTGATCATATCTTATACCTTAAAGAAAACCATATTATGAAACATAAACTGTTTATAGGGTATATGCTTTGCCTACAGTGAAATAAAGCTAGAAATTAATAACAGTTTAAATGCATAGCTCAACAACTTGAAAAACTGTAATGTCAACAATTAAAAACAAGAATTTCTTTTAAAGAACTATAGGGTCAAATAAGAAATCAAACCTAACATAAACAGTGTTAAAAAAAAGACAACTCTACATATACACCTTTGAAACAGACAAAGCCGTATTTAGCAGAAAATTAATAGCCTCAAGAGCTCTCATTATTCAATGAGAAAAGCAAAGTCAACCCACAGGAAAAAAAAAGTAGTGAATTAATAAATAGAGACCCCTTTCTATCACATAGCACAACAAACAAGCATTATTCAGTAAGTTAGGAATAGGATGAACTTACACAGCATATTACAAGATATCAGAGACTTATATAGGAAGATAGGAAGGTACATTATTTAATGTTAACATTGTAAATATTCCTTTTATTGCCACAAAAGAGTGTGTTCGTCCTTGCTGTAACTATTTCAACATTGTGCTAGCCATTTTACAACATGAATCCAGCTAAGGGTATAAGGTAATAAGATTAAATATGATATATAAAATATTGGGAAGAACAGATAAACCAGTACTATTTAAAAATATATAATTGGCTGTTCAAAACTCAACTAAAATGCATTAAAAATTATAGAATTCAGTAAGGTAGCTATATGTAAGATTCCAGTAAAGTATCAATAGAGTTCTTATACATTTATAAGGACAGCAAAACTGTAGGATTCACAAGGAAACTAAAATGGGCTGCACAGTAACTATATAAAAAATGTTGAACTCTACCAAACAAACTTAAAAGAAAACCTAAGTAGATGAGAAGTACCACTTTCCCTCCTGGGAAGACACAATCTGTTTGAAGTCTATATGATCACAATCAAAATCCCAATAGAATTTCTTAAGAGGCCTTGTGAGCATCTTGTAGATTTTGAAAGGGACAGACAATACTTTAGAATAGTTTTTGAAAAAATGGATGGAAAAGATTTATTTTCAAGGAAGAACCATGATGGGGTATTTACCTACTAAAAAATTAAAACATTTATACTGTGGGGTTTTATACCAGACAAATACATCGTTGGTTGAAATGAGGAGTATAAAAACAGATCCAGGTATACATAAAATTGTTTTATTGTTAGGTTGGAATATTAAATTGGTGGAGGAGGGGATGGGCTTTCAGTGAATGGGACAATTAACTATCCACCTAAACATGGTATACATATTACCACACACACACACCCCTCCAGTTATGCTAGAGACTTAAATGGCTTTTAGCAATGATTTAAACACATTAGAGGAAAAATATAAGAGATATCTCATAACCTTGGAATCTAACCTTGAGGAAGAAATTTTTATATAAGACACAGTACATAGAGAAAAGAAATGGACTGATTTGACCTTGTGAAAGTGAAAAAAAATCCCTATGACATGACATCTTTGTAGCCTTTCAGGTTCATTCATAGGTATTTTAGTTCTTCTGGGCAAATTGAATGGATATACTTCCTTACCTACTTGAATTTAAGTGAGGTCACCTGTTTTGCTGTCAACAAATGAAATGTGAACTGAAGTGATAGAGGTTGGCTCTGGGTACAAACATTAAGAGCTAGTGCATTATTTACCATGTTCCCTTTTTCCCCTTTATAGGATGATAAGTAGATAGTGAAGGTCACCTGCTTGTGTCCTTAAGTGCAGATGACATAAGCCTTTGTTAATCTGGGAAATGGACGTGTGTTATAAGTCAGGAAATAAACCTTTGTGTGTGTTTTTTAAGCCACTATGGTTCTAGTAGTTCTTTGTTCATGAAACATTACTGAATTCATCAGGACTGATGTAGACAACTTAACAGTTAAACACATAAGGAACAGTGATTTCTGCTTCCCATACAACCAAGTAAACTCCCACAGGAAACAACTATAAACTCTGATCAAAATGCAAAACAAATAAAACAATTCTCTAAAGTATGTGTAGAGTGAACAAAGGCAGGTGTACTCTGTGACACCTGAAAGAGGGGATTGGCATGGGTTAAGTTTCCCATCTTGAGGTCAAGCTATAGGCAGTACTGCATAGGTAAGTGAAACTCCAGTGGGAGACCCACAGTCTTTCTGGCCAAAAGAACCTGAGTACAGAATTTGGTGTGACTGTAGCTGTTAGAAAGTGGCAGGGTGATCTCAGAAAGGAGGGAGACAGAAAGTGACAACTACAGATTTTTAATATCAACCCTACCCATATCATTGACTGACCCTTGGAACACACAGATGACAAGCAGCAAGTGAATTTGAAGATAGATAAAATGTAAGTTTTCTCTATGAAGAGCGAAGAAAAAAAAAAAAAGAAAAAGATTAACCACCCCCCACCCCCACAGAGTCTCAGGATCCTGTGGGATATTAGCAAAAATTTTAACATACTGGTAATTACTGTCGCAGAAGGAAAGGAGATAGAGAAGAGGCGTAAAAAGTTTTTGAAGAAATAATGGCCCCAAACTTCCCAAAGTTAGTGAAAAAGATGTATTTTCCTGTTCGAAATGCTGAGGCACATCATAATGAGCCAGGTGAAAATCCAAGACACCATCTTGAAAGCAGTCAGAGAAAAACAGACAATGTACAAGGGAAACACATTTTGAAAACATGCCAACCTACCTTCAAAAACGATGAAAACAGGAAGACAGTGGGACAATATCTTTCATGTGCTGAGAGGAAAATAAACTATCAATCCAGAATTCCATATCCAATGAAACTGTACTTCAAGAATGGAAACAAAATAAAGTTGTTTTCAGATAAAGAAAACTGCAAGTATTTATTGTCAGCAGACCAACCTATACCACAAGAAATGCTATATATATAAGAAGTTCTTCAGGATGAAAGGAAATAATAGAAAACTTGGATCCTCAGGTGAGAATGAAGAGCAATAGACATAAGTAGTGAGGCAAATATAAAAGCCCACTTTTTTTCTTTTAATTTTTAAAAAAAGTATGTCTATTTAATATCATCTAATAGCATTTAATGGCAACATATGTCTAAATAATAGCATTGTCTTGTGGGGTTTATAATGCATGTAGATGTTATTCAGATGACAACCTGAATGGAGAGGGGTTTGTAAATTGGCCTATACAACTATAAGGGTCATATATCTTATGTGAAATGGTATAATAGTAACTCTAGGTAGACTGAAAGGAAAGGATGGATTGAATTTCAGATAATCTATGCAGATGGGAATCATGGTTCCTAGAAGGCAGGGGGAGTATGTGTGCACAGTGGAATCTTGTAGATTTTTACTGACCCACATGTTAGGCAGGGGGAGATATCACCATTTTCTCTATGGACTCCACATCAGGCAGTTTCTTGAGAAATAGCAAATTGGCCTTGACTAACCTTCGAATTGAATGTTCAAGGACAGTTTGGGAGACATAGCATGGTTTCTTATATATGTCTATTTCATTCCCAACATGGGGACTTTTGAGAAACCAATATGAGTGGGAAGGATGTAATAATTTTGACAGCAAGGTTGTTTGGTGATTTAGTGTGGTTTTGAAGTAGGCTCAAGAATCTGACCAAGTGTTGGGAAGGAAGCCAAGAGTGCATCATGGAATGTGTTAATGAGCAGCTCAGCCTTTCCAGCCTTTCTTTGGAAAGGTCCATGGAGCTGGGATGGGGGAGCAGAATATTGACCTTACCCTACTCTATGGTGGGGCAGACTTTCCTTCAGTCTGAGGTGTGAGGAGGGACAGAGATGACAGGTCACACAGTCTGATGGAAGGCAGCACATGGAGCAGAATGAACATGAACTCTGAAGTCTACAAGTCTTACATCTGAACTTGTCTACACCATGTCCTGCTGTGTGACTTTGAGCCAGTGTGTCAGGCTGAAAAATGGTTCCTGCAAATGTTTCCAAGTCAAATTCCTGGAACATGTGAATGTGACCTTATTTGGAAAAAAAGTCCTTGCAGATGTGATTTAGTTAAGAATCTTGAGATGAGGAAATCATCCTGGATTACCCCAGGGAGCCCTAAATTCTATCATAAGTATTTTATAGGAGGGGGCAGAGGAAATTTTGAGACACACAGAAAAGAAGGTTATGTGACCTAGGAGGCACTAGAGTGATGTGGCCTCAAGCCAAGGAATACCAGCAACCACCAGAAGCTCAGAAAGACAGGGAATGGAATGTCTCCTGGAATATCTGGAGGGAGTGTGGCTCTACTAGTACTTTGACTTCTGAACTGTGAGAATATAAATTTCTATTGTTTTAAGCACCAAATTTGTGTTAATTTTGATAGCAGCCACAGGCAGGAAACTAATACAGCCAGCCATAGACCTCCCTGAATCTCATGCCCTCATCTGTAAAATAGGGTCATACCTATTTTGGCTTGTTGCCACAACTAAGTGAGAAAATGTGTAAAAGTAGAAAAAGAAAGAAGAAAGCTAAGAGTCACACATAGGGAACATGCTAGAAAAAAAGAATGACACTCTTGTTTGTCGTTACTAATTCATTCCTGATGATCAGATGTTTCACCCAATCATGGCTTCCAGGAGACAATCTGCCATTATTTTAAATGACAAAAATGATAGTATGTTATATATTAACCCAACCTTCTAACCAATTTCCTGCAATGTAAGTAAAACAGTAAAATGTCCATAGTTGAGCAATAGACTATCATATTAGGATTTAAAATACTACGCAATTGTATTCTTGATCACCCAAAAATTAATGTGGTTGTTAAGAAATACTTGCTTTGTATGTAGTAACTTTCTTCACTTACTTTGCTTCCTTCTCCATAATTGTCTCCAGTATGTTCTCAACTCTTTGAGGACTCTGACAGGACGGAAAAAGAAGAGCTAAATGTGAAAGGCAGTGTGGAAGTGTTTGCAGTTCAGACACCCAATGGCAGAGTGTGGCTCACACTGATGCCATCATGGCCTTTTAGCATGGGCAATATCTGAAATGCGTATCCCTTGTGTTGACACTCAGCATCCTTTTCAAAATATCTACACATGATTCTGACATTCTACTGAATGCATTTGGAAAGTTTCTTGACAATTTTCCTGTATGTTATTTTGTAGAAATTTCTCTATTGAGTTTTGGTGTCATAAATCTAAATTTTTGCTACGTGAACATTGGCAAAATTTATATTCTATGAAATTTTGATTTTTAAAAACCAACAGGCATTTTACCAGAAAAATGTTAATCCAGGCAACATTCCGCGAGGTATGTATATACTTACTGAATATTTAACAGCAGAAAAATAACATGAAATACATAAGGAGTTAATATAAATAATCAGGAAGAAAAGAAATGGATAGGAAATGAATAGGATTTTGAACAAACATAATTTGAAGAAGTAACAGAAATGGCCAATTAATTAATGAATGACAGCAACCTCAAAAGTGATCAGAAAATGTAAATTAAAATGATTACACCATAGTTTTTTATACCCATTTGATTGACAAAATAAATTTTTAAAATCTAATAATACACATGTGTTGCTAAGGTGGTAGAACAATAGGGATTCTCATTCTTGGGGCAAATAGCCCTTGTGGAATATAGTGTGCCATCATCTAGAAAAGTTTAAGATGCGTAGCTCCCATAATTCTTATGCCCAAAGAGATGTGTACCAGATGATTACAACAGGATTTTTTTTTGTAATTCAAGAAAATATAAATTCCAGTAATAGCTAATGAATAAATATGAAATATTAGTACCAGAGATGATTTTTGAAAAGCAAAAAGAATAAATGATAGCATATGTTAATAGAGATAAATCTCAATATTATGTTGTTAAAATTTTGAAAGGCAAGTTGCAAAAGAATTCAATATGATATCATTATATAAAAATATAAAATATACAAAACAAAATCATTTCAACTCGTTGTCAAGTTATTAAACATGATGATACTACTACTTAGATCTGGAAATGGTAAATTCTTCTGTGGTGAAATTGTGCACTGGGACAGCCTCCCTAGAAAAAGGGAGCTTTTATATTTTTTTGATCCATTTCATTTCTAGAAATCTTGCAGAAGGAAATAGACATGCAGACAGAAATTATTTATTATAATTGTGTATGACAATATTTAATAATTAAATAGTCTATTAAATAATCTATCAGTAAAGTGGGGAATTGTTAAATTATGGTATATAAGGTAGCACTTGAAAATATTTTTAAAAAGTATATTTAATGGTAAAATATGGGGCACCTGGGTGGCTCAGTTGGTTAAGCATCAGACTTTAATTCAGGTCATGATCCCACCACTCATGGATTTGAGTCCCGTGTCGGGCTCTGTGCTGACAGCTCAGAGCCTGGAGCCTACTTCAGATTCTGTGTCTCCCTCTCTCTGTCAGTACCCCGCTCACAGTCTGTCTCTCTCTCCTTCAAATTAAATAAACATTAAAAAAATTTAAAAATGGGAAAATACTTACAATATAATTTTCAGTGAAAAAAGATGCAAAATTATATTGCTGTATGATCTGTATTTGACATTTAAAAATCAATAAACAGAAGAAAGTGAGTACACACACATAAATAAGACTGGGAAATATCAAAACATTATCAATGTTTGTCTCTGAGTGATAGAACAATTGTGATTTTAAAAATTATTTGCTGTGGGGCGCCTGGGTGGCGCAGTCGGTTAAGCGTCCGACTTCAGCCAGGTCACGATCTCACGGTCCGGGAGTTCGAGCCCCGCGTCAGGCTCTGGGCTGATGGCTCAGAGCTTGGAGCCTGTTTCTGATTCTGTGTCTCCCTCTCTCTCTGCCCCTCCCCCGTTCATGCTCTGTCTCTCTCTGTCCCAAAAATAAATAAACGTTGAAAAAAACAAAAAATTAAAAAAAATTATTTGCTGTAATTCTCAAATTGGGTGCAGTGAGTAGATATAACGTTCATAGCAATAATTAACAGCTTCAATGGCCTCCTAAAATGAGTAGGTCTTAATGAGGTTTGTGGTTGTATTTCCCAACTGAACAGAATCTTATCCCTTTGCCTGTTCCTATATTGCCAATTTCTGCATATGCAAGTGCTTACAGGGGCTATAGGAAGTATAGATGGGGATTGTAGGAATTAAATGAGATAATGAATGAGGAAAGCCTAATACAGTTCTTGGCATAAGTTAATGTCTAACCATTATTATTATCATTGGCTGGTTACTGCTGTATCATTATGTTACTGATGAAAGTTTGCAAGTCATTTCTTGTTTAGGACCAAATACCAGTTTCCATCTTACCTATAAATACGAAAGTCCTACAGATAAGAAACAAGGTGATAATTATTATGTCACTGATATGTTTGAGACAGAAAGAGTTTGGGGGATGAACAGAAGGAAACAAATGGTAAATCTTGTTCTTAAACACAAGGGGCCATCTGACTCCATTACAGATAGCCATTATGCACAGGCCAGAATGACTCTGTAGGCAGAGTTAGAGACACTTGGAAATGATAAATCTTTTGCAGTTTAGGGTTATATAACCTATTTTCAGCACCCCTTAGTCCCAACCCTGTTTTTTCTTATGAATAACTGATTCCATGTGTATAATTTGGAGTGGAAAGGGCAAGATAAAGGATGGAGATTGTTAAACTCTAGATTTTGATGGTATTTTGGAGAACTTCTTATAAAAAAAATCTGTCAGTTGAATGGCCAAAGTAGCAGAGCTAATACTTGCAAATTTTGCATTCCACTGAAAGGTGATATATAATATACCTTATATTATATGTAATATAATATATTCTGCAGTAAGTATTTGTTTTCTCTTACTTTTTCCCCAGTAGATTGGTATCTATGATAACATGCCATTGATAGATGAAAACAGAAGTGTGTTGCAAAAGAGACAAAAGATTTAGCAAATGTGATTTTATATGCCAAAAAAAGTGTACATTAGTAGCTTTTATGATAAGTGTCCCTGAAGGGAAATATGGTGAAATTGTATCAGACTTCAATCTTCTCTAAACAACTAGAAAAAAAAGGCCAAAACAAGTATAGTTTTATCTGTTTGGATGGGATTAATGGGTTCTTGGTGGGAGATTTGTAATAGTGATACTTCCTGGTTTCTTCTTCCATTCAGAGGGTACACATAAGGATTTATAGGGAATGGTCATGATCAAAACCTATTTGGTCTCCAAAACATGTCCAGGAGAGGTTGTATGTAGGCCTTGTGTTATCTTACCTGACATGTATATGATTACAGACAGCCACCAGTTAAGTTGTTGGATAACTCATTTTGGTTACATTCTCCAGGTGACACAGTAGACATTTTTGCCTATCTTGAGTCCTCCACTTGTACCAGATAGGCTGTGGGCTCTATCATGAGACTACTTCTAACTTGTTCACTCTTATACCCTAGTCTGATTAGCACTCAGTAAAAATCTGTCGTACAAATAATTAAATAAATAATGAATGAGTGAACCTAGAGGTTGTCCCATAAATCCATTCATTCAGCCGTCCACCCACCCACCCACTTATCTCTTAAAGTTGCTGCTTTCTTTATCAGAATGTTTGCCTTTGTTTCCTTGCTTTGAAAAGTGACCATTTAAGTTCTGTATCACCAAGTAATGGACAAATACACATGGTAAAAAATTAACTTGAGGTGAAATGATAATGTACTAATGTGGAGAAGGACTGATGAACCTTAAAAATTATACCACTTTGGTCATGTAGATACATAAACCATTTAGAAATGTCTCAGCAAAGTTGAAAGGGAGCATCTACTGGATCTAATCTTCCTCTCCTGCTCCCCATTTTTAGCTGCTATTTACATTTCCTTCTCTTAAATGTATTTGACTCGTGATAAGTTCAGAGCCACCTTTTCTTTTCTGAACTGATCTTTGAAGAATGATGTACTTAACTGCAGCCTGTTTAGATTGTTGATCTGTATTTAAAGCCCTAGCCAGGGATTGTGTTTTGCCTTTAAGATAAAAATCAATGAATAAAAAAGTGAAAAAGAAACAACTAATCCTTGAACATTCCTAAACAAACACCGTCTCCGGTTTCCAAAAAGGAACACTGCTTAATCTTAACTTATTAGAGACTTCTTTTTGAGAGTTCAATTAACTGGGGTTCACCTTTATTCAAACATGTAGAAGCTAAAAATGTTACAAAGGAAGTTTATTACAAACTGGATGTATTTGGAAGTCAGTGTTGTTATTAAATGCTCTTGGTCTAGATAAGCTCTTTGATGATCTGAAGTTACATTCTATCACAGAGACAGATGTAGTTCATTGTAAAAGAGTGTAAACCACTGCTTAGGGATAAGGTACAACAAATACATAATTACCTCTTTGAAGGTCTAGTCATGGTGGTGCTGCTGGAAACTGGTGAGTTAGGCCAATTGAAATTTTCTTGTAATCCCCAAACCTCACTGCAAAACTGTTCTCCTTCCTAAGTGATCTTCACAGCGTTTGAAAAGAAAATTTATTCAGTAAATTGAGCTTCCCCTTTCTCTTCATGTAGCTTCCTCTGTTCCTGAGGCACAGACATTAGCTGTCAATAGGCTACCAAAGAACATGAGGACAGGAGTAAAAACAAGAAGCATGGGTAATTCATTTGATCAATATCACCCTCCATTCATGTGCAGTATACAGTAGTAGGTGGTCAGAGAAATAGAATCATTTGTAAAGTTCAGGTGTTGGTGATGAGTGAACAAAGATGTTACAGCGCTTTAGTTTCCAAGGGCAGTGATTTTAGAAAATTTAGGATTTCTGCCACAAGCTGCAATGAGACATCAAGTATAAGTCTTGACATCTTTTCACAAGGAACTATACAATTAGATAAAATGTATAGGCAGCTATTTAGATAAATTGGCTAAGAGACAGTGCAGGACTTTGATCTTTGAGGGAAGCTAAGCACTTGAGACAGGCCTTGCATTCACCTTGGTGTTCTGCCTAGAGGTGCATTCACTGGCCCAGAGAGTAAGGAGGTGGAACCAAGCATTAGGGGATGGTCTTAGTGAACTGAGGAGGTGGGGTTTGTAGTTTGAGGCTTTTGGGGTGGCTAGAATTAGCAGAGTAGAATACTGAAGAAAAATGAGATGAATGGGAGAAGGTACCTAGAAGTGTGCATGGGGGATCCTTTTTGGTCATTATGTGGGGACTTGGTGTGCATAAGCAGGACAAAACTCTTTGAGGCCTAGCAGAGGTTGGATGCTATGAGACCAAGAGTCAAACAAAGATACTAGAGCTGGGAGATGTTGGAATTCTATTATAGCGAGAGAGGAGAGACTTCATTGAGTATTTGGGCATTCAACTGAGACCCCAGAAAGGACAGCCTTACGAGTGAGGGCCATGCTCTAGAGGAAGGCCATGTTTTAGGACCAAGGAGAGAATCACAATAGACCAACTCTCACAATGAAAGGATAAAGATGATCTCTTAGTAGTATAATTGCCTGCCAGAACAAAACTCTTAAGGAAGACAGTACAATGCAGATACCCTAAGAAAATAGCAATCAATAGAAAAATAGCAATCAATAGAAAAAAGACCCTGAATCAACCTAGATATTAGAATTAGAAGATATGGTTTTAAAAGAGTTGTGATTAATATACTTAAAGATTTAAAGGACATAAAGTGAAAGACATAAAATGAATGAAAAGATGGGAACTTTCAAATAAATAAGTGTAAAATATAAAAAAAAAACCAAATGGATATTTTATAACTGCAAAGGATAATTTCTGAAATGAAAAATTAATAATGGCCTTACAGCAGATTAGAGACTATAGGAAGAGTCAATAAGCTTAAGACAGATCAATAGAAATGATCCAATCTGAAAAACAGAGGAAAAAAAGAAAAAAAAACTCTTCAGAGACATATGGGACCAAAGCAAGCAGTCTAATATTTGTATAATTGGGGTCTCAGAAAAGAGGAGAAAGTGTGGCAGAAAGAAATATTTTAAGAAATAATGCCATAAGTCTCCTAACTTTGGTGAAAAACATCAACTTATAAGTTTAAGATGTTTAGTGAACGAAATCAGGATAAATACAAAGAAAGCCACACCCAACCATGTCATAGCCGAACTGCTAAAATTTAAAGGTAAAGAGAAAAGTTGTAGGGGTGGGGTGGGGGGAATCACATTCTATACAAGAGACAATAGTAAGAATTATTTTACTCTTCTAAAGAAAAACTATTAATCCAGAAGACAATGGAATGATATGCAAAAAGAAATGCAGGATGGAAAGATATGTCAACGTAGATTTCTATGTACAGTGAATATAGAATTACAGTTGACTTTTGAACAATGCAATGATAGGGGTGTTGACCCCAGTGTAGTTGCAAATCCACAAAGAACTTCTGTCTCCCCCAAAATTACTACTGAGAGCCTACTACTGATCAGAAGCCTTACCAATAACATAAATAGTAGATTACACGTTTTGTATATTTCATGTATTATACGCTATGTTCTTACAATAAAGTAAGCTAGAGAAAAGAAAATGTTATTAAGAAAATTATAAGGAAAAGAAAATACGTTGACAGCCCTGTACTGTATTTATTGAAAAAAGTCCTCATATAAGTGATCCCATACAGGTCAAACCCATGTTGTTCAAGGGTTAACTGTACTTCAAAAATGAACATGAAATGAAGATGCTTTCAGATGAATAAAATCTAAGAAAATGTATTACTAGCCAACCTGCACTACAAGGAATGCTAAAGGAAGTGCTTTAGGCTAAAGGGAAGTGATACCAAACAGAAACTTATCTATAGGAAATGATGAATATTAGAAATGGCAAATATATGAATTAATACATATTTTTAAAAATGCTGTTTTTTATCTTTTTATAATTTCTTAAAGGATAACTTCATGTTTAAAGCAATGGGAATAACGTTGTACTGTGGGGTTTATAATATATGTAGAAGTAAAACATGTGACAAGCAATAGCACAATGCTCATAGGAGTAGTAAATGCACCTACACTGTTCAAAGATTCTTACATTTTATGTGAAATGGTATTATATTAATTTTGGGTAGAGTCTGGCATGTTGTCAGACCTAAGGCAGACACACATACACACTACAAAGAGGTATAATTAAAAAGGCTACAGTGGCAATAAGATGGAAATGTGAAAAAAATATCCACTTTAAGAGAAAGAAGGAAGGCAAGATAGAAGAAAATGGACGGCACACATATTAAATGAAGAGCCATATAATAAATTCAAAACACAATCATATCATTACATTAAATGTTAATGGACTTAACACCTCAATTAAAAGTCAGAGATTGTCAGTATGAATAAAAACATAAGAACTAACTATATGCTGACTCCACCACCTGTACTTTAAATATGAAGATACAAAGAGTTGACAATGAAAAGAATGAAAAATATATACCATGCAAACATTAATTTTTAGAAAGTCAATGTGACTTTATTAATCAAAGTAAACTTCAAAATAAGCCTTCCATGACAAGAAGGTTTACCAAAAACAAGAGGGACATTTTATACTGATAAAGGGCTTAATTCACCAAGGACATATAATAATAAATAAATGTTTATGTAACTAATAACAGAACTTTAAAATATAGGAAGCAAGGACAGGTTTTATTTCCCCCAACATTATATTCTAAAAAACTTAAACATACAGAAAAACTGAAAAAATTTTACAATGATCTCCCTAGATACCCACACCTGGAGTCTGCCATTAACATCCTACTATGCTTGCTTTATCACATTTCTATTTGTTCCTCCATCAATTTATCAAGTACAGTGGTTTTGGGACTGCTCCGTGAAGCTCCAGGGAATGTGAGAGTGGGTGCATGCACGAGTGTGTTTTAGAGGAGGGCAATGCTCTAGGAACACTGCTCCCCATTGGACCAGGGAATTTATGCTTTTGTCTTTTGTTCTATTTTATATGTTGGACTTCTGTTTAGATTTTACCCGATGATATAATTTTATGGCTAAAAGAAAGATTTTGACAGCTTCCATTCAAGGGCATTATGAGAGGACTCTATCCTCCCAATCTAGTTTAGCATAATCCAGAAATTAGACATGTGTTTTTTGATAACTCTGAGTGGGTGTACCTACTTTGGCTGTGTTTTTGTGAGGACAACAGACATCTTTTATTGTGAATTCCCTTCAGGTCCAGACTCATAGCAAGAAGTCAGTATACCTTGTAGGATGAATGCAGGTGGACAAGCTGTGTATTCTGAAGAATATTGTATTTTATGGACCCACCTGTGGGAATATGACACAAGTTGGATAGTTCTTCCCTGGCTGTCAGCTATGTTAACTACCAACTAATAATGAGACTATTTTATTTTCAGAATTCCCCAAGACCATTTATTAAATAGAACAAGCGTGTAAATTCCCCCTGCTTAATCCAACTTTTATTGTCCTGACATCCCCTAACTCAGAAATGCCAAGACTGAAGCATTGCTTGCTTTTAAATTAAACAGATAAAACTTGAAGAGAATTTTGAGAGGTAACATCTAATACGTTCTAAATACCAAGACTTATTTTTCTTCTGAGACCATTCCTGAAAGAGGGAAGCCTTTGACAGACCATTTCATGTTTTGTGAAGTGTTATTTCTACTGGTCATATTCTCCAGGAGGGCTCTCTCTATGCAGTGTGATCGGTACTGGAAAATCTTCTACATGGAATGTGCTCAGAAGACTTGATGAGCTTAAGAAATTACCTTATCCTTGAGGATACCATGGATGATATCTGTGTCCCCACTCTACAGAAAGGACAAGAGACACTAAGAAATACAGAAGGAAAGTTGTCTTAAGTCCCCACTGAAACACAATGAAGTTTTCGCTATTTAAGAAAAGTATTCCATGCCATTCTATTCTTTCCATTCCTGTTTAGAAAGCTGAGCAGCATGTGGCTAGGCTGACTTTTCTACTCTAGGAAGACTTACTTTTCACTTATCAAGAATGCATTTAAGGGGTGCCTGGGTGGCTCAGTCGGTTGGGCAGCCAACTTCTGCTCAGGTCATGATCTCAGGGTCTGTGAGTCTGTGAGTTTGAGCTCCACATTGGGCTCGGCACTCACAGCTCGGAGCCTGAAGCCTGTGTCTCCCTGTCTCTCTGCACCTCTCCCACTCACACTCTATCTCTCTTTCTCTCAAATATAAATAAATATTAAAAAAATAAAAAAAAGAATGCATTCAAGTTGGAAGAATTTTAGTCTTTCTTGCACCATACCCTAAAATTAATTTCAGCTTAATTAAAAGCAATAAATGTACAAAATCAATCATTAGAAAACCAACATAGAAATGAATATCCCAACTATAGTGAGAGAGGATCTTATAAACTTAAAGGCAAAAAGAAAATATCATAAAAGAGTAGTGGATTTGACTTCATTAAAAATTAAAACTTGCTTGTCGAAAACCAAAAACCAAAATGGAGATAAGTATGTGTTGCAAACAGGAGGGATGAATGCCAGGGGATCTTAAAAGACCAAGGGTTCATACCAATTGATAACAATGCATGATACCAGTAGTTAAATCGGAGGTCAGGCATCAGGCCTTTTCCATTTGAAAGCCTTCATTTCCAATCCTTTCCTGCTCTGTGGGAGAGTTCAGTTGCCCAGGGTCTCTTGTTGCTTGCCGTTCCATCACTCCTACTTCTGAGCTCCAGCAGGGGGCTGGCCTTACATTTTATTGCATTCTTTGCCTGGGGCCCTCTATCTCTTACATGCTATCTTTACTGAAGTTTCTACGAGTTCTAAAAACTTGGAGTTTCCTGGCAATATTGTTTTGTACCATGTGTTATTAGGCATCAGTGTTTCATTCTCATCTTTTATTGGAGATGCGGTGGTTTCATTTTTAGAAAGAAAATGTGACACATTTCCCTTTTTGACTTCCTACCTTCTGTGGAAGATTGAATGATTGAAGTGTGTGTGTGTGTGTGTGTGTGTGTGAGCGTATGCAAGGGTATAAGCTAGCTAGAGGGAAATAATATAGGAAGTGATTGTGGGGAGGTCTGCCCCAGGATTACCATATTTTTGGATCTGCTGGTAGCAGAAAAATGAGTGTGGTGACCTCAGGGAGTTTATGACCAAGTGGGCATATGTTAGAGCCATGTTTTAGTAAATACACTGGGCAAGATTCTCACTGTTACTCCTGTGTCATGCTTATAAATCATGCTTACATTCTGCCAAGAACTTCTCTCTGAACAGGTAGGGCTTGCTTCATAGTACAGCCACAAGAAAATATACATGAGCATTCATTAATTTACTCATACATTCATTCATAAGAGTTATTCAGGGAGAACTTACCATGTTCAAGGCACCGTAAAGTATACAAAGAGAAATTCTCAAGAAGTTTTAAATCTTCATATCTGTCAATGTATATATAAATATAAGGCCAGAAAGGGTTAAGTGTCATAAAAAGTTTGAGTGGCAATATACAATTAGAAATATAATAAACAGAGACTTCTGGCCTGGCAAAAATGATGTAGACCCACTTTTCCCTATGATAAGGTACAATTATGAATTCCAGAAATGAAGCATGAGACAACCAAATAAGGGCTCTGAAAGGTGATGAGAAGAAGGTGAGCTGGTTTGAGACCCCAGGACTAGAAGAACAGCACTGTAGTAGGGTGTCTAGAGTCCTCCCTCCCCAAAGAAGAAGCCACACAGACCTGGTGTTTCCCAGTGCCCAACCTAGTGACAGGAGGAAGCCCAGAGAAGTTGATTCTTCCCCTGGTTGAATGAGGGTGTCTCTGGCAACATCAAACAAGTTTGATACCACCAGCAAGGGGATTAATCAAAGCTTCACCACAAATAATTGGCCGGAGGAAATGCTCTCCTTCCCCATTAAACCCGAGACTCTCCTTTCCAATAAGAGATACTGAGGCTGGCAGGCAGAACAGTAGGAGAGACCCAGCTACAGCAAATGGACGAATCCAAAAAATCAATTTTTCTGCAGGCTTCAGATGCCTCTCACCTGCCCAGAGACATTATAGCAAGTAGGCATAACCAGCAAGGGGGATCGGCCACAATAAATGGCCAACCAGGAAGCTTCTTGGTCTCCATATGTCTAAAATGCTCTTATCTTATCTTGCTCAGAGACCCCAAGGCAGCTGGTGGTACCATTACAAGATCTCACCATATTCCTCTCCCACTGAGAGACACCTAAGGCCCAGTCTGGTGAAACCTCCTCCACCCCATGAGGCAGTGAGATGGATGAAGGGACATTAGGAGTCCTAGTGACATTAGATAAATAAAGCAGACCAAAATAACATCTCAAACAGTGTGAACATTAGAATGCCATTGGAACCACAACTCATAAAAGTAGCCACATGATTAATTTTATGGGTGATGCCAGCTAAAATAAAGAATTCAATTAGAATCCAGAGTCATCTAGCATAATAAACAAAATATCCAGGATATAATTTAAAAATCATCCATCATACCAAGAACCAAGAAAATCACAAATTGAATGGGAAAAGACTATCAACTGACACCAATACCAAGATGAATCAGATGTTAGAATCATTTGACAAAGATTTAAAAGCAGCTGCTATGTAAATAATTTACCTCAATCACAAATTCTTCTGATACAAATTAAAAAAATAGGAAATCTTAGAAAATAAATAGAGATTATAAGACAGAAGCATATGGAAATTATAGAACTGAAAATTACAATAGGAGAAAAATTTTTTAAAATACTGGATATTCTTAATAGGGTGGAAATGAGAGATGATAGTATTATCGAATACAAAGAGAGAACAATAGAATTTACTCAATGTGAACTATAGAGAGGAAATAGATCAAAAAAGTGAACAACACCTCAGGGACCTGTGGGCAATAACAAAATATCCAACATCCATATGATTGGAGTCCAGAAGAAGAGGGTCCTGAAAGAGTGAAGAAATAATGGCTGAAAACTTCCCCAAATTTGGTGAAATACCCAAATGTATAGATCTAAGAAGCTCACTGGAACCCAAACATGATAGACTAGAAGAAATCCAAAGCATGGATTTCTTTTAAATGTTCAAAACTGGAATCCAAAGAGGCAAAAACCTTGAAAGCAGTTATAGGAAAAAACATATTACCTATAGAGGAATACCAATTCAAATGACAGCTGATTCCCCATTTTATACAATCAAGACCAGAAGGAAGTGCCCCAACATGTTTAAGTACTGAAAGAACTGTTAACTGTGAATTCTATATCTGACAAAACTGTCCTCTAGGAATGAAGGGGAAATAAAAACATTCTTGGATGAAGGAAAACTAGAAGAAGTTGTTGTTAGCAGACTCACTCTTAAAGACTGGCTAAAAGTTCTTCAAGCAGAAAGGAAAAGATAATAAATGAAATATTGGAGAATGATGAAGGAAGTGGGAATAATGGAAAGAGATTTATGGATACACATACTAAACTATTCCTTCTTTATGAGTTTTATAAATTGTATTTGATCAAAACAAAAATTATAACACCCTCTGATACTCAAGTCGATGGTCTTTAAAAGTGGGAAAGATGGGGCACAGGTGGCTCAGTGTGTTGAGCATCTGACTCTTGATACCAGCTCAGGTTGTGACCTTGCAGTTGTGGATTCGAGCCCCTCATCAGGCTCCATGCTGAGCGTGGAGCCTGCACGGGATTCTCTCTCTCTGCCCCTTCCTCTCTCTCTCTTTCTCTCTCTCAAAATAAATAAATAAACATTTTTTTTTAAGTGGGAAAGGTAAAGGGACTTAAATGGAAGTGAGGTTTTAACATTTTACTCAAAGTCATAAAATATCGATAATAGTAGACTATAATAAGTTACCTATTAGATTATAATATTTAGAGCAACCACTATGAAAACTATACAAAGAAATGTATCCAAAACCACTAAAATAATGATGGATTCCTTAAAACAATGTTCAAAGAATTCACAGGAAGGCAAGAAAAGAATGAGAACTAGAGGAAACAAATAGAAGACAAGTAATAAGATTGTGGACTGAAATGCTAACATATCAATAATGATATTAACTTCAAGTCATCTAACATCACCTATCAAAAGAGAGAGATTGACAAAGTGGGTAAACAAACACAATCCAACTATATGCTGCTTATGAGCAACTCACTTCAAAGTCAGAGATTAGAGAAGTTGAAAAATTAAAGGATAGAAAAAGATATACTATACAAATATTCATTTTTTAGACAGCAAGAGTGGCTACATTAATATTTGATAAAAGTAGTCTTCAGAGCAAAGAAAATATTTAGAAACAAAGGGAGACATTATACAATGATAAAAGCATCAATCCACCCTGATGACTTAATGATCTTAAATGTATGCACACCAAACAATACATAAAGCAAAAACCAATAGAGTTGAAGGAGAAATAGAGACGTTGACAATTACAGTTGGAAACTTCAATGTCACCTCTCAACAATAAATACAGCTACCATATAGAAAATCACCAAGAATATAGATGATCTGAACTATATGATCAGCCAGTAGTGCCTAATTGACATATAGAGCAGTCCATCCAACAATAGCAGAATACATATTTTTTTCAAGAACTCATTCAACATTCACTAAAATAGACATTTCTTGGGACACACACACACACACACACGAAGTTTAAAACTTGAAAGCATGTAGAATGTGTTCTCTGTAATAAAATTGAACTAGCAATCAATTATAAAAAGACAACAGAAAAACTCCAAACATGTGAAAGTTAAACAGCATACTCCTATAGTATCCACAAATTAAAGAGGAAGTCTTTTTTTTTTTTTAATTTTTTTTTCAACATTTATTTATTTTTGGGACAGAGAGAGACAGAGCATGAACGGGGGAGGGGCAGAGAGAGAGGGAGACACAGAATCGGAAACAAGCTCCAGGCTCTGAGCCATCAGCCCAGAGCCGGACGCGGGGCTCGAACTCACGGACCGCGAGATCGTGACCTGGCTGAAGTCGGATGCTTAACCGACTGCGCCACCCAGGCGCCCCAAGAGGAAGTCTTAAAGGAAATTTAAAAATGCAAAGAAGTCAATGAAAATGAAAACAAAAACATTAAATATCAAAACATGTAGGCTGCACCTAAAGCAGTGCTGAGAAGGAAATTTGTACCATTAAATACTTATACTAGAAATGACAAAAGGCTTCAGATTAATGACCTAAGTTCCTACCTGAAGCAAGTAAAAAAGGAAAGAAAAATACAGTAAAACCTTGTAAAAATACAGTAAAACTTTGCAAGCATAATTCATTCTGGAAATATGCTCGTAATCCAAAGCACTTGTATATCAAAGCAAATTTCCCCATAAGAAATAATGGAAACTCAGATGATTCGTTCGACAACCCAAAAATATTCATATAAAAATGATTATAATACTGTAATAGAATACAAAATATAAAGAAAGATAAACAAATTAACTTGCACTTACCTTTGAAAACCTTCATGACTGGTGTGAGGGAGACAAGAGGGAGGAAGGTTAT
This sequence comes from Prionailurus viverrinus, assembly GCF_022837055.1. Lineage (NCBI taxonomy): Eukaryota > Metazoa > Chordata > Mammalia > Carnivora > Felidae > Prionailurus > Prionailurus viverrinus. The sequence continues at coordinate 27,694,151 of NC_062562.1, read as the reverse complement.
TGTATAGGATGACTTTCACTATCACTAACGGAATCACTGCTATCGATTGGCTCAATGGAATCTTTTTCTGCATCGGGGTCATTGTATACACTCGCACCGATGTTGACTATAGTAAAGTATTAATAAACTCTTGTCATGTACTATATTTAATGTAACTGGCAATAAGGTAGCCAAGGAAAGGATCTATATCTGCAGGCAGCCTGACCTAGAACGAAGTAAAGCATTCCTAAGCTTACTCTTGTATGGAGGAACAAAGGACTGTCCATAGGTTCTTTAAAGCGACAAAAAATACACTAGTGCCAGTTGGAGGAAACTGCCATTTCAGTGTTCTGAAAAATCACTGATTTCTGCCAAACACTGAGCAGTGAGACCAAGCATCTGAGCATTGGAGATGATAACCCATGACCCTGCAGTGAGAGAGAGAAGAACCAGTGATTCAGTTGTGATCATGTGACATTTGGTGTTACATACTACTCATATTGCAAGACATTGCTTGCTTATCAAGTTAAAATGTATTAGAAATGTTTGCTCCTCTTGTGGAACACTTGCAGAACAAGGTGCTTGCAATCCAAGGTTTTACTGTAAAGCAAAAGCAAGCAAATAGAAGAAATGATGAAGGTAAAAGGGAAATCAGTGATATAGAAAAAAGATAAAGTCAAAGAAACAATAAGAAGGGTTATTCTTTTTTTTAAATTTTTTTCAATGTTTGTTCATTTTTGAGAGACAGAGAGAGACAGAGCGCGAGTAGGGAAGGGGCAGAGAGAGAGGGAGACAGGGAATTCAAAGCAGGCCCCAGGGTCCAAGCTGTCAGCACAGAGCCTGATGCAGGGCTCGAACCCACGAACCGTGAGACCATGACCTGGGCCGAAGTCGGACGCCCAACTGACTGAGCCACCCAGGCACCCCAATAAGAAGGTTATTCTAAACAATTAATAAAATTGATAAATGGCATGACTGACAGTAGCAAAACTACCAGTATCAGGAAAGAAATAGGGAATACAGATCCTACAGTGAATAAAAGATAATACACTTATGCCATGAAAATTTCATATTCATATATTCAACTACTTAGAAGAAATAAATCAAGTATGCAAAAACCGTATACTACTAGGGTGCCTGCGTGGTTCAGTCGGTTAAGTGCTCGACTTGGTTTCGGCTCAGGTCATGATCTCATGGTTTGTAAATTTGAGCCCCATGATGGACTCTGTGTTGATAGTGTGAAGCCTACTTGGGATTTTCTCTCTTTCCCTCTCTCTCTGCCCTCCCCTGCTTGCATGGTCTCTCTCTCTCTCTCTCTCTCTCTCTCTCTCAAAATAAATACATAAAATTAAAAAACAAAACAAAACATAAACTACCTAAACTCAGGTAGGGTGCAATGGACAACTTGAATAGCCCTGTGAGCCATTAAATAAATTAAATTAGTACTTAAAAGTTTCCCCCAAACAAACTCCAGGATTACATGGTTTCACTGGAGAAGTCTACTAAATATTTAAATAAGAATCAACATCAGTTTTACACAATCTTTTCCAGAAAATAGAAAAGGCAGAAACACTTCCTAACTTATTTTATGAGGTTAGTATTATCCTGATACCAAAACAAGATAAGGACCACAAAAAAGAAAAAAAGAAGGAAGGAAGGAAGGGAAGGAGGGAGGAAGAAAGGAAGGGAGGAAGGAAGGTTTATTATAGTCCAATATCTCTTGTGAACTTTGACACAGAAATATTCAACAAAATATTAGCAAATCAAATCCAACAATGTGTAAAAAGAATCCCAAATGGAATTTATTCCAAGTATGCAAGGATGGTTTAATACTTTAAAAGTGAATAATCCACCACATCCACAAGCTCAATAAATGAGTTCAGCAAGGGCACAAGATACTGACAAAAATCAATTGCATGTACATATACTAATATTTCTATAGGTAGAAACCCAAATTTAAAATGCAGTACCATTTACAAAGGTTCTAAAGAAAATGAAATACTTAGATATATATGCACTTAGCAAAACATGTACAAGATTTGTATTATTAAAGTTACAAAATGCTGGTGGAAGAAATCAGAGAAGACCAAAATAAATGAAGAGACTTGGAAGTGTCAACATAGTAAAAATGTCAGTTGTCCACAAAATGATCCATAGGTCGAATGCAATTTCTAACAAAATTCCAGTAAGCTTATTCTGAAATTTATGTGTAAAGGCCCAGGCCCTGTAGTACCCAAAACAATCATAACATAGAGTAATAAGATGAGAAGAATCACTCTACCTAATATTAAAGATAACTGTATAGCTGTATTAGTCAAGCCAATGTGGTAGTGGCAGAGGACAAAATGGAACAGAATAAGGGACCCAGAAGTAGACCCTCATACACATAATCAAATGACTTTTGGCAAGGGTACAAAAGCCATTCAATGAAGGAAGCCCAGCTTTTCAACAAATGGTAGTGGAAAATTAGACATCCAATTAGCACTGGCCAAAAAAATGAACCATCTACTTTATTCCAAAATTAACTCAAAATGGTTATAAACTTAAATATAAAATTATTTAAAACCTTAGAAAAATAAGCACAGAAAAAAATGGTTGGGATCTAAGGCTAGATAAGGAGTTCTGAGACTTGACCAGAAAAGCACAAATTCATGAAAGGAATAATTGATAGGTTGGACCTCGTTAAAATTAAAACTTTCTCTTTGAAAACCCATGTGAAGGAAATGAAAAGACAGTCTACAGGCTTGAAGAAGATATTTGAAAACTGCCGATTTTGCAAAGGACTATTATCTAGAATATATCAAGAACTCCTAAAACATAACAGGAAAAAACCCAAACAACCCAATTAGAAAATGGGCACCACAAAACATGGACAGATAGGTTATCAATGAAGACATACAGATGGCAAATTAGCACACTAAAAAGATGCTCCACATCATTAGCCACCAGAGAATTGCAACTAAAAACCATAATATCAGCACACATCTATCAGTGTGGCTAAAATAAAAAATAATGACAACACCAATTATTAGTATGCAGAGAAACTGATGGTTCATCGTGTTAGTGAGAATAGAGAGTGGCCCAGCCACTCTGGAAAACAGTCTAGCAGTTTTTCTTTTATTTTATAAAACTAAACATTCAAGTACCATATGAGTGAGCAATTACACTCTTGAGCATTTATCTCAGAGAAATGAAAATTCATGTTCCCATAAAAACTTGTACATAAATACTCATAGCAACATTACTCATAGCAGCCAAAATCTAGAAATAGCCCAAATGTTTTTAACAGATACATAGTTAGGTAAACTGCGGTACCCATGGAATTCTACTCAGGAATCAAAAGGAACAAACAATTGGTATGATCAACAATTTAGGTGATACTCCAGAGAATTAGGTTGAGTGAAAAAAGCCAATCCCAATAAATTACATACGTTTTGATTCCATTTATGTAACATGTTTGAAACGACAAAATGTTAGAAATGGAGATAGATTAAGAGTGAATGCCAGAATTTAAGGATGGAAGTGAGAGGGGAACAAGAGAACGGTGGGTATGGTAAATAAAAGCACAACATGAGGGCTCCTTGTAGTGGTAAAAGAGACAGCCTACACAAGTTATAAAATTGTATAAAACTTAGTACACACACATACACACACACACACTGAAATGAATACAAGTAAAGTGGATTTAGGGATTTCTGGGTAAGATTGGTATATTGTGTCAATGTCAGTATCCTCATGTGCTGTTATACTATGGTTTCCAAAGTATTACCACCAGATGAAACTAGATAAAATGTACATGGGATCTCTCTGTATTATATCTTACAAATGCATGTGAATCTGTAATTATCTCAATAATGATTTCAATAGAAATTATATATTTTAAACACTTTCTAAAGATATATATGTTTTGAGCCCTTACCATGTGCTATGCACTGTTCTAATGACTTTATATATATTTTAATGTTTATTTATTTTCGAGAGAGAAAGAGGCAGAGGATGAGTGGGGGAGGGGCAGAGACAGAGGGGGCTCCAGAGAAGCAGGCTCCAGGCTCTGAGCTGTCAGCACAGAGCCTGATGTGGGGCTTGAATTCAGGAGCCGTGAGATCATGACCTGAGCTAAAGTCTGACGCTTAACTGACTGAACCACCCAGGCACCCCTCTAATGACTATTAATATGTCCATTTAATTCTCAAAATAATCTTATGAGCAGCAATATTATCCCCACTTCCCAGTGAGGAAAGCAAGACACAGTGAGATTAAGCAACAAGTCTAAAGTCAGAGCCTAGTAAGTGGCAGAATTTGGATTAGATCCCAAGAATCTTTGGCTCCAGTATCCACAGCCCTAACTAATAGGCTATTCTCTCTCTTTACCTACAGATTACTTATAACTGAGAGCATTAGGAAGAACTGTATGGATAAAATGGCATTTTAAGCTTCCTAAAAGGGAAGATTATGATGTGATATATGTAGAACACTAATTACACTGTATGTAGGGAGAACTTAATACATATTTGCTGAATTAATAAGTGGCTTACTATTGGGGCACCTGGGAGGGTCATTTGGTTACCCTTCTGGCTCTTGATTGCTGCCTGGGTCATGATCTCGAGGCTCATGGGTTCGGGCCCACACCTGGCTGTGTATTAGTAATGCAGAGCCTGCTTGGGATTCTCTCTCTCTGCCTCTCCCTGACTCGTGCTGTCTCTCAAAATAAACAAATAAGCTTAAAAAAAAAAAATAAGTGACTTACCTTCTTTAAACTACTAGATGATTCCTTTAGTCACTGCCAACAGCCCAGCCTCTGCAAAATGAGAAAATGAGGGACCCAGGGCAATGAGCTTATTTTATTTTATTGCATCATTGACTTTCTTTCAACTGAGGTCAGTGTTTCCCAAGGGGGAATTTGCTGGCATCCTGGGACAGATAATTCTTCGTTGTGCAGAGATAACCCATTGTAGAACCTTGAGCAGCATTTAGCATGTTCCCTACATGTTGCCCTGTGGCCACCCCCCACCCCCATGCCCATCACTGGGACATTTCCTAGTCCCCCCTAAGAGCCCTGGTCAAGAACCAGTTCAGTTTCTCTCTCTCTGATTATAACAGAACTCATGCAACAGGACTGCAGGATTCACATGATTTAAGAGGAGCGTTTCATTTTCTCCCTTGGCTTGGCTGTATGCTTATGATACAAAGGAATCAAACTTCCTTGCTCTCTCAGTGGCTCTAAGTTTGAATTTGAATTGGTCTAAAGTGTTCATTTTGCTTTTTTTTTGTTGTTGTTCTGGCTGTCCTTTTTGGTAGGCATAAAGAAGTTTCCCCTTTCAGAGAAATGCTGAGCACATACCACCCCAAAGCACACCCCAAACCAATTGCTCTCAATCTCAAACAAAAAAAAAATCTGAAAGGGAAAAACATTAATGGATTATTTTTGTACATGTGAAAAATCTTTTGGAAGGGCAATTTTCTCTTGCTGAGTGGTGGAAAAACGACAGCGTTAATTACGTTGCCTTGTTAAATCTGAAAGAACGCAGTGAACGTTGGAAACCTTTCAATTGCCTTTGTGGAAAGGCATCTAAGGGATCAGAAACCATCTCCATCAGCGAAGCGCTGAGGCAGCTGTGCCCCTCCTAAGGCCCTGGGTCTGGTTGTGCTGAGAGGAAGTTGTGAGCTCCAACCTATGGGACCTCTGGGGAAAATACAGAGGAAGGTAAGGGGTACGGGAAGGTAGAATTTCCACTTCAGGTTTTGAGCACTGGCCAACTTTCTTTCCTTTTAATCCTTTCTCAGTAAAGAGGCGGGAAGGAGGTGAATTTAAACAGAGTTGCAGTGGTAGCCAGGTTTATTTGGGTGCTTATGTCTGTACACTTGTTGTCTTGGCCTGTGGTGGTGGGTCAGCTTCCTAGCCATGAGAATAGATCCTGCCCCCACGTAATATAGTTCTTTCAACAGAGCCCAAGCGAAGTGTGAGGCTTGCATGGAGGAAACAAAAACAAATGCAGAGGGATCACTTGCATAAAAAAAAAAAAATGGAAATACAGTGTTGCTTTCCCAGGAATCTAGTTCCAGGATAAGGATTATGGGTATACAGAAAGCCCCCACAGTGTAGAAGGATGCCATTCCAGGGAAACACAGGAGTTCAGAGGCCCAGCTTTTGTACTTTGCTTGAATTTCAGATGAGATAAAACTAGCAGGTCTGCTAAGTTGCAGTGCAAAAGCTTACATGGCTTCTCGAGAAAAGCAATTTATTTTAGATTATAGCACAGCAGCTATCATTTAAACTGCTAGGGATTGTAATTGAACTCAGAACCAACCTTCTCTGTAAACACAGGGTGTGATAGTAAGTTTACCCAGGCTCTTCTAAATAACATGAACACCAGGCCTTCAGGACAGATGGGCATGGGAGTCCAAACATGGATCACTCGTGTCTCGCTAACATCCAACAACTGGCCCATTCAAAATTACATCCTGGGAAACGTACCTAGCTGGGTATTTGAATGTGCACCTGCTGTCCATATTGGGTGATATTAATATGAAATGGCTAGGAGGCAGCAGTCTTGAGGAAATGAGAGCACATGCAGTTAGCAATAGGGAACTTTTGATTTCCATCTTTATCCCGGGTCATGAAGGGGCTTGCAGGGAGGCAGAATCCACACAAATCCAGATAAAGAAAAAAGTGCCTCTGAATACTGGATATTCCTTGATTTGATAATGAAGGGGATGTGCTTACCTTCCAAACCCTAGAATGTCATCCTGTCATTAAGTCCTAATGAAAGCTTAATTGTTCTGTTGGGAATAATGATGTGTCTCATTTCCGTGCACTGCATTTGCTCCTCTCTTATTATAACTAAACCCAGTTATATGAAATTTACTATTCCTCCAGAGTTGTCCAGAGACTCAGAAGACAACATTTTATCCAGGCTAAAGTGTTTATTTTTTGCTTTTAGTAAAAGAGGGCTCACAATGCACTTGCTCTTTTTATAATTTTCTTTTTTTAATGGAAAACATTAACCAGCACATAGTACAAATCAAATAATTTAGAAATACTTATAATAAAAAGTAATGGCTCCCAACTCCACCCTTTCCCCCTCTGGTTGCACCCACTAAATGCAACGCTATGACTCATTCCTGGTTTTAGCTCATTATCGTGAGTTGATATTTTATCTGTTTTATCCATTATTACTGATTTTCTTCTAAGAAACAGAAGGATTTCGCTTACTTACACTTACCTTTCCACATTCTCCCACTATAATGTGACATTATTTTCAACTCCCATTGTTCTTGCCACTTCTAAATCGAATTTAAACTTCCCCTTATTGGTTCATCAATCTGGGCAGGATCTCTTACCTCCTCGTGGGCAGATGAGTTACAAGCACTCATACCCTTTTCTTTAATATTCTTCCTCTTGCACTTTCCATCCTCAGGCAGCTCTACCATTATTTTTGCATTGCCAAGTTTAATTTACATTTTCTGTCACCAGCATGGTCTTTGTGATTTTTCCAAAGTTGAAATTAATGAAAAGGATTTGCATAATTAGGACTTTGTGAAATTATTTACTGCAGACCTGCGTGTTCTCTATGGTTACAGTGTCAAATCTCCTGTGATACTCAAAAGAGACTGTGCCCAGAGTCAGGTTCAAATGGATTCTCTTCCCTTCTAATTTTGTCAAAATCATTCCATCTTTTAGTGTGTGGAATGTATATTTCACGTGGTTCTTATAAAGTTGTTTGTGTTTGTTTCCACTGGGGTTTCTGGTATCCTCTTGCCTTTCCTAACCATGCGCCTGCATCATCTTCAAGGTTTCAAAGCTCATAAAGCGCCTCTATGAGGTTCTATTGTTCTCCTTCCTTGTAGAGCTGCATTTGCTCTTATTTCCACAGGGTGTTCCTCCGTAGATGTGCTGTATAGAATTAGCTTGAGGTTCGCCCAGTGCCCTCCAGGGTGGGATTCACTGTTTGCTGGATCTAACGGGTTTTCTGTGTTTGTTTTTGTTTTTGTTTTTACTTACTTTCAAATTTTGCTTGCAATTTTCCAAGGAAGGGTGAATAGGAGGTGAATTATCTGAGTCCTTGCAACTTTGTAATTTTTAAGTTTTCCTTCCAAACAGAATTGATACTTTGGGTATAGACTTCAAAATCATTTTTACCACTGCCTTTTAGCACCCAGCGTTGCTGCTGATAAATCTGATGTCACTCTGATCCTTACTTCTTTCATAGGCTACCTTTTTGTTGGTTTGTTTTTCTTTTCTTTTTAGAAGGCTATTAGGAATTTCTTTTTAACCTCAGTTTTCTGGCACTTCATCTCCTTTGTACTGAGTAGATTCCTATCCTTTGAAGGTTCATGTCTCTGTTTGGCTCTGGGAAATTTTCTAATATAATTTCTTTGATAATTTTTCCACTTCAGTTTCTTTTTGCTCATTCTGAAACTCATATTATTAGCCCATTCTTAGAACTCCTGGTCTGATCATCTATATATCTCTTTTTTTTTTCTCATTTATTTGTGGGTTTAGTCAATAGTCTCGGAGATTTCTCCAACTTTGCCATCAAACTTTGTATGGAACTTTTATTTAGGAAATCATATCATTCCCAGGAGATCTTTCTTGTTATTGGATTTCTCCTTTAAAATATAATTTAAATGTTTTCCTTGTGTAGCTACCAAATCTCTTCAAATTGTTCTTGAGGATATTAAATAGGTTTTCTTTAAAGGTTGTATCTTTTCTCTATACTGTCTGTTTCCTCAGGGTCATATTTTCTTTTGTTTTGTTTGCTCATGCTCTTTTTTGTGGTGCCCTTTCTTGTAGTATTAGATTCCTGGTGATCTGGGGTTGTGTATAAAAGAATGAGGCCATAGAAAGACTCTTTGAGAGCTATTTTTTTTTAATTTCTTAATTTATTTTTGAGAGAGAGAGACAGAGCATGAGCCAAGAAGGGGCTGAGAGAGAGAGAGAGGGAGAACCAGAATCCGAAGCAGGCTCCAGGCTCTGAGCTATCAGCACAGAGCCTGAAGTGGGGCTCAAACCCACGAACCATGAGATAATGACCTGAGCCAAAGTCTGGCGCTTAACCAACTGAGCCACCCAGGTGCCCCTGTTTGAGAGCTATTTTTTTTTAATGTTTTTATTTATTTTTGCGACAGAGAGAGACAGAACATGAGCAGGGGAGGGCCAGAGAGAGAGGGAGACACAGAATCGGAAGCAGGCTCCGGGCTCTGAGCTGTCAGCACAGAGCCTGACGCGGGGCTCGAACTCACGAGCTGTGAGATCATGACCTGAGCCAACGTCAGACGCCCAACAGACGAGCCACCCAGGTGCCCCAGTTTGAGAGCTATTTTTAACTGATGGGTCTTATAAATGGCCTGTTTAAAAGGTTGAAGTTTAGAGGCTGTGGATGGGGATCCCAACTTGCCAGAATGAGGTTTTAAACACCCATAATAAGTGTCCTAGTCCTCCCCAGAAACTTTTTTTTAGATCTTTGTATTTTCTTTTCTTTTTTTTAAGTTTACTTTTATTTCTTTTGGTGGGGGAGGGCCAGGGAGAGAGGGAGAGGGAGAATCCAAGCAGGCTCTGTGCTATTAGCATGGAGCCCCAGGTGGGGCTTGATCTGACAAACTGTAATATCATGGTCTGAGCCAAAATTGAGAGTTGGATGTTTAACCAACTGAGCAACCCAGGCCCCCCTAACACTTTTTTTTTAATTGCCTTGAAGCTAGTGCTTGGCTTCAGTCCAGTCCACATGGAGAGCCAGGAGGGAGGGCACTCCGTGTTACATATATTGACCTATAGACAATGCCCTCTTTCCAATACCACCCCCCACTCCCACCCTCTGTTGTACCTCCTGTTTCTGAGACTTGGGTCTTTATGGGCAGGTCTGTTCTCTCCTTTGCTGAAACCCCCCTTTAGGCTGGGGTTTCCTTTGCTACGATACGTGTCAACAGATTTTCTTGAAATCACTCATCGTCTCATTGCTTCTTCTCATCCTTTCTGTGGTTATGGGTTTACACCTTTGTACTCCTTTCGTGTCATTTAGAAAGTGCTTTGAGTGGGAAAGGAGGTAAATGGGTTTGTTCAGTTTACTAATGTGAACCAGACACACTCTTTCTTAAAAAGACAGTTTGTGATTTTCGTATGCCACATGCTAGAGAAATGCCATGTAGCTCTTCATTTTATTTTCAACAGTTTGTTAATCTGATGCTTGGAATCAGCAGTCCCAGGAAGTTTCAGAAACATTTCATTAACTAAATGGATCCCATACAAAATATACTCGTGAAAACAGTATGTTCTGCTATTTTCTCTACACCCTGTAACTGATCATTCCAGGAATTATGTTTTCTTCCACATTTGTCAATTCAGCGAGTTTGTAGACCTACTTTAAAAGTTCTAATTTGGGGCGCACCTGGTTGAGTAAGCTCTAAGCATCCAACTCTTGATTTTGGCTCAGGTCATGATCTCATAGTTTGTGGGATTGAGCCCTGTGTCAGGTTCTATGCTGACAGCACAGAGCCTGTTTGAGATTCTTTCTCTACCTCCCTCTCTCTGCTCTTCTCTGGCTCACAAGCGTTGTCTCTCTCTCTCTCTCTCTCTCTCTCTCTCAAAAATAAATAATTTTTAAAAAATGTCTAAAAAAATGTTCTATTTTTTATCAGTGTGTTGTGCACCTGAAACTAGTGTAACATTATGTGTCAACTGTACTTCAATTTGAAAGAAGCCCTATTTTTTTTTTATTTAGTGAAGAAAGCACGATTGGATGTCATTGATCATAATGTACCATCAATTAGAATGTGTCCTTCCTCAGTGGATAAATGGACAAAGAGCTTAGCAGTAGATATGCCTAAGGAGGAACAATAAATAGATGAAACTATTCAGTGATAAGAGTTTCACATTAAAACTGTATCTATGTAATCTACAGAATTAACAACGTTTTTAAAATATGGCTTTATTACTGAAAAAAAAAACACCAATACCTTTATACCTTTATATGCTTTTGTTAGGAACAACAAAATTTGGTACAAACTTCAGGTAATTTAAAATGTTTATTTTACCTAGCGATTCCCCATTTTAGGAAATTGAAGAAAATAATTAGAATTTAAGGTCAAGGCTCATTTGTCAAAATGTTCATTATAGCGTTAGCGTATAGTAGAAAAATCCTAGATAATATACATTATCTAAAATATACAATATACATTATATAAAATATACATTATCTAAAACATACAATATACATTGTATAAAAATATACATTTTTAAATAAAAATTTGGCACACCCATACCATGGAATACAATCAATATTTGAGATTTATAAATAGTTGGTAACGTCTTGGTAAAATACTTAGGTATAATGTAGGGGGAAAAGATAACCTAGAAATGTGTATGTATTAATATCTCAAGCATTCAAAAAGGAAAAGAAACCAGAAAGAACTGTACTGAAATTTTAAGTGTGGTTGTCTGTTGGTTGAATTGTATGTTATCCTTTTTTGCTAATTAACATTTTATTTTCCTTTTATATGACAGAATCAAGAGTGTCCTGTGTCAAATAGCGTTTGAGGTGTTTTCCTTTGTTGAAAGTATCTCTCAGATGCATCTGGAAAAGCTAACTGGTGTATTATGTTAGATTTTCTGCTTTTTGCTCTCTGTTTTTCTCTGTATCTTGCACCTGACTCCAAAGTCTGATTTCTGTGAACATCAGCTAAAGAAATATTAAGATTTTCTAGAACGGGGAAGCTACAGTTGCATTATGAATGGAAGTTGTAAACGGTGGACTGAGCACGAGACTCCCCGCTTTAGTCTTGGCTGGCTCACCTGGGGAAGGAACAAACTGAGGACACTGAATGGGGTGATCTCTACCGTCCTTCCAGGTCCTCTGTTCTCACTTTGCAGTTATCTGCCCCTGGCACAGACCAGATGAAACCAAGGTACAGAAGTGAGTCAGTGAGAAGCATGTGTTCTCAGAGCGTATTTCTTTGGCAATTTATTTGCTTGAAAAAGAGAAATTGACTTTGTGAAGTAACAGTTTCACATGTTCATTTGGAAGATGAGAAAACAGAGACAACAGGAAGTGCTGTGTAGAAGGTGCCGTTTCTGAGGTTTCTTGCTATATTTTAGGTCTGTAAGGTATGTTATTTGCTCTCAGAAGCCTCATATGGACTGAGTGATTTTGACCCGCAGAACACAAGGTAAGAGGGACAAATGATCTGTCTTGGTGTAATTTGTTTCCCCTCCTTGAAGAAATGTACCAGTCAGTGGAATTCTGTGTGAAAACACAAACCATTTCAGGATAGGTGCTGGTGCTTTGTGCAGTGAGAGTCCCCAGGACCCTGCATGATCTCCGCTTCTCTAATTTGCTGCTCTTCCTCCTATTCTCCTGACTTTAAAAAAGACCCAAAGCAGAAACTGCTGTATTTTTTCAGACCATAAAAGGAATACCTGTCTATTTTATAAGATTAAAAATCAAAACCCAACACCACAGAAACAATATTATTTATTTAATTTTATTAAGTTTATTTATTTATTTTGAGGCAGACAGAGACAGCGCAAGAAGGGAGGGGGGGGAGAGAGAGAGAGAGAGAGAGAGAGAGAGAGAGAGAGAGAATCCCAAGCAAGCTCCACACTGTCTGCATAGAGCCCAATGTGGGGCTCAATCTCAACATCCATGAGATCATGACCTGAGCTGAAATCAAGAGTCCGATGCCTAACTGACTGAGCCACCGAGGTGCCCCTATTTTTACTTTTAAAAATTAAGTATCACCTATCATCTTACCACACAGGGATAACCTTGATTAATATGTGGGGGCATTTTGCCTCACACTGTCTTCTTCATCTGTGCACGTGTACACATCCATACACACAAATGCACGCACACACAAATTTGACACCTCCAATACTGTTGTTATTTTATCTTACAATGTGACATGTCCATAGAATTTTCCATCATCATCTATAATTCCAGCGTAGTATTACTCCGTATATGTGAAATATAGTTTGCTAAAATCATCCCCCTTGATGGATTTTGTTTGCTTCCAACTGTGGCTGTAGGAAGCAATGCTGTGACAAAGAACCTTGTATGTATGTCTTTGCACCCTTGTTCAATTGTGTCTTAAGCAAATTTTATGAAAATGGAATTTCAGTGTCAAAAATGTATGATATATGGGTATATATATGTACATGCAGTATTATAGTGTTCTCCACGAAGTCTCTACCAGTTTATACTAACACTGTCCTTGCCACAGTTTTATACCCTCACCCTCTTCCCTCAGTGTTCCCCCAGATGTTTCCGGTTGAAAAAAAAGTCAACAAACTGCCTAGGGAAGGAGTCTCTGGTTCAGTGCAGGTGTGACCTCACTCAGGAAGGTCTGGTTTTGGCGAGCTGTTAGTGAGGGGTTGGGTTTCTCCTCTTCCTTAGCATTTCATCTCACTTCTAGTGCCAGGGGACCTTTTTTTTTCTGAACAAGAAAGCCTAGGAGTGTTTTTTTTTTAGTTTTTTTTTTTTTTGCCTTTACTACTTCACCACATAACAGGTGTCCAGATTTTGACTGCCTGTTACCCAGAAGTACTCCACTTCTGACTTCCTGGCAATGTAGTTGCTGTTTTCAGCAACAGTTCAGCACTCGATGTGTTTGTTTTGCTTTAGGCTTCTATTCTCCCCCAAACACCGCACCCTGACATCCCCAGTCTTTCAACCTGGTGCCCTGGACCAGGGTGATAAAATACCGTGCACAATTGTTCTTAAGCCCAGAAAATTTATTTTCCTGAGTTTAAGCTGGCATCATGAGTTGTTAACCCTGTTAGAAAAATGCAAGTTGGATTTATGATTCCCTTCCACAGGTAATTGGGCTCTAATTTTAAATTCTGAGCCAATTGATTTGCACTATATTGCATTATAACATAACAAAAGTGCAATTGAGTCCAGGCGATGTGTGACTTTGAGCCTCAATTATGCAATGAATTATTTTCAGTTCTTTAATAAATGATGCCTAGGTTGACACCAACCTGTCGTGGTTCCCTCTGGCTCACCCTACTCTGCAACCTCTTCTTTCCTTGTCCTACTCATTTTTTTTTCTCTTTTCCTTCCCAATCCGGCAAGGTTTAGGGATGAGTTGCTTCAAAACTCAAGTCCCGCATATTAAGAACTTAAAAGAAATTTTGTGCCTCATACCTCCCTGTAAACTCCTATTAACATTTCATTTCAATCCCCAACTTATTCTGATGGGAAACTATTATTGCATTGCCTACAATATTGGCTGTTAAGCCATCAGTTATATAGGTTGCTTTCATGGTATATGCCAGTTTCTCTAGGAGAGTCCTTTTGGAATATCGATACTTTCTTGACCTTTCCATGAGATCCTAGGATAGGCGATTTTAATAGACTAGATTTTCCTATCTTTTTTTCCCCCCTTTGAGATAATTTCTCCATTGTATTTATTTTTAGCTAGTTGTATTTTATGTATTTCTACAAAATATATCAAGTTATTTTGGGAACAAGGGTTGGATATAAATAAATAACACATATTGCTGGAATCAGAATGACGAGTTATCTAGCAATCAGAGACAGTTAATTGGAATCTGCTTCTCAAACTTTTTCTTCTTTTGGCAAGCCCTTGTTATTTTCAGTAATGGGCTATTGTAAGTGAGGCTTTGTGCATTTGTCAGAGGCTTTGTGCATTTGCCCAGAAGGAGAGGACAAAGGAGAAAATGGGGTAGTAGAAAGAGTCCTCCACTGAGGATCCCGGGAACTGGAGTCCAGTCTCTTCCTTCTAGGAGGCCTTGGGCAGACCCCTTCATGGCTGGGACTCTCACCTTCCCCTTTGCAACATGACTTCTTATTGCTGAGGCCCTTCCTAATTTTGGGAGTTCACATCAAAAGATGCTATCTTTGGAGAAAATTGCAGCCTCAGACCCCTTATTACTCTGTGTTCCTTTGAACTTTCATCCTCTCTAAAAACAAATGAAACTACCTGCTGGGAATATTAAAAATACTCAGGGGGGTAGGGGTGCCTGGGTGGCTCAGTCAGTTGAGTTCTGACTTCAGCTCAGGTCATGGTCTCGTGGTCCATGAGTTTGAGCCCTGCATCAGTCTCTGTGTTGACGGCGCAGAGCCTGGAGCCTGCTTCAGATTCTGTGCTCCCTCTCTGTCTGTCCGTCTGTCTGTCTCTCTCTCAAAAACAAGTAAACATTAAAAAAAATACTCAGGGGGCACCTGGGTGGCTTAGTCGGTTGAGCTGCCTACTTGGGCTCAGGTCATGGTCTCATCTTTTGTGAGTTCGAGCCCCACATTGGGTTCAATGCTGTCAGCACAGAGCCACTTTAGATCCTCTGCCCCTCCCCTGCATGCACCCCCTCTCTGTCTGCCCCTCCCCTGCATGCACTCTCTTTCAAAAAACAAAAACAAAACTCAGGTATTGGATGACTACCCTGAAAGGAATATTTCTTGCCTTTTTCTGCAGAAAGTAAAGACAGTAGACTCTTTTCTATGCCTTTCCACACAGGGATGTTTTCCTGGTTGTTCATAACTGAAGGCAATTTCTGGGGAGCACCATATAGGGTTATGGAAGAATGACATGAGGTGACAGGGAAGCTCTGGGGGCAAATGTGCATTGCATTAAATGGAGAGCTCTTGCCGTATCCAGGACCACTTTGTGATCACATGCAATTGGAAGCTATTTAAAAAATAAACTAGAGCATCATAATTGCTGAATGACAACATTGCAGTTTTTGCCATATAGTGCATGTTCTGGGTTACTTCAAGAATACACATTTTCCTCTATTGTTTCTTTTCCATTAATGGAGTCATGCAGGGGGGAAAGTTTTCTGATTTGAATTAAGGCCAGGTGAAGAGAGGGAAATGATCAGTTATTTTACTTTTTTCCCTCTCCGTCTTTACCCTTATAGCTTTAATTACTCTGAGTAAGTAACTTCATACCCTATCTTCTAAGATCATTGGTGACATTATTTTCCTAAAAAATAAAAGCAAAATCAAAACAAACCCTAAATATTTTTTTCCTGATTTCGTTTTTCCCAACTCCCTCTATGATAAAGATAGTTTCCCTCCAAATATAATTATGTACTTGTTTTTGTAAAGTTCCCTTAGTTAGAGAATCTTCAGATGTACTTTTTGGCTGGTTAATTTAGTCATTGTAGATCCTTGAACATAGAGAGATGAAAAAATCATGTAAGGAATTGAATCTGAAAGTGTCTTATATTTTATTGTGAATAGATCTCAAATGCTTTATTTTTTGACAGCCCAAGATAAGGATGATGATTAGACATCTGACTTAACTATTAGAGAATTATTTTTTTAGTCTTAGGGAATTTATGGAATTCTTTCAAATGGATGTGGACAGAAGTAACTAGATTTATACCATGTTTCCCAATTTGTGATTTAAAAAAAATATGTAAAAATATACATGTATGATTTTTACATCCTTGGCCCTATATTATTTTTCATTTCGACTATAAACACTAGGAATTTTCTAGTTTGTCCAGGTAATTATTCTCTTAGTTGCAAATACTGGTAAGTAGTTTTCTTCCAATATAACTCTGAGCTGATTATTAAAAGAATATTTAAAATCATTCCATTAAAAATGATGATACAAATTTGGTAAAGTTCTTCCTGACCATCTGGGCTGTTGGAAAAGTTGAAAAATCTAGGGCACTATCAGGAATGTCACTAATAGCTAGTAATTTGAGAGTAATTTAATGTGTGAGGAATATGTTGAAAGGCTATTTTAAGTCCACATATTTCAAGTAGATTTTATTTATTCTAATCTGGGAACATATGAATTGGAAAATTCTCAAGGTAAGCCGTTGGTTGTAAAGTCTTTCATAATGATGACCATCCATCCGAATCAGCAGTCATCAGTGAGACCTGGAAATTATTGTTGAATTTAGGGAGTCCTGAGGCTCTTATATCATTCTTAAATAGTGGAAGTTGTTAGAGAAACTGCATTTAAACTACAAACACACATATATGTGTAGGATGCACAGGATGTTAGAATGGGTCTCCTCTTGTCTTAGTTTTCGCTGAGGCATCTATAGGATAGCTGTCAAAAGACCCAACTATCCCATTTGCTGAATGAGCATTTGTAGATCCTTGAACATAAAGAGATGAAAAACTCTTGTAAGGAATTGAATCTGAAAGTGTCTTATATTCTACTGTGAATAGGTCTCAGATGTTTTATTTTTTGACAGCCCATGATGATTAGACTATTAGAGAATTATTTTGGGTCTACAATATCGCATTTGCAGAATTTCAGCATGAGTCTGTTCCATGTTTTTTGCATATTTAAAAGTCAACAGGGGGTTAGAGAAGAAATTTCTTTGGAAAGAGCTATGGTCATGCAGTGAGTTGTCATCATGCTGCTGGGAGAAATAGTGGTGAGTACTGTTTTGTAACCTCGAGCCCAGAAAGGCATCATCAAGAGGACTAATCAGAGAGTTCTGAATTATGTTTCTTGCAGTTGGATGACCGAGAGGCCTGATGCCTGTGTCGGGTCTGAGGTATTTAGAGTGGCCCGTACATCAGTATCTGACTCATCCTAGGAAATCTAGAAGGGAAATCAAAGACAAGCTGGTCAGCTATGTGAGTGGTAGGACAGGTGTGCTGATGCTTGAGAATCAGTCTGCTTTTCCAGTCTTTGTCAGAGCACGAGATAGTTAAGTGCTTCTTAGGGACCAGATCCAGACTGCAGAGGACAGAGCCAATGAGTTGTTTTGAATCTAGTCCAATCTGGTAGGTGAAAGGGTCAGGGGATCAACCACAACATATGAGGTTCAAGGCAGATTGCTAGATCCTTGGGACTCAGGAAGGGGTTCACAAAGAACAACCTAGAGAAGAGTCTAGAGGTCCAATGAACTGTCTGAGAGAAGGACCCTGCAGGGACCCTCTCATTGTCTATGAAAACTCCCCAAGAAAACTCACCATCAGCTCTTACAGACATACCGATACACAGACAACTCTTTATACATATCCATGCACTACAGGCCTAGAGAGAGCAAAGCCAGCTTATAACAGAACCAGCACAAGGAAGAGCTCACCTGTCCCTTGATTTCTTCAACCTTGGAAGAGTCGGAACATTAGCTAGTAGGGTGAGGGAATGGCAGGGACAGTAGGGGGGAAAAGGAGAAAATCACCATGGCCATCATCCTATTGTAGGCTTCTAGATGGAAGCAGGGCCAGACTGGGAAGGGGAGGACAGACGTTTGCATAATACATTGTTGTGGCATTTCTGTTTATAACTTGAAGTGGTTCTAGAACTGTCTATTACCTGTGAAAAGCAAACCCATGGGCCTGCTAGAGTTTTTTTATCCAAGGGCAGAGGAAGATCATTAACACCTAATGATATACAAGTTTAGAGGGAGAGTGGGAAAGAAAATAAAAGTTTTATGTTATGAATTATGCTTGTTCAGCATACTTGTTACATAAAGGTGTATCTGTATGTTCATTTCTAAATAGCAATGATATATAGAGAGCTCCTAAGTACATGCCCAAGTGTTTAACATATATCAATAAATAGAGGCATCTATTTGGACTAACTGAATCATTTTTTCAGTAAAATAATTTGCCTTTGGAACTAACATTAATAAATTTATGTCAAAATGTCAGTATTTCAGACTATAAAGTAAGTTATTAAAAATTATTTTTCTCATTTTTTCTATTTTCTTCCTTTTCCATTTCTCCCATTTTCTATTTTCTTCCATTTCTTCCAAGGTTTAAAGTAATCAGAAAACAAAAGCATTAGGGTGGGACAGACACCTATGAGGAAAAGTGTTGGATACAATGGGGTTGTCAGAGAGAGAACAGTTCAATTTTATCTTTTTCAATCTCCCCAAACCGATCTATTCTAGAACACCTTTCCTCCAGTATAGCATTTCCTAAAATATGGTCCCCAGGATAGCAGGAGGAATTATTTGAAATAAAACTGGTTCCTAGTGAA
Organism: Prionailurus viverrinus; assembly: GCF_022837055.1. NCBI lineage: Eukaryota > Metazoa > Chordata > Mammalia > Carnivora > Felidae > Prionailurus > Prionailurus viverrinus. The sequence goes on along the minus strand of NC_062562.1, from coordinate 27,675,254 downwards.
ATATGTTTTGGAAATTCATGTCCATTTACCAAATCTTACTTGCCCTGGGATCTTCTCAAACCCTTTAGTGTATGTATATTGTGAATTTTCAAAATGGGCATATAGTGTATGACATTGTCCAAACATGTTTGATCACAGAGTATTGTTTTGGTGAGGGCCATGCTTTAGAAGCATACCTTTAAGAGTCCTGGTGGATTGTTCCAAATTTGGTAGATATTCTCACAAGTACAAACAGAATATAGATTCTAGGGGTGCCTGACTCAGTTGCTTAAGCATCCGACTTTGGTTCAGGTCATGATCTCGTGGTTCCTAAGTTCGAGCCCTGCATTGGGCTCCGTGCTGACAGCTCAGAGCCTGGAGCCTGCCTCGGATTCTGTGTCTTCCCTCTCTCTGACCCTCCCCATGCTCAAAAATAAACATTAAAAAAAAAAAGAATATAGATTCTAAATCTTAAAGGTATCAGAGGATTCAAATGAGAATTCGTAAGGACTTTTTACAGAGGAGGGAAATATATCACACCAGTGAATTTGTTCTTTCTGGTGTGGGTGACTTATTGCGGATGCCATTACCATTGACGTATGAAATGAGTATAATGGAGTGATGATGCCGAAGAAGTAAGGTGGTCATTGTTGATTTTGTGGCAGAAGAAAATATGGATATATTTAAAAATCTGTACACAAGGATATATATTCACAGCATATGCATGGACATTAAGAACACAAGTGACTTAGTTTTATTAAAATTCCTTTTTGCATTTGTGATCCTGGATCTAGGATTTAGCTTAGTACAGTTAGGATGTACTTTAGTGTTTCTTTAATAAATAAATAGTGTCTTCTGGTGTATTTTATCTTGGGTAATTTGGAATACTTACTGTGTGAACCTCTAAATCTTTCCTTGCATTGGAAGTACAGAATTTGGGGTTAGTTTTAATATGTTTTGAGAAATAACTATTCTGGCAAAATCCATCTGTCCATGTGTAGAAGTCTACACTGGAGTCAAGCTAATCAAGGTTTAAATTACTGCTCTGTTATTTATTTGGTGATTAAACTTGGGCAGATTTCTTGGTACTTCAACTCCAATTTCTTAGTTTATAACAGCATTTCTCACATTTTGCTGCAGAGATTGCTAGAACTAGAACTTGGGGCACTTGGATGGATTCCTCATTCTTCACCCCTTGATAAGCTCAGAAAAGCCTCTCTTCTTTCTACCTGATATGAGGCTCTACATAGCATTTCACTTTTAGTATGGTTTATGTGTAAAAGTTTTGAACACCATCTTCCTGCTTCTTGGATGGTCAGGATTAAATGAGGTAGATCAAGAGGGGCAAGGGTGAAGGCAACTGTTAAAAGCTTGGAAATGAATCCCAGCTCTGGCTGTGTAACCCTTAAGAAATTACCTAATCTCTCTGTGTCTGGGCAGAATAACTCATCTCACTAGATTATTGGGAGGATCATGAGATGATGTATATATATATATATAGTTGGTACATTAGCACAGCACCTGCCACATAAAATCCTCACTAGAGGTTGGTCATTGCTCTTGTTACTATTAAAACTCCTTGTCCAGTGGCTACTACATACTAACTGTTCAACAGATGTCTGCGCCCATTCATCCTACCCTTTTTGAGTGCCTGCAAGCATGGTTCACCGTGCTAAGCTTTACAGGGTTCAAGGATAAAGAAAGCGCAGAAAGAACACACATAGAAGCAGCACCTGACATAAATGGCAAATAGATTTTGAATTGGATAAAAAAATGAAGTTGAAATTTGACTAACTGGGGACACCTGTGTGGCTCAGTCAGTTAAGCATCCAACTCTTGATTTCAGTTCAGGTCATGATCTTACAGTTTGTGTCCTCTGTCCCCACCTCTCTCTTTACCCCTCCTCCCTCTCTCAAAAATAATTAAACATTAAAAAGAAAAAGAAACTTGACTAGTTTTATTAGCCATAAAAAGGTATTAAGCACCTAGACAAAAGAATATAGAAGGATGTGTTGCTTACCCTGAGAATCAATAAAATTAAGAACTCTTTTTTTTTTAAGTGGAATTGAGTTCCAATAAAAGCTCAGTGAAGAATATAGCCAATCATTCTAGATATTTGAGATTTTTGAAGTCCTTTGGGTTTTAACCCTTGTTAAAATCCCTAAAGAATTATGTGGCTACCTTCTTGCATTTAATTTTTTAAATTTTATTATTTTTTAATTTACATCCAAATTAGCATATAGTACAACAATGATTTCAGAAGTAGATTCCTTAATGCCCCTTACCCATTTAGCCCATCCCCCCTCCCACATCCCCTCCAGCAACTGTGTGTTTGTTCTCTATATTTAAGAGTCTCTTATGTGTTTGTTCCCCTCCCATTTTTACATTATTTTTGTTTCCCTTCCCTTATCATGTTTTGTCTCTTAAAGTCCTCATATGAGTGAAGTCATATGATATTTGTTTTTCCTTGACTGACTAATTTCACTTAGCACGATACCCTCCTGTTCCATCCACATAGTTGCAAATGGCAAGATTTCATTCTTTTTGATTGTTGAGTAATACTCCATTGTATATATATATACCACATCTTCTTTATCCATTCATCCATTGATGGACATTTGGACTCTTTCCATACTTTGGCTATTGTTGATAGTGCTTCTATAAACATTGGGGTGCATGTGTCTCTTCTTGCACTTTAAATGGAATCCAGAGGATGTGGTTAAGTCTTTCTTGCCTTGAGTGCCTGTAAGGAATGTCTTAGAGTGGCAGTACAAAACTAGGACTATGAGATCAAGTTGGATATAAATGAATCCTAAGCATAATTTGTACATTGCTTAAAAAAACCCTCATTAAAGATTATTTTCTTATAAGGGGTATAAGAAAAAAAGGAGAGGGGGACAATCAGATAATTGAGAGTTCCTAGTAATTTAATTCTGGAGAAAAAAACCCACAAAATTGTGTTGTATGTTAAAAGAAAACAATTGAAAAGCTCAAACTGTCCCTTGAATGGAAAAAAATGTTCTTTTATACTGAGGACTTATTTATTCAACAAGAACTGAGTGCCTCCAAATAGTACGTGAGGCCCTGGAAATGTCATGGCACATAAGGCAAACATGGTGTTTGCCATGTGCAACTAACACTTCAGTGGGGTAGACAGGCTATCAAGCAGTCATACCAAAATATGTGGAAGTGATTCCATAGAGGAAAGTTCCAGATGCTATGGAAGTATGTGTAGGAAAGTTGGGAGAGCTTCCCTTGGGAAGTGACAGTTGAGCTGAGGTAGGAGTTAACAAGAGGGGAAGGGAAGAGAGCATACTGAGGGCGGAGGAAGCAGCAGATGCAAAGCCCATGGTGGGAGGGAGCAGTGTTGGCATCACCAACAAAGACAAGCTCCCACACTCCTGGAGAGTACTGGGAGGTGCCCATGGGAAGGAAAGGAAATGCCAGTCCACAAGGGCCTAATGGGCCAGGACAAGATGATGCCCCTCCTTGTCTGGGCTTGGAGTTGCATTTCTACTTGTGGTAACTTTGTTTTGAATTCTGCTCTTTCATAAAGTGATGGTTAAATCTCTGTGGAAGATGCAATCCATTTTCTATACTTCTCTGTGCATTTAATTCAGAAATGTTTAATATGAAGGGAATTTGTTTAATTTTAGAAGTTCAAGTCTTAGAGCAGGAGTAGCTCCTTAACCCAATGCCCTGTGTGTATATTGTGAAACAGTCTTTGGTCACTCATTGTTCTGAAACCACAGGTCTGATGAATTTGAGATTTTGCCAAAATGCCATCAGTTCTATTTACAGATTTGAAGACCCAAAGTATTCCAATGTGGTATAAATCCTCCTTTTGGGTGGGGGAATTGTGCTGGTTATTCTCTACCCCATCTCCATAGTCTATTGGGCAACTATCTCTGCTCTGTCTGGGTGAGAGGACTCACCAGAAGTCTGGCCTCTATGGACTGCGTTACCTGGACTCCCATGACTGTTGCTTGTTTCAGTTTGCTTTGGTCAATGGAGATCCTGGAGAGACATGAGGGAATGGGAGGAGAGAGAGGTGAGAAGGTGCTGAGGTCTACATCCCAGCATGGATCTACCTTATGGTGGTAGTCCCCATCCCTCTTACCTCATAAGGCTCTGGTAACATAGTCTTGCCCTTTTCCCTTTTCGGCCCAGGATGGCAGAAGCATCCTGCTGCAGCTAGTTCTGGGGGTCTGGGTATCCTTAACTTATCCTTAACTACCTGCACCTCTGAGAGTAGTTCTTTCATTTAATTCTCTTCAAAGATGATTGTGACCTCTTCCTGTCAGGATTCCAACTCATACCATCATAATCTGTCTTTTGGGTACCTATCATATTCTTCCTTTCCAATACCAGGGTAGGCTTTAGGTTTAGGTAACTAAGGACCAGAAGAACATTGGATAAAAATCCCCTGGATAATATGCACTCACTTTCCTCACTTTGGACTCAAAATAGATCAGTCCCCGGAGGAAGGGCACTGTTTGTCATCATATATCTGCCTGGCTGTCATTCAGGACCTAATTGGGCTCTCTTAAATTTCATTCTATTCCTACTTGTCATGTTTCTGGACCCCTGAGAAATTTCTTGCCATGTGTGTTCAGGAACAGAGCATTTTGATGCTGTAGATATTTTGATCTTTAGAGCACAAAGAAGAAGATTTTGGTCACAGGCACAGTAGACATCTTCACACGCTCTTTGATCCTGTATGACATCCCTGAACCTTGCCCTTGCTTTTAATTTATCTTTACTTTTTAAAATATACATGAATATTTTCATAATTGATTCTTACTTTTCAAAATATACATGAATATTCCATAAAATATATGTAAATAATATAATATATATTATGTGAATATTATAATATATAAATATATATATGTATTATACACATATTATACATATGTATATATTTACATATATATATATAAGTAAGAGTCAAGAGAATAGTATAATGGACTCCCATGAGCCTGTCGTCCAGCTTCCATGATGATCAACATCCCATCATCGAGTACACATGCATATTTTTTTCTGTAATATTTTATAGTGAATCCTGTTCACCATATCATTTCACCTATAAATACATTTTTGTGTTTCTTTAACAGATAAAGAATTCAAAAGAAACTATAGCACACATGCAGTGAAGTGAACAATGATTCTTTAATATCTAATAATCCATGTTCAGTTTTCCTCCATTCCCTCAAAATTTTTTTCAGTTGAAATTTTCAAATCACAAGCCATAAAACATCTTCACATTGAATATGATAGCTATGTCTCTTAAGTTTTTTTAATTCCTAGAAGTCACATACTTTTAATTTTTTTGAATTACACCAAAAAAATACCAGAAGTGCACACATTAAGTGATCAATGAATGTTTAAAAATGAACAGCCCATGTGACTACTACTTAGATAAAGATATAGAACATTACTAACACCTAGACATTTTCCAGTCATTACATGTACACCTGCGTTCCAACATAGCCATTGTTCTATTATCATAGATTGATCTTGCCCATTTTTTCACATTATATAAATGCAATCATACAACATGTCATATTTTTGGTCTGGCTACTTTTGGGGAAATTCAACCACTTTTTAAAAAATCAATTTACTGAGATATAATTTGTATATAATTAACTGTACCCATTTATAGTGTGTATAGTTCAATGGATTTTAAAAGAAGTATGCACCCATGAAACTACCTATGCCATCAAGATATGGAGCATTTCTGTTGCCATGAAAAGTTTACTCATGTCAGATTGCAGTTATTCCCTCCCACTGGACCCAGCTTTCAGGCAACAATTGATTTGTTTACTATCATCAGAGATTATTTTTCATTTTCTAGAATGTTTAATAATTGAATCATACAATATATACTCTTTTATGTCTGGTTTCATTGACCATAATGATTTGGAAAGTCATGTAGGTGTTTGCAAGTATTAGTAGTTTGTTTCCTTTTATCACTCATTGGTATTCCATTATATGGGCATTTTACATTTTGTGTTATTCATTCATTCATTCTGTGCATGCATTTGTTACTGTTTACTTAAACGTTGTTTACAGATTTGGATTATTTTGCATGAAACTGCTTTCATTTGCATGAAACTGCTTTCATTCAATATTCATTTATTGAATGAATATTTGTGCACAAATATTTGTGTGGACATACTTTCATTTCTCTGGATAAATAAAAACTTTACAGTGAAATGCCTGAGTCATATATTATGGATATTTGTAAAATTTTAAAGAAACTAACAGTTTTTCTAAAGTGGTTGTACCTTTTTTTTTAAATTCACACTATCCCTTTATGAGCATTCCAATTGCTCTACATTCTTGCAAACCTTTGGCAAGGTCACTCTTTTAAATTTTAATTGTTCTAATGGGTGTGTATAGTTATCTCTTTGTGGTTTTGGTTTGTGATTCTTGATGATATTGAACACCTCTTCATGTAGTTATTTGCCATTGATATAATTTCTTTTGTCCAATGTTTTCAAATATCTGGCTTTGTTTTCTCCTTTTTTGTTGAGTTGCAGGAGTTCTTTATGTATTCTGGATACAAGTCCTTTCTCACATATGTATATTGCAGATATTTTCTTCTGTTGCAGGGCAGTGACTTTTAAAATGCAGAAGTTTTAAATGTTGGTCTATTATGTTTTTTGATCCTTTCTAAGGAATCTGAGTCTACTCCAAATATACAAATATTTTTTCCCATGATTTCTTCTAAATGTGTGGTCTATGATCTATTTTGAGGTAATATTTGTATATGGTATAAGGTAAGAGTCAGTATTCTTTCCTCTGGCCTTCCCCCCAGTATGAATATCTAGTTCTAGCACTATTTACCAAAAATATTCTATTCCTTCATTGAATTGCCCTGACATCTTTGTCAAAAATCGATTAACCATTTATGTGTGGGTCTATTTCTAGACTATCCATCTGTTTACTTGATTAATTTATCTCTTCTTTCATTAATAACACACAGTTTTGGTTAGTGTGGCTTTATAGTCAGTCTTAAAATCAAGTAGTTTGAGTTCTCCAATTCTGTACTTATGTATTAAAATTGCCTTTGTCTGTTTTAGTTCATTTGCATTTCATATAAATTATAATCAGTTTGTCAGTTTCTACAAAAAGTCATGTGGTTTTGATTGGAATTGCATTGAATCTTTAGATTGAATTGTGAGAGAAATGCCATTTTGACAATATTGAATCTTTCAATCTCGAATATACTAAATCTTACCATTTATTTAGTTCTATAATTTCTTTTTACAATGTTTTGTAGATTTTAGTGCAAAGGTCTTACATGGATTTCATGTTTTGGAGTGGCATAGTAATGGAATTATACTTTTAGTTTTATTTTCTAATTATTCATTGCTTATGTTAGAAATAGTATTGGTTTCTGTATGTTGCCTTCATTACCTTTGACTTGTTAAATTCATTTATTAGTTCTCTTAGTCTTTTTGCAGTTGTTTAAGCTTTTCTACACACATGATCATGTCATCCATAAAGAAAGACAGTTTAACATTCTTTCTGATGTTTACTTAAAGTTTGTCTTTTGTGATTTATTTTATTAATCCAGTCTGACAGTCTGTCTCTTAAGTTCTTATTTTGGTTTTAGGAAACCTATAATACATTCATTTGCCACCTATACTGTCTCCTCTTCTGTGTTATTGTTGCTGTGTAATGCAATCCCACCCCAAGACATTTTTACTTTAAACGATCTTATTTATTTAGCACTTCCCCACATATTTACCCCAATCTGGTACTCTTCACTGCATTCCACATTCTGTGCTTTCATCTGGGAATGTTTTCTTCTGCCTGAATAATTCCCTCTAGTTCCTGTTAGTATTTTCTTTCATGTAGATTTTATTATCTTCTTTCAGAGAGATGTTAATTTTCTGTCAGGTGGATGCGGTATGAACGGGTCATGTTGATCTAATCAACAAATGAGATTTTTTTTTTTTTTCGAGGTTGTGACTGGTTTATTTCCCATTTGTTCTAACAATTCAAGTCCTCAGAGTTTCTTAGCTGAGTGTCTGGGATGTTTACCGTGGTCCTTTGTCCTTAGCAGGTTCTAAATTCCAGTGTTTGTCTTCCAATCATTTCTGGATTGACAAAATTATTCCTAAGCTATTTAGTCTCTTAGCAACTGATTTTTGCTCAGCTTCCCCCCCCCCCCCCCACTCCACACATTTGTAGCTTAGGGATGTGCACATATCTGGAGGGGATATTTGAATTGGGAATTTTGAGGTCACTTCTCTGTGGTCCCCCTTTCTCAGAAATCTTAGCCCCTCAAGTCCTAGCTGCTGCTTCTATAGCCCTTAACTTCAAGTTTTATCTCTTCAACACAGAGAAGCTGCTGCAAGCTATAGGTTGCTGCTTTCTACTTGGTGAATATCCCCACAGTGCAAATTAACAGATGCCCTTAGGATAAAAAAGCTGCTGTAAATATAGGGCTGACTTTAATGAGCTTTCATTTCCTGCTTAAATCCTGGTTGCCTTGGTGGTTCTCCAATGCTTTCAAACAGTCTTATTTTTTATTCCATGCATCATTATGATTGTTTTCTGCTGGAGGATTAGTCTGATATAAGTTGCTCCTTCAGAGCCAGAAACATAACTCTTCCTTCCAGCCATGGTTTAAGAAAGGCACCTTCCACCACCATTTTTAAAGATGCCATTTGTTGAAAAAAAAAATAGGCCCTTTTTTCTCCATTTTTTCTCCTACATTTTGGATTGCTAATTATTTCCTTCTGATGCCATTGTTTGAATGTTTCTTTATTGCTCATATTTGTAATAGATATTTAGTTATATTTAGAGGTTGTTAGGTAGTAACATATCATAGGGGACACTGTATCTCCTACTGCATCACACCATGAGCCATAAAATACAGTGGTTCCCAAACTTGGCTTCACATTGGAATCATCCAACAAATGTTTAAATAAAGGGGAGAAAAAAAACCTGATGCTTGATTACTATCCCAGACATTATGGTTTAATTGATATGGAATGTGACCTGAACATTGGGATTTTTAAGAGCTGCCCCTGCCTCCTTCCCTGGCCAAGTGATGTTAATGTGCTTCAAAGTTTGGGAAACACTGATGTAATGTCTGGTCATTCCACTTTTAGTTAGTTTATGATTGACTTATAGATTCAGGTGTTGTTAGTCTGATCCCTTCAATATCAAGTTCCCTATCAAGCTTTAAGCTAATGTTTTAGGAGCCATATATGGTGGTTGCCTAGAACCATTATTTCATTAAGAGTTGCAGATGGTGATTTTCTAATGGTCATTCCTCATGCTCATATTAATGTGGTTCCTTTATATGGAACTTTTGATTCCTAAATGTGGTCCATACAGGAAAGTTAGGGTAGATGTTTAGCCATTTTCCTTTATTTATATATTTTCTGAATTGTGAGTTGGTACCCTAACAACTTCTAAAGGTGACCAATGATTATTTTTCATACCATTATGAACTCATGGATTTTTATGCATTAGATCTGTTTCATTCTACCACCTTCAAAGTTCTTTTAATGTTGAAATTGATTGATCTTTGGTCAGTAGGAGCCCCTTTCAAGTTGGCTCCGTCCTTTTGACATGACTCTAGTAGGCTTTGATAGCTTCCTATGACAAACTTTCCTCATTCATCGTGTCCATTTCCTGTGTCAGATCTGCAATCTGCCATTTCTTCAAGAATCCCTGGTTTCTTTCAGTGAAAGGAAGTACTGAAGAGACCAAAATAGAGGAATTAAGTACAACCTTCTCCTTAACCCTCAGCCTTTTCCTCCTTTCTCCCAGTTTATTTGGCCAAGATTCATAATAACAACATTCTTATTATTCCTGTTCTATCACATATTGCATGTGTGTCTTAGGGTACTTTACTTCCCTGTGCCTATGATCTCATCTGTAAAGTGGGGATAATAATTGAAATAACTCCGGCATAATTCTTGCAATTGGTTTTTTAATGGAGGGCCAACAGGATCACTCAGTGGGGGTTGCAGTAGTAGTAGTAGTGATATAGCCATAATGGTAGTAGTGATGGTGGCAGTTCCTTTTTTCTACCAATTATTATGTGCCTACCATGTATAAGCATTGGGCATAGGCAATAGGAATAATGGGAGGAGGAGGAAGAGGCCTCATACCAGTAGTAGTCTTTTATTTGTTTCAATAAGTAATTATGTGCAAGGTACCACGCTGGGCACTAGGGATGCAATGAGAGTTAAGACAGGTATAGTCATTGTCTTCCAGGAGAAGGACAAAAAACAAGTAAACTGGCAAATAAAAATTATTATTATTGATCCAAATTATTCCCTTAGACATTTCTCCAGGTTGAGGACTAAACTTCCAAATAGTTTCATGCCACCATCACAATGACTGCCTCACAGTGGTGCTATCAAAACAGCCATATTGAAATGTCTTCTGTCCAAGTGTCCCATTCATATTGCTGAGTCACTGCATTTTTTTCCTAAGTGCCTTTCCCCTGATGAGAATGATTTTTAATGAAGGGAGTCGCTGGCCATGGTTCAGAGGATCGAAACTGGGCCTTCCTTCTTCTTTTCTTTCCCTGGTGCTGCCCGGATTCCCAGGGAGCAACTGACTCATTCCCAAGCAACTCCTCCCCTCCTTGAAATGGAAAAGTGCTCTTCCCCTGGGCCTTGCCTCACAGGAGTGGAAAGGTGCCATCAAAGGGGGAGTTTGTACAGAACCCCGAAGTGGGAAGCCACTTGGCTCTCTCTTTCACTTCAGAGTGAAAATGAGGTCACAGGATGTCCCCTTCCGTGAACAACTGAATAAAAGACCAAGGGAAAACCTCCTCGTGGCCTACAGCTAAAAGTGTTCTCATACTGTGAAGGAGTCACTTTTTGGCTCTTTGTGCAGTGGCCAAAAGACTGTCTCAGCAGGGTAGGAGTGCGGGAAGCCAGCAAGGTGAGATCCCTTATTCTCCTCTCATACTTAGGGAGATGCTTACTTTCTCCACCTGGAGAGAGTCTCTTCAGTAGAAAAGGAATAACATAGATTTTTCAGCTTCTCGTCATTCCTGGTCCTTTGCTTCTTTTCTGACTGAATTACAATTGCCCAGACTTCTGCCTCCTCTTGGTAAGTAGACCAATACATAGGAATTAATCCAACTACCTATTGTGGCCAGCAGACTGTTTTAGCTGTAAGAGGTGCCCTACATCTGGTCTTTACCCTCAAAGATCTTGTTGTTCAGAGCAGAGGTAAAATTTGTTTATTCCACAAATCTTAACTGATTCTGCACAGGATTCCAGGACCAAAACAAAAACCCCAAAGTATTTGCAATCTGTCCCCTTAAAGTTTACAAACCGTCCCCTTGGGTATTTTACCCTAAGGCATGCCCTTCCATGGTATTATGGTCCTAAGTATAGGTTTTGTGTTAGGAGGCCTTGAGCTCAAATTCTGCCTTTGCAGATTACTCTGCAATCCTAGACAAGTTGCTTTACTCCTCTGAACTTTAGTCTTTTATCTGTCGCAAGAAAATGCTAAGTGTCAGTCAGATACCATACATTTATGGAGTGTCTGTGATGTTCCAGGAACTTCCTCCTTAGGTACAAGGGATGGAGTCCGGTAACAAACATACACAAAAATAAATGAGATGGTTTCAAATCTTGTTAAAATCATAAAGATAGATAGATAGAGCAGGGTAGCTGTGGAGGGAGTGAGTAGCTGTGGAAGTGGTTGTGTGTAAAAAAAAAAAAGTTCAAGAAGGAGGGGGTGGCCAATTGTCAAATGCTGCTAAGTGGTTAAATGAAGAGAGACCTGAAATTGGCCCCTGGCTTTGGCAAGAGGTGGTTTGTTGATGACTTGTACTAGGGACATGCTATGAGTAGCCTTGAGTCTTTATATATTCATAATAAAGGGAGCATACATGGTGATTCTGGCTTTTTAAAGAATCTAAAGTGATGCTTTAAAGGAAATGGATCCTATAGTCAGGCTGAATGTAAGAACATTTGTAAAGAATTTTGAATTTCCGACAATAAATCAATCGCATTACAGATAATAGGGGGAGACTAATGGCTGGCTACTAACTACTTTTTTAGGTTGTATTACTAAACTCTGCCGCAGCTTACCCAAATTGTCTTTCTCTTGGGGTGCCATTAAAACCATTTTTTTAAATTAAAATCTTGTTATGACTGAGAGCACAAAAATGACCAAGTCAGAACAAATCCCGATGACTTTTAAACATACATCAAAGCCAATGTTTACAAGCAGCATTTAGGGCTAATTAGGATGGCCCACTCTGGGTTTCTGGCACAGAGACGTGTGCTACTGAAATTCTTTTCCCCTTTTCCATTCATCACAGAGATGTTTTCATCTTGTTGCTCATCTGCAGCCATCAGAGGAAACTCTGGCCACACAGCGCGGCCTCACTGGGAAGAAAAAGCCAGTGTCGTTTCCCTGGGATAGGATGGGGAAAAAAGCAGCCAACTCCTATTGATTCCCATTTCTCAGACAGAGTGATGCCTTTAACACTGTGTAATGAAAGTTTTTATATGTGAGAGGGATTACCAACTTCGGGCTGTTATTGTCCTTTGATGTGCCCCAGAAATATTACAGTAGAAGTTATTAAAGAATAAATTGTGGACACAGACTGCTTTGCCCAAGCCACTTGTCGCTTTGGCCCTGGTCGATTTATGTGGCAGCAAATTTTCCCCTCCTCCTCCTCCTCCTCCTCCTCCTTCTCAAATTTGTTAGCTTTTGGAAATGTTTCTCTGTTTTGGGTTTTGTTTGTAGAGAGAGCTGTGAGAGTAGATTGACAACATTTATCAGTTCAGAAAATGAGTGAAGCCTTGAAAATTAGTAACTGTACCAACCCATTTGTGTAGAACGTGCACATCTCCTCACAACCCCCAACGTCAGCTTTTGCCCATTTTACAGGTGAGGAAAGTGAAGCTCAGAGAAGTCAGGACTTGGCCAATGTCACAATACTAATTGGATGCCCAGTGGACGGGATGAAATCGGCTCACACTACTTGGAGTCTGGTATTTCCACTTAGAGCACAGCTGTCTCTGTGTCCACCCGGAGGAAGGTTAAAATTGTTTAAAGCCTGGAAAGTGATGAAATATGAGGAAATCATGTGCTGGGAGACCAAGCATTCCCCAGCTTCCCACTGAACCGGAAATTGTTGGGGCACCACTCTGGGCCCGAAACCTTTCCCTGGCAGCTGGGCTTGGTGTCCTCAGAGGCGTGCTGTGGCTCGTGGTGAAATCGTGCAGATGGAGACGGGACCGTGTTCAGGTGTGGGCTCATGGTTTCCCCTCGCTTACTCCCAAAAGCTGCATGACTGTGTTCCTGGGGAAGCTGAAGGTTTGTCAGGGGTCAGCTAGCATTTCTGAGTAGCTCTCCAGAACGCGAGGAGCGTACATCTCCCTTTCCCAAGTGATGGCAGACATAGTTACTGCAAAATAGCTCAAAAGATTTTTCTAAATTTGGATTGCTTTATCTGGCAACTTTTAGTAATCTGAAGGACATGACCCAATTCCGTCTTTCTTATAATTCTGTTTTGATCCTTGATTATATAGTTTCTCAGGTCAAGAGGGTTGCAAGTATGTAAATATTACTTCTTTATACTTAAGTACAATTATTATTAATTGTATTTTTTTAATGTCTTATTTATTTTTGAGAGAGAGAGACAGAGTACAAGCAGGGGAGGGGCAGAGAGAGAGGGAGACACAGGATCCGAACCAGGCTCCAGGCTCTGAGCTGTCAGCACACAACCTGACATGGGGCTCGAACTTGTGAACTGCGAGATCATGACCTGAGCCACCCAGGCGCCACTATTAATTGTATTTCTAATGGTAACTAATGTTGATTATGTGCTAACTGTGGGGCTAGGTATTATGCTAACAGCTTTACATACATCATGAGATGTAATAGTTCTGTGATATGGCATCTTTTATTATTTTTCTTATACAGATAGAGAAACTGAGACTCAAGGAGGTTAAGTAATTTGCCCAGAGTATACAGCTAGTTAATGATGTGATCTGGATGTGGAGTCAGGTGGTATGACTCCTACCTCATGTTCCTAACCACCATGCCTACCACCCTGCCATCTTAGTGCAGGTTAATAAGTTATCTGTGAGGATATTTTGAGCACATTTTCTTCCTATGAGTTAAAGCCATTTTATTTATTTATTTTATTCCTGGAGATTGATTTTCATTTTAGGTTTGTGTTAATCTACATTTGGCATTTTCCAGAGGAGGCAACGAAACCTCAGAGAACTAGAATGTCAGCACAATGGCCAGGTCTTTGTACCCACTCCATCTTTCTTCTCTTCTATTTTGCTCGCAGGACATCCACTACTCAGAAAGAGAGAGAGTTCAAGGTCAAATTTCAAGGTTCTGTGTTATTGATAACTTGCTTAGTGTTCCAAGGCTATAGAAGCTGTGGTTCTTTGCTTTCTGGGGGTCTCGAAGGAAACTCTGTTATACTTTCTGAGAAGATGGTGAGGGAAATGAACAGGCTCCTAAAAGAAAGAGAACTTTCTTTTTAACTTTTTCCTAGATGACATAGAATATTAGAAACAAGGCTTATTCACACTGAGGTGTGTACATGGGTTGAGAAAAAGATAAAGATACCAACAGGTATCTTTACATATATATGTATTAGCTTGTTGTAGATATGCTATACATAAATTATATAAATTAATATATTAATAAATAGAAATTATCCCCAGGGAGTTCTTTTGATCAAGCTGAGACACTTCGGATGTACTTTTCATCTGATTAATCTTGTCTGTAAATCACATCTGAAAGTCAGGACCTGAATTTTGTGCCATTGTCACTACATTTTGACCCTGAGGAAACTGTGTTTTTGCCCCACATTTGGAGAAGCGGTGCCTTCCTACACAACACCTGTTTATTCAGGTGAATCAAGACATCTGTGTGTGCCCAAACCAAAGACTTTGAGCCATCTGGTCATGGGCCCAGTGCAACTTTCACTTTGGAGTTAAGACAGTTGTGATATTTTACCTGTCTGAGGAGATGTGCAGGTATATAAAACGTGTGCTGAAAGTGGTTTCTGTGGGGAAAATGGTCTTTCAATCTTCCGTGGTACTTGAGAGATCAGAAGTCCTGCCAGAAATCAGAGAAGTCATCGTCACGCATCGTTTTCCGTGGCTACTAGCCAGTCTTAGAGGACCCAACAGTTTGAGAATTAGGTAGTCCCTTGCAGATGCTTGTAGCTGTCAGCATGATTTCCCCCCATTGCTGGAAGTTCACAGTTCTTTTCTGATGATAAAAAACAGCCCTGCTTCCCCCAGTTCTCCCCAACCGTGATCAACACATTCTGGTTGAATCTAGAGGCTTTGGCACAATACTTTCAATTTTAGAAGTTCTACCCATGGTGTTCAGTTTATGTGTCTCTAAATCCTACTAGAAGATGCTGCTGATTTGCCCAGGTCTGTGTGACTGTGTAATACAAACAATTCCAAGCAACAGCTACTAGTTTTCCATGCTTCCTCACGGAGGAAGCTGGGTTTTTGCGGTACACAATGTAATTCATTGTTTGCCATGCAAATGAGGAGAGTCATAGTTTTAAGATTGTTCTGAAGGAAAGGCACACCCTCTGCATAAGTCGTTGTCTGGGGGATGCTGTGTGACACACGCACGTGGTGGCATATGGTGGTGGTGGGTGGACCGGGGCCCGGTAAAACTTCGGAGACTATTTGATGGATTTCTTTAAGACTCTGAATTAGACAGTACCTCAGGAGATGAAAGCAGGGCATTATTCATAAGTTGTTCTCCCCTGCTAACTTCCACATTCTCCAAGGGTTAATTAATTTTTTTTTTCTTTATCCAGGGAACCCATCTCTGGGTTAGGTTTATGACAGGCTGATGGATGGACAGGTCGGGCAAGCGTAAGCATTTTTGCCATCTACCTTCTGTTTTTCTGCTTGGATCCTCCTGGTGTAAATCAAGATAATAATGAAACAGTGTAGGGGTGTTGGAAAGGCAGGCCCCTATTTTTAGGCTCCCTGGAAAATTTTCCCTTTATTTGATTTTGGTGGCTTCAGTCATTTCTTCTAATACAGTTTCATACAAATGTAATCTGGCTTCCCCAGCCTAGTACAACCCAAATCAAAATGATATTATGCCTTTTCACAGCTGTAAATCCTTCCTCAAATTAAGGCTCTCAAACCTAATCTGCTAGAGGTCTACGGAGGAGGAGGGGAGCCCCAGTACCCCACTACGAACAGCATTAAGCATCTAATGACAACTTGACAGAGACTTTTATCTTTTGTCCCTGTGAAATAAAATCTTCAAAGTTATCTGGCTTTTCTTTGAAACTTAGCACAGGCTGTACTTGGCCAGGTGTCTCAAAGCTGATACCAAGAGGGCAAAGATTGAGAGCTGTTTTTTACCCACTTCTTTCTGGGCTGCCTTTTTTTATGACCTGGGAGGAAGTGAGGGTAAAATCTGAGATGTGGCTGCTTTCCAATAAGGTTAAAGACACAGAGTCACAGAATCCCAACAGAGACTAAAGCAGGAGATTGATGAATTAATTGAACCTACCAATTAACCAATGGATTAATTACTCTGTGCAAAGCAGAGTGAGATCAAGATAGGATGGGGTGGGAGGGGATGTTGGGCAAATTATAGGTGGCTAGAAAGATCAGAAAGCCAGAGATCTAGAGGAGGTGAAGTTCCTGGCAAAGCTCAACTGATGATGTTAGGTACGTAAGTAGGGGACCTGGCCAGGTCTGTAGGCAGGACTGGTGTGGGGCTTGCTATGTAGGTGGACTTTAATACATAAGAGAGACACTGAGCCAAAACCTTAGAAATTTAGAACAGAGTTTCCAAAGAGGGTTCTTGTGGTGGTTCGATGCTACCGTTTTACCATTATTTCAGGAATTTTCTAGGGCTTCTAGACCTAGTCATCTGAAGGCAGGGCTCTGATGGCTTTGGGAAGAGATCTGATTCTCTCAGATCAAAGTAAGAGAACAAGCCTGCATCCTCTGATCAGCCAGGGTATTGCTAGGCGTTTGGGTCTTCCTGTGTACCAGGTGTGGGCTGATTTTTCAGAACCGTTTGCTTTCTTTTCAACAGCATCGCCTTGTGGAGTCAACTTCCTCACACTGCTTTTCATTCACATAACTGATGTACCACACTCTGTTCTATGGTGTCAGCTACACATGCCAGAATATACCCCTTGGGTTTCCTGAGAAAATGAGCACAGACCTCCTGACGAGAAGACTCTTGGGTTATTTTATCAATACACAGAATCCTTTAACATAGGTGTCAGGGTCCCAGTTTGAACCACTCTTTGGGAGGATACTTTCAGAAATGTACCATAAGACAAACTATTCTCTCATCACTTCCATCCCTCAGGCAGCCAGTAAGGCAAAGGAAAAGGAGCAGATTACTGATACTATCATTCATTTGAAAAATATTTTCATTTGAAAAATTTGAAAAAATGTTTCAAGAGCAGCTATGAAGTATCTGGCAAGCCAGGTACTGTTTTAGGATCTGAGAATACTTGGTGAATAAAATAGATAGCGTTCCTGCTCTCATTGATGGTCCTATTGTCAACTTTAAATGGGTTTTGTGTTTTAAAGATTGCAAGGAGCCTGGTGAATAAAATAGATAGCGTTCCTGCCCTCATTGATGGTCATATTGTCATCTTTAAATGGGTTTTGTGTTTTATTTTATTTTATTTATTTTAATTTTTTAAATGTTTATTTCTGAGACAGAGAGAGACAGAACATGAGTTGGGGAGGGGCAGAGAGAGAGGGAGACACAGAATCCAAAGCAGGCTCCAGGCTCTGAGCTGTCAGCACAGATCCCAACGCGGGGCTTGAACTCACAAACTGTGAGATCATGACCTGAGCCGAAGTCGGTCGCTCAACCGACTGAGCCACCCAGGCACCCCTGGGTTGTGTGTTTTAAAGATTGAAAGGATTTGGGCTTCTCGTCATGAGGGATGAAGAATGTATAGGCACATTATAGCAGCCAGCTAAGGCAACAGAAAGGACAAAGGAAAAACAGGAAAGGCATTATTTTGGAATGTGACCAGTGACAGTTACTTGGCTTTAAGGGACAAGAACTTATCAGAGAAGGGTACATTTGGCTAATCATTAGTTTTTTTCCCCCCCTTTGAGGGAAAAAAATCTGCTTTAATATTGGGCATGAGTTTGGTCATGCTAAGCTAGCCTCTGCTTTGATAATAAGCAACTTCTAAGTCTCCAAGCTTAAAGAGAAGTTTATTGGAGTTCCATTTCTGAAATGACAGTGTGAGGCAGTTCACAGACCTATTCCCCAGCAAAACGACCATAACTGGTAAAAATGATAAAAAGAAACCCAACCATTTAAAGTCTCTGGAATTCTCCTAACCATATGCAGCAAACGAATATTTAAGAAAATATACTAAATCTTGATAAGAGCAGCAAGGGTCTATGGCATTTGAACCATGACCTGCTCCTCCTCCTCCCCACCGCATTCTATCCAATGCAGCCAGATGGAAGCTCCATGTTGGGCAGATGGAGCCAAGATAGAGCTTACTTTCCCGTTAGTTCTCACTCAAGGGATGTGGTGTCTCATTAAAAGGGGCAGGCCACCAGCATTTCTCATCCCATCCAGGTCTGAGTTACAGAAGCTAAATTCCTGGTGAATGTAGCTAACAGGTTAGAGACCACTTTCGTTCACCCAGCCCATACACATGGGATGGACATTCTACCACAGGTATGGCAGCTGAGAGTACTGAGATACAGATTACCCTTGCTTAGCTTCCTGGAAGGGGAGAGGTTCCATTCTGGGAGAGGCAAATCAAGAATACCAAAAAATGACCACCTCTAACCAGTACCCTGCTCACAAAGCAAGGGTGTCATTCCATTCCCCAGTTCCAGAGCAGTAGCTCAGAGATTTGCTAGGGAGAGAGGCAGGCTAAAAGAAAAGAGAGCTCTAAAACTCAAACCAAAGGAGCTCAATTGATATGAAACAGTGTGGGGAATTTCAAGTCTAAGGGTGCTCTCCAAACCAACAGAGACTGTGGTGATAAGCAGTTAAGAGAAGGTTCATAACTCAATGTTAGCAGTAGCCTAACCATACCTCACTTAGTTTACCAGATATTATCAGGGAAGATCTGTCTTCCTGAAGCCAGAAAAAAATAAAAAGAAAAACAAAAACACCAAAACCCAACAAAACTGGCCTCAAAAGTATCCCCCACCCCCAGCAAAAGAGTCTGAATTTAATTGGATCACACTGTGGAGCAATTTATGCCCCCTCCTGGGGTGTTATCAAACCTAATAGGACAAGCAGCTGGAAATTAGTGAAACCTAATGGTGGGATGTGATAGTGAATGATGCAGACAGTTTAGGAGATCACGGGATAAGAGAAACAGATGAGGGAAAAAAGTCAAAAAGAACCTTGAATGCACAGTCTTCTCCAGTGTACATGGAATGTTCTCCAGGTACATCATAAAACAAGCCTCAAAAAATCTAAAAGGTTGTAAATTATATAAAGTATGTTCTTTGGGCACAATAGTGTAGAATTACAAAACAATAAGAGAAATTTATGAAATTCATAAATACATGGAGATTAAACAGTATACTTTTAAAAAGCCAATGGGCCAAAGAAGAAATCATAAGGGAAATTACAAACAAAACAAAACAAAACAAAACCTTTTTGATAAGTGAAGACACAGCCTACCAAAGCATATGGAATACTACTAAATGCTTTGAGGGAATGTAGATAGCTCTTAACATTTACATTTACATTATATATATATATATATATAAATATATATATATATATTTTATATATATATATTTATATATTTATATATATATTTTATATATATATTTTATATATATATAAAGATCTCAAATCAGTAATCTATTCTTTCACCTTAAGAAATTGCAGAAACAAAAGCAAAATTAACCCAAAGTAAACAGAAGGATAGAAATAAGGATTAGAGCAGAAGTAAATAAAATAGAAAATCAAATAAGCAAAATTTCTTTCTTTGAAAAGATCGGCAAAAATGACAAACCTTTTTCTCAACTGACCAAAGAGAAAAGAGAGAAGACTCAAATTACCAAAATCGGACATGAAAGAGGGGGCATTACTACTGACCTTATAGAAAGAAACAAGTATTATAAGGTAATATCATGAACACATGTATGCCAACAAATTAGATGAAATGCACAAAATGCTCAAAAGATAAAAACTGCTAAAACTGACTCGAGAAGAAATATGAAATAGGAGTAAACTCATAACAAGTAAAGAGATTGAATTAGCAATTTAAAAATGACCCACCAAGAAAAACCCAGGCACAGATAGCTTTACTAGTGATTCTACCAAACATTTAAAAAGAGTTAACACCAATTCTTCATACACTTTTCAAAAAATGAGAAGGAAAGTGCACTTTGTCTGCATTCTATGTGGCCACTATGAAGATGTGACAAAGAAAGAAATCTACATACCAATATCTCTATGGGATACAGACACAAAAATCCTCAACAAAATACTAGCAAATCAAATCCAGTAACATCTAAAATGAATTATACATCATGACCAAATGGGATTTAATGCAGGAAAGCAAGTTTGGATAAATATCTGAAAATCAATTAGTATAATATACCGTATCAGTAGAATAAAAGGAAGCACATTATTATATGAATAGATGCAGAGAAAAATATTTTTAAAAAGTACTTCTTTATAATAACAATAGTCAATAAACTATGATAGTAGGGAACTTCCTTAGCCTGATAAAGAGCATATGCTAAAACCTCACAGTTAACATCATAATTAATGGTGAAAGACTGAATGCATTTCCTCTAAGATCAGGAAGGAGACAAAGATATTTGCTCTCATCACTTCCATTCAATATTGTACTGGAGGTTATAGTCAGGGCAGTTAGGCAAGAAAAAGAAATAAAAAGCATCGAGATTCAGAATGAAGAAAAGCTATTTCTTATTTGCAGATGACATGATCTTGTATGTACCAATCCTAAGTATCCACTAAAAAACTATTAAAAGTAGTAAACAAGTTCAGAAAATTTGCAGGATACAATATCAATATACAAAAACAATTGTATTTCTATACTCTGGCAAATGAACAATAAGGAAAAGAATTAAGAAAAAAAATTATTTACTGTGACATCAAAAAGAATAAAATACTTAGGGATAAATTTAACAAAATAAGTGTAAAATTTTAGTCTGAATCTATATAACATTGTTGAAGAATCATGTATTGGAAGTAATAGTGTTGAAATGGCAGTAGTCCCTGAAATGACCTACAAAATGAATGCAGTCCCTATCAGAGTCCCAGCTGGCTTCTTGGCAGAATTGACTAAAATAATGATGAAGGACTTCTTGATTTCAAAACTCACAAATCTATAGTAATCAGGATAGTGTGCTACTGGGATAGACATATAGTTCAATGGAGTGGAAGTGAGAGTCCAAAAATAAACCCTCATGGTTACTGTGAATGATTATCAACTAGTCTGCCAAACAGTTCAATAGAGAAAGAATAATATTCTTCACAAATCATATGTACAAGTGTATATCCACATGCCAAAGACTGAAGTTGGAACCCTACCTCACACTGTATTCAAAAATTACCTCAAAATTGATCAAAGATCCAAATGTAAAGGCTAAAGATGTAAAACTCTTAGGAGAAAACATAACCATGAGTCTTCTTGATTTTGGATTAGGCAATGATTTTTTTTGATATATTAAAAGCATTAGCAACAAAAGGAAAAATAGATGAATATCATTGAAATTAAAACTTTTGTCCTTTAGAAGATTCCATCAAAAGAGTGAAAAGATGGTCCACAGAATAAGAGAGAATACTTACACATGATATATCTGGTAAGGGAGTTGTATCTAAATATATAATGTAATATATATGCATTATATATATTACATATAATATATATGTGTGTAGTATATATTTATGTGAAATCTATAAAATATCAAATATATATAATAATTTAGAGACAACCCAATTAAAAATGGTCAAAGGACCTGATTAGATATTTATCCAAAAAGGATATATAAATACTCAATAAGATCATGGGAAGATGCTTAAAATTATTAGCTATCAAGGAAATGCAAATCAAAACCACAGTGAGACAGCACATCACACTCACTGGAATGGTTATAAACAAAAGGAGGATGTAGAGAAATTGGAACCCTTATACACTGCTGATGGGGAAGTAAATTGGTGCAGAAACTTGGGAAAACAGTTACTAAAGAGGTTAAATATAGTGATATCATATAGTTTAATAGTTCCACTCCTAAATATACATTCAAGAGATATGAAAATATGCATGCATACAAAAACTTGTACATGAATGTTCATAACAGTATACTTGTCAAAAAGTAGAAACAACTCAAGCATTCGTCAACTGATGAGTATGTAAATAAACTGTGATATATCTTTTCAATGGAATATTATTTGGCAATAAAAAGAAATTAAACACTGATGCTTACTACAACATGGATGAACCTTGAAAACATTATGTTAAGACAGAGAAGCTCATCAAAACTGACCACACATTGGACAATAGAAAGCCCTAGTCATGTATATCATGAGCATACTTAAAATTGTCAACATTGCTTAGTAACTTCCTTAATAATCTATATGCCCAGTTATTATTCTGCCATTTTGCTAGTTTATTATTTGTCTCCATGATAAACTCCTCTCCCATCCTCCTAAAATATTTAACTTTCTGAATCATAGTCAAATCAATCCTGGTTCTCCATTCAGGTTCCTATATTTTCCTGAGACTCTGTACCAGCTTCCTAACTTGGCCCCCTGGCCTTTTGTCCAATTCCACTCAAGCATATAGCTGCTGTAAGAACTTTCTAAACTTTGTCAGTCCTCTGCCTAAGCTCTCCAGATTTCCATCTATCACTGTCAAGATGACACCAAAGCTTGTCAAGCTGCTCATCTCTCACCGCTCCTTTCTTCTTGCTTTATGTTCTGGCAGTACTAAATTGCATGAAGTTCTCTGCATACCCAGACTCCTGACTACACTAAGGCTTAGCCAAGACAGCTCTTCAGACCATGCTGTGGCTGAGTTTCTCTCTCCATTACTTGAACTGCCTTAACCATGTTTTGGTCCAACTATTCTCTATGTGTTATAGGATTAAAAAAAATAACAGCAACAAAAACTGTCTCATTCATTATTTTGCAACACACTGCCTGGTGTATAGGAGATACTGAAGGAAGAGGGGAGGGGAGTGAGGCAGAGAGGGTGACATTGATCCTGAGAGAAGACTTGCATTCCCTTCACCTGGCATCAGGCAAGTTAAGACCAATCAAGTGGGACAGATATGTAGGTAGGCAGTGCTCTCCTGAAGACACTCCATAAGGAGGACTTTGTTGCTCTTTTCAGAATTTTACAACCATGAGGATCCATTTCTAACTACTGTTCCATTCATATTTCACCAGTTTTACTATATCATGCTTGTTCTTCTGTTCCGAGTAAACTGAATCTCTGAAGCTTCCAATGTCTTTCACACAGTAGTCCTTCATAAATCAGAAAGGTTCTGAATTTAAACATTGGTATCTGCCATTGAGTGATACATTTTAGGGTAGAACACAGATGAAAAGGACATACAGTTTGCAGCCAAAATGGAGTGGGATCTAAATCCTGGTTCTATCCTCTATCAGCTTTGGGAGTGTACCTAGATAACTTGATTTCTCTGAAGTCCGGATTTCTCATCTGTAAAATGAGAATATATATTTATGTAGGTATTACATAGAATTAAATGAGCATGCTACTTAACACAATTGTTTTTCAAGTCAGGAGGACTTTTGCTTGGTACTGGGAATACAAGCATGGTCCTTTAGTCAGAGGAGGCTAAACTTTGGTATCAAATAGATGCAGCTATGCAACTACATAACAGAATACAGGGTTATTTCTCACTCATGTAATAGATTAATGAGTATTTGTTGGGCGTCTACTATGTGCACCAGGTGCTGGGTTAGGCACTGTAGATGGGGCCTTGCCTAAGATAGGCAAAGTCTCGCAATACTCCTGGATGGGCTGCCTAGGGGAAAGGCTACTTGCAGCCACTTGCAGGTTAACATCTCTGCTGACAACAGCAACATCTCCAACTCATGGGTGAGGATCCCTTCTGAATTATCTGTTGGGTCTCTGCCTGGTTGGGCAGATGTGTCTCATGGGACAGTTAGATGGGTAGGTTACATGGAAGAAGAGAGGATACTTTTCTAGAGCAGAGGGCTCAGAAATGGTAAAGGCAGTAACTACTGATAAAGTCTTGGGATAATATACTTTTTCAGCCCTTGCAGCACACAGCTTCCCCTTTCGCATGAGCTTCCCACCTTAAAGCAGGCATGCCTTCTCTCTAATCCCCTCCCCCTAAAAGAAAACCCAGAAATCCAAATGAACAACAATAGAATAAACCCCTGAGAACATCAGGGGTCTTAAATCCTCATGAAGTATGAGTTCCAATGCATGAATCCAATCAGCCCAGGCTGAGGTGTTGACATTGGATTTATTTGCATGACTTAATAGCTTATTTCACAACCCACTCAAAAGCTCCTTTTTCCATTGAATTGTGATTATTTTGCTATACTCCCTGTGGATGAAATTCATATAAACACTGGATTTACTATATATTCCCCTCTGCCTTTCCCTCACTTAACAGTGTTAGTCCTGTCCACCTAATGACAAAAACAGTTTCCTAAGCAACTGAGCACCACATTGTGTAAAAACCCTGTCTACAATTTTACCTTTAAGCAATCCATGTGATTAAATGAGGTTCACTTTAAGGAAAGGGAAAGATGCAGCCCTAATATTGACTAAGATATGGATATGATCCTGTCCTTGTTGGATGAAAATGGCATTTTCAGCCAATTGGGACTGTGATAAAAGGGTCAGTGGGTGCTTGTTCACTGTTGAAGGTACTTTGGGATGGTACCATGAGATTTGGAGGCTTGACTGGGTTTTGATTTTCAGCTCCATTACCAGTGATTCAGATTATTTTGAGCAAGTTATTTAACCTCCATGAACCTCAGTTTTCTTGCCTCTAAAATGGAGTTAACAATCCCTACAGTGTGTATCACTCCAGGGGCTAAAGTCATTAGTAAATATGAAAAGCGTTATTCACCGTATACAATGGACACTCCATTGGTATACTGCCTGTGTAGTCAAATGGTCAATTTTCTCTACAGTTTAACTGTCAGACCATGTAGCTGTCTTTTTTTAATGTGTGTATGTATTTTTGGGAGAGACAGAGCTTGAGCAGGGGAGGGACAGAAGAGAGGGAGACACAGAATCTGAAGCAGGCTACAGATAGCCTGTACAGATAGTCTGGTGATAGCACAGAGTCTGACACAGGGCTCAGACTCATAAGCCATGAGATCATGACCTAAGCTGAAGTCAGATGCTTAACCAACTGAGCCACCCAGATGCCCCCAAATTAAAAGACTCTTTTTAGAGAAGTTTTAGATTTATAGAAAAATTGAGCAAACAGTGCATAGTTTTCATCATGGTCCTCACTTTCCCCTGTCATTGTGTTAGTATGACAGGCACATTTATTACAGATGATAAGCCAGTTTTGATTTATTATTATTCACTAAAGTTTGTCATTTTCATTAGGATTCACTCTTAGTATTGTGTATTCTATGGATTTTGACAAATGTTTAATGCCATGTATCCAACACTATAGTGTCACACAGAGTAGTTTCATTTCCCTAAAAATCCCCTTTGCCCCATCTATTTATCCTTCCCTTCTTTCCCCTGAACCCTGGCAACCACTATCTCCGTAGTTTTGTCTTTTCCAAAATGTCATGTAGTTGGAATCATACATTGTGTAGGCTTTTTGGATTGGTTTCTTTCACTCAGTAATATGCATTTAAGGTTCCCCCATGTCTTTTCATGGCTTTAAGGCTCATTTCTCTTAGCACTGAATAATATTCTCTTGTCTGGAGGTACCAGTTTGTTTATCCACTTAGCTACTGACGGATATCTTAGTTGCATCCACGTTTTGGCAATTATGAATTATGAGTTTTAGCAATTATGATTTTAACAATTTAAAGCTGCTTTAAACATTTGTTTGAAGGTTTTGTATATACATAAGTTTTCAACTCATTTGGATAAATATCAAAGAATATGGTTGTTGGATCATTTAGTAAGAATATGTTTAGTTTGAAAGAAACTGCCAGACTCTCTTCCAAAGTGGCTATAGCATTTAGCATTCCATCTAGCAATAAATGAGAGTTCCTATTGCTCCATACCCTCTCCAGGTTTTGGTGGTGTCAGTGTTTTGGATTTTCATCATTTTAATAAATGTATAATGGTATCTCATTGTTATTTTAACTTGCCATTCACTAATGACTTCTGATGTCATCTTTTCATATGTCTATTTGCCATCTGTTCTTTGGTGAGTGTCTGTTCAAGTGTTTTGCCCATTTTTTAGTTGGATAGTTAATTTTCTTATTGTTGAATTTTAAGAGTTCTTTGTTTATTTTGGATAACCGTTCTTTATCAGATGTGTCTTTTGCAAAGGTTTTGTTCTAATCTGTGGCTTGTCTTCTCATTCTCTTGTCAGGGACTTTCATAGAACAGAAGTTTTTAATTTTAATGAAGTCCAGCTTATCAATTATCTTCTTCATGGATCATGCCTTTGATGTTCTATCTAAAAAGTCATCACCATACCCAAGAACATCTAGCTTTTCCCCTATGTTATTTATAGGAGTTTTATAGTTTTATTGCCTTTGCTCCTTTGTCAAAGATCACGTGACTATATTTCTGTGGTTCTGTTTCTGGGCTTTCAATTATCCCCCACTGATCTATTTGTCTGTCCTTTTGCCAATACCACACTGTCTTGGTTATTGTAGATTTGTAATAAGTCTTGAAGTTCAGTAGTGTCAGTCTTTTCACTCTGCTGTTCTTTGATACTGTGTTGGATATTCTTGATCTTTTGCCTTTCCATATAAACTTTCGAATCAGTTTGTTGGTATCCACAAAATAGCTTGCTGGAATTTTTATTGGGTTTGCACTGAATCTGCAGATTAAGTTGGGAAGAACTGACATCTTGACAATATTGAGTGTTCCTATCAATTTACATGAAATCTCTCTCTCTCTCTCTCTCTCTCTCTCTCTCAATTTGCTTTGATTTCTTTCAGAATCAGAGTTTCCTAGTTTTTCTCATATGTATCTTGGACATATTTTGTTTAATTTATATCTAAGCATTGCATTTTTTAATATTAATGTAAACTGTATTGTGTTTTTAATTTCAAATCCTGTACCTCTGCTATAGTCACTTACTACTTTCAAGAGACTATTGCTTGTATAATTCAAACAAAAATCAAAAGGGATGGAGGAGAAAGTGATTCAGCATACTTTCACACATCATAATCATTAAATGTGATGAAATATTTTGACACCTGGTGTGGCTTTTGTGAATTTGCATTGTGGTTTAGAATTACTTTTATTTATATTTGAAAATACGCTTACTCATATAGTGAATTAAATAGAGCAAACACCAACACAACTGGGGTGAGTTTATAAGAGATGCGATGTTAATAGGTCCTATAGACATTCAAACAGGTGACAATATAGTATATACATATTTAAGTCAACTAACATGCAATAAGCACATGAAAAAGAAGAATCTTGGCAATGGCAGTTTCCATAATTGTGACTCAGTGGCAAGGGTGTTAGTAACTCAGAGATAGGTTACCGTTTCAATACAGAAAGCAGGGCCATATTGAATTAACCACTCCACTCTAACCCACTCTTAGTGTACAACAGTGAAAAAGATCTCATTTGCACACACTTATGTGACTTCTAGGGCTAACTTCACCATCTCTTCACTTTCCACATCTCACTGTTTTCTCATTGGCTGACTCCAGTGAGTCAGGGAAGGGTATTATTATGGGAAACGTAATCCCCACTATCAACTTTGCATTGTA
This sequence comes from Prionailurus viverrinus, assembly GCF_022837055.1. NCBI lineage: Eukaryota > Metazoa > Chordata > Mammalia > Carnivora > Felidae > Prionailurus > Prionailurus viverrinus. The sequence goes on along the minus strand of NC_062562.1, from coordinate 27,647,366 downwards.
GATTGCAAAGGAGTTGGTGATTCTTGGTTGACAACAGATCATTCAGCACATCTATGTTACTTGTTTTTATGACCGGACATCCTTTCCTTGCAATTTTGGCTTCTCCAAAGTCTGTTTTTTTCTTTCATATATGCGCAAATGATTTTTTACATACAACTTTACCTGACATTCCCTATAAAGTGACTAGATAAGTCATATCACTTTTTATAGTCTTGAATCATGCTCTTTGTCTACCTCTTATGTTATGCAGTCATATTTATCTTTGTACACAAGTCTGCAAAAGGTCTTCTTTCCCTATTGGATTACAAGGCTCTTGGAGGCAGAGATGATCTCTTTTATAAAGTCTGCATATGCCTCATATCATCTGGAAGAGCATTGTGCACATAGTAGGTACTAATCAAATATTTGCTTAATTAATTAATGGATAATATCACTTAAAATATTGCTGTTATGATCAATGTAACCCGCTGTGTAAGTAAATTGGACCATCACTTTGCTGTAATGACTGTAACTAAAATGAATATGCCATTTAAAATTTTGATTTATTAGGCTCTTTTTACTGCTGCTCTTTTACTGTAGTAGCCTGGTGGTTTGCACTGGTCATTAACTTTCAGTCTAGAGTCATGAAACCTTAGTCCAGACTTGGTACATTCAGCCTACAGAATCGCATTTCCTATATGATCATACCTTGCATGTCTGAGAGCAGTTGAATGTCTCCTCTAATGATTCTAGAACACTGCAGTGAATGACAAATTACTGGTGTCTAATATTATATGATTGGTAAATGACTGTTATGTGCTTTATTTCTGTCCCTCCAGGAAGGCTAGATTATTCCCAAATAGAAGATTGCCATATGAAAATGCCAATATTTACTCTCTGTTGATACAAGGTAACAATTCAGGAGCAGTCATTTGATATAAGACACTCATGATTTTTTACAAATCGATAACTAGTTAGGAAGAATGGCTCTCTGAGGCACCCCATTATGATGGGGTTGACCTTCAGGTCCAATCGGGTGGGTTTCACACAAAATTTCTGTGCTGTCAGTCCACATTATAGTCAGACTAGAACGGGCGTTTGGTTTTATCTTGGCTCCCAAATTGATACGAGTTATTTTTAAATCTCAGACTAACAATTCTATTTCCTAACTGAAATTAACATACAAAAATTCAAATAAAACAAGCCATGTGTACCGAGTTCCTCACATGCCACGTAATCGGCACACCTCTGTTTTTGTGTATCCAGTCTTACAGAGCCATAGTTTGTCACTTTGGTTTTTGCTTTCTACCCTCGGTGTGCACCTCCTTGTTGACATTTATCCCCCAGGTCTATTTCCATTCATGGCTGCTTATTAATGCTGCTGTTTTGCCTGCTTGCCTCCTATTTCTCTCTCTCTCTTTTTTTCCAGCTGCATTACTCCCTGCCTGATAGTTTTCTACTCTCTTGGTTATTTGCTAACTTTACTGTGACACCATTTGGGACTTTGTTGATCCTGTTTATGGACATGCACACACCCTCTCCATCTCTGCTTACTACCTCACTGCTTCCTTCCCTCAGGTGGCCTCCCCTCTCCTCTGCTTTGTAGCATCTGGGAACCCCACCAGCCTCTGACCCTTGAGTCCTCTCTATGCTGTACTGCATGGGGAATAAGCTACAAGTACCTTAGCCACAAGGGGCTGGTGGGCACAGCTGTCTAAACTTGGACAAGGCACAATAACAGGGAAAGGGAAGAAGGAATGATAAAAGAGAGCAAAAGAAAGGAAGAAATGGAAGTTAAAAAGGAGGGGGTGGGAAGGAGGATGAGGGAGAAGAGGATGGAGTGTACAGGAAGAAGAGAAGGACTGGAGGTAGATAAAGGAAAGATTTAAATTATTTTTTCTTTCAGAGAGAGAGAATGTGTGTATGAGTGGGGGAAGGTGCACAGGGAGAGAGAATCCCAAGCAGGCTCCACACTCCGCACAGAGTTCAACGTGGGGCTCGATCCCATGAGCATGGGATCATGACCAGAGCTGAAATCAACAGTTGGGAGCTCAAACAAATGAGCCACCCAGGTACCCCAGGAAAGGTATTTGTAGTCAGAAAAGACATGCCCAAATCCATGAAAAGGAGCTCTTCATTTGAGAGCCACGGTTTTCACATTTATTTGCTAAAGCCCAAGAATTACTCATGTGCACCATTGTTCCTTTAACTCCATTCTCTTGGCACCTTTGTTGGTCACCTTGCTCCCAGCCTGCCTCCCACTACAGCCCTCCCCAGGCTTCCTGCTTACCTTCAGACCCACTCTCCCAGCTCAGCAGTAGAGGCTGACTTTGCTTCTCTCTCACTCTGCACTGACACCCCTGTCTCAACATGATGCTCATACTGTGAAGCAAGACTCTTAGATGCCACAACGTTTGGCCAGAACTCAACCTGAAACTCTTCTGACCTAGGAGTGGCCTTTATGCTTTAGAAAGGGAAGAGGGGGCAGGGGGAGCAAAAGTCAGTCACTAGAATGGTAAAAAAGAAAGTTCTGGAAGTTTCAGGGTTGAAATATTTTATTAATATTCAGAATGCTGTTCCTACAGGGAGGATAACCTTCCTATTTTATTTTATGTAAGTAATGACATTTTGATATTCTTAATTCTTTTTTTAAGGGTATTTTCTTTATTTTTGATAGAGAAAGAGAGCATGTGCATGCCCTTGTGAGTAGGGTAAGGGTAGAGAGAGAGGGAGAGAAAGAGGGAGACAGAGAGAGAGAGAGAGAGAGAGAGAGAGAGAGAGAGAATGAGAATCCCAAGCAGGCTCTGCACTGTCAGTGCAGAACCAGGTGCAGGGCTTGAACCCATGAACTGTGAGAACATGATCTGAGCTGAAGTTGGACACTTAACTGACTGAACCACACAGGCACCCAGATATTTTTAATTCTTAGTACTCAAAATGACAGTGAGGGTAATAGAGTCAGTCTCATAATACAGGGATTTCAAATAGCTTTTATCATTCATGCCAAGTATGATCTGTTGCCAACATTTACTTGAGATGCTATCGTGGGAGGCATTTGCAGGCTATGTATAGACACAGTGGAAAGAGTTCTGTGATTGCTTAATAATGTCTACTATCGTGTGAGTAGATGCTGGTCTGTGTGCCATGCTTTGTCATCGAGTCTTAAAGTTTTTATAAGAGCATTTGGGTTTTTTTCACAGATTTTTTTTTTGGATTTAGCTAGTTGGAGAGAAATGGTGCTTCTTCTTGAGGAAGTATATGGACTACAATGATCCTTTACCACCACCCTAGCTTCTTTTCTTCAGTATTGGCATAGGTAACCTGGCTGTAGAAGGGGTACAGATGTTAATAAGCAATGGATACGTATCTTTACCCTCATGTTAAAAAGGATTCTGTAACCCAATATTTATCCTCTACTGTTAATGCAAAGCACAGGTGTATTTTTGTTTGGGTTTGGTTTTGTTTGTTTTAGCAAGGTCAAGTACCTTATGATGGAGTAATCCTGTTGGTATAATTGGAGAAGGTAAGAAGATTTCTTTGGCTGTGATAAAAGACATATTTTGGCTGCGATGATGAATGCATGCATGTATTATTATATCTATGTAAGGCAATTTCAATGACTTTCAATTCAAATGATTTGGAGAATGAAGGTCAGAGAATATGTTACTTAGAGTTTCACAGTTAGTTCATAACTCATCTTTCTTATGCATGAGAATTGACCTTTCTGTTTGACTTCTCGTCTCTTTGACCATTCCTCTCTGAAGGCCTGGTGAGCCCACCTAGGCTGCCAGTTGGAGAGGAAGGCCTAGGTTTGGATATGGAGCCATGATTGTCAGGTATTGTTTCTGAACCCCATTCAGTGAGTGAAAGTCATTAAATAGAGCAGGTGAGGATTAGGTGAATAATGGGGTATGTTGCCGAGAGCTCTTAAGGTAGGCAGAACAGGACCAGGAAGCAGATCAGAACCCTGTGCAGGAGCAAAGTAAGGGAGCCTTAGATGACTGCCTAGAACAGAACTGGAGTGCCTCCCACCACACTGCACCCAGGGAGATTTCACTGGCTGTCATCTCTGTGGTGTATGGGTAGAACCAGTTAAAAGTTCAGGACAAGAATGACACCAACCTACCGGCTGGTTTGTTCTATGCAGATATCTTTTGTTAGCCATCTTCTTTCTGGGAGATGGACTCAGTGGTTCAGTGGTGGGGTAGTGATGTTCAGGCAGGTAGATCTTTAGACCTTGTCTAGAATGGCCTTGAACATTACCACACAAAACAGTGCTTCAGGCTGCCAAAGTACTATGTAAATAATAGGCACTCTTCTGATGCTAATCACACATAAAAGTCTTCCTTCATCACACATAAAAGGAGAAGCTTGGACTAAGGGGCCATTTCTTCTTTAGTGGTTCCATTGAATATTTCCATAGGTGGCTTGATCTTGGTTTTAACATAAATATCTACCTGAGCTTGTTTTGTTTAGAGGCAAATCTAGTCATCCTCTTTCTCATTGGAGAAATGACTTTTTGTTTCAAATCTGACCTTCAGTGTTGTGTACCAGGTGCCTTGCCTAGTGGCTGGCCCATCAGAGGTACTCAGTGAACATTTGTTGGATCAGTGAGCCTCAGCAGGATGAAGAGAAGACCATGACATAAGCAGCACTGGGTGTGCTGGGTAAGCCGCAGAGATCCCAGTACCGAAGGAGCAGCTGGACCCCTTGGCTAGGGCCTCATGGCATTATCTCTTTTAATCCTCATGTTAATGTACCAGCACCTGCTATGACTCCTATTTTACAGATCAAAAAATTGAGACTTCAGAGTAAGTAGCCTGGAAGTCATGCAATAAGTATGTCAGAGGTCGAAAGAGCAGCCTTGAGGTGTTGTGACTTTATTATTAATATCTTTTTTAGCTTTGTGGTAGTTAGTTACCTAAGCCCTTTCAGGCAGGCCCTACGTGGGTCCTTACTAATTTTTCATGTTGATTCTGTGTTTTCCCTGATAATTCCCTCAAGAAGCTGAAATAAGGTCAAGTTGTTCAAATACTTACATAGGACTTTGGAACCTATTGTACTCATGTTCAATTCTAAACCAGTCAGAATTTTTTTAATGCTGCCAGGCTTTCTCTTCTGGGGGAATTGTGTGGAAACACATGGAATTATATTTCAGGGTAATCAGCTCAGATTCCTTTTGTATGCATGAACTTGTTCTGTTGTTTCAACTTTTATATTTATTTATTCTTTAGAACTAATCCTAGTATCATTAATTAATAGAAATAACATCAGTAATTGAAGCACTGTACAAATATTTAAATGAATCACAATTATTTGGCAAATGAAGGTGGGTATGTCTAGCAACTTATTATGTAACTTAAACTTGGCAATGGATAGACATTTCTACAGTTTTCACCATGCAAATACATAATACTGTTTAATACAAACAAATTACTAGTGGAGTGGAAATGAGTATAGTTTTGACAAAAGTAAAATACAACTCATATGCATAAATATAATAAAAATAATAATGCATTTTATTTATTTGTGTGGTGTCTACCCACAGCTGCATTCTAGCTGCTTTGTAATAAAATTAAAGCAACTGATTAAATAGCGATTAGCTGGTTAGAGACTGATCAGATTAGAGCGACAATTAAAATCAGCGTTGAACAATGTATTCAATCACTCTCCTTCTGCAAAGTCTTGGAATAAAGTTCTTTATTACATACACATGCTTTGAGTATGCAGCGTGTTGGTGTGATAGCGAGAGCTCTGGGCTTGATAAAGGGAAGGGTGGAAGCTTTTTCCTGCATGGCACCTAAGAAATGAGACCTTTGAAGCACATTCCAGCTGGAGTGTTGGCGGGCGGGGGGTACAACATAAAGGAGGATGGACAACTAGAAGTGAATGGGTATGCTCTACGTGGGACAGGGAGATATCTGCCTGAGCTGAGTGGATGGAATTGTGAGAAATGCTTTCTCATCAAAAGCAACACTTCATGGAGAAGGGAATAGGGAGCCACAGGCCCTGCCTGCCAGGATAAAAGCAGTGTGGGTGGACTTTTTGGATTACCTATGCTCCCATACATGGGAAAGGCTTGAGTCCACACACCTGTCAGGTGGGATGCTACTACTTCCTTTTGAGGAGGTTGGGGAGCAATAGGAGCTGATGGTTCATCAGTCCCCAAAGTGGCATGAGAGTCAGCCATGTGCCCCAGATACAGTTTTTGCCACATCTGTAAACAGCCTGTATATGGCATTGCTTTATTTAATATATTAATATATATATTTAATCTTTCTTTGAGTTAAGGCACTTTTTTGAAAGTTTATTTTTATTTATTTTGAGAGAGAGAGAGAGAGAGAGAGATAGGGCAGGCGGGGGAGGGGCAGAGAGAGGGAGAGAGGGAGGCAGAATCCCAAGTAGGCTCTGCACCATTAGTGCAGAGCCCCATGCAGGGCTCGAACTCACAAACTGTGAGGTCATGACCTGAGCCGAAGTCGGACTCTTAACTAAATGAGACTCCCAGGAGCCCCAAATTAACTCACTTTTGAAACAGCCTTTGAAAGGAAACTCTGCCACTATTTTAAATGGGAAACCATGCCACCTCCTACGATGAGAAAGGAAACACAAAAATACTCAGTGAAAGTAAATTATCACAAATTAATTCAAGGTGGATGCTGTTTCCTGAGAATCATGGCTCTGAACCTGAGGCCTATTCTCCCTTTATTAAAAGGGGAGATTCCCAAGTGTTCAACAGCTGATTAAGACATGTGGCACAGCACTGAGGCTTTCTCCTTGACATAATAAATAAGGACTGAACAGGAATTTAAATAAGTACATTTCTCGCCATGTGATTTAGTGCTGTTTTTCACCACTTCTGTGCCTTTCTCTTCTGTGTGTCCCCATGGTGTGTGCCCTGCCTGTAGGTACCAACTGTCCACCATAAGCCTCTCTGAGCTGGTGGTAGGAGAGCAACGCTCCTGTTCTTTATTTATTTATTTATTTATTTATTTATTTATTTATTTAATTGTGAGAGAGAGAGAGTGAAAGGGTGGGGGCAGAGAGAGAGGAGAGAGAGAATCCCAAGCAGACTCTGTGCAGGGCCCAATGTGGGGCTTAAACTCAGGAGAACCATGAGATCATGACCTGAATGGAAATCCAGAATCAGACACTTAACTGACTGAGCTACCCAGGTGTCCCAAAACTCCTGTTTGAAACCTTTCACTAGTTGTGTCTAGCTTTTACCTTCTCTTAGCCTTTCACCTTCTCACTGGAATATTTTAAAGATGATACAAGAAAATACCTGCTCCAGGAGAGAGGCTAGGTGGTTGAGTCTGTTTAATTCTTATGGTGAACATTAAGGTGTCAGTCCCCTTGCCCCTTCCTTCCTCTACAGAGGAAGTAGACAGAAGCTCAAACTTTGCTTGTAGACAGAAGCTCAAACTCAGCAGGAGTGGACCCACATTTTTTTTTAATGTTTATTGACTTACTTTGAGACAGAGAGAGAGAGAGCGCGCAAGCAGGGAAGGGGCAGAGAGAGTGGGAGAGACAGAATCCCAAGCAGGCTCTCCACCATCGGTGCAGAGCCCGATGTGGTGGGGCTCAAACTCACGAATGACGAGATCCTGACCTGAGCTGAGATCAAGAATCAGAAGCTCAACCAACTAAGCCACCCAGGCGCTGTGGGCCCAAAATTTTTAAGGAAGGGGATAAGGTGAAAGACTCCAAAGTACTTTATCTACTGTATAGTCTGTTGGGACATTCTGTCCCTTACAGGGCATAAGGAACACCTTCTAAAACCCACATGGGAGAAAATTTCATCAGGATCAGGAAAAATGTTTGGAAACTATGGGGACTTCCCCGGATGGATTTATGCCATACCAGTGTTTGGCCCGAAGATCAAAGGATTGAATTTACTAAATTTTATAAGTTCCAGGATAATATGAATTATAAAAGACAACAACAATGTAATAAGAGTTATTGGAGAATTAAAAAAAAACCTTGCATTAAATATGCATCACTTGAAAAGAACTGTCATTTAAAGAAATAGTAAAATGTGAACAGAACTGGTTATTTTAGAGTTTAAAAAAACCAAACTTTTATGTCTTGGTTTTTACTACTTTAGCACCATCTCATTTTTTTAAGAGTGTCTCCTATTCATATGGTTCTCTGTTTATGTGATTCTGTTTGAATTGCAAAGCCAAATAGGGATGTATACCAGTTAGGATTTATTATTTTTTTTTGTATGATATATTTTTTCATTAGTCAAAAAATAAATCTGTATGTATCATCAGGATGGAGTGTGAGCTTGTGATACTGTTATGTTGATATGGGCCAGTGTCTATTTGGTCCGACTTCTTTTCTTTCTTGAAAACACACACACACACACACACACACATGCACACACACTCGCGAGCACACACATGCAGGAGGCCAAAGGAAAGCTAAGTCATCCTTTGCTATTAGTTGGATTGTTTTAGGGAGGAAGCCCTTCCTCTACCCTATGGTCCTTCTAGCTGGACTTCGAATCAAATCAACATAAGACAGATTAACAGGAGAAAATCAAATTTATTTTTTTTTTAATTTTTTTTTCAACGTTTATTTATTCTTGGGACAGAGAGAGACAGAGCATGAACGGGGGAGGGGCAGAGAGAGAGGGAGACACAGAATCGGAAACAGGCTCCAGGCTCTGAGCCATCAGCCCAGAGCCTGACGCGGGGCTCGAACTCACGGACCGCGAGATCGTGACCTGGCTGAAGTCAGACGCTTAACCGACTGTGCCACCCAGGCGCCCCAGAAAATCAAATTTAATAGGTGTATGTATGGAGAATCCACATAGGAGATTCCAAAGACAAGGCAACATGAAGTGTATATGAGCTAAGGAGAAGTATAGGGTTTGAGGATACAAAGGAGAGGAAGGCCATTAACAAGAAGGGAGAGGAAATGTTTGGAAAACCTACGTGGCCCTATTATGCAGATAGGTTCTTTAGGTAAAGGGGACTGTCAAAGCTTTCTTCCTGTTTTAGGCTCTCCTTTCCAATGTAAACTTAAGCAGTTGAGGGGGAGGCAGAGAGCTTTTCCTGCATCTGGTGGGTTTTGATTAATTTTTACTCAAAATAAGCTTTATGCCAGAACATCCCATCTTGGGGCAGCTTGCCCTGGGTCCCTAAATCCCCAAGTAGAACCATGGTGACTTGGAGTGAACATTTGGTGAATAGTTTTGCCTGTATTAAAACAGCTGCAGTGCCTGGATCCAAAACAGTTTATTACTCCTCAGCCCTTGTTGAGTATCAAATCTCTCCTGAGCAGTGGGAGGCATAGCCAACTGGGAACACCCGTGGCACTAGAAGAAACGGAGCCAGAGTAGGAGACAGTATGTTCAGTGCTGGTTGGTGCTGGTCAGGCTACTTGCCTCAGGCCTCCTCAGGCTAGCACATTATCCTCAGGTGGTGCTGGTGTCCGCTGAAGTAAAGATTAAAGGAGAGGAGGGGGAGGGAGGGCAAGGGAGGGCATGGTAGGGGAGGGCTGGAGAGGGGAGAGAAAGTCATCCACTGCATGAACCGGCAAGAGAGAAGATGGACATTACCCTATGCTCTTCTGAAAGTTCTGCCACAAGGAAGCATGGTACTAAGTGGAGCTCCTTTTCTCTCTGGACTGTCCATTCCTTCTGTTTCTCCTCTGATTGCCATGAAAACTCCAGTGTCTGACCTGCTATTGCTCAAGAATAGATACATTTTTTGTAGGCAAATGTTTTTCTGAAGTAGTGAAATGAATAGAGAATCATAAACTTGTAGTTAGACTGGATGTGAGAATGAGAAGGGGGAATACTTGAACGGACGAGGGATGACTTCGGATTGTTTGCAAATGTTGATGACATGATGTTTATCAGACAGGTGGTTTGGGAAATTGCAATCCTAGCAACATTTACTCAGAGCCCAATGAATGTTCAACACCTCTACTACTTCAATTAAAAATAATCAATCTCTATCATTGTGATGAGTTGCTCTGAAAATAACCACCAATTATCCCAACTTCAGTAGAGAAGATAATATACTGTTAATTGGGGGCAGACTGGAGAGGAATACAGTTATTTGATAAGAAGGCTTTCGGCATCCTATCAATGAATTCTACCATGCACTAACCCGGCAAACAATAAACATAGAAGTGCTCTCTTTCAAAGAGACGTGTTGAGGAAGTGTCTTCTTACTTCTCTGGGGCCACACGAAAATAAGATTAAGATGCCCATCAACAATCCAACTCTTCTCTTTCTGTTGTGTGGGAACTTACATCATGTTAGAAAAGAAAATGGTGGTTTCTAACTTGAGAAAGGAATGAGTTGGCATTTGTGGTGTGGTTATTGTGATTATTTGCTGTCCTCAGATACTAAAGTGGTTATTATATAGAAAGACAAAAATTTAGTTTTTATGGTTCCCAATGACAGATCCTAGTAATAGGGAAGCTGATTGTAGCTTAAATTAATAACTGTAGCAAATTCAGAGGTATACCAGTGGGATAATCAGCCTCACAAAGTAGTGATACTCCCATGAGTGGGAGGATTCAAGCAGAATTAAAGTACTTTGACAACAAGTAACAGAGACCAACTTGGGCTAACATAAGCTAAAATGGAATTTATTAGAAGGTTATCAGAGAATTAACAGAAAAAGATGCATGCTGTAGGACCAAGCTTGAAGCAGGAATCAAGATGGACTCTACTTGGCCGTTGAGGTGTCATTGTAATAACGGATGAATGATGGTGTTGTGTCACCATCCTTACTATTTAAAGTTCTGGAAGAGGGGAGAAGGGCTGGTTGGCCAAGCTTAAGTTACATGTTCATCCTTTGTCCATGTAGAGTAGGGAGGACAGAACATCTACCAGAGGTCTCCAAGGATGTCTTCAAATCCTATAGTGAAAAGGTAGGGCACTCAATTTACTATACTACAAAGACTGCCTACAATAGGGGGTAATTTTCCAAAAAGGAAGCAGAATGAAGTAACAAAAAGGGAAAAGGGGCTGAGGAGCCAAAATTTAACAAGCAATGTTTACTATGGAAATGGACTGAAACTCTATTAGGAACATCATAAAGGAGAATTCTTCATTGGTCAGGAAATTAGGTAGAAAGACTTGGTATCTCTGGCTCCAGTAACAATCACGGGCAAGAAGAATATCATCCTTGAGAAATTAGAGCTTGGGCCTTCTTAAAAGTAGCCAGGTAAATTTGGGTAATAATATCCTCTGGTTTCTAGAAGGCTATATAGGATGGATATCCCCTGGAAAGTTTTTATCTATGATGGAGTGACAAAATGCTATATCATATAAAAATTGACATACCCAAAGTCTTGGAGGTCCTTGTTGCTTTTTCTCTTCTCCTCTCCCATCCCCTGTAATCTGTTTCTGAATGCTACTTCAGGCAACTTCCTCAAAACCCCCTTAGGAAAAAATAGGTACCCCTTCATTGTGTTCCCATAGCACACCCTGTGCACACCTCTAGGAGAACATAGTTCAAAATCATATATTAATTGCACCACTGGACTGAGAACTCCTTGATGTAGGAAATGCATCTTTTATTGCTGTGGTTTTAACTCACAGGACAGAGACAAGAAGATGAACAAATGAAAAGATAAAGGACAGGCAACCAAAGGCCCCATAGGGTGGGATTCTATCCTCTTGCTGCCTTCTCAAATATGCCCTAATCCATCTGCTTCTTGGTCCTAAGCAGTGTGAATATTTGATCTCCTGGTATCTGTCAGGTGGAACCTTTCTCTAAGAAGTCGAAAGCATTTTACTCTATTGATTTGTTCTCACCAGAGCTGAGCTATGAGTGGTAAGTAGGCATTTATTTCTATTATGACTGTCAGTAGTATGATTTCAAATCACTTTTATCACAGTGATTTCAAGGATCACACCTTTCATTTACAAAGCTAGCTCTATAGAACTGCACCAAACCAAACCATATTAAGCTATAACCCAAGTTGTCAATTCGTGGACAGTATTTTTAGCAGAAATTATCTTCCTTTCTTATTTATACTGTGTGTGTGTGTGTGTGTGTGTGTGTGCTTGAGCAAAGTCATTTAGATATGAACAAAGGCATATACACAAGCTTAGAAATCATTTTAAAAATTCCCAACCAAAATGTTTTGGAGAAGAGTGAAATCACAAGCAAACAGAAGGGAGTCTGAATGAAGTCACAAAGCTCTTGTGTCAAATAGACTGTGGATGGGTTACTTACCCTCTGAATATAATTCCTCTTGGCAGATGTGGAATCTAGGAAATGAATCTGGTAAAAGCAGAATATTATCCATAAAGTTGTGATATTACATGAACTCGTTGGTTCTTGGTCACTGTCCACTCTGCATAAATCCAGACCTCCTGGGCAATTGGAGGGGAGGTTGAGAGAGTGAGCAGAGATCTCTTCAATCCCATGGTTAATCACATAGGACACCAAGAGGATGTACTGTTTTGTTCCTTCTTCACACTATTTCCTACATAGAGGAGAAACTGGTGAGGGGAATCGGGCTATATACACCTACATAATTCAATCCCTACACTGTCTTGGTCAGAGTTGCCAGGAGAAGCAACAGTCAGAATAGCATTACTCTTGAGCATGCCATTTCACACTGACCCTTTCATAAGTAAACCAAATCCTTCCCCTTCAGGATTTAATTCTTTGTGGCAAAAATACATCTGAAGCTCCTCCTAGAACATCTCCCAAGATGGAGTTAGGCTCTGTGTGTGGCTGCAAATCTAATTAGTTTTCCTTTTTACCTTGTGATTTTATCTCGGTATAATGACTGAAATCCTGTTTCCAGGACAACCAGAAGTTGACCAAGGTCTTTGTATCTACGTGGTCAGAGTCCTACTATAGTTTCAATTCCTCTCACTTTTGTGGCCCAAATTATTATTAGTTCTATGAATCTGCCAGCTTTTTTCCTTGTGTTCTCTCTCCACACAAGGTCAGGCTTACTTGTGCACTTGCTCCAAATATACTAATATAAATCCTGTATTTCTGGGGGCGCCTGGGTGGCGCAGTCGGTTAAGCGGCCGACTTCAGCCAGGTCACGATCTCGCGGTCCGTGAGTTCGAGCCCCGTGTTGGGCTCTGGGCTGACGGCTCGGAGCCTGGAGCCTGTTTCCGATTCTGTGTCTCCCTCTCTCTCTGCCCCTCCCCCGTTCATGCTCTGTCTCTCTCTGTCCCAAAAATAAATAAAAAACGTTGAAAAAAATTAAAAAAAAAATAAATCCTGTATTTCTGAAAGCTAACCTTGATGGCTTTCCTTTGTACTACACAATGGACTTCCATTGTGATAAGGACTTCCCACTGAAAAGTGTTATTGCCCATGCTGATTGATCCCTAGTACCAGCACTTAGCACATAGTAGGCACTCAGTAAATCTGAGCTGCTATTACTATCATCATTATTATAATTACTAGTATCACATTATAGTTATTCTGAGGTTAAACCATAAAATACCTATAAAGTACGTGAACAGATTGCCTGGCACATTGTAGGCACTCAATAAATATTAAGTACTGTTAATTAAAGATACAGAAGCCAGAGACTTATTTAGGAAACACAACACCTTTCCGGGTAATTGCCTTGGCTCCTTTCTGCTCATTTTTATATACCATTCCCTTTTAGCGTACTGTATAAGGAGGATGTGTTTTTATAATGATGCATCATATAGAGGTAATTCAAGGTGTTCAGTCACCAAAAAAGTTCACTTATACTCAGTTACTAAATTGGAAAAGTTGTCTCATATTTTATATATTCATTTTAGAGTGATGATTGTGTGTTGTTTACAAGTGACTTATGCTCATCAATTAAAAATGTAAGTGCGCTGTTGAGAATGAACCCTGGTGCAGCCACTGTGGAAAACAGTATGAAGTTTCCTCAAAAAGGTAAAAATAGAATTACCATTTGATCCAGTAATTCCACTACTGAGTATTTACCCAAGAAAACAAAAACACTAATTTGAAAAAAAAAAAAAAAATATATATATATATATATATATATATATATATATATGGTAGCATTATTTACAATAGCCAAATTATGGAAGCAGCCCGAGTGTCCAGCAGCCCGAGTGTCCATCGATAGATGAATGGACATTCTCCATTCCATATATATATGATGGAATATTACTCATCCATAAAAAAAAATGAAATCTTGCCATTTGTAGCAATATGGGTGAATCTAGAGGGTAGGATACCAAGCGAAATAAGTCAGTTAGAGAAAGATAAGTACCATGTGATTTCACTCATGTGTGGAATTTAAGAAACAAAACAAACAACAAAAAAAGAGACAAACAAACAAATCCCAGATTCAAATATACAGGACAAACTGGTGATTACCAGAGGGGAGGTGGTTGGGGGGATGGGTGAAATGGGTGAAGGGGATTAAAAGTACACTTATCTTTTTTAAGAACATTTTTTAATGTTTATTTTTGAGAGAAAGACACAGGGTGCAAGCAGAGGGGCAGAGTGAGAGACACAGAATCTAAAGCAGGCTCCAGGCTCTGAGCTGTCAGCACAGAGCCCAACCCAGGGCTGGAACTCATGAACCATGAGATCATGACCTGAGGTGAAGTCAGATGCTTAACTGACTGAGCCACCCAGAACCTCTCTAAGAGCATGCTTATCTTGAGCATTGAGTAATGTATAGAATTGTTGAATTGTTATATTGTATACCTGAAACCTATATAACACTTTATGTTAGTTATACTTGAATAAAAAAAAATGTAAGCAGTGAAGAAAATTATAAAGAAGGAAGTAACACATCATCCTAAATCCCATCAGTCAGAAGTGTCCACTGTGAACCATTTGAAGAGTGTCTCTTACTACACGTGTACAGATACAAAGATAGAAAAATTGCAAGTATTAAGCTTACAAAAATGGGACTAACTTCAAGACCATAATACACATGCTTTATAAATGGAGGCATTACATTTCATTGTACTTGAATTGAGGAAAAGAAAAATAAACTGAAAATAAAGGAATTGCTAAAGTTCAGACATTTTTTTTTTACTATCACTTCTGTTTGTTTCTGAAAGACCATCCCTAAGGTTAAGAAGAAAATCTGAAGTAATTAAAAAGTTGGAGCCCTTGAGAATTTCTCACTACATCAACTTTAGACAATATCATTTACTAGAAAAGATGACATGATGGGTTTCTCTCATTTCTTTCAACTTTTCTCTCATTACCTTCCAAATTTGTTGCTTGCATTACATATGCTCTGGTAGGTTTACAACATCCTCATTCTGTCTTGCAAGCATAATCCTCCTGTTTGTTTAGCTCTGGTTCTGTTTTCATTTGGACCCACCATTCATTACTGGCCCTTACACATCTCAAGACAGCTTGTACATCCCAGGAGTATTTATTTTGACTTATTTTAGGTTGTATAACTTTCTTCATCAAGGTTTTGTTTTTTGGGGTTTGTTTTTTTTATAAAGAAAGCCTCATAAAGGTTACATTTTCTGAGATTTTTCACTTTTTTTTGTCTTAGAGAGAGAGCATGGGGGAGAGGGGTGGGGAGAGAGAGAGAGAGAGAGAGAGAGAGAGAGAGAGAGAGAGAGAATATCTTAAGCAAGCACCAAGCTCAGTGTGGAGCCCAATGCAAGGCTTAATCCCACAACCCTGGGATCATGACCTGAGCTGAAATCAAGAGTCAGACACTCAACCGAGCCACCCAGGTGCTGGGATTTTTCACTTCTGAAAATATTTATGTACTGCCTTTATTCTTGGATAACAACTTGGATGATATGATATTCTTGGGTTGCCTTTTCTTTGCCACTGAAGCTTACAGATTTTGCTACATGATCTTCAGAGATTGAATGTTGTTATAGAAAGTGTGAAGCCAGGCTGATTTTTTTTTTCTGTTGAAGTTGGTGTGCTTCCTTCTCCCTGATGCCTGAATAACTCTAGTTATTAATTAGGATGTCTTAATGCTGATTGTTACTTTTTTTTTCTCGATATGATGCATCATTTCTACCTGTGGACTCAGTCCTTTCACCTTTAGGGAAATGTCTCTGTGTGATAACTCAGTGTTCCTTTTCTAGCGTTCCTTTTCGTGGTACACTGTTTTGGGGAACATCCGTTGTGCTTCTGTTGGGTTACTTTACCTGTCTTCCAAATTAAAGCTTTGCTTTCTGTTTGCTTTAACAAGTCCCTTGCCTTTTCCTTATGTGTTCATTATATTGAGTTTTTTCATCATTCTGTTAATTTGGTGTTTAGCTTTGGTTTTTTCCATTTCTGTTTCTAATTAATTTATTCATTAGATTTTCAGTGGTACATAATATTTTTCAGAGTGTTTGCTTAGCTCTGAAATTTCCTTTTCTCAACTCTGAGCTCTTATTGAATGTTCTTATTAAGTTCTTTAATATTACAAAGCACTCATGGGGCATTTGTATCTCTTCGTTGGGTTGTATTTGCTTCCAGCTGAGCTCTTCATCTGTCCTTTGCGTAATGATCCTCTCCTCCTTTCATTTTTCCATCCACGGCTTGTCTGCCTGCTAGAAAAGCATGCTTTCTCTTTGTATCCTGCTTACTAGTAAGACAGGTGTTTATGTTTATTTCTGAACTGATGTAAATGGATCTTCCTTGATCGTTTCTCAAAATATTTGGGACTACTTTGTCTTCCAAATTTTGAGCCATAAGTTTGAGAATTGGTTGTTGCTTTCTACCTATATTTCTAAAGATGGCTGTTTCTCAGAGTGTGGTCCTGGGACCAACAGCATCAATTCATGAAGGAAATTCTTGGGCCCCACCCAACCTTATTAAGTCCAAAACTCTGGAGATGGGGACCAGCAATCTATGTTTTCGTAAGCTTTCCAGGTGATTCTGGTGCATCTTAAAATTTGAAAGCCACTGCAATAAACATTGTGCAGATGTGGGGATGGAAAGGTTTAGTGAAGCAGAGCCCGGCCCATGCTTGGGGACCTGAGCCCTGCTCTGTCTTCTGAGACTCTACTAAATATCCTGATCCAGCTCTATCTTCTGAGATCCTGTTAAATATCCTGGGCCTGTTCCTCAGCAAGGGCTGTTCTATGTCTTTGGGCTAGACCACTTTCTTCGCTTGGCATGTTGCTGTGGAAATCAACAAGCTCTGATGGCCCTTTCTGCCTCTGTTGGCAGGGCCGCCATGAACTGTTGTGCGTCTTATACCTGCACAGAGACACCTAGCTGAGCTTGAGTGGGGACTCAAATTCAGTCAGCATTCTGCCCACAGGAAATGTGCCTGGTGCAGGGCTGCTTCAGCCCAAAGGAGGGGATGCCTTTTCTAATTCTGATCTTTGCACAAGGAACATCTGTAGTATATAACTGGCAGGGTCTTTAAATAATATGAAAGGGCTTCTGTAATAAAGCTGTAGTCCTTGAGTTTGTCCAAGTTTCTCTAATCGCTCCCCTTTCCTCACTCCTCACCTTTACAAGTTTTAGAGTATTTTTGACAATTTTAAACATTCTTTCTACTTCCTTTCTTTCTTTAGTGCTACTTCTGGGTGTGTGTAGGGGTGGGGTAGGGAGAGTTGATGAGGTTGACTTTACCAGAATGTTCATTTCCTTATAGTTTAAAATTTTTTAGCAAAAGCACTGACTACTTTGCTGGTTTTTTTTTTTTTAATTTTTTTTTTCTCAACGTTTATTTATTTTTGGGACAGAGAGAGACAGAGCATGAACGGGGGAGGGGCAGAGAGAGAGGGAGACACAGAATCGGAAACAGGCTCCAGGCTCTGAGCCATCAGCCCAGAGCCTGACGCGGGGCTCGAACTCACGGACTGCAAGATCGTGACCTGGCTGAAGTCGGACACTTAACCGACTGCGCCACCCAGGCGCCCCTTCTTTGCTGGTTTTATAGAGGGTGACAACATTTTAGTCTTTAAAAATGCTTATCAGGGCGGGGTGTCTGGGTGGCTCAGTCGATTAAGCATCCAACTTTGGCTCAGGTCATGATCTCACCATTCATGAGTTTGAGCCCTGCGTCGGGCTCTGTGAAGACAGCTCAGAGCCTGGAGCCCGCTTTGATTCTGTGTCTCCCTCTCTCTCTGCCCTTCCCATGCTGGCACATGCTCTCTCTCTCTCTCTCTCTCCCTCTCTCTCTTCTCTTGAAAACAAATAAACATTAAAAAATAGTAAAAAAAATAAAAAAAAATAAAAATGCTTATCATGGGGTGCCCAAGTGGCTCAGTTGGTTACGTATCTAACTCTTGATTTCAGCTCGAGTCATGAGCTGGTTTGTGAGGTCAAGCCCCGCATCAGTCTCTGCACTGACAGTGAATAGCCTGCTTGGGATTCTCTCTCTCTTTCTCTCTCTGCCCCTTCTTCACTAGTGCTGTCTCTCTCTCAAAATAAATAAATAAATTTAAAAAATGCTTATCATTTCCTTGCTATTTTTTTGTGAGTGATTGGGGGTGTGTTATTCTAAACCTCTGCCTCATTGTACTATTAATATATAACAAATGTATTAAAGTTATTTTTTACCAACACGAATGAAAATAATATTATTTTGCATTCGTTTCCATTTTTATTGAAATAATTGACATACATATGTTTAATGCATACAGCATGATGGTTTGATTTACATATATTGTAAAAGGATTACTGTAATAGTTTCACCTAATATCCATTTTCTCATATAGTACAATAAAAAAAAAGAGAGAAGAGGAAAAAAGGAGGGGGGATTCTTGTATTGACTATTTTCTGCTTAGCTTTTTATCAGATAGATTTCCTTAGTTGTAAGCAGTTGTGTATTTTGAACAACTTAGGCAGGGGGAAAAAGAGAGACTTGAGAGGATGCTGGGTAGTATATGGAATGAAAGAATAAATCCTGGGGAAGAAGAGCTGGCATCCGGTGCCCTCAGCAGGACAGACTGGTGGACATTGGGAGGGTGCTGGCTGTGAAGTTACTGCACTCTGAGTATCCACTGGGCCCATGATGTGAATGGCAGCCCCCACAGTGCAGCAGGAAAGGGCTCTTAGAGCAGTGGTTCTCACCAGGGGGTGGTTTGTCCTCCCCACCGCCACCCAGAGGCCATTAGCAATCTCTGGAGACATTGTGGTTGTTATAACAGGGGAGGCAATACTACTGGCATCTGGTGGGTAGAAGACATAAATATCTACGATGCAGTGACAACACTCCACAACAGAGAAGTATCTGATCCAAATGGCAATAGCACTGAGGGGGAGAAATCCTGCCCTGAAGGACAGGAGTTTAGATAGGCAAGAATAATAGTTGTTCATTATACTTTGCAGTCGGTAGATGGGCATTCACACTGATCCAGGAATGGGTGTGTGTACCAGTTGCATTCAGACTTGAGCATTGCATTCATTTGAAAAGAAGAGAAAAATACTGGGCTTTTTTTAACTGAAGAATTAAACATTTTATTTCCTTGGAGGTACAGTCATTGTGTTATTGTCTACACTTGTACCAACACCCATAAGTTCGTTTTAATTCACTAAAGAAAGCTACATTAATCCTCCCTGTAATGGTTAAGTTTGTAACTCTAATGAAGTTTCCAAAATTAGATTCCTGTATCATCACCATAGGAACTGTAGAAACATTGATTCGGTAATAAATAAAAGTTTTAGCTCCATACTCAAAGGAGCTTATCTTTGAGCCTCATACTTTGTACAAAACTAACAGGTAAAAACTACCTTTTGTTTTCTTAATAAAACTGGTGTTTGCAGGTGACTGCATGGTCACTGGACAACAGACCTTGTGACTGGACAAGTCAGCTAATCTCCCTAGAATGCAGTGGCAACAACATATTTTTAAATGGGTGTGGAGGAACAGATGAGCCCTTTTCTGTTCTAACACTCTATGAGATTCTGCAGCATAAGCTCTGTGGACTGGATGAGGCTTCCCTCCTGGAAGGCTGGGGGCAGGGGAGCCTTCTGCTTTAGATGGATCTCTTAAGTTTCTGGTAGATGCCCCAGTGCCAGTCTGCATATAACTTCTCTTTTGCCAGGATGCCCACAGCAAGCTATAATGCAACACTGCACATTAATACATTTTAACAGATTTTAAATGAACTTTCTCTAAACAGATAGAAGAAAATTAGAACATTCCGAGGGAAATCCCTTGGCAGACAAGCACATCTGTCGGTGATTTGGCAAGGCTGGAACAGTTTCATTAGAGCTACATCAGCAGTTTTTCTCAAAATGTGAACGGTGTGTTTGCTAAAGGCAAACACAATCATGGCTGAACTTCACAAACTTCTCTCAATTACAAGGAAATGTCACTGTCAGAACTCTAATGCCTCACATTATCCCAACCACAAGTTCTTGGGCAAAGAACAACAGCAAACTCAGAAGTCGAATCTGAAAAGCCATTTAATACTGTAGAAGTTTCTTTCTGCCATCTGTAAGCAAAGTGATATTTGACGGTGTTTCTCAATGTTGATAATGTGCAAAGATGTTTATCTTTATTACTTGCTATCAGTGTGGTATATCATTACATAAACTTGATTTTGCTTCTAATTAAACATTTAAAATGCAGTTGCTTTTCTTTGCTCTTGTGACAACATGGAAGATTAAGTGACTTTCGTTGCCCAGTGGAATTATGTATGCTAAAAACTCAACCCAAATTAATTTCTGTTGGCAAAATACACGTTTAAATATTATAATCCTATTCATTTTGGGTAAATTAATATTCCCTGTGAACGAATATTTTAACCAAAATGTGGTAAGTTTATTAATAAGTCTGAGAGGGGAGAGAAAAAACAACCTGAAAAATTGTCGACATTTTGCTTGATGGTTACCTTTCATGCTGACAATTATTTCTGGGATTTCTAAGCAAAGAACACATCTCCTCAATTGCTCTCCATTAATCTAGAAAATGTCCTTTCTTTAATTTGTTTAAAAATCATCTACTTGTTTCTGAATATTACGTTCCTCTGTGTTCTGCAGTATGAATGCTGGAATTATATTTCCGCAGTGTACATCGGGTGGGAGGTACTTACCACGGTACGTTTTTTCAGACTTGTTTTACAATTTTGAGATGAGAGGATATGATCTAAACATCCTGAGCTCTGATACCAGTTTCTCTATGAAGCCCTCCCGATAGCAATAGCTCTCAACACTCCTTTGTACTGAACCTCTTCTGTATTCCTTCTTTCTGGGTATCTGACAATCCAGTGTTGTTGCTTATTGCCTCTCTCTCAGCTACAAGACTAGGGTTCTTTGCCCAATGTCTCTTGGCTGTTTTAGTTTCTTCACACACAAATTGCATAGCCTGCCTGCTCCTTCGGGACTTCAAGATAGGGGCCATATTAGTTGATAACCTCAGTTTTTCTTAGCTTCCATTCAGACTTCACTAGAAGAGGGACCTAAGAGTTACCCTTAAATGCGAATTCTTAACAGTCTTAATTCCCTGCCCGTTTCTTGGTGTTGGAAACTGAGGACTTATAGGCTTACACTTTGCTTGGATCCTCCTAGTACCTGACAGCACATTTATCATGGAGGAAAAGCTGGATAATTTCTTTGGGCAGTGATTATTTCCTCATGTGACTCTTTTGGAAAGGTGGTGTAGATATGACTAAAAGTGGGTAAGGGCCCTTGCGTTTGAAAGACCAGAGTTCAGATGCTGCTTTTGCTGCTTTGTGAATGCAAAACTTTCGTGAAATTATTGGACCTCTATGAGCCCAAGTTTCTTGCCTATAAAATAATACTGCCACTCTCCTATATATGTTATAATGTTATATATATACATGTTATAATATTTTATAATTTAATATAAATTAAATATTGAATGCCTCTTAGCTGCCATAAAAATAATTTTATAACAGAAGCTATTGCCATTGTTTTGGAAGTCAGTGAAAGTGTGCAGGGCTCTGGGATACAGGGTTGTGAGAAAAATCTTGCCCCATCTTTTCCCCCACATCAGTGTTGTCTGCAGTTGACTTTGCCTAATTTCTGTGCACTTGTTCCTATTTTTCTCTAATTTTTTAAAATATTTCTTCCCCTTTCCTTCCAGAATACATAGACATACTATGGTTCTACAGGAAATGAGGCAGAAATGGGGCTGTATAAAATAATTTAAGATATAGTTCTGTTTGTACAAAACTGAGAACATCAGAAATCTCTGATAAATTTGATTTCTGATATCTTCCAGATCATTAAAAGCACATTTTTATTTTTACTGAAATACTTGAAATCAAATACAACAGAAGATTCACAGGGGAACAATACTCACACCTGCCTTCATATTATTAGATTCAGTCAGATTTAACTCTCATCTCTTGATGATGATGATAACAGCCAGCATGCTGGGCATTGTGCTATGAGGTAGAAACCATCCTCATGCTCACTCTGTAGGTGGCCAGACTCCAGAGCCCATACCTGTTTTTTGTCCAGTTTTATTCTTAGATCTGGAGATTCAAAGATAGATAAGATGGAATCTTTGCCTTCAAGGAGCTTACAGACTAAGGGAGAACGAGAACACTTAGATTATCTTACTATGAAACTGCACAGGAAGCTGCTGCAGGAGTAATTCAAATACCAAGAACAGCAAAAGGAGACTTAATCTTGTCTGTTTCCTCAGATCTGTGAGGAAACTGGTGTGGATTTTGGAGACCAGGTCAAATTTCCACAGCAGAGGAGACTGAAGGATGGGGAAAAGGGGAATGGGCAAGACTGCAAAATTAATAGCTGAGCTGCAAAAAGGGGGTCCTGAACGAGAGTGGAGGGTGGAAAAGCCAAGGTTGCAGAAAGTCAACCACCAGGAGAGCAGGTGGCCCATGAGGACTGAAGGAAGCCATCAGGTTTTGCCTGAGGCCATCACTAGTGACCTTGGCCAGCCATTCTAATAGAATGGCAAAGGGAAGAAACCAACTTTGTATTTGGCTGAGGAGACAGCAAAGACCGGGTATTCAGAAGATTCTTTCAGGAGCTTTTGTGGTTAATGACAGGAGAAAACAAAGTTGGTAATTTGAGAGTGTAACATGGTTGAGCAGACTTTTATTTGTGAGAAAGAAACATAAGAATTAGTAGAGGAATCAATAGCAAAGGGGAGGTTGAAGACAAATGGAAAGAAAAGAGTTTTTCTGAGCCATAGAGGAGGAAGCTGGTGAGAAGTGTTTTATTATACTTTACATGGGATTCAAATGCTTAACTATAGACTGTTGCAAAGGGACATACATTTTGGACAGAAATACTTGGTGACCTTCCACATTCTTTTCCTTGAAGGCATGGCTCGGTGAGTTTTGCCAGAGCTCAGTATAAAGAAAACAATGGTTAACATGATGTCCTTGGCTTAATCTCCTTACTGAGGGTTCCTCTGATTCCTCTCCTCTTTGCTTACCTTTGTCCACTTTCTTGATGCTGGCCACTTCTGACCCCTCAAATGGTGGTTGCTCTTGGCTCCTGGCTTTTTTCTTTGTTGTCTTAGCTTCCAGATACTAGCTGCCCAGTTTTGGCTCAAATTTTAAGGCAGGTAAATCAATCTGTAATGATCCCTTTTCTTGGCTAGGCCAAGGTCTTGATTTTTCATATCCTGTCCTCAGGGTAGCCTGACTCTGCTTAGCCCAGTGGATGCCCTATGACTTTTCCCCTACTGTCCTAGTGGTGTGTGTGGGACCAAGGGCATGATAGAGTTCAACGAAAGGTCTAGGAAGGAGGAGGAGAGACACTGAAAAAAGAATACAGTTGGAAGAATAGAGGAAGAGCACTTCACCTGCGGGAAGACTGCCCAATGCAGCAGGGAAGAGTGAAGAATCTGCACAATGGACAATGGGAGGAGAAAACTGAGCAGGTCTAGGCAGGCAGAGCCATCAGGGGGAACCGGCTGTGCAAATAAAAAAAAAAGCCACCATAATAAGAAAATGCAACAGGTAACTATTCAGAGTTTCTAAAGCAAAGAGTCAGTCACCATTGCTTGCATTTGGCAGAGACTTAAAGGTAGTGGAGTGGCAAATGGGAGTGGCAGCTTTATAGAGGCAAAGCGGGAAGGATTCCGGTATGCCATTACTAGAGCTTGTTGGCAATGGGAAAGCTGGAGCCAGGCCATCTGGAAGCTGGACATCCTATGGGGTTGGTGAGGAGAGCAAATTTAGCTTTCTCTGGTTGCTCCAAAGAGCCAGGGGAAAAAATGGGGGAAATTGGCAGTTATTGATAAAGTGCCGACCACTTAGGACCAATTGCTTCAGAGATTGTGGTTTGGCTTCTTGGACTGGTTGCTGGAGATTGTGGGTCAGAGTTCTATGTTTTGTATATGATCTGACCACCATCCCTTGCATATTAAGTCTCTCATGAACTAAAGTGACGGAGGCCGTTTCCCCTGTATGTATGTACCATATTTTGCAGGACACGCTTTGACGTGTGGCCCGGCCAGAGCTGAGTTGTAACAGAATTCTGCACTATTCCACATGGCAGCGTGCCAGCACACTGTGTTTCCACAGTCCCCTTTCAGACACTAAGGGGGCTGGCTTCTATACCAAAAACTGGAAGCAATATTTTTATAGATGTTAACTTTTATGGAAACATTAAAAGTAACACTCAGAATGCTTTTCTTTTGTGTTTACTCAAATATAGTTCTCAATGCAGCTATGGCTTTCAGAGAAGCCTAATTACTTTCATATACCATGAACAGTCAATAGAGCATTGGGAAAAGTCATAGCTATAAATTTATATTACTTGAGGGAGAATATTTGGTCTTAGAAATATTAATGTGGCCTCCCATCTCATATTATAGGAATTAGTTTTATTTGTGAAGTAGAATTTGATTGACTTTCTGACCTACCTAAGAATGTGGCACCAGGGAGAAGGGTTTTGCACGTTGGCTGGCTGTGAGTTGTTCATTCTAGAGAGATGTCAGCTCACAGAAAGGGCAGTCTCCCTTTAAAAGAGATGTACTTCAATATCCCTCTGCTTTGTTCATAGGAGATGTCAGTAGGATGGAGTAACAGAAAGTCACACGTTGTGTCAGATGATTGGAGATGGCATTCATTTTCAGTTAATGCTGAGCTGGTAATGGATTTCAAGAGTATTTTTTAAAATCACTAAGCTATTTATCATTTTCATTGAGCAGCAAAAATTAAAAGTTGCCAATGTAGAAAGCTAAAATAGATAACCAGGGGGTGGGAAGTGAAATCCTGGCTGTGAATGTTTTTCAGCACTAATTTCAGGTCTGTTATTCTGGTGGAAACTCCCAACGCTTTTCTTCAGTAATATGCGTGCATGCGTAAAATACTGTGCCAGGGAAAATTATTATAGAGTAGTGTCACATCACCTGGGTTAATGCTGCTGTTTATAATATTGTAATGTTAATATCAATCCAAAGCAATACTTTCCATGTGCAAGTTGGTATCATGAGGACAAAATATGGTTTCCTGTCCCTATTTCTGATCAAGAACAGTCTTGCTTACGGTCTCAAGGGTGCCGAGTGAGTATGACTACATTCAACCAACTGTAGATTATCGCTAAAGGAACAATTCAAGTGTGTATCCTAGTTTAAATGAAAACATGCAGGCACTGCCCATTGTTGAATGCTTACATGTCCCCCAGAACTTGGAGAAATGCTCTGGTCATCAGAACACCCACGTGACAGACAAGCTGCTTATTGTCCTAGTCTGAACAGAACCATCAATTCAGAGTCAGGATTTGCTATTGCTGTAGTTTACTTCTTTCATGCCACACACAGCCACTGGGACATGTGCTGCAGCCACCAGGGTGATACTGAACCTCAGGCATGTATATAGGGCCCACGCTGAGGACTGCCATTGCTGGGAGTCCCCTTTGGGAACCTTTCTTCACTCTTATCAGATACAGGCTATTCTCCTTCTACATGTGATATTTTCCTTTCTTAAATAATCCAGCTCTACTGCTTCTGTAAGCCTACCTACCTGCCTAGAATGAAGACTACATTTTCAACCCACCTTTCTTCTTAGATGTATAACTAAATTCTGGCCAATGGGAATGAAGAGAAGTATGTGCAAAAATTAGAGCATGTCCTTAAAAGTTGGATGCCTGCCTTGCCCCCATCCTGCTGTCTAGACAGTAGGTAGGATGGCAGGAGTGCCATCATGGACCATGAGAATAAGGACCATACTCTAGGGGTGCCATAACAGAAGTCTGAAAGTAGCCTGGGTGTTAGATGACTGCAGAGCTAGTGGCCAGACCAGTTCTGGTCTTCTGGTCCCCAGGTTCATGTGGGATTATGAAACCCTGTCTGTTTAAGTCACTGTTATTTTGACGTGTCTCTCTGTGTGTTTATGGGTATATATATATATATATATATATATATATATATGATATATAGTTATACCTGATTTGTAGCTAATAGGCTGCATATATATATATATATATATATATATTCTTTTTCTTTCTTTGCATTACCTTCAGCCTTTCAGTAGATTATTGTGTCACAGATACATGGTATATCTGTAAGATATGTAACATTAAATATATTCTTGTATGTGTAAAAATATTTTTCTATCTAATTTTGATAAGATATGTAGAGTTCAGAATGTTGTAAGAATGCATACAGCTTCTAATTTGAAGGTCACTTAGTTAAGATAAATCATTTTAACAACCTTTCATTAAAGGGCAGATTTGAAATCTAATTTTCCTTTCCTGTTTTTCCCCTTAAATTTTGAAAAGAGCATATTAGAAGCTATTCTGATTGGCACATCGACCATGTAACCAGGGTGACTGTCGCAACTCAGATGGATTCCTCTTAAATCACTTCAATATGGTAGCAGTGAATGTTCCTGTCCAACCTCTGTCCACCCCAAACTCTGTCTTCTCCCAAAGCCGCATGATTTGGGGCCCTTGGAAGTGTCCAGTGTTAGAGAGAGTCAGGCAGTTCTTCTGCCAACAGCACAAGTGAGAGTGTTTCTTTATGGAACGTCCCTTCTGCAGTGTACTTGAATGAACAAGCTAAAGAATGAACCTCAGCAGGCTCATTTTATTTTCCTGTTTGCCATTTTCATCTTGCTTCCTAGCATAGCCCATTGAATAGCTACTACTGTTAGTACCCCAGGATGTGGGGAGGCCCAGTTATGTGTACCTGGGTTTTGAATTGTTTCCCTGTAAGGATTAAACTTCATACACTACTTATGTGCGTATGAAAGTTTGTTGCAAGTGGATTTGCCCAGCTCAGTGGCTGTTCTTCCTCATTGATATTCTTTGGGGAGTTTGCTTGGAACGAGTTCCAACTTTAGGCTCCCTTGCTGTCAAAATAACATGTACAGCAGTGAAGGAAAATACATCTAAGTCCATCAAGCCCATCTTCTTTCTCTATGACTATCTCTAATTAGGCTTTGAAAGTTTTATTTTAACTTAAAAAAAATACTTTCGAGACAGAGAGGGAGAGAGAGAGAGTGCACGCATGAGTAGGGAAGGGACAGAGAGAGAGGAAGAGAGAGAGAAAGAATCCCAAACAGGCTCCACCCTGCCAGCATGGATCCCAACGTGGGGCTAACTCACAAACCATGAGATCATGACCTAGTTGCCTCTAGGTTTTGAAAGTTTTAGGTGCAGAGAAGGTGGGCCTCAAAACCAGAGGTTCATGCTGCAGTTTAAGGAGGGAATTAGGGAACAAATTCTTCTAGAGTTCATAAAATGTCCATTCGATTTTTTCAGACTTGGTGAAAACATATAGTGTTTGTAATGGAAAAATATGCTTTCGTTTGAGTCAGTGTGGTGTAAGCTTTTCTTTTATTCTTCTTAGGGGCCATAGACTTTCAGGAAGCTTTTTAGACATTTGTTGTATATCATGAGGGCTGCACATATTTGAGCCCTGGTTCATGATGTTTCAAATGGATACTGTTCCATTGTTGACTTTCATGGAGTTTATGTGAGTAAGGGATAGTATTTCCCTGATTCTGTCCATTCTTTCCCTTGGCCGAATCCTAATTGGAAGTCATATTAGATTGCCTCCTCCGGGAAGCCTTCCCTTGTTCCCTCAAGGTTTGATTAGCAGCCCTCTTTCTCTGATCCTACACTCTCAACAATCTGTCAACTTGGCTATATCTTCTATCTGGCTGTTTCTAACTGGAGGGCAGGATCTTTGTCTTCCTCCCTTTGGGAGCTATGGTGCTGGCTCAGTGCCTAGCATAGAGTAAATGCTCAGCAAATATGTGTTGAATTAATGTATTTTTCCAGAGGGACTTATTTTACATATGGGATAAAAATTTCAGGCATGTGCATAGAAGGTGCAAAATAAATATTTGTAGATTGGATTTCCAGTGCTTAAGTAATTCTGTATTGCAAAGCAGACGCCTCTGAGAGTCTCATTAATGGTTTGGGATATTATTTACAACATTAAAGCATTTTTCTGAAAGTGCATATATATTACACCCTGTTTCCTCCTAAGTGCATGGACTCTGTGAAAAATGATAAATCGATACCATCCTGAGAATTACTGGAAGAAACAGCATATTGTCTGTTATTCCCTGAAGGTGGAGTGTAGAGATGATGGGTGAAGAGAGCTTCTGATTTTCTGTGGTGACAATAGTGACAACATTGATAGTATGAATTCTTATTAACGTTGAGCCCATGGAGCAAAGCGTTGAGTCTGTAGGTAGATTGTGTTTGAACTAGATTCTTGTTGTCTGATAAGGAGGTTTGGTCCAAAGCATCCAACAGGGTACCTCCCCTGTTGCATATTTCTGCAACGAAACTTCATTCCTAGTCATTTAAAAAATGTTCTGAATGTACTTAAATCTTAGATAATTGACTGATTAGAAGAGATATTCTATTTTTGTGATTTATGTCCAAATGTGCAAAGAGAAAGTTAGCAGAAGACTCGTTTCAATAGCCTTATAGATATGTAATTTCTTCCTGCATCACTGTTTACCTGGGTCTGCAAGTCCAGAAACTCAAGTTTCTACATTCATCCAGAGTTGAGGAGGGTCAAGGCCAGGGACTCTTACTTACCTAACTCATGAGAAGATGATAAATTAGAATGCCAATGTGTTCATTCTCCAGGAGAAATATAGCTGCCAACTTCTATTCATGTTATCTGGTCAGCACTTTCTCCAGTAAGAAGTCTCAGTGGCAAATTAAATTACAATCAGAAATACACTGTATTGGTGAGAGTGCAGGGGACAAAGCAGTAGCATATACTATTAATAGAAGTGTAAATTGCTACAACCTCTTTGGAGGAAAAATTTGGCAACATCTCCAATAAAAATGTGTGTATCCTTTGCCCTTGCTATCTTCCTTCTAAAAATTTATCCTAAAGATAAATCTTCACAGGTGGGCAAAGACATATGAGTAATAGTACTCCTTGTAGTATCACTCGAGGAATGGGAGAAACATAATATCTATCAAAAGTGAACTGGTCAAGATCTGTGGTTTATCTGTATAATGGAAAACTGTTGTGCTGTTAAAAGGAATTATGTAAGGTATATGTAATGTGGAGAATGGTCTTCAAGATACCTTATTGAGGGGGAAATGAAAGATATAGAACTATGTGTACAATGGGCTTCCTCCTGTGGTATTAACAGAATGGAATACCCACATATATGTGGTACTTGCAAAGTGTGTTTCTGAAATGCAGGAAAACAGTGGTCATCCCTGGAAGGACTAGGTGGCAGGAAGACTCATTTTCCACTAGAAATGCTTAGCATCTATTTGAACATGTTACCTTATGCTTGCATGTATTAGGTTATCTATCAAAAAGAAAAGTTAAGACAACATTCAAATAGTTTCTTGTTGACTTTTGTTGAGTTTAAAATTAGCACCAAGGAAGATACTCTTGTTGCATAGCATTTTTCCCAATGATTTTGCAGAGTCACCTGCTAGGCAGATCCCACCCACCCCAGATAGCACTCCCTCCTAATGAATGTTTTCATCACTCTTTTAAAAAATTTTTTTTAATGTTTATTTATTTTGGAGAGAGAGAGAGAGAGGGAAGGAGAGAGAGAGAGAGAGAGAGAGAGAGAGAGAGAGAGAGAGAGCATGAGTGGAGGAGGAGCAGAGAGAGAGGGAGACACAGAATTCGAAACACGCTCCAGGCTCTGAGCTGTCAGCACAGAGCCCACGTGGGGCTCGAACTCACCAGCTGTTAGATCATGACCTGAGCCAAAGTTCGACACTTAACCCACTGAGCCACCCAGGCGCCCCATGTTTTCATCACTCTTTATTGGACTCACACACACATTGTCTCCAGCATGTGATGTCATCATTATATTTATGAGCAATTCTTCCTGCAGCTGGACTCTGGTTTCTTGAAGAAAATTTGGGAAACATATGAGTCCCATAAGTCACGCACTTAGATGTCACTTCTTAGGTTAGGTTGACTTTGGTGTAAGTTATAATCACCAGGAGAGCTTGTTCAAATGCAGAGTCCTGGATCCCATCCCAGAGACTCTGATTTACTTAGGCTGGGATGGGGTCAGGAAGCTCCAGCGTCAGGGGATTCAGATGCAAATGATCTGTATGCCCCTTCTCTCTGAAAAATTTGGAGATGTGTTTTTCAGGTCCTGTCTCTGAATTCCAAAGCCATTTTACTGTGTGCCTCCTTTATGGATGATACCTGTTTTAAAGTAATCAGTAGTAAGTTATTAGCAACTTCATCCATTCTGTATTCATTGATCTTTTTCAGTGGACAAAAACGAATTATGACCAAGTTTAGCTTCCATAACGGCAAAGAGAATGACCCCCTTGCCCTCCCCCCACCTGCACAGTGCCCGACTTGTAAAGACTCCCAGGTTGTTTTATGCATACTCATCTCAGCCTAAATCTTTCTTGGTCTATGTGGATGATGGAAGATAGTAATATGTCTCCAAAATCAAGGAAGAAGGAACATTTGAGTTAACTTATGGGCAGCTGACCTTTGATTTTAATCACAACTGCTTTTAAATGGAAATAGGTAGGAGAAAGAGTGGCAGAAGGTGGGTGGAATGGAAAAAAGAGAAAGTCAAGTGAAGTTGTCTGAGTTGTGCATGAGTTTTGAAGTCAAGCTGGCTTGCCTCCTCCTAGGCTTTCTACTCCTGATAAGCTGTGTGATGTTGGACAAGGCATGGAATTTCTCTGTATCATGGCTGTGAAATAACGATAAAACTGACCACATTACCATGGCCAGATGATAACATGAGAGAATATTTATATACACTTTAATGCAGTCTTGCATTTATCAGAACCTCAGTAAATGGTGGCAAAAGACTTAAATAAAGGAGCAAGAAACAAAGAGGTAATCGCATGTCAGGTACTTCCTTTAGCTCAATGGACCCATTAGTCGAGAGATGTGAGTGGCACTCCCAAATCTGCCACTAGCTAATGTTTTGCTTGACCTCGATCAAACCATTAAATGCCTTGAGCCTCAGTTTTACCATTTATGAAATGAAAAAGTTGAACTATGTGGCTTCTAAGGACCTGTCGTTTTACCTCCAAAGTCAAGGGACAAAATAAAACATTTCTTAAAATCCCTTTCTTTATCCCATGAATATCAAGTTATTACTTTTCTCATATTGAGCTTAGATGGAAGGAAGTCTTTTCTCTCAATTTGTCATCCTAGGCAGGATGTTTGCATTCCTTTGCCTCTGGTTGACTCTCCTTAGCTGCACGTGAAGTTCAATCTGTTTTTTAAATTCTTAAGTTTGAAGTTTGATGAATTAGAACACATCTGACTCTTGCCATGAGTAAATGGTAAGTCATGGGAACAAGCAAGTAGGTTGGGGAGAATTTTTCCCACAGGATTGCTGATCTCCCATCCTGACCCCCTTAGGGTGTTTACTTCTTGATAGGATCTGGAAATGACTGAGGAAGAATTCTTCTGTCTCTGATGGGTCATTTTACTGCTGCTGCTGGTGCGCTGCTGGGAAAGGGACCTCAGATGACTCTCTCCTCTGTCTCTTGCTCTCATTTTGTTACCCATGTTTAAATCCCAGCTGTGTTCTTTGAACCAACATTTTTCAAAGTGAGTTTCATGGGACACTTGTTTCTTGAGGTGCTCCATGGCAAGAATGTTTAAAATTTGATTTAAAATGCATGGAAAACTCGGTACATTATAATGCCCTCCTTGGAGAACCCCAAAGAATATTAGCATATGAAGGCTCCTAGACCTCCCACGGAAAGAAAACTGGTTAAATCCGGCAGTTCCCAGACTTATTCAAAGTCGGAACTTTTTAAAAGATAGTAAAACACCTGTAATATCTCTCATAATAGTGTTCCACAGAACTCAGAATGGGAAATGTTTTTATAGACTATGAAAGGGCTCTAG
This sequence comes from Prionailurus viverrinus, assembly GCF_022837055.1. Lineage (NCBI taxonomy): Eukaryota > Metazoa > Chordata > Mammalia > Carnivora > Felidae > Prionailurus > Prionailurus viverrinus. Next base: position 27,615,251 of record NC_062562.1, on the reverse strand, counting down.
GTAATTGATTTTGCTCTATTACTTGTGAACTGATTGAAGAAGAAGAAAAAATAGGTTTCTGGAAGGTTTGTCTTGAAAAGCAACTGGAGTTAGAATTTATGTATTGAAGTATTAACTTTATGTTGAGATGTGCATTTGAGTATCAAGCCTGGTTTAATTTGTGGGTGCGTGCTGTGGACTCACAGACTATTGATAGATCTTTCTTGCCTTCACTGCAAGACTTTGTGAGTCTCAGAATTTCATTTAAATATTTTGCTGCAGAACGTGTGACTAGCTGTGGATCTGAATGAAAAATAACACCATGCGAGTTCATAAATAAATAATTAAAATTGTATATGAATAACCCCAGGTTATTCCACCATGGCCATATAATGTAAAGAGTTCCAATTGAAGTCTAACAAAATACATCTGTGTCTGGCTCCAAAAATTGCTTTCTGAAGATTGGAGAGGTAGATTTATTAAAGTCTGCACATTTCTGATTATGCATGAATATGTTGTTGCAAAGTCTCAGGAACATTTGAGTCCTGGGTATTCTTTTCTAAACCTTAGAGACAAATGTGTTTCAGTATTAGGTAGAGACCGCTCAGCTTCAGTTTACTCTTATATGAACTGTTTTCATATTTACTGACAAATAGGGATATAATCCCCTTTTAGATATTCCAGCTCAACTAGCAGTTGTAAATGTTCTTTTTTATTTTCTAATCTTGCACAGTTAAAGGGAAAGGGCTGTACTAAAATGGCTTTGTTGATGCCTGAAGTGATGCAAAACTAAGATGAAGGCAGCAAATGTAGAAAAAGTAAATTCACAGTGATTTGTTTACATTAAGTTTATAGGCTCATGTAGTTTAGTGGAGTGAGACTAGGAACCAGGAATAATCAGAGAACCTCCCGCCTAAAAACGAACATATACAGGAACATTAGGGCATTGCTAGATACCACACTGTAAGGATCTTCGTTGTGCAATACCAAAAGCAAGGAAACAAGGGGATGGGCTGGAGCTCTGTGGGTAATTAGATAGCATTTATGGGGGAGTGGAAATGGTGCTTTTGGAATTGCAGTTGTACAAAGGAGAGTGGTCCCGTGTCGTTTCTTTCTCTCTTTTCCGTATTAGAAGATCACATATAATTAGAGGGGTGATAGGTTCTAATACAGTTTTGGTCCTAGGTAGAATGTTTGAATTCTTCAGTTTCCAGTTGACAATACTTACTATAAAATGAGAGTGCATTAGGGATTACAAAGGGAACCGTGATTTAAGGATGGTAACAAAACAGTGATAGATTCTACATCCACTGTTTATGGTTTGGGGTAATCCCTACTTTCCTCTGGACTCACTGTTCATTAATGAGAGAGAGAGAGACAGAGAGAGAGAGAGAGAGAGAGAGAGAGAGAGAGAGACAGAGAGAGAGACAGAGAGACAGAGAGAGAGAGAGAGACAGAGAGAGAGAGAGACAGAGAGAGGATGTATAAAACAGATCTAAGAGGAGCCTCTTTGTTGGAAGGGGGTAAATGGGCAGTGGTGTGTTACTAAATGTTTAACAACTGGGTCTCAGAGGAAAAGAAAAAAAAACACAATCTTGATATGCAGCATTGGCAGATTTGGAGATTTCTGTGATGTAAAACCTCCCACCCTGCCCAGTTTCAGGTTATCAATCTGACATCAGCTGGCTCACAAAATCCTGAAAATTTAACAAGGAGCCCTCATGAGTTGGTGGGAGCTGAATCTAGCATACTTCTGCTAGAATTTCCTCCTTCCTTCCTCCCTCCTTTCCTTCCTTCCTTTCTTCCTTCCTTCGTTCCTTCCTGTCAAAGAATAGTTGCATGAATTTCAGGAGTACGACCTAGTGATTGGACAACTCTATACATTAAGCTCTGCTTGCCACAAGGGCAGCCACCATCTGTCACCACGCAGTGCTATTATACTACCACTGACTATATTCCCTTTTATTATACCTTTTATTCCCGTGGCTTGTTCATTCCATAACTGGAAGCTTGTATCTCCCTCTCCCCTTCACCCATTTTGTCCATCCACCCACCCCCTCCCTTCTAGCAGCCACCAGTTTGTTCTGTTTGCGTGGGTCTTTCTGTTTTTCATTTGTTTGCTTCTTATTTTATTCTTTAGATTCTACATATAAGTGGAATCCTATGGTATTTGTCTTCCCCTGTTTGACTTATTTCACTTAGTATCATACCCTCTATGTCCACCCATGTTGTGGCAAATGCTAGACTCCTTACCCAGGGTCATTTTGCGGGGTTGTTTCCACAGATAGTCGTCAAGGCACCGGAAGCTCTGGAGAATGCCTTTTGAAAACAACTGGTCTCTGATGTTTCAAATCCCTTTTAGAGCCCAGAGTCTATGACTCTCTCTCAAGAATACATTGTAATAGTGTGTGATGAACTTTTAAAAAGTTGATATTGATGTTATTTGTTGTGGTTGGTTCCTAGAGACCTGGTGATTCAGCTGGGGTACGTTTGGTACAGAGAGAACATGCAAAGAGTATTCAGAGTGGTTTTAGGGAAGGCAAGTGATTATGACACGCGAGTACCTGGGGATGCTTTTGCTCTCTGAGCATAGGGCCATTGCCATTTTCGAACATGACAAACACTGCATTTCAGACGTCGCATTATGGCAAGTGCCTTTAACACAGGACACCTTGTCATCCAGGAGAGGGGTTGACAATGACCCCTCATCAGCCGAATCCAGCCCACTGCCTGTTTTTGTGTGACTTGTAGGCTAAGGATGGTTCTTACATTTTTGAATGGTTGAAAAATATCAAACTAAGAAGACTCCGTGACACATGAAAATGACAGTTTCGGTGACCATAAATAAAGTTCTGCTGGAACACGGCCTTGCCCTTTCGTTCATATCATCTATCATTGACATCATCATATCATCTCTGGCTGCTTTCATGCCACACCAGCAGAGCGGAGTGGTCGCAGTAGAGATGAGGGGCCCTGCAGAGCCTGAAATATTTGCTGTCTAGCCCTTTACAGAAAACATTTGCCAGTCCCTGATCTAGGAAAGAAATCTCTGAGGAAATGTGACCAGTTACTTCCAGGTTCTGTACAGTGACGGAAGAGATACCACTAGGAATGCCAACATCGTTCTTAATGGGATTGAAAGGAATTGCATAAGAAACTGAAGGGAACCATAAACAGCTTGTGAAAATCCTTAAAACATGAAAACCAGTAAGGAAAATGAAGAATTTCTCACTTTGCCCTAATTACCTTTTTTTGCAGTTTCTTTTATAACTTGACACGAAGAGGTTCATGCTTTCTCATGCTGATGTGTTCTAAGTTGCATGGTCTCCTGATGTACAAGGACCCTGTTGCTTCTGACTCAGTTAGTAAAGGAGTATCAATGGTGGTCACAAGACTGGCTTTGGAGTCAGACAAATGGGGTTCAGACCTTGACTCGGCCACTTATTTGATGTATGGTCTTGGACAAATTTAGCAGCTCACATCTTCAGTTTTCTCATGTATAAAATATAGAATTGTTCTGAGAATCAAGTAAAATATTTAAATTCCACAGCACAGGAGTTTGACACATAGGGAGCATATAATAAACGTTACTTTTATTTGTTTATTGTTATTATTATGTTTGTACACCTCAGGGCACTCCATGCCTGCACATATTTATCTTTTGGGGTAAGAATTTTTTTTTCCTTTTTAGCTTTTGCAGACAGAAATAAATATTTAGTTTGGCAGTAGCTTGGCATATAATATAAACTTTTTTCACCCCACATACTTCATCTCCTGGAAATTGTCTTGAAAGAAACTCATGCAAGTTATTAACAGTCTCAGCCAACATTTTACATTTTGGTCTGGCGAGAAGGTTAAATGTCCCCATTCATTTCTTCCCAAGAAGAGACTGCCCTCTAATGGAAACTGTTCTGGTAAGGGGAGAAAATAATTTTAGTCTCAAAGACTAGCAGATGTTTTAGAAAATTCTCTACTGTTACAATGTATCTGCTTATGAAATCTAAACATACCTTCAGGAAAGAAAGACTCCTCTACTACCTCAATACCTGCACAGTCTGCTCTGATGATGACATTGACCAATTAGACATTCATTTCTTTGACAGCTATTTGCACTCACCACCTCTCTCCTGCCCCTGCCACAGTACAGGCATTGCCTTGATCAAGTCATTTTCAATCTAGGTTATACAGTAGAAAACTAAGAGGCTATAAAATATCCTGATCCCTAGTTTGCATCTCAGTCCAATTAGATCAGAGTTTCTGAGGATGGGATCTAGACATCAGCATTTTTTTTAATGTCCCCTCCACACACTCGATTACAAAATGCAGCCTACAGCCAAGGTTGAGAATCACACTTTAAATCTTTAGGTTTCCAATTTGTTCTTAAAATAAAGCAAAAATCCTGTTCTCGTGTTCCTATGGTATTTGCTCTTCTAAAGCAAGCCTAAGAACGGCATCCACTGTCTACTGCTTGTATTGGAGTCTCATCTCCAGGGAAATTTACTGATACAATCTTATTTCATTAGCTTGTTAATAAAGAAGGGTCTTTTAGCTAGCAATAGAGGGTGATAAGAAATGAATCTTTGCTACTTCTCCAACTGTAAATCCCACTGATGGGTTTTGTTTGGGACCATTGATCATTTGGACTTTGATGACCTCATAGCTAACCTCTACAGAAGCTAACCTCTACAGAAGCACCTATCAAAAATGCTTTTACATGGTATGAATTTGTAAGAGCCTATTTCCTATATAGTCACTGAAAGCCTTATGCATTTTTTAGCCTGGTGAGTATACATGCTGCTAAATTTTCTTCTCATTAGCCTACTGTTCCTTGTGTTTAGTTCATTATAGATATTTTATTGATCTAATCTTTTACTTAAATAGGAATTGCTATAGTTTCACTGAGTTTGACGCAGTTGAAGGAAGGTTAATTAATTTTGTTATCTCTAAAATAAAAATGATGATATGACCCATCTCCTAGGATTGTGAAGAACAGAGGGAGAGATAATATGTGTAAAACAGCCTAGTGGTTGGCACTAAGCAAGCACTCCAATGTTGCAATGACATTGAGACCACATATACTAGAGGTGAAGAACAAGAGTGCTCCTTATGTTAGTTTCTCTGGGTTCAGATCTCATCGAGACTACCTATCAGCTTTGTGATGTTAGGCATATCGGTTACCCTCTTTAAATCTTCATTTCCTTAACCTGGAAACCTTGAGCTGACTTTTTAGCGGAGCAAGGGGAGGTGGTTGAAAAATAAGTGAAATCATGCATTTAATGTGCTTATCACTATTTCTGGCATATGGTAAGCACCTTTTCACATACATAAAATAGGAACGGAGTCTGGGCATGTGTTGAGGAGAGGTAGATTATATATTCAGTCAGAGTTGCAAGGGACCTTACCCTGCTTCTTGTATCATCCCTGAACCAGCAGCACCCACATTACCTGAGATCTTCTTAGAAATGTATAATTTCAGCCACCCGCCACCTCCTCCCCCTCCACCGCTTACTGAATCAGAATCTGCATTAAAAAAAAATCCCCAGTGATTTGCATGCACGTTTGAGCAGCACTAGCCTAGTCAATGAATGACAAATCCAAGGCAAAATCGCCACTACTCCCCTGTAGTACGCCCTTGGCAGGCATCACCCATCAAGCATGTCACTCCATCCCTCAGCATCCTGTCCACACACCAGGTGCCCTCAACTGGCTGATAGGAATTGTCATGCGAGATGAAACTGAGAGCAGCAGAAACTTACTGCACTGAAGTAGTGACTTGTTTGAGCTAGGAAAGCAGTGAATCGCCCAGACAGTGCTCAAATCCAGGGCTTTTATCCTCAAACCAGTACATTATTTTGCACTGCCTCCCTGATGCCATTCAGCAACATACAACTATTGTAGAACTGGCTTTGTGCTGCAACTGGATGGTGAAAAAGGAAATTAATATTAATCAGAAGAATAAAATAGCATTCAGTAGTAAAACAGGGGTTGGAAAGAAAGAAGTTAAAATCAGCCAAGTGTTACTATGATGAAAGCTCAAAGCCTAATGGTAATTTATATTGTATAATCTAGGCATTGTGATTTTAAAATTTGGGGATGATAAATTAATGCCACTGGATTCCAAAATTCATTTTTGGGGGGCGCCTGGGTAGCTCAGTTGGTTAAGCGACTGACTTCAGCTCAGGTCATGATCTCACGGTTGGTGAGTTCGAGCCCCACGTCTGGCTCTGTGCTGACAGTTCAGACCCTGGAGCCTGCTTTGGATTCTGTGCCTCCCCCTCCCCTGCTCACGCTCTGTGTCTGTCTCTCAATAATAAGTAAATGTTTAAAAAATTTAAAAAAAATCAGTTTTTGTAACTTTTGCTTTTTCACTTCAAGCACTTCCTTTTTAACAAGGATGTGTAATACTTACCGGGTGAAGTTGTCATTAAAGTGACCACAAATTCATTAGATGGCATTTCTCACCACACATTTTGTGGTGGGCACGCATTGGTACACTGCCTTTGCCTCTTACAATTGTTTTTGCTTGAAATTTTACATCTTAGGGCTGGAATGAACCTTGAAATAGCATATGATCCTGCTTCTGTCTCCTGGGAAAGAGGGAAGAATTTGGTTCATCACCAACAACAGATATCTTCTGCCTAGAGCAGAAATGAAAACACTATCCTGGTACCTCTGAAATTTATCTTAAGCATCACGTTGGCTGTTGCATCGAGGCTGCTAAACATTTTCTGACTCATTACTCAAATGACTCATGCTCCATTTAGTGTGGTGGGAATACATGGAGAAGTGGCCAGATCCAACTGAGTGAATAAGCGACTGGCCAGAGTTCCTTGCATTTTGTTACCTGGGCCGTTAATTTGCTCGAAATCTCAAGATGTTAATGTTCCTCTGAAGAGTCTGGCTGACATGGAGGGGCTTCTTTCTTCACTCTGGAGAACATGCCAAAATTTCCCCTCCTCAAAATAAAATAAGGGAGTCCCAATTTTCACATTTCTGGTTTATCTCAAGCTGTAATAATAGCTTAAGTAATATAAGACCCTAAAATTTAAGAAATCTATATATTTATATATCTATACGTATGTATCATAGGTTCATATGTATGTATATCTACGCATATCTGTATGTATATGTATACATGTATGTCATTTTACTTAAACCAACCTATAGCCATTAGCTTCAAAATTTCCAGGAAACAACAATCCTTTCCCCAGTGCATTAACTTAGTCAATGTGCACATCATTTTTATGGTTTCGAAGTTTTCCATATCCAAATCTGTTTGACCCTCAAGAGATGGGTAAAAGGATGATTGCAGATGCCTGAATACCAGGACCAAGGACCCATGACAGTGTCTCTTGAAATAACCTTAAAGGTCAGGTTATAAAACTACTTCCCTTTTTTGAGTATTTTATTTCTTTGCCTGGAATAGTTTCATGTCCAAAGACATGGCATATGAAAGAGGACATCTAGGAAATGCATTCTAGGAATGAGCTCTCCCCAGTAGTCATAAAGGAAATTTGGAACTATGTCTGTACCAATAAATATAATCATATCCATAGACATGTTTTTACTACCTTTAGCAGTGATGGAGTATGTCTCCCCTTATTAAATTTTTTATTTATTTTAGTGTATTAACATAAGGATCAATTAAGACACATTTTCCCTTTGGAGTCAACTATTTTGTTTTATATTCACTTTTCACCTTATTTTCTTTTACATCAGTCTTAAAATGTCCTCATGGAAAAAGTGTGTTCTACATAGGATAGAAATTAAATTGACTGATTTCTAGCAAATGAAATCATGCAGGTGGTTTATAAGAATAAGATTTTTTTTTTCCATTTTAAACTGTTGGGTAAATGACAAAAGGGCAGGTGATATAAGTATTTATCAGCTAGATACTAAAACAGATTGTAGTTCTCTGTCCCTTTTTTTTGTATTTAAATGTCTTTTCTTTATGTTCAGAGACAGATTTTTTTTTGGAGGGTATCTTTTTTGTTTTGTTTTGTTTTGTTTTGTTTTGTTTTGTTTTTTCATTGTCTTCCTCTCCTTAGTGCGTGATGCTGGGATGGGGCCATACAGAGTGATAAAAACACACTTAGTCTCAAGTCTTTAGGAACTTAACACTGATCTGTTTGGCCTTGGGAGGGGCTTGCTATGAAACCACATTCACCTGGAGTTACTGAAGCAATTGTGTTCTTTTTGGATAATAGCAGAAGAGAGAAAGCAGAAGATTGAAGTTTGTTTTCATAGCAACTAATGAGGCATCTGATGATTCAAATGTCACTCTAAAACTAACCTTGTTAAGACAGAACATCTTGTTTTCATAAATGTCCTGGGGTTGCTGGACAATTATGTATATTCATTTAACTGAAGTAAATAACAAAGTTTTCCAACCATTTCCAATTCAAATGTGCAAGAAAGCCTCTTAACATTGATGTCTTCTAAGTGGGCAAATATATTTTTCAAGAACAGCATGAGAGACATAGACTTTGCATCTTATTTTTTTAAAAAATCAATTTTTGGATTATTTGAAAATGGACTCTGCCATCAAATTAAATGCACCATTGACTACATTTTTATTAAGAGATTTATTACCAGTTGCCTTAGTTAGTGTGCTTTTATTAAAATACTATTGCAGCTTTCATCTGAATACGCATAATTTAGATATTTAATGGACAGTCATAAGGCATTAAATTGCCCTGTTATTTTTGACCTACAAGAGAGCATAGGGCACCTAATTGTAAGGGGATAAATTAAAGGGAGGGGAACCAGGGTAGTTTCTAGACACTTGGGGAGCATATACATTGGATTTTTCAAATTGCTGCTGAAACGTAGCTACACAATTTGCTTGAGGAGAGCTTGCTCCCTGAATGGACTCAGTGTTCATTTGAGAAGGCTGCAACCATGAAGTGCTGGGTCTTAGGCTTGTGATAGGGTAAATGCCCAATAAATACCTGTTGCATAAAAGAATGAATCCGTGAGTTGGGGGTTATGGTTTGGGGCCAATATTCTCCTTCTTATTTCTTTAAAAAACAGCATACAGATGTTTTTCCATATTTAGATCTCTATTTAAAGATGGAGATCTACAAGTTGAATATGCAGCTATCTGTATCACTGAATGATTTATATATATATGTACGGATACAAATATGTAATTAGGCTCAGAAGCTTTAGGAAATGAGAGCTACATAGGTTTTCAAACTTTCCAAACTGCCTGGAAGAAATGGGTATTAATAGAGCTGGCTCTGGAGGGATGGTTTTCCATCAGTCACCGTCTCCGTTATGTGGAAAGCCCTTTTCCCATTACTTTTCTATTTTAAATCTATTCCCTTGCCCTGGTTGATTGAACCTTTCTGAAATGTGCCAGGCAGAGAATCTCGCCTCTCCTCTCAGCTTGGAAATAATAACATCTTCACATTTTCATGGCCTTTTCGGAAATGGGGACCTTTCATTTGGGTTTCACTCTCAATTGAAATAAATTGATTAACGTCATGGAATGGTGTCTCACCACAGACCTTTGAAACAAAAAGCTGCTTTTCTGATGTGGTAAGGGAACAGATTGTCCCAGATTTCTTTATGCTCCAAGGACTCAGGGGTAAAGCAACTGTTTTATCATTACATGTTATGGACTCCTAAAGAACGATCAGGGTTCATTTATTCCCTTTTGCTTGTGTTTTCTGCCAGAGCCTCCCCTGACACTGTACCCTTGGTGTTTAGTAATCAAGAGCTCTCTCTGGGACCCCTCTTCCATGCTTCCTCACTCTTCTCTCATATTTTCCATCTCCTTATCTTTTTCCCCAATGAAATGTTCTGTACCTTGCCTTCCACATTTTTAAAATTTTAGTTTATCAATTATATTATTCGATTCCAATGACCCTCTTGCACCTCATAGTCTGATTTTTCCTTTTTTATGGCTTCTTGTGTTGGTTAAGCTTGGTTTTACCAAAGCCTATTCTCCACTATTCCCTATCCTGCATCCCTCCACTTCTATGTTGGTTTGCCCAGTGGGAGGCATTGGTATAAATGGGCGGCGTGAGCAGAGAATGGAGTCAGGATATTTCTTACCTCCCTCTTTTGCCTTGCAGCGTCATCTGTGTACTTCTGTTCCTACAGCTCCCTCTGGACAGCTTGGCCTCCACAGGAAGCACTGGCTGGCTTTAAGTAACCAGATTCCTCCCTTTGTCCCTTCTGCAGTGGGGGTGATGGCTCCTCCTTGTTGATAATCTTTGGTACCCCACCAACCATCATTTGATTGTTTAACATTGCCCACACCTTTAGTTATGACTTTTCATATGACCATCAGGAATGAATTCTGTTTCCTGATGGGTAAACAACCTGTTCTTAACTTATAGGTGCAGAATGTTCCTGAATCTCTCTGAGAATTTGAATTGGAATTTATATTTGCAAGTTCCTGTCTGACCCCTGCCTCTGAGGCCATTTGTTCTCTGTTCATGTTAATTCTTCTTGTTTGCTCAGTGGTCCTCTTAACTGTCTTATTCTTTCAAATACAAATCTTGTTTTGTTAAAATGGGTAACTGGTAAGGGTTTCCTCTGCTGCTATGTAAACTAGTTTGTCCATCTCATGGGTCCCCCTGATACTAGTTCCAGTCCACCTTGTCCACCAGATTAATATTTCTTGTATGTTCCTCTCTTATGTCCAGATCAAAAACAAAAAAAATAGAATCTTTTGTTTGGTGTTAAAGGTCTTTGGGCACCTGGATCTCAGCAGACCCTGAATGTAGACCATGCTCCCCCTAAACAGAACCTTCTCTTCTCTGTTTATGCACCTATACACATTTGATTCGTACTCATGTTCCTAACAAGCTTGCCACTACCTTTTTAGCCAAGTCCAAAGGGCCCTTTCTCCTGTACTTCTTATTCTGATCTTTATCACTTACTGTTTTGTCTCATGTATTTTACCGTATGTTTCAACTTACCTACTAGGAGACAAATGTTTTGGAGACTACATTAAAAAAATTGTTCTTAATTTATTTGTTTATTGACTCTTTACTTCTTCAAACACTTTTGTCTATCATCTCCATTCTTGGCACTATCAAGATGAGACAGCAGAATTCCTTTTTTTTTTTTAATGTTTATTTATTTTTGAGAGAGAGAGAGAGAGTGAGCGAGCACGAGTGGGGGAGGGGCAGAGAGAGGGAGACACAGAATTGGCAGCAGGCTCCAGGCTCTGAGCTGTCAGCACAGAGCCCCACGCGGGGCTCAAACTCACAAACCGTGAGATCTTAACCTGAGCTGAAGCTGGACACTTAACTGACTGAGCCACCCAGGCGCCCCAAGACAGCAGTGTCCTTAACCTGAAGACATTTGCAGCCAACTGGGGAGACAGGTACATAAGGAAGAGGTCCTAGTGTATGTAAGTGATGAATCACTGAATTCTCCTCCTGAAACCAATGTTGTGGTGTATATCAACTAGCTAGCATTTAAACGAAAATTTAAAAAAGAAAAAAAGAAGGGGGACCTGGTGTGAAGAGGTCCATGATAAAACATAGAGGTGCAGCGACTCATTCTGTCAGGAGGAAGGCGGGAGTTCTGGGAAGGCTGGCATGTCTTCCCTGAGTTTTCTTACCCTGGCAGGTAGAAGGAGTGAGTGGAGAGGAGCAAGGGATACTCTATAAGTCAACAACTGATGGAGCTTTGTTTTTAACTCAGGAACAAGGGGTGTCCAGGGCTACACATTTTAGTAATGCCTTTGTTCGAAAGTGATCAGTTGGACCATGGTGTAGTCAAGGTTGGGATTGTTGTCCAAGGAATGGACTCTTCACCATCTGGTAGCTGCTTCCATTCCCAGGCTGTGATTCTGGAGGGTTTAGAAGAAGGCCGTAGCACTTACAGAAGCTCCGCAGTACATTGTTTTCAGCAGTGGTTGATGGCTTTTCTGAGAGTTCCGTGCCTTCTTCAGCTGTGCCCCATTCCCAGGTGATGCCCAGGAAGTACTGTTTTAGGCTAATGCAGCATTGGTTTGTGTTATTCTGAGCTAACAATGCTCAAAGTCAATAGGAAGAGTTATAGTTTTTTTTTTTTTTTAAGCACTAAGGTGGAAAGCACAGATGGAGAACGAGATACAAGGATGCAGCTGACAATTTGTGAGCCAAATCTCAGGCTTATGTGGCTTTGCTGGAGTAGCTCCCCTTGTTGCTCTTTAAGGAAAGGCGGAAAGTGAGAAAGCAGAAGACAAGAGAAAAGGAGAGGCTTGGAAGTCTTGAAGAGCTCCCAGACGCCTTGACATTTCTCACCCTCCCAGCTACTGGGACCATTTTTAATTGGGAGGTTGAACACAGTAGTGAGAAGCGTGCAAAACGTAAATGAAGACACAATGAATTATCACCAAGGGGAGAATCTTCAGTTCTGTCTCCAGTGGGAGAAAGGTCAGAATCCAGGTGATGAGAATCTTTGACCCCTCCCCCACTCCAGCCTTTAACCGAGGGCAGCTGCCCTTTTCCTTTTTACTCCAGAAAGCCCGGCAAGAGTGGAGTGTGTATTGTGTCTTCCCCTGCTTTCTGGAGATGCTGTAGTTCCTGCACGGCAGACTTTGGCTCCGGAAGAACGGGTACAGATTTTTAGGGAACGAAAGTACACACAGGAGGGTGTTGGGAGGGGCCCAAGTCTTCTAGCTTTTCCTTCCTCTTCTAACCGTGGATATTTAGTTTGGGATCTGAGGTGGACAGAAGTGCAAATAGATCAGGCTGTGGCAGGGGCATCTGTGGGCAAATACCTGCTTTTCTATAGAAATTGAAATGCAGAAGGAGATGGTCACTTCTGTAGGGGAAGAACAGCGTCAGAGGGAAATGGTTGTAATTATGGCCAGCACACCGTGGGAACCTCAGGATTGGAGTCTGTCTAGGCCCTGCCACCTGGAAGCTCTATGCAGTGGAGGGAGAAAGGTTTCTAAGCCCACATTTTCTGGCATAAAAGCAGACAGCTCTAGGGAAGAATTTGCATTGGACAGATCGGAGTGCAGGTCCTGGGCCTGTGGCTTAGTCGCTTGAGGACTTGGACAATTGATTTCACTTCATTGAGCCCCCGTTTTATCAACCAAATAATAGGAACAATAGGGCAACCTTGTGAGGATGCCAGGGGGAGGAAATGGAATGCTACACGTGAAACAAATCGGTAGTGGTGATGGAGTAACCCCCCTGGTTGTGAACCAACTGGTCCCAGACCTCTCCTCCACTATTTCTCTATTTTCCATTTTTCCTTTTTGTTTTTGTTCCCCACCCCCCCACCCCCCCGGCCAGCATTAGGCTCTTTTTCTTTAAAAAAAAAAAAAAAAAGGTTTTTAATGTTTGTTTATTTTTAAGAGAGACAGAGACAGAGTGTGAGTGGGGAAGGGGCAGAGAGAAAGAGAGAGGAGACACAGAATCTGAAGCAGGCTCCAGGCTCTAAGCTTAAACTCACCCGCTGCGAGATCATGACCTAAGCCAAAGTCAGACACTTAACTGACTGAGCCACTCAGCCAGCCCCCCCCCCCCCCACCCCCGTCCCCTGTTTTTTTCCCAAGAGGTTATTGAAGGGATTTTTGACTCGGGTCAGAAGAAATGGTGTGGTGAATTTGGCCTTTTCTCCCATTTAAAGCTTTCTCTCCTTTCTTTCAATAGACCATGCATTTTGTCTTGTATATACTAGGTCTCTGCATGGTAGGAGCTGTGCAGGGTATGGGAAGAGAGACCACAGGACATGACTAACACAGAGAATACCGCTGGACCTCATAATTGGATATAGAAGGAGGTGGAGGGAGAGGGATCATCTGGAAAATGTTGGCTGTGGAGTTTTAAGCCATTATTGTTATCAACCATCTGTTTTTTTTTCCCCCTGTGTTATTTGTAAACATGTCTAGAAACTAGAATATGATGGATATGTTTAATAAATAGAATAAATATTAAAAAATATAGTGTGAATCTAGCCCCACGATGCTCAGCTTAGGGTAATTAAGGTAAAACAAAGGAATTCTCTATATACGTGCTGAGAAGAATACCAGTTAACTTTTTTTTTTAATGTCTATTTTCGAGACAGAGACAAAGTGAGTAGGAGGAGGGGCAGACAGAGAGGGAGACACAGAATCTGAAGCAGGCTCCAGGCTCTGAGCTGTCAGCAGAGCCCTATCTGGGGCTCTAACCCACGAATCCTGAGGTCATAACTTGAGCTGAAGTCAGATGCTTAACTGACTGAGCCACCCAGGTGCCCCCCACTTACTGCTGCTTTGTAGTGTTTTGCAGTTGGAGATTTTGTATCTAATTTCTGCACAAATAACTGTTACCTTAGTTGGCTGTTGATGGATTATCTTGGTGGTGGTGGTTTCAAGTGATGATAATTTGGAATTCATGGATTTTTAATCCAGAAAAGGATTAAGGTCTTTATAATCCAGAATTTTCTTTTTTTTTAATCTTTTTTTTTTAATATATTTATTTATTTTTGAGAGATAGAAAGAGACAGAGCACAAATTGGGGGAGGGGCAGAGAGAAGGTGACACAGAATCCGAAGCAGGCTCCAGGCTCCAAGCTGTCAGCACAGAGCCCGACACGGGGCTGCAACTCACGAACCTTGAGATCAGGATCTGACCTGAAGTTGGACATTTAACCGACTGAGCCACCCAGGCGCCCCTATAATCCAGAATTTTCTAATGTGAGCTCAGTGTAACACTAGTCACTTATTAATAATAGTTTGTCCCAAAAGAATTCTGTGGTTGGGGAAATACTGCAGATTAGCATCCCATCTCAGAACCAGCACTGATAATCTTCTACCAAGCCCTGAAAGGAAGCAACCTGTGTAGTTGGATTATCCAAACTTTCCCCAAATCTATTTGAACATGAAACATTTTCTTCAAGTAATGCCTATTAAATCTTCCAGAACAAATTTGGGGAAGCACTATCTTGATCCAAGGCTTCATTTTAGAAATGAAAAGCAAAGGCCAAAGAGATGATACACCCAAGTTTACTAGCTGATGAATTTCTTCCATTTCTGTTTCCATGCTACAAATCAAGCGTTATTATTTTGCGCTTGAAGGAAGATGCTAATGAAAAGGAATCTTTCCTCTGATGGACTCTACCTCATGGCTTTTGTTAACTGTCTGCTTTTGGGTTTTCAAAGAACACTCTTTCCAGAGAGGGTACTTAATGGTATTGCTTATCGTGTAACCATGTAAGCGCTATTGTAATTACAATTTTATTTCTTTTGAATCCATAAGCTTTTCCTGTGCCCTCTACAGCCTGCCTGCCTTTGATTTCCACCCCCCCCCCCCCCATGACTCTACACTTGCAAAAATGCCTCTGTCTTTTGTTCTTCGTTTTGAATATTACCCTGTTAGCCCATCTGGGGACCTGCTTTTTGCTCCTGGAATATATGCAAATTCCCTGTGTGCTATAAAATTTTCTGAAATTCTCCTCAGAAGCCTAAAGACTTCTGCATAATCTATTGTAAAGGAAAATTAATTGATGTTAATTAATCTCTTTCCCCTCGATGACAGGTATTTTTCCCCCTGATCTCTGTGTTGGTAATACATAATTCAGTGTTCTTAATAACAGCTTATGGTTGTGCCATTTATTCACTGGAGTTCTTAAGTACCCAAAGCAGTGCTTCTCAGGACGTGCCTTATAGAGTGAAATTACGGGTCTTGTTTGCCAATCTTCTGTGAGCTACAATGGCCACTAAGTATCTTGAGAACTTTAGAATGAGTGCACCGTTTGCTTCATTCCTGGACTGGCAGTGTTTGATAAGAATTCACTGTGCTTCCATCCAACAAACATTTGTGTGTGCCATGTCAAAACACTTGCTATGCTCTAGAGATGATTTTTAAAAATGTATTAGGGATTGTTACTGCCTAGAAGTTGTTCACCCCTTGGTGAGGGAGACTAACTTCTAAATGGACCCAGAACAGGGTGGTAAGTATTATGTGGTGTGCAGGAAGATAAGGCCCAAAAAAGGAGTAAAGTCAGTGGGAAAATGTTTCACAGAGGGGTAGCACTTTCCCCTTGTCCTGAAGGCTAAGGTGATGGCTTAAATTGTGGTGGAGAAGTTGTAGGCTCCCATCCCTTCACGGTCTCTGTCCCACCTCCAAAATTCTCATTCCCAGGTTAGGTTCTCTCTGAGAATAGGCTGTGCGTGGCAGTGCATTTCTGTCGAATGTATTCCAAGGACAAATTCATCAGTGCAATCCAGATGATACAAGCCTCAGTATAACTATTTGAATAGTCCTCCCCATTCTCTTCTTCCCCAGTATGATTAGTCCCACTACCTTTGTAGGGCTTATTATAGGTCAGCCTATGTGCTGAGAAGTTGCCATTTCTCCATCTGTGTCTTTATTTTCCATGCACTCAATGGACTATTTTCATGGACTCAATGAACCATATCTTCCCAAGCTTGTCTGCACTTTTAAATCAATGGGGGAGCTTCACAAACAGTTGCAGCCTGTGTTCCCAGCCTTTGAGACTTTGATTTAATTGATCTGGGCTGTAGCCTGGGGATTGGGATTAAAAAACCAAAAGAAAGAAAGAAAAACCAAAACCCAGGGTGGTGATGAAAATGGTCTAGAATTGATTGTGGTGATGGATGTACAACTCAATAGATTAAAAACCATTGGACGGTATGTTTTAAATGGGTGAATTGTATGGTAGGTACATCATATCCCAATTGAACTCCTACCTTAAAAAAAAAAATCCTAGGTGAATTTGGGAAGCATCATAAATGGGGAAACTGAGAAACTTGCCCAAACTTTTCTAGTTAGCCAGGATGAAATAAGGACACAGTCTGAGACTAGAGTTCATATTCATAACTACACCATCCTATTCAAACTTGATGTTGACTCTACTAACCAATGATTCAACAGGCATGGTTGCAGAAGTACTGGTAGATATGACCTACCCACCCACATGCTTTCTACATATTGTTGTATTAGGTAACCAGTGGATCTAACTTGCAAAATAATCGGCTTTAGGACGTGATAAAAGAATTGGCCCCCTTGGGAGTAAAACTCTAAATCCCTTTATCACCGTACTGAAATGAGCTGAGCCAGCCTTCTTTGGTGGCCAGGAGGAATCCTTAGAAGCACATTTAAAGAGGAACAGACTGGTATCAAAGTTACAAATTCAAAACCAGCCGCTCCACATCCTGGAACCTGAAAATAGAATTCTATTTAAAAGATCCTGCCTGGAATGTTACCTTGCTCTTTGTCAACCCTCTACTGAATTTTGGTATTAAATGTACATATGTACATAAAAATAGTGCAACTATAATACGAGACATGTTTGGGTTTTAGCTGCAGATAGGGAATAAGAAGGCAAGCCTGATTACAAAGCCTGTTTTCTACCACTATCAGGAAAACATATAAGGGAGAATATTTTTGAAATTAAAGAATGAATCTGCATCATAATTGTCATAAAGGTGTTACTCTGGAAAGAATACTGAAAGTGTAAGTCCCCAGAGCAGCACAGTGACTTTTTAGAGAGGAATGCTTTGTCTGTTATATGTAAAGATGCTCACTGCTGACCCCTTAATGGCTGCTGCTGCTTTACCTATGTGGGTGCTTTTTGAATAAAGATGGAGTTAAAAAGATGAGTGCAGCATAGAGCTGAAAGGGAACTCATTAAAAATGGCCTTTCTAGAGGATAAAAGGTTGAGTTCCAGGAGTGAACTTCGTTCGTTGCTGTAGTAGTTGGGTGCCGACTCTCTGCTAAAGTGTTGAGAAGTTAAGCAATGTGCAATCTGTTTCTTATTGCCAAACATCAACTGTAAGACAGTAAGTTAATTTAAATACTCAGGTTTTTTTTTTTAACTTGGCTTTGTACTTGCCTGAAGAAATTTCTTGAACTAGTGTTTATGTTTAAAATCACTATTAATTCCCCCCCCCCCTTTTTTTTAAAGTCCATGAAATCTGATCGGATATTTTTCAGAAAGGAGGAGTGCAGTTAGAATCCAAAGATGAGGATTAGGGTAGGAACTGGGTGTTGGGGCCTTCTCGGTCAACTGAGAATCTCCTGTTGTGTATGGATTCTCACACTTTGTGCCGGGGATCAGCCTGGCTGCTGATTGTTATTTACCATCAGGCTGAGTCTCCATGTGGTCTATAGGAGGGGGGCCCTAGGCAGGCGGGATAGCGGGTCCACCTGCATGCCTCACATGGTGTTCAGAGCCGCTGTGACCCCCCAACTCCACCCCATTTCTTAACTGGTCTTTCACCTTTCCATCCATCAGTAAGCACTATTAGACATTTTCCAAAATGATGTCCAGAATATGAGCACTTCTTGTACCCTGGCTGCCTCACTAATTCAAGCCCCAACCTTTTATCCTGTGGCTTGGATAGCCTCTTAACTATATGGGCTACTTCTCTTGCTATTTTCCACACAGCATCCAGAGTAAAATCCTTAAAATTTAATTAGATCATACTACTCCCTTGCTTAAAAACCTCCATAGACTACTCATTTCTTTCTTTTTTTTTTTTTTTAATTTTTTTTTCAACGTTTATTTATTTTTGGGACAGAGAGAGACAGAGCATGAACGGGGGAGGGGCAGAGAGAGAGGGAGACACAGAATTGGAAACAGGCTCCAGGCTCTGAGCCATCAGCCCAGAGCCTGATGCGGGGCTCGAACTCACGGACCGCAAGATCGTGACCTGGCTGAAGTCAGACGCTTAACCGACTATGCCACCCAGGCGCCCCTAGGCTACTCATTTCAATAAGAATAAAATTTAGATGGCTTAGCCTGGCAGTTCATGTTGTGTGCCATACTTATCTTTGTCTTAATTCTGGGTCATGTTCCTTACATCACCAGACTCCAACCACATTGGCCATATTTTTGTTGATTTCAGTCATAATTGAGCTTGGCCCACATAGCAGCCTTCGGGCTTATTCTTTAATGAGAAAATCTTGAAGGCCCCTAAGAGTTCTCTTTCCTTGCTCAGGTAAATGACCTGAGCCAAAATCAAGAGTCAGATACTTAACTGACTGAGCTACCCGGGCACCCAAGAATGTGAATTCCTAACAAGCTCCCACGTGATGTGGTAGAGCTCTTCTCCAGGAAGGGCTGGTTGGTATTGAACCACCCAATTAAGCCAACTAACCTACTTGTGTAAAACGTTTAGTACCAGTCTCCTTTTGGAAGCTGAGATTGGAGGAAATCAGACCTCTGTGACACCCTGCCTGGCTGGCTGGCTTCTTCACTCACCCCAGTGTCAGCTGAGACATTCCTTCCCAGAGGCACCCTGCCTAGCCATCTGATCTCCGTGATCCCACCGCCCATCCCTCTGGGCTTCATTATCCCATGATTTTTTTCCAGCTCTCCTAACTCTCTAAAAATCTTATTTTACTTGTCCATTGTTTGCTCCTGATCAGAGAAAGGAGCTTGTTTGTTCTGTTGACTACTGTATCTACAGAACCACAAAGGGCATTGCTTGCTGCATATAGTTACTGACTAAAATAATCAGAACTGGTTACTCTATGATCACAACTTCCATGATGATGGGACCATTTCTTTCTTGTTAAGGCACAGCACAGGATGTGACATATGGTAGACATTGAAAAAGTGAAGGCGAACTCAGGCTAAGCACAGAAAAGCATGTTATAGAGTAATAATTAGTGGCTCAGGTTATTGGCAGGTATTACTTGACGTATGGACAGTCAGGTTCATCTCCATACTTTGCTAGCCTTTTTCTTTTCTTCTTCTTCTTCTTTTTTTTTTTTTTTTTTTAATAAGAAACTAATTGTGAGTCCCTTGTAGTCAGGGCAGTAAGAAAGTGGGGAGTGTTTGGTATCAGTAATGGTCCTGAGTAGTTGACAAGAGGCCTTTTCTTGAAGGTGGTAGAGTCTACTCTATTAACAAGAGGTTGCAAAGCCGGTACAATTTGGTAGGAAGTCCACCAGCCCCTCTGAGCATAGGTACCAACTTTCATGAGAGAGAGAATGAGCCATTTGTCCTTCTGTCTCCAACTCTCATTTTTATTTGAATGGTATCAGAATCAAAAAGTTCAGTCACTGGGTTGCTTTTTCAAGTCACAGTGGATAATGGCCTGAACTTTTTTTCCCCATCTGGGTGAGAATTGAGCTATTCACCTGTCCTCTGCCCAGATCGCTACTGCACATCTACTCCTTTCAACGTCCTTGATAGAGGTGTTTTTTGCGCCCCCCCCCCCATTTCATCATCATCTGAAGCCAGGAAAAATGGCTCAAACATTCTTCGACTAGCTCTTATTCTGTCAGTCTGTGAGGTTTCTACGTTTGTAACTTGGCTGTAACTGGTTTAAACAGAGCAGGAGAGACCGAGAAGGAATGAACTAAAATTTGTTGTGTCTTGTGGCCCGGGTGCATTGGAAGCATAGCTATATTCAAAGCTTGGCTTTGTTCTTTTGTTTCGAAATGGGACTGGCTTTTACATAGGTCCTGCCTTAGCATCTATCTGATTGGTAATTTAAGGACTAATTCTTACACATATGTCAGTGCTTTAGGACATTCTACTGTATTGGCTTGGTTTAAAACTGTTCTTTCAGGATACATTAAACAAGAGACAGAGCTATTGAAAATTGTACTGAATGAATCCGTTATTCAAATGATGTTTGGTATTGACCATTTGTCAGGCACTGTGCTGGCTGCTATATGTATGGGAATGTTCAGTGAAAATCTTATTTCTTTCTTAAAAACTTGTCTTTATAGTATCTGGTTCTTTCCTTCCCTCCATTCCTCTCTTACACGCACACACTTTTAATTAGGAAAAGTAGCAACTGCCCTTCCTTGTGACAGATGGCATGTACTGAGCTGTGGCCTATATGCTAGTGGGGGAAAGTTTGCCACTTAAAGGTGTTACACTCTGCCCTCTTTTGGTGGGACTTGCCCATAGCTGTGAATGTGCATTCATCAGTCTCTGTAAAAGACCTGCCTAATTCTTCCCAGTTACCATTTTCAACCTTGGACTGAGGGGGAAATCCAGTCACACTAGCACTGTGGACCTGGGGCCCTGGGGTGAGGCCCATTTGGCTTCTGGACTGAACCTGTTAAGGTTTGCTTACAGAATTCAGAGACTGATGGGAAATGCTCAGCCATTCATAAAGCTGTTCTTCCCTCCCCACATGGCTTTTCAGTTGGTTGGGGAAGGGAGCTGATAATTACCTGATTTCAGATAGCATACTCTGCCCTCAAGGAGATCATGACGTAGTAGGTGAGATGGAGACGTGAATGTGTAGTCTCAGTGTGTGAGGGGGGTTATATTTGGAGGGTGTCACAGGTATTATAAATAGGACAGGGTAGTAGGCCAGGCCCTTCCACATGTGCTGCACTAATTCGTGAAGACCTCATTCTTCTGCAACAAATTGCATCATCAATAGCCATGATAATGAAATGACCCCCCAAATGTAAGTCACAGTTGTCTGTGCACAGTCTACTTTGTATACTTAAAAATTGTGCACATTGCCCATCTGAGCATACCATGGTGCATTTCAATTTTAGTATGAACTGTGATCTGAAACCTTTGGGGGGCCATCATCTTGAAACCTCTGTACTTCTCCAAATATAGGACTCTGGCTTGTCTTCAGCAGCCTAGTGTGCCCAGAAAAGCAAAGAGAAGACTTTATGCCATGATGCACACAGGTGGTTTCCATAGCCACCAACACAGGAGGACTCCAACATCTTAGCAATAGGCTTAAGCAATTGAAGGAGAATTTGAAAAAAAAAAAAAAAAGAGCAGATTTGTTTAATAGTGTTTGTAGGACAGCTTTGTAAAGAAATGGCATAAGTGCCCATAGAAGGGATGTGCTTTCTCTCATCTTGAGCTGGGAGGTTAAACAACCACCCAGAGGTAGGTAGTTTTCCACCCTCTCAACAAGTCAGTGGAGGAAGTGAGATTGATATTAACAACCACTTGGTGAGTAAGAGATCTTTTGTGGGGCAGTTTTTGAAGATCCGAATATTATACCATGCATTGTCCTCTAAGGCCAGAAAAAACCCCTCCAGCAATTGGAGTGGAAACATCAACAAAGAAATAACAGAATTTTACTAAGCAAGAAGCAGCCAAAAAATGCATTTGACAAAATCAAAGGCAAAAGGAGAAATCCCAGCCACAGCAACCTGAGAAAATGTCATCTGAGAATTTATCTGTAACCAAGAGTGCTCCACGGTAACTGTGCACTTCACTCCTTCTCACTGACAGTGACACATCTTTTGTAATCCTTTCTAAATGCACCCTCAAAATGGGTTAATGTTTTCTTGCTTTGTGCTGAATTTCATAGAAGTAAGTGCCCCTTAGGGAAATTTTAATTGTCTTTCTTTTTTTTTTTCTCATTAATTTGCTGTACAGTTGAAAATTAATACTACTGTGGATTTACAGAATTTGCTAATTAGTAAGAAGCTTGACATTTACTAATGTAAAACTATGAATAAACCTACTAATTTAAAAATTATGTCACCGTCAGAATGTTCCCGTGGAAGCTGGAAGCCCAGAGAAAAATGTGGTCTTTAGATATTTATTAACAAGGTGATTAGTCAGAGGATTACCATAGGACATGTTATTTCAGTGCTAGAAGTTTATTATTCATGTTCCTAATTCAAAGAGTTGAGATTCTGGGAGTTACACATGTTATCCTCTCCTTAGCCCGAAATGAATAGAATCATCTCAGCACTTCCATGAAAACTCTCCCTGGGTCACTCATCTAAAGAACTAGAGTGAAAAATAGGTGGTGTACATCACACAGCAAGTCTAATTGATTGGTAATGACTATCTGGAAGGTTCTGTTAAGAAAATTGTTTAGAAGGACATGCCATAGTTGATTAGTAATGGTTGTCATTGGTACTGGAGGAGGAAGGCATGGGGCGAGGCAGGGGCCCTTCCCGGTATCAACAAAACCAGGCAGCTTTGATTCTTCTCATTGGAGATAAGAGTTTTTGGGAATCTGCCTTTAGTAGGGAAAGTGTTCTTCCCGGACACAGTGACAGGAGGGATAAACAATGGCACCCTAGAACTCCAAGGAGCATGCTGAATGAAAATCAGAACCGTGAAATGTCTTCATGTGGCCATCTGTATCAGTCAGAGAATCAGGTCAGGATCACAGGAGGTTGAGTGGTTTGGAGCGGTGGGGTCCAGAAAGCTCATCTCTGCCTAGTCAGCAGCAATTCTACGTGTGATTTCCAACAGCTTGTGCGGTGGCCTCCCAAGGAGTTAAAGGAGTTAGGTTATGCCAACAAAGCCTCTTTTCTGGCAGGACTGTTGGAGTAAGGATCATCTAAACAAAATCATTTGAAGCTGAGATAAAATTTTGAGAGCCAAAGAAAAACCCTATTGGTTGCTTTGTTTTGAAAAGCAATGACCCTTTCTCACTTTGGTCATTAAACCAAGGTCCAAATGTATAGATTTGTAATAGCTGGTATTCGAAATGTTAGTTGAAAAGCAAGAGGCTTTAAGATTTTAAAACTCTAAAGATGCTGCTCTGGGAGAACACTCATCGTGATTTTCCTAGGACTCAAAATCCATTCAACAATGCAGATGCACTTAATTAGTGATTGCTTGTCAGCCTTTTAATTATTGTGTTGTGTTTCACAGCTCACTGGGCAATGAAAGTTGCCATAAATTACCCTTAGCAACAGCACACGCTCCAGACAGAGTTGCCCCTAACTCTACATGCTCTGTCGTGTCATGGGTGAACTGAGAGAGCCCATGAGGCAGAGCCATGTGCAGAGTCAAAGGGCTTGATTATGCCCTTGGCCTGTTTGTTTGGCCTCTAGAGATCTGGCACAACCACCTTGTGGGCTCGAGTAATCCCTGTCCACCTGTGGAAAACCAGACTGACTCTGTAGACAACAATCATGCACACGAAAACTCCTTTCCTGACATGTCTCTTTCTGTGTTCTTCCCGTCCCGTTCCTCTCACCCACCTGGATGTAGACGTCTGCAGTGACTGTTTACATTAAAAGCATAGCGAGTGACACAATGTGGGCAGAAGATCTTTCTTAGCATTGCAGGAGGTAGAGAGGAGTCCAGTGTCTGATGCCCTGGGTACAGATCTTAGCGCCACCTTTAATTAGCCATGTGGACTTAGGCAAGTGATTTAAAACTCTCAGTGCTTTCTCTGTAAAATCAGAATGATGAAAATACCTCACAAGGGTACTGAGAGGATTAAGTGAGATATTTACAGAAAGCATTGAGCATGATGCCTGGCTTACAGCAAGGGCTGTGGGACTCTCCGTGTTGTTAATATGACTAACAAACGCCAATATTAAGTAAGTTACTGCACAAGTTGTTTGTATCTACATGATGGATATCCATCAGAGGTGTCCTTGCTGGTATCCTATATATAAATGCTAACCCCCAAGTACTTTCAGAAATGTCTTTTCTTAGCTTCAAAAAGCTGTGAAAACATTCCTATCTCTGTGCACAGTGCTTCCTAGACAGTGTTCAACATGGTATTCGTTAGGGAAAGGAGGAAACGGCTATTCAGGACAGAGCTAGAGTTTCATACCTGGGTGAGGCCACTGCTCCTAACTGCTCATGCTGGCCTCCGTCACCTTTGGGGTGTCATCATTCACCCAAATGCACCCCACACTCTCTTCTAGCCCTGTCTCTTTCTGAGCAGCACTTGGTAAACTTTACTGAGAGGTGCTTTGAGCTCTTCACTGGCAGGCAACCTTGATGAAGTCACTGGACTTCTTTGGGTTTTGTTTTCTCAGTATCTACAGGCTGTTGGGCTTCAAGTGAGCTAATGTAGGTCAAGCACCTATGTAGGCCCTGGCACACTGGGGGTATTCAGTCAGTTCTCATTTGTTGTCATCAGTGCAGGGTTCTTGATGCTATGAAAGGACATTAAATCCAGGAAGAGATGCATTTCAGGTCAATCCACTCTTCCCTCCTGAGCCACAAAGACATCCTTGTCATAATTGCAGGGGGGACCGGCTCCTTCTTCATCCTTTGTCTTTCTGTGTCCTATAGATCTGGGCCTGTCTTTCTTAGGTACTCAGAACACTGTATAGATGTCACTTAATATTTATCAAGCACCTCTTGCATTTGAGGCAACATGCTGGACACTGTGGGAGACATCAAGGAAGGTTTGTATACAGACCGATCACCTAGATGATTATAAGAGCCTCATTCTTCTTTCGAGGTCAGGAAGAGATCAAAAGGAGCAGTAGGAAAACGACCAATTAGTCTTCTCTCTGAGAATTCTCAGCTCTGGTAAGTCCTTAAACAAGTGAAGAGGAGAACAAGGAAGAATGAAACAATACAGTGTTGTTATAAGGGAGGTAATAGCCAGTATGTAAATGAGGACGACCACGCAGGAAAGCTGTGTGAATCATAAGACCAAAGTGAATGCGTAATAGCCACCTGCAAACTCCAGCTCTACTGCGGAAGCCTGCCTGTGGACAGAAGCCTCCCACCTGGCCCGAACAATGGAACCACGTGATGGGATTCAGGTGTGGGCCTCGGTGTGCACGCTCGTTAGTGTTCGATGATGCTCCCCAGTAGGCAGCCTGAGCCTCATTACTGTTCATAAGAGTAAGCTAATATTAAGAGTTCTGAATTTCCAAATGGTGACAAATAGAATGAAGAGGTAATGAGATGGGTAGGAACGGAGATCCCCTGATGAGTGCCCATTATGGTGAGACGATGAGAAAAAAGAAGAAAACACCACTGTCCATCCAAGAGATATTGAGAAATACCTATTTGTTTATGGCACAGGGAAATGAGAAGGCATTTATCAAGCATTGAAATTGAAACTGCTCCTGGATGGAACCTGGTTTAATGCTGTGCTGCAAAAACCATGATAGGGGAGGAAGGGTCAGACTTGGACTGGCTTAAAATCCATGGTTTACTTCATATTTTATGATGGCAGAATAGCAGTGGGGGTTGGGAGGGAGCTGAGTTCAAGACCCACGGGACCCTTTCATGGTTGCTGCAATAAGATCTGACCATGTTGTTTCTACTGAGGACATAACCTAAAAGTTAGAATTTGGCTTATGGTGATTTCATTTTCCCCACATCCAAGGACCTCTGGGAGAAGTCTGTGGAAGGGTAGCCTGGGATGGTCTTTGGTTCAAGACCTTGAATTTAAATCTTAGTGTCAGGCGATTTTTCCATACGCTATTGAAGAGGACTGAAGGAAGATCTTCACACATTTCTGAATGTATTCCCTTACTGGATCATACCACCTGAAGTGGACTGTTAAGTAATAGATTTTATCAGTCATGTAATTATATTCTGAATAGCACAATGAGAAATTGCTGGATGTGGTAGAATACTCACAATAGAAGTACATCCATCGATAAATTGTGAGTGACACATAGCTATAATTGACACTGTAATTAGCCTTACTATTCCATTTTAGCAAAAACCTGTCAGTGGCATTGCTCCACCACAAAAATCCAGATATTTTATGTTTGAAAAGTAGTGGAATCATGTTTCTTGTGCGCAGTGGTAATCATCGTCTTGTATTCATTTGCGTTGGGAGTGTAAATCTGTTCAATGTTAATGTTTAAAATAGAAAACTTTGGGCAATTTTTGTGTTGGTATTTCAATTTTTTTTTCACATGCCAGAAACCTTAAAAAAAAAAAAGTTAAATATCCTTGGATGTCTCTTAACCTCTTGGAGACCTATGGACTGAAAAGGATGTTCACGTGTGGTTTCTGCTTCTGGAAGATCACAGTTGGCTTAAATATACTATACAAACTTTTGGCACTAGTTCAGAGTTGGCATCCTCCCATAACTATCCAGTCTGTGGAAATGAACTTTTATGAATCTTTTGTGATTAATATGAAGAATATAGTATGGATGGAAATGCAGTAGAAAATTTGATTACTCCAGAAGGAATACATGACATTAGGTGAATTTTTTTTTTCGACTGCAAATTCTTTCTTGAGTATTTGAAAAAAACTTGGGGGGCGGGGTTTGCAGGTGGGGTCTGCCAGGGTGGCTCAGTCAGTTAAGCATCCAACTTTGGCTTAGGTCATGATCTCGTGGTTTGTGAGTATGAGCTCCGTGTCAGGCTCTGTGCTGACAGCTCAGAGCCTGGAGCCTGCTTCGGATTCTGTGTCTCCCTCTCTCTCTGCCCTTCCCTCTGCTCACTCTCTGTCTCTCTCAAAAATAAATTAAAAACGTTTAAAAACATTGTTTTGAGTATGTTGACACACAGTGTTCCGTTAGATTCAGGTACGCAACATGATTCCACCAGTCTATGTGTTAGGCCATACTCGCCACAAGTGAAGCTACCATTTGTCATCATAAAGTATTACTTTAATATCCTAACCTGTAAGTTCCCCTCTGCTATTGAAGTCTATATGAAGATAGAGTTTGGGTTATTTTTACTGCTAAGATGACCCTCAGTCTCCATCAGACCAAGAAGTCATGCCATACTTTCTCCTTCAGTTTAGAAATCTGCTTCCTTTTTATTCAGGCTTCTGTCTTTTCCTCTTGAGCTGGTTATCAACAAACACAGGTTGTTGATTTTCTAAATGACTCCAGGCCTCAATACTGGTGTTCTAGACCTCCACCACCTGTGTTTGACTTGGCAGGAAATGTTTTTTAAGTGACATAAATAATTTTAAATTTTACACATTTTTGCATGTAAGATCCTGTGTTTAATACTCAAGGTCAGGTTGAAGTGGAAAACACATAGAGGTCATTTATTCATTTGGTTCATCTTGCTTTACTATATGAAAAGTACTTTAGGAGCAAATACTTTTTACAGGTGGGTTCTTTAAGAATGGGTCTCTAGTGGGTCAGTGAGAGAAGGGGGTTGATAATTCACATTATGTGAGGATATTTGAAAATATTTCCTTGGAAAGCTTGTCCCGTGTATGATCATGGTAGAAAATAAAAGTATACAGAGAAGACAGTAAAATTATTTCAAACCCATTTTGTAACAGGCAAATCATTCTTAATTTCCAGATTTTCCCTATGGTATGTATACACACAAATGATTTAAACATTTTTTTGTTTACTCATTGTACTCTGAAAATAAATGACTATTTATATTCTAAAAGGTTACATATAATTTATATAAGTATAAGGTTATGTAATTATATAAATATAAGGTTTTATATAGTTATATAATTACAGGGTTATATGTTATAATTCCATAAATACAAGGTTATATATATCATAAATATAATCTTATATCTGATTTGTATTTTATTCTTTCACTGGAAGAATCAGCTATAAAGCAGATGTCATTACTGAGTGGGAAGTGGTGGCCAGAATGTTAACAGATCCAGAGTTCTGGGGTAGATAGTAGAGGGAGTAAGTGTAAATACTTGTCAGGATGTTGACCCTGCACATTAGGATTGCCATGAGAACTCCTCAAAACAACCCAAAGGATCTCCAGGTAGAAGCCAGGCCAGTTAAATTAAACTATGTGGGAGAGGGCTGTTGGTGAGGATGTTGAGAAACTGGAACCTTCATTCTTTGTTGGTGATAAGGTAAAATGGTAGAATCTCTAAGGAAAACAGTTTGGCAGTTTCTCAAAAAGTTAAATACAGAGTTTCCATATGACCCAGAAATTCCACACCTAGGTATACACCCAAGAGAATTGAGAACATAGGCTAACACAGAAGCTTGTACCTGAGTGTTCATAGCAACACTGTTAATACCAGCCCAAAAGGAGAAAGAACTCAAATGTCCACCAACTGGTGAATGGTTTTAAAAAAAAATGTAGTACATATATACAATGGGATGAGTCTGCCTTTAAAAGGAATGACACCTGATACCTGCTACAACGTGGATGAACATTGAAACATTATGCCAAGTGAAAGAAGCCAGACACAAAAAGCTACATTTTATAGAATTCCATTTTACATGAAATGTCCAGACTGGCAAATACGTAGAGACAGAAAGTAGACCAGTGCTTGCCAAGGGCTGTGGAGAGGGGGACATGTGACCTATTTGCTCATGGATGTGGTGTTTCTTTTTGGAGTGAAGAAAATCTGTGATCATTGCACAACTTTGTGATTATCCATCATTGGCTTGTACATTTAAACAGGTGAATGTTATGTGTGAGTTGTAGCTCAATTTTTAAAAAATTTGAGGGCATAGGGACATTAAAAAAAAAAAAGGTCCTAAGATGATTTTCACATATAATAGTGAAGACCCACTTTAAAAAATGGAATTTGAAAACTGAGTGTCCTGTAATTTAAATCTTTGTCTTCACTCATTGAATGAATTACCAAACAAGGCCTTGCATAGCTGGTCCTACCCTACCTTTTAAATCTGTCTCCTCACCTTTCTGTTTTGCTTCCTGCTCTTAGACTCTGCTCTCCCTACTAGCCCTCTGTTCCTTCCATTTCTTGAAGACCTGATGCTCATTCTTGCCTGGGCACTGGTTTCCTTTGCACGGAACACTCTGTCCCCAGATGTTCGAATATAATGAGCTCTGCCTCATTCAGATATTTACTTCCCTTTCCACTAAACCTATTACTTCATCCCCCTCTGAGTCACTACCTACTTCTGTACCCTAATTATTTCCTTCAAATCACAATCAGGAATATCTCGGCTTGCTGATGGTTTTGGTGCCCACCGCTCACTGATGCTTCTCACCATGCCCTTACAATGCTCCATGAGAATAGGGGTCTGGTCTAGCATGGTCACTGGTAGAATAGTATTTAGAAAATAGTAGACACATAATAAATACTTGTTGGCTGAGTACGTGATTAGTTTAATGAGGAACTAATCCAAGGAAAGACTCCTTGAGTGTAGGCAATCCCTGACACCTTTGTAGTAGAAGGGGAAGGAACCAGGGGAGTGAGATCAGAGTTGGTGGCAACACATGAAAGTGACAGGGGAGAGTGGAGGGGCAGAGGTTGCTGATGAAGTGAGAGCTTGAAAAAGCGTTGGCATTTTGAAATGCTTATGTGTTTTCTGTTTATAAATAGCGGAGCTTGAGGGTTTTTTTTTAACAATTGAAAATTTTTCTTTAGTGACACCATAGGTTGATGAGTTAATCTACTTTACTAAAAATTGTTTTTCTTTGTATAAAAATGTTAAGGTATGCCTTTATTTGCTTGCATTCTCAGACACTTGAGGCTGTCTTCTCTTTCTTTTTGTTCTTGTCATTTTCTTATGGTATATTCTTCTGTCTCCTGTGGAATTTTGACATCTGCCTGTAAGTAAGAAGGTTTTATAAGTTTCCTAAACCTAAATTATGTCTCAGCTATCCGTTTATGTGCCTTGATTGTTTTCCAAGTCCCCAGTAAAATGTGTTTGAGAGCCTGGCCAGCTGAAAATATGCTGTTTCTCAGTGTGATCACAGGTCATTTTTCCTGGTAAGGTTGCTCTTAGAATTCGTTAGCCAGCAGCTTTTCGAGCTCATTTACATTTTTGGTTGGCTAACCTTTGAGTTCCCAGTTTTTAAATAAAGTGAATTGGAATCAAAACATATTTACCACTTGGTAGAAGTATCTGGACTTATTTGCAATGTGGTTTCTTCTGATGACTCTCAGAGACTTGTCATGCGTTCTAGGGTTGGTCTAGATTCCTGCCATTTGCAAAGTCTTATCAGGATATAAAAAGAGAAAATTATTTTATTTATTTTATTTTTTATTTTTATTTTTGAAATTTATCGTCAAATTGGTTTCCATACAACACCCAGTGAAGAGCAAATCATTTTAAAAGTAAATCTTAGTGGGGCGCCTGGGTGACTCAGTCAGTTGGGTGTCCAACTTTGGCTCAGGTCGTGATCACAAGGTTCGTGTGTTTGAGCCCCACATTGGGCTCTGTGCTGACGGATCGGAGCCTGGAGCCTGCTTTGGATTCTTTGTCTCTCTCTCTCTCTCTCTCTCTCTCTCTCTCTCTCTCTCTGCCCCCCTGCTTGTGCTCTCTCTCTCACTCTCTCAAAAATAAACATTATGAAAATTAAAAAAAAAGTAAATCTTATCACTCCCATCCATAATGGAATGACACACTTATTTTTCAAGGTAAAATCTAACTTTTTCATTCTTTTACCAAAAAGACAGTGTTTCTTTTTCATCGTGCCTGGCTTCTTGGGTCCATGGGAGACTTCTCTTGTCATGGCAGACTATTCATCACAGATTGTTTTAGCTGGGATAGTTAGTCATTTCCTCCTACATTATATATTCCTGAGGAATAACAAATTTTTATTAAAGATCTGGAGAATTGAAGAACACCCAATGCTGACAAAGTTATGGGGAAATAGGCCTTTTGCCTATATTACTTTGAATGTAAATTTTTATAAGCCTTTTGTGAGAGATAGTTAGCAGTACATGTCAATAGCTTTGAAGATTCATTATCCTTTGAACACAGTGATTCTCACATCTAGGAACTGAGCTCAAAGAGATACACAAACATTGATGTACGGAACACATTTCACATAGCATTGTCAGGAGAATTAAATAAGTGTTTATGTAGAAATCGGCTGGAATGAAAATACGGAGTATGGTATTAGCTGTTATTTCTATTTAATCAGGTGCTACTTTTTCACCAACTCTGCTCTGCCTCTAATATGGAGAAAATAGCAGTCACCTAATGGTAGTGCAGTGCCAAATACGTGGTTTTACTTGCATTTTAGTTTGACAATTCTGTACTGGATATAGGAAAGCGGTTTTCTAAGCAACTTGGCAATATTATGTGTTAGCTGGCAGTTAACAATTACTTGTTGAATGAAATGTGGCATGACTGTTTGACAGCATACAATACCAACAATGGTATGATGACTAGCTTTATAAAATACTTGCTAAATGCTTTCCATGTGTCCTTGAGAACAAGGGACTGTTGTTATCCCCACTTCACGGACTTGTCCTAGAGCTGTGTTCTTAACTTCATTATCCCAGGGGTTCTGCTGGGGTTGGGCTGGGGAGGAGCTTAAGAATCTACTGTTTTAGAAAAGCTCCCGAAATGATTTTAATTGGAACAAGTGCTCTAGGAAAGTCCTTCTCAACCTTTGATGCATGGACAACACCGCTTGGAATCTTGTGTAACTACAGAATGATGCAGTGGGTTTGGGTGGGGGAGAGCTTGGCTATCTGCATTTCTAACATCTCTCAGGTGATACTGACCTTGTTGGTCCTCAGACCACATTTTGAGTAGACACCTCTTGCAGTGCTTGGCAAAATGTGAAGACTTAACATTTGTTCCAAAGAAATCATTTGCTTTGGGAAAAGAGAAAGTAATCATGAAACGAGGTCCTGGTAGTCTGTTGGTTACGATTTTGCATCCTCACTAACATGGTCTGGTAGGTGCCTTTGCTAAAATCCTGAGTTTCTCAAACTTGGGTTGTTGGGTTTTGAAGAGTCCTCACATTCTCAAAGGGAGTTTATATTTTGTGTTCTCCATTTGATAAAATAATGGGAAAATAATGGACATAGGCATGTATTCCGAATCACCAGATGACTGACTTACAAGGATACTGCCGTGTGGTTTTGGCACCAAAGGATTCCCTTATTGTGACAGTACCTTTGGTTTAGGGATTCTGAAAGCGCGGTCTCTGGAGTCCTAGATTCCCAAGTTTGGGAAGTCCTTAAAGGTGTCTTGTCTGAATAATATCCTTTAAAGGAGATCTTGTGAGGTTCACAGTGAATTTGAGTAAGCCACTTGACTTCCCCCCTTATTCAATGTCTCTAAAATGAGGGAACTGGATCTAAGTGATCTCTGTGGGCCTTTTCTGCCTCAAATTCTAGAATTGATTTTTCTTTTGGGGGACAAGGTTAAAAGCATACGGTAGTTATTTCAGTTGGACGTTAACATCACATTGGAAAGCAAACCAGGAAGAAACCTGATCTACCCTGAAGTGAGCTGTTGTCATCTCCCGTTGTTAATGGTTGGGAAATTTAACATTTTAGAGCTTTTGCTTTTGTGCCCATTGAACCTTATTTCACTGCAAATTAGGCTGCCTATCTAGCCCTATCAGAAAATGGCTGATCAAATCCACTGAGTCACAAAATTAAATGTGAATAGTCAATAGAGACCTTTTCTTTACTTCCTTTCTCTGTACTATGTTTTGAAGACAGAGTTCTAAAAATAACGTGATGCTACTGGCTGCTGTGAATTCTAGGAGATAGGCAGAGACAGGTTGCAGGAAGTAGAGAGGTTAAGAGAGGGTACAAATAACTTCCACAGCAGAAATGATGGAAAATAGAGACTGATTTAACACATTGAAGGCACATATTTTTAGTTCAAGATAACAGATGTTATTATTAAGGAATATAAGTTAAAGAATTGGCTTAAAATATAAGACCTGGGGTTTTCATTAACATGCTATTATTTATAAACAGGCAAATGCAGGTCTCAGTCACTGTTGCTGGAGTCAGCCTTCTATTTCTGTCTTAGCTGAGGCTGCTAATAAGTCTAAGGGCCTAAACATTGGGCTGAGGTCCTTAACCCAGTGCTTGGTTTTCTGGATGCCAGTAGCTGTCATCTCCATATTTATTAAGAAACCGAGATCCTGGGAGATGATTTTCTCCAGGAATTCAACAGAAGATTGGTACATCCAGTCTTCTTGTTTGATTAAAAAAAAAATCAGCAATTTTACTTTCGCTTGAAATACAATTGCTTTTGGTCATCTTCATGTGAGAGGAGAGTATTTAATATTTATCTCAGCCTTGCAGACAGTTTGAGATCCTAGAGATGCAGGAATCTTCCCATCACACAGTATTGGCTCTTAGCCATTTCTCTACTTGTGTTCCTCTTATAGTTGCTGGAGTGTTCCTTTTCTACTGAAATTAAAACTTGAGGAAGCATGTCTTTTAACAGCACAAATGGGCAGAATTTTACCACAATTAAAGAAGAAGCTGAATTGGATTTGGGTAAAGAGATAAATAGTACCACTTTTGGTAATATTTCTTGTGACATAGATGCGCTTTACTTACACCATCAGCCACTGTTTTCAGATGAGATCTCTGAGGGTACAAATCTCCAGCATATCAGTAACTATATGAAATTACAATGCTATATTATTTCAATGCCTCAGAAGGTGGACTTGGGAAGGATGGGGAAGCTATCTGAAAGAGACCTAAGGGGGTAAGAATATGCCATGGGACTTAGAGATTGATCTGCATTTATAATGGGAAATTGAGCATTAGTTTAGACTATAATAAGAATAGCCTCTATTGACACTTGTACCCCAATGTTTACAGCAGCACTTTCAACAATAGCCAAAGCATGGGAAGAGCCCAAATGTCCATCAACTGATGAATGGATAAAGATGTGGTCTATATACATAACGGAATACTACTTGGCAATGAGAAAGAATAGAATCATGCCATTTGCAGCAATGTGGGTGGAACTGGAGGGCATTATGCTAGGTGGAATAAATAAGAGAAAGACAGATATCCTATGTTTTCACTCATATGTGGAATTTGAGAAACTTACCAGAAGATGGGGGGAAGAGAAGGGGAAAAATAATTTGAAACAGGGAGGCAAACCATAAGAGACTCTTAAATACAGAGAACAAACTGAGGGTTGATGGGGAGGGGCAGGGTAGAGGGGGAAATGAGTGATGGGCATTGAGGAGGGCGCTCGTTGGGATGAACACTGGGTGTTGTATGTAAGCGATGAATCCTGGGAATCTATCCCCGAAACCAAGAGCACACTGCACACACTGTATGTTAGCCAACTTGACAATAAATTATACTAAAAAAATAAATTAAAAAATTAAAGAATAGCCTCTACTGAATGAAATAGGATGTATAATTTTCATATCCACGGGAAAAAAATTGACCTAGTCAGTGGAAGGTAGGAAGGAAAATAAAGTGAAGCAAGAAGAAGATGAAAACAAAAGTGAAATAGGATGTTCCAAATAAGCTCGAAGAATAATTGGCATAAATGCATGAGGTTAAACTAATCAAGGTAGGTTGTTCCATGGATGGAAACTAAATGCTATATTATTTATAAAGTACATTTAAAAGGACACAGTCTAATGATAAGGGGATCCCCGCAAGCTCAATGTTTGGCTCAAGTAATTAGAGTGACTGTGACATGGTAAATCTCAAGAAATAAGGAAAGGGGGAAAAAAAACAGGGGAAACAAACATAAGAGCAGAAAATAAGCAGTAATAGACAAAATTAATAAAAGCAAAGAATGGAAAGAAAAGGTTCTTTGAAGCTTAATAGGTAAGATCTAAATCCCAGGATGACTGATAAAAATATATATGTTATGAATAGGTACAAAATAAGTAAGGTAAATACGGATTGCAGTTTCAATATGTTAAAGAGAATGTGAGTTTTTACCAATAAAGATTAATTTAGGTGAAAAAAAAATGATTTAGGCTAAATTTATCCTAAAAAAAATGATGCAAGAAATAAACCCCATAATCAGTAAGCATTAAATAAATTGTAATGCTTATCAAGACAATCTTCCCTGTAATATAAAAATGGGCCTAGACAGTTTGACAAGTAGTTCTATTTAAGTCTCAAGGAACGGAAAATCCTTGTTTATAAAACTTATTGTTGAACAGAGAAAAGCCAACCTATAAGTTGGATTTCTTTTTTAGACAAAAACCACGTTAAAAAGCATTGGCTAACTTAGCACATGATAAAACACTAAGATTCAAATCCAGCAGTGTATTAAAAAATAATTTGACTAAGTGTAATTTTTTAAAAGGTGAAAGGATGTTTTAGCATTTAAAAGTGTTACTGTAATTTATCACATTAATGACAAAGAATAAGAAGTTGTGTGATCAATGACAAAGGGATAAAAATTGTTAAAACTAAGTTTTTTCTTTTTTAAGGAATCAGCCCTTAGCCAACTTAAAATAGAGATTTTTTTTTAGCTTGATAAAGTCTTTGTACTAAAAAAGTATGGCAGACATCATTCCTAGTGGATTTATACTCAAAGGTTTAAACTCATTGCTTTACCTTTCAACACATTACCAGATACCAAACCAGTGCAGCAAGATTAAAAAAAAAAAAAAAGCACAAAAGCAGAAAGATTGAAGTGAGAAGGTAATTGTCACTATTTCTAAGGAAAATCATTTATATAGGAAACCAAAAAGAATCAGCAGAAACTATTAGTAGCAATCCAACGGTTTGTCAGCTTGGAAGGGGTTGCAGCTTGGAAGGGCAACATATAAAAATCAATAGCTTTCCTCTGTATTGGGAATAACCAATTATAAACTATGATGATGATAAGATATCATTTATAATAGTGACATAAACTAAAAGCTATCTAGGAATAAATCTAAGAAAGAATTCATAAAACATATAAGGGAAATTTAAAACCCTATTACAAGAGTTTTATTATAGTATTATAGAACGTAAAAGCAGCATTCATAAATGGATTGATTGAATATTATGAAGGTGTCGCATTTCCTCCATTAAAATTTAAATTCAGTGTAATTCCAATCAACATCTCAGGAATAATTTTTTTTCATGGGGCAGACCTGAATCTACAATTTATATGGGAGAATAAAGATAAAGAAGGATTTTTTTTTTCTTACAAGGCACTAACATTATACAACAGAAGTTGGCAAATTACAGCCCACAAGCCTAGTCCAGGCTGCCACCTGTTCTTATGAATAAAGTTTTATTTGGACACAGCCACATCCATTTACTATGTATTGTCTTTGGCTGCTTTTATTCTGCCATAACAGGGATGAGTGGTTAGAACAGACTGTGTGCCCGGCTGAATCTGGCCCTTTAGAGAAAAAATTTGGCATCATTGTTCTTCAGCATCTGGCATAGAATCACAATATCTTAAGTACAGACTCCTCCCTTTACACATAAGGGAATTTGGTGTAATCATTCCCAGCAATTGGTGTTAGGAAACTGTTTCACAAAAGGAAAAAAATTAAACCATTTTCATATTTTATACCAGAAGCAAAGTTTCAAGTAGATTAAATACCTGTTGAAACTATAAAGCTGATGGGGTGCCTGGGTGGTGCAGTTAAGCGTCCGACTTCAGCCAGGTCACGATCTCGTGGTCCGTGAGTTCGAGCCCCGCGTCAGGCTCTGGGCTGATGGCTCAGAGCCTGGAGCCTGTTTCCGAGTCTGTGTCTCCCTCTCTCTCTGCCCCTCCCCCATTCATGCTCTGTCTCTCTCTGTCCCAAAAATAAATAAACGTTGAAAAAAAAATTAAAAAAAAAACTATAAAGCTGATAGACAAAAATTTAAGATATTATTTTGGTAACCTTATAGTGGAGACAGGTTTGTTACATAAGATTCACAGGGCACAACCATAAAAAGAAAATTGATCAATACATCAAAATGAATGCTTCCTGTTTAATGTATCATATGATAGGAAAACTAACAGATGGTGAGAATATAATTGTCATGTTTAATAGGCCAAGATCCATATTTAAATATACAGGGGGCTCTGAAAAATCAGAAAATAGAAGGGAGGAAACCACTACAAAAGGGCAAAGTATGAATTGGCAATTCAAGGAGGAGAAATATGTACTTATACATACCACACTAGAGACAAAAGTAAAGGGTTCCATTTTGTCTATCATACCAGTAAAAGCTACCTAATCAGATACTCTCAAGTGCCAGCAAGAATGTGAGTAACTAGAAGACTAAACATACTGATGCTGGGAATGCAGACTGGTGCTTCTATTTTAGAAAATCTAAATATTAAAACCAAATAATGGGACTCTAGCCTAGATACCCAGGGAAATCTATGTAAGGGTGGTCATCTGTGATATTTGTGGTTCAAGATTGGAGATAAGCTAGTCCTTTGGCACTAGAGGGAAAACTATAATGTAATCCAGTGAGAGGGAATAGGCATTGGGAGGGAATGAATTACGCGTACCTAGAGCACCATGAATGAGTCTCTAAAACAGTGTTGACGGGAAAAAAAAAGGCAGAGTGACATTTAAAGCATGATATGATTTATATACAAATTAAAAAAAACATGCAGGAGCCCTATGTATTTTTGACATGGCAATATTTATAAAAATGCAATTAAGATTATAAACAATACATTAATCATGAAAAAGTGAAGCTCTGTGGTTGAAAGAATGGAACTGGGCATAGAGGATGAAGGAGAAATGATGAGAAAAATGAAAACCAAATGAAGAGTTTTTCATGGACTCTAAGTAGGGGCTTATCAACTAGAGCCTGTGCTGAAGTCAATTCTGTACAATCATCCTTTAGAGGAAACAAATTCTGGGCACATTAGTCCTAACAGCATTGTTAGATCCAGCTTCTCAAACAATGTCACCAGGTATGGGTCTATCTTAGCTCTGCCCACCTCTCTGGATGTCAGGTGGACTCTTTTTAGTGTAACTTTTAGTTGTTTTGGTTCATGTGAGCAGATTGGCAACTCAGCAGAAAGAAAGTTCTTCCCTTTAGCATCAGCAGTAATCTTCTTGTGGATCTCCTTTTTTTTCAGAGGCTCGTGTTTTGTCCTGTGTCTGCTTTTGAACCAGCCATGTGACAGAAGCCTAAGGATGCCTGAATCACTTTCCTGTACCTAGAGTCAGGCAGTGGGAATAGCCCCACAAACAGAATATGGTGGGGGGGGGGTGGTATTACCCAAAGAAAAATCAGGATGGTATGGACAGAAATACAGAAAGTAGATGCTGGGCAGGCAACCTTCCCCCCACCCCCAGCAAAAACCAAGTAAGGTTAATAATAATCATAAGACACCCCAAGAGCTGTAGTGGAATTGAATCAATGCTGTTTGCAGAATGACTGAAATGAAATGCCATGTTTATTTAAAAAATTGTGGGGGAAATGAAAAAAGGTTAACTCTAAATATCTGAAGCACTGCCACTAGCACGATACGTATTTCATCCTCTCCAAGGCATGAATTCATGACAAACAAATAGACTTGGAGGAAGGGCAACTATGTAATGGCTGGAATTGTTTGTCTTAGAAGCAATGAATAGTGATCTTGCCATCACTGGGTATATTCATGCATAGTCTAGCCAGTTAGTTGGCCAAGATTCTGTAGGGAAGGACCCAAGGATTGGGAGAATAGTTGGGTTTGATCATGGTTCTCAATCCTTTGGGCAGCTTACTCAAGCATAGATTGCTTGGCCCTTTCCCAGAGTTTCTGCTTTGGTAGGTCCAGAGTAGGAATTCAGAATTTACATTTCTAAGTAGTTCCCAGGTGATGCTGGTGTTACTCGTCCAGGAAACACACCTTAAGAACCACTGGGTACATTGGTTTTCAATGTCCTCATTGGCCTGTCATTTTTTTTTTAATTTTTTTTTTCAACGTTTATTTATTTTTTTGGGACAGAGAGAGACAGAGCATGAATGGGGGAGGGGCAGAGAGAGAGGGAGACACAGACTCGGAAACAGGCTCCAGGCTCTGAGCCATCAGCCCAGAGCCTGACGCGGGGCTTGAACTCACGGACCACGAGATCGTGACCTGGCTGAAGTCGGACGCTTAACCGACTGCGCCACCCAGGCGCCCCTGGCGTGTCATTTTTATTAGCTAGTTGTAAATGTTCTGAAAACCAGTATTGTATCTTTGAGGCAAACCTTCTATTTTATGTCTTAGTCCCTGACATGTGTTAGGTTCTTGCCATGTGGGCACTTCTAGATGATAGTAGATGACATTTGCATGGCCCTCTGTATCTTTTGAGTCTTTGAGAACATGAGGATCATTAAACAGTTGTACATTTGTTGGTATGCTTTGTAAAATAGTCAACCATTTACTGACATTGTTTCGTAATCTTCTGGTTTCCCATGGATTGATCTATTCTCACAGATTTATAGGAGGATAGTTTCTGAATTGGAAAATGAGTGGTTTTCCAAGGAGGGTCTTAGTTACTCAGGAAGTAACGTTGCCATGCATAAGCATAGGAATGATGGAAAACCCTTACTTGGTACCCAAATGCTAAGCACCACATACTGATTCAGTCATATTCCACTCCCATGATTTCCCCCCCCCCCCAAAAAGAGAATATGAAATATTTCACAACCTGCATTAACCAGGAATTGTTCTCCTCTTGAAGTCTGTTATGCTATTTCTTTTTTCTCAAAATTTTTCCCTTCAATTTTGGAATTTTTACTAGAATAGTTCTTTGAAAGTGCTCATGTTTTGGTAGTTATAGGCAAGGTCAAATGGTGTTTGTACCTTTTCTAAATTGCTTTTACATAAATAAAGATGAAACCATTTGAGAAAAGCATTTAAGAATTAAATGGTTTATAGTCCATGCTTAACAATTAAAAATTTCAGCTTAGCAAAAATGATGAAATGAATGGATAAAAATAACCTGACAGGTGCAACCTAGTAACTTTGGGTTAAGGTGACGACTTGAATTACAGAGGGATTTAAGAAGACTGTTTTGTTGTCCTTGTGCAAGTTTCTGCTTAAAAACAATCAAGGCAACACTGGGTAAGGAGAGGAGAGTATTTTAGGAGGATTTGCCAAGAATCCATTTTAGTGGACTTAAATGGGGAACAGCTTCAGTGATTTCTACTTTGCAACTAACAATCTGTAGTATTGGAATTTGCTTTTTTTAGAGTTGTATATAATCTGAGTTTCTCATCTGAATTTTACAAATTCTCATTTCCTAAATCATCTTCTTTTTCAGGTTTCAACCGTGAGGAAATGTCATTCAGATTTGGCCAACACCTCATCAAGCCCTCTGTGGTTTTTCTCAAAACAGAACTGTCCTTTGCTCTTGTGAACAGGAAACCTGTGGTACCAGGACGTATCCTTTTTGTTTTGTTTTGTTTTGTTTTAAGAGAGGAAAAATAAAATGCCTCTGAACTTAACAGACCAGAGGATTGCAGCATTGGCTTCCAATGTCGGTCTGAAAAAGAAAAGGGCTCCGCCTTCCTCCCCCTTTGGAGAAACCAGGTAAGATGTTGCATTTATTCCGAATCCAGTTGGTGGCACCAGTAATATGCTTGATCAATGTTGCAGAACTTTCTGAAAAGAGTTGCTTAGCAACCGTGGCTTTGGAGGTGAATTTTTACTTGACCTTTTCACTATAGTAGCTGTGTAAATAAATAGGTGCTTCTAAAGTGGGCCTAGTGAATATCATGGATACTTTGTTTTCAGTTATCAGTAGCAAATCTTAATAGTAAGATAGAGATTGGCTGGCACTTTTGTGATGTGGAAATAAGGTATTACCTAAGGATTTGTGATTGACTTGGTGTCTTTACCTTTTAGGGATCATTCTAGTAAATTCATATACCTCAATATACCTAACAAAATAGTCATTTTCATTTTAGGATCTGAAATAGCATTTTTTTTTTCTTGGAGAGCATCCCAGCTTCTGGATGGTCATCCAGTATCATTGGTGGCAGAGTTTTATTTCTCTCTGACCATTGACTTGTTGTCTTTCCTGCTACTGACTTCATTGGAAGCTTTATTCTTTGCAGCGGGAGCAGCAGGAATTGGTGAAATGTTCTGGAGTTATTTTTGTGTTTGCTTAGAGTGTCACTCGTGACTGTGTGCAAATGACTTTTGTACTGATGCTTTAGAGTTATTTTTTTCTCTTTCCCTCTAATTTACTATGCAGAGGGCAATAAAGTATAAAATTTCATATTTTAAGATAATAAACATTTTCCACACTAAGACATGATTTTACTTTGAAATAAATGTCTCTGTAATTTTGAATCTATAAGTATCTCAAGATTTTTTTTCCAGAGTAAATTAAAATTGTGTGTGTGTGTATATGTATATATGTGTATATATATATATATATACACATATATACATATATATGTATGTATATATGTGTATATATCTACATGTATACATATATATATGTATGTATATGTGTATATATATATATGTGTGTGTGTGTGTGTATATATATATATATATATATATATATATATATATATAATTTTTTTCCCCTATGGGAATTTTCAAAGTGTGTGAGAACTTCAGGAATAATCTCCTTTCTGGGCCATATACCTGATGTAACATTGAAAAAAAACACAAATAAGAAAAAAAGCACCAAAAGAGAATTGTGATTTTATGGTAGACACCGGATTGCTTGAATTTAATTTTGATTAAATAAATTATGTACATTTATAAAACTAATGATAACAGCAATAAACTACTAATACAAATTACTTCTTGATATTTACCTTTAAATTTATAAAAATAGTCTAAATTATAAATGGTAAATATTTAAAAATATTATTTCTTGTCTACTGAAGTAAAAATAAAAGCTGGAATGGTTCAGGAAAGTCCTATAAAAAAAGAAAAATTTTCAAGCTGTATGTCAATTTTATATGGAGTTCTTCTAAGAGACTTTGAAGTTCTTAAAATGACAGAAGCATTTTATTTTTTCGTTTGATTCTGCTGCAAGTTTGTGGTTGTCTTTTTCCTCTGTGGATTTTTTTTTTAATGGTTGAGCATTCTGGTGTCAAAAGAATATGGTTGAAATGCCATATCTCTTTGAGTGCCAGCTTTAATTGACTTTTATCTTCTATCAAAGAGGGGACCTGGGATGAAAATGTGATTTTAGATGAACAAATTTTAATACCTTGCCCTGGAAGGTTGCAGAGTTGTACTGCTTTTTTAATGGTTAATAATAGAATGAATTTAGCTTTGTAGTTTTTTAATTCATATCTTGATAGCAGAAAACTTGATTTTCATGGTCTTTTTAACAAATTTTGTCAGGTGTGATGCAAGATATAGGTCATAGACATGCTTGTACTTCAGTTGAGGTGTCTGCCTCTAGGAAAATGCACAAGCTGAATAGTGAGCCGTTAGTAAATGATGACTAGTCTTTTTCCAGATGGCACTGGAGCTGCTGTTTTGGAAATGGGTCCTGGTCAGTTCTCCTATCTTTGAGTAAATGCCAGGGACACGAGGGACGTCGCATTAAAGTGAGCAACCTCAGTTTGCTTGGAAAGTAGCAAGAAGGAGCCGACCCTTTCTGAGGATAACAGAACCAGGACATTTTTATAATCTGTATATTGAGTGAGGCATTTCATATCTGCAGGGTTGAAAGGGGTCTCAGGACCAGTAGATAATGTATTCAGACAATCCTTTTTATATGATGATTTTGTGATTTTTTTTTTTTATTTTTTTACTTTACCTTTGTAAACTCGGCTAGGTGACAACGGTGAGGAGAATCTTAATACATTACTCATTCGCCTGCAGAAAGCGATATTCTTTTGTCTTGTGATTTGGGAATTGAAGCTGTGGATAGCTCTGCCCACTCACATTTCATAAAATAAATGGTGAGATGTCTGCAGCGGGCTTTAATCTTCCCCCAGTGCTCTGTTCTGTCTGCCCTAGATGAGCCCCTTGGTGTGGGTGTCCTAAGTCGTACAGCATCTTGAACCCTCCCTGCTCCTGGACTTCTCTCCAGCCCACACATCATTCAGACCATGGCTCCCAATTCTATCTTTCTCCTTCCTAGTCCCTTGCAAACTACTAGTGAATATAATGAATGTTTTTTTTTTAAGGAGAAAGTCCAAACTCTTTAGCATAATCTTAAAAGATTTTCACTATTCTTTTTTTTCATTTTTAATGTTTATTTATTTCTGAGAGAGAGAGCATGAGTTGGTCAAGGGGCAGAGAGAGAGAGAGAGAGAGAGAGAAGGAAACACAGAACCCGAAGCAGGCTCCAGGCTCTGAGCTGTCAGCATGGAACCCGGCACGGGGCTCGAACTCACAAACTGCGAGATCATGACCTGAGCTGAAGTCGGACACTTAACCGACTGAGTCACCCAGGCGCCCCTAAAAGATTTTCACTATCTTGACTCAACCTTCCCCCTTTACAACTATTTCCTAAACAGGTGTTGTATTTCCTTTCACCATGTTCCCCACCCCTGGCCACCTTTACCCTGCCTTTCTCTTCGAGATGAGATCCTACCCATCCTTTTTTGTTTCAACTAAAATGTTGTGATACCCGCCTTGCCCTCTCAGGAAGTAAATGTGTGGTCCTCTCTGTGACCTTTGACTCCTTATTTGCATGTCGATTCATGCAGCAGTTTATTACAGAGCTCCTGCTCTGTTCCAGGCATTGGGCCAAACACTTACCCAGTCTGCCTCGTGTCAGAACTATGTGCATTCTTGTTTGTCTCTGTGCCGAGTCCTTCGTTCCTGGAAAGGGGTGGGGCAGGAGCTCTTACACGTCTTTTTCCTCAGCATCCAAAGTACTATCCTGCCTGAATTTTAAGTGAAGCTGTAATCATCAGGAGCATATGGATCATTTCGATTGATGGAGCGGGACAAGGGTCCATGGAAATCCTGCCTTTTCAGTATGCCCAAGCACCAGCCAAATCTTGTTCCCATTTTATTCCAGATCTTTTAGTATCCTATTAAAGCTATATTTTTTCCAACTTTCCCCTCCTGCTTTGTCAGTTGGAATCTTGTTTACATGTCTGTGTTACAAGGGTACAGTTAAGTCTAAAAGTGGTGAATGAATTGATGGCCGATGGAAAAAGATTTTTTTTTGCCTGTTAGATTTCAATGGACAAGTCTGTATTTTAAGGGCAGTATATTGGCATCTTTACATAAATGGGAAATTATTATTTTGTATTTATGATGATTTTCTTTTTAAAGAGTATTCAGGTGGCCTTTGGGGAATGTGCCATTCATGAGACTTGTAAATGTCATCTTTGAACTTGTGTCCTCTCTAACATTTTGCTCCCTCTCCCCAAACCTTTTTTTCTTAGGACTTTGCTCACTGACTTTTTCATACCTTTCAGAGGAGGAAAAGAACTGTTAGATCAGGGGCCAAAGGTAAACTTTTGAAGCAAGACTATTGGCTTCATTCTCAAAAGACCCACTTGAATCCCTCCTTGTCCCCACCGAAAGCAAATACTTCTGCTTGTCGCAAACAGTGTTTAAAGCTGATTGAACAGGCTTTGGCCTCTGTGGTGCAACACTCTAGAAGGGTATGTCAGAATGCCTTTAATCCATTAATTTCTTGTTCCTGGAAAATGCTTTTCAGAGTGTCTTGGTGAGAGAACAGAATCATTTTGGAGATTGCATCTTAAGAATTCTGTAGCGAACATTTTATTCATGGACCTCAGTGCAGTCCGGCTATTGTTCATGGCTTAAGTAAATTTGAGCCAGTATGGTTAATACTTCTCCGTACCCCGTTCCCTTGCATTGTGCTACATCTCCCTCCCATCTTGAGCATGAGAAATGAATTTGAGTATTAGTG
Source organism: Prionailurus viverrinus (assembly GCF_022837055.1). NCBI lineage: Eukaryota > Metazoa > Chordata > Mammalia > Carnivora > Felidae > Prionailurus > Prionailurus viverrinus. The sequence continues at coordinate 27,570,312 of NC_062562.1, read as the reverse complement.
GAATCCATTTAGAGACTGGGGCTTTTATGGTAAGTAAAATTATTCATTTGTTATGTCCTGGTGTTTTCAGCAGACTGCGTATTGATCTTTGGATTGCTATTCAGAATGGCAGAAGGGGCCCTAACGTAAGGGAACACGGCGACGTTTGTGAACGGGTTGAATGCAGTGTGTAATGACAGAGATAAACCTGGCTTGCTGGCCATACTCTATTATACAAATCATTTGTCAACAGTTTATTGGATCAGTTTTTTAAAAGAGCTGGTTTTTCCAAACAGGAGCATTGCACACCGAATGTTATCAAGTGCAGACACTGTTTGGATGATGCATTGAGGATAGCTTTATAAAGTGCATTTGTGAAGAATTAGACTATGTCCCTTGAAAGATATTTCTGCTGAATGTTAGAAACAAAAGTTGGGCACAATGGAAATTGTTCTCTAAGGTCCAAGTTTAATAGGTAAAAAAGAAAACTCTGGCAAATGTCTTTTAATATACGATTTTACCTTTCCAAGCAAGCAATGGGAAGTTGTCTGTTTTTAGACTATTGCCGTGTTGAGTTCTCCTGAAGCAAATGAACAAATAATAAAAATAGCTTCATTACTTAACAGTGCTTCTTGGAATGGATGCTATAGATAAAAGTGCCCTTTTAGTTCTTCCATAAAAATCAGAAATATTTGTCATTTCCTGAGTAGGTTGTAATCTTGTGAATTTCTTTAATTGTTCAGGAAACTGCAGTTATTAGCGATCTGATGATCTTTCATTTCTCAAAAGAGTTTCTTTTTAAACCTTCCTGTGCAAATAAAATAAGCACAGGCACTATTTTAATATCCTTATTACTAAAGATAGTTTTTCTTTCTTAAAATTTCCCTCAGTGTGTCTTTCCCCCCTCCCCCCGCCCCCCCACCCTGTGCATGCCTGTCGTGTATTAGCAAGCTTAAAGTACTCTTGGAGAGACATTCAAGGGCAATCTTGCTGTCCTTTGTCCTGAGCTGCAGTGGGACAAGTTGGTTTTCTTACAGTCATATTTTTCTTTATTTTACAGGTTATTGTGTTCAAGAATTCTGCATGTGGCAGTGGTTGTTCAGTTAGAACAATTCTCTTTCTGTGGGAAAGGTTCCCGTATAAATGTTTACCTACCTTTGGGTTGGTAGCTAGAAAGAGTCTTTGATGGCATCGGTCAGCAGGGACAAAGGAAGCTCTTGGATGCTTTTATCATTCACTAAGTTGACTAATCTCTTTTTTCAAGCATCTAGAACCCACCACAGATGATCTTGGCAACCCTCATTGCAAGACAAACCTTGTGTGACCCTCATCCATCTTGACTGGTCATCTGAAGAATTACTGCACAAAGAGCAAATGCATTTTATCTCAGATGCCACTTCTTTGGTTGGTAATTAGCTCACAGTGTTAAGGATGATTCTGAGGCTGCATGCAGGGTCAGTGGGTAGTAATTGTCTTGGGTACCAGAGGAGAAAGAGGAACGCTCCTTGCCAAGTTCTGCCTCCCCCAGGTTTATTTTTCGTTCCTGGAGCTGAGACTGGTGTCTTTGTTTTTATTGTAGACACAATGATGGATTGTTGGCACCTGATACTGAAGGAATTAATAGATGCTTCTATGTGTGCAGGGAACGTTTGAAATCGGATGGAAAACAATGTGTGGATTTTATATCCTTTGTCCTGGCCCATTCAAACCAAGGTGACTCACCCATGAGGCGGTGGATGTAAAGCATGTGCAGATTGGTCTCTAGACCTCATCCTGGCCTCTTCCTACTGTCAATGGTCTCTCCCTGGCTCCTTGCTGAGTGCTGGCTGATGAGGATATGCATATGGTGGCCTTGTGGTTCACTTGGCTCCTCTTCTGAGTGATTTTCCTTCACCTTGACCTCTTCTTTATAATAGGATTTACCTTCTAGCTTCAGGCCCTGCTGTGAATGGGGTGAAATGGGCAGGTCTGACCATGGTTATGCATTAATGGAGGGAAATGCAACTGGCTTTTTGAGTAGAGCTTTTAGGAGGTTGCTGCATTCTCTCAGAATTGCACAAAGCCTATAGAATCACTTTCACCACCAGAAAAAGATATCTTTACAATCTGCCTGTCGATATAAAATAGAACTCTGTTGGTACGTGAGCACAGGGAGGGGCGGGGGAGGACAGTATGAGGGGTGCTCTGTCTCCAGCTGTAGCAAATGGCAGAATGGTAATTATAGGTATTAAAATAACACTTTGAATATTTCTCATATTAGTTGCAAAAATGAATATCCTGTAACAGGACAAGCCATTTCCCATTTCTATTTGTTTCTATGTGAAACTTTCCCCAGGTAATTTTAAATCATCACAGTTAACAATTACTGAACTCTGTTCATTATATTCCAGGCATGTTTTTGACCTGCTTCCCATGCAAGCCATCAGATTGTGAGGAACAGGGAAAGGCTGGCCACGGTGTTGCCAGCCTCACACTTGTAACAGAACATAATTAGAAGTAATGAATGAAATAATACATCATTATTCATAAGAAATGTCACGTAATTAACTTAAATAATGCAAAATATATTCTAATTTCCATTTGGAATGAAAATAGATTTGTTGGAACATCAGTAGGCAGTTAATGTTTATCCTATATTTTCATACACATATCAAAACTGTTAAAATCTATTGAAGGAATAAACATGGATTTTCCACAACACAATAAGTCAAGATGGCTTTCTTTTGCTAATAGAGTCTTATGTATATTCCTCATTTATTATATATGTAGTTTGTATATATGTTCAATTTTTAGAATTAGCATAATTTATATTTATTGCGAATTAATGATCTAATTTATTTACTTAGCTTCCATTTCTTCTCTCAGACTAATTGACTGAAAAAATAACTATAAATTTGCAAATAGCTCTTGGGCACAAATTCTAAATGGGCCTTATCCTAGGAACTCTCTACAATAGTAGATCTTGGAACTAGTTTTGTGTTCTAAATTATTTCCTGGGATTTCTTCTATAGGCTTTAAATGTGCCTCAGGAGTTTTGGTTTGGCTTAGATGTAGCCACGGTTGGGGCTCAGGATGTGGGTGGATATGTCTTAGGCAGAGGCATTATTTTCATATGCAAACAATTAGTATGACACATGGCACTGACCAATGTCAGGGTAGTTCTTGGAAACTCTCTGCTGTGTCAAACATCAACCTATCAATTTCTGTATTGTGGAGAGGTCTGGGGAGCCCCAGGGGAGGAGGCAAAGAGGAAGGAGCAACATGCAGGGGATAGTACATACAGAAGGGTTTTGAGAGTTTAATAACAGGAATGGACATGCCAGTGGCCATGTCTCAGTGACAGCCCTGGTTGTAGAGAGATGAAGACTGATAGGAGGAAGCTGCTGTTAGACCCTTTGACTCAAACCTGATATTTGTTCTTCAATACCATTGAGTCCAGCAGAATCACAGGTTTACCAATAAATTAAAAACAACAGAATTCAGGGGCATCTGGGTAGCTCAGTCCGTTGAGCATCCAACTCGATTTTGGCTCAGGTTATATTCTCACAGTTTGTGAGGCTGAGCCCCATTGGGCTCTGCATTGACAGAGCCACGCCTGCTTCCGATTCTCTCTTTCCCTGTCTCTCTGCTCCTACCTCATTTGCCTATGTGCTCTCTATCCCTCAAAAATAAATACATAAGGGGGACCTGGGTGGCTCAGTTAGTTAAGCATCTGACTTGGGCTCATGTCACGATCTGACAAATTGTGAGTTGGAGTCCCATGTCGAGCTCTGTGCTGACAGCTCAGAGCCTGGAGCCTGCTTTGGATTCTGTGTCTCCCACTCTCTCTGCCCCTCCCCTGCTCATGCTCTGTCTCTGTCTCTGTCTCAAAAAAATGAATAAAACATTAAAAATAAGTAAACATTAAAAAAAACTATTCTAAAAACAAAATGAGAAAACAGAGTTCTTTATTTCAAATGACCACCTTCCTTACATGACCTGGCAGTTCTCTAAGAACAATTTAGGGTAAAGCTTAACCTATAGCAGGAGGAGACTGAGGTAGTGTCCTATTTCTCCTGTGTGCATTTGTAGTAGGGGTGAAAAGCGTATATACACATATACAACTTCATAATATCTTTTGTTAAAAATATTTTGGAAATTAATTAAACTTAAATAATAAATTATGATGAGTAATTCATTTTTGGAGTTGCTACTTTGTTTTGTCCTTGTTGACCAATGAGCAGTTGAAATGGGAAGGTTGAGTCTCAGGCCAAAGGTGGTTCTACTAGATGGAAGTGAGGACTTCACCTGGGACTCTTGAGCCTCACTGTGTCCTTCTCTCCACCCCCTCTAGCTGCCATCCCATGAACAGCAAACCTTTTTGTATCATTGGTTAGGTGCTGTAAGGAGTTATTTTCCCCAGAGTCTAAAACCTTCCCTATTACTCCTCCTTTCTATGGCTGTGTTGTTGTAAATGCATTCTCTGCCACTTGTATTTCTCACTGACATTTTGGTGGCTTTGCTGTTTAGGTGTAATCATCATTATCATTTAAGAATAGGACTAACCTTGGTGAATTCTGCAGTGCTGGTATGGGAGGACAGGTGGTCTAGCTTGTCTAGCTGTATTTTGCTCCTAGGTAAAATGAGTCCAGGAGGAGCAAAACTCATCTGGCTCTCTAATTATTCTGTTTTCTAATAGCTTTTGAAATGGCTGTACTTATCAAGAGATCTTTTCATCTTTAAGATTTATTTCCAGTTCAACAGATTTGTAGGAACTAAGACTTATCTGTTGAGTGCTAATACTTTAACAGTAAACCACGATCCCTTTCCATTCACCAAAGATGATTGCTTTAAAATTTGTTAAATAAGATATGTCAGGATAAAATAAATCAAGAGAAATTACATTAAAATCTTTAGAGTGTTTCTCATGCAGACGGGTAGAATACTAGTTAGTATTTTCTATTCTGTTTGGAGACCAAATGACCCCTAGAAGCTTTTTTCTCTGGAGCTGTATCTTCAGTAAAGTCATTGAAATTCAGGAATAGAACAGACATTCACTGAGACTTTTCACATTGTCCTAGAATATGAGCAACTAGAGCCCAAACAGGAAGGCTGACAATCTTCCTGGAGAGCTACTCATATATGAGAGAGAGCCACACTCACTTTACTAAGGGGTAGCAGCAGAACCAGACCTACCATGTTGAGCCACACTTCCATGCTGCCAGACTATGTAAGAGGAGAATCAGTGAGGGGAAAGATACAGCCAGATGGAATGAAGAATTCCAGAGGACTCTTCTCCCTCTAGATGACTCTTACTGCCCATGAAAGTCATGAGCAGAATGTAGCTCAAAGACCCGAGCTGGATGATTTCAACAAAAGGGTGCTGCCATTTTGTTCCCTGGCTGGATGCTGAGCTATGGAACCTGCAGGCTATAGAGACAACTGCTATGGGATAGGAGTGTGGTACAGGTACAGGATAGGCTCCTTAGGAGAACTTCCCATCTACTCTATAGAGTTTGGGATTACACATGAGCACAGACCAGTGCCTGCCTCTCATTTGCTTCTGAATGGGGCAAGGATGGGATGAGCCTTTTTGGAATGGCCTATAGTAGAAGGGAAAAAAGGGATTGAGGAGTAATATTCCTGAGAAGAAGATGGAAACAGCTTTTCTACCACACCCCTGTTGTCTGGAGCCCTTGGAAGAAACATATAAGCAATTCAGCAGGTCCCTTGGTCCTGCACAGAACCATGAATGCCAAAGTAGTGGGCATGTGCCACAAGGGTGCTCAGGTAGATATTGGCATAACTGAGGCACTGACCTGTCGAGAAATGTGACTGGGTCATATACCACTGACAGTGTTTTAAAGACATGCTGTCCTTTTTTGAATGGACCCTCAGAAGCAGATAAAGTGACAGTAGAGCTTGAATACCTTTCCAGGAAAAAAAATCAGCTTTGAACTATGTTGAGACCCATATATTTGCAAAAGCTCCCACCAGATGGAACTGGAGCTAGACTCGGGATACCAGCCTTTTACCTGCTGACAACCAGTTACCTAAGACCACGCTGCCTCTAAAATCAGAGTAGCTCAGCCCCAGAATGGGGAAAAAGTTGGAAGACAGCTCAAAGTAGTCAAGGTTGCCGCTCAAGCCTGTCCTTAATCTGAGACTGGACAGATACTTTTAATTCTGAAAAGTGAGTGCAGAGTTACAGATTCTGCCAAAACCTTGCTAAGGGTCTGGAAGGGATTCTATGTAGCATGATTAGAAGAGCAATAACAAGGAATATGAGCACAACATGTCTTTGCCCACCCCACCCCAACCAGAGTTGAGATTCTTCAGTCACTGTTTACACAAGTAAAGTAGTAACATAAATCTTTAAAAAAGGTGATTTATCAGTTAATACCATGTTAGATAGTAGTATGTGATCTGTTGATGGCCTTACTTCCTAGGAACAGAATCTTGAGTATAGTAGTATATGGTTAAGAAATATTTATGGGAAAATATTACTTTTGTTTCAAAACAGGTTGATTAGGTAAAAGAGCATTCAATTACGTAACAGGTATGTCTGATGGGATCGGTAGGGGATTTTCAGAGTGTCCTTAATTAGCCAGTGAAGGCTTGCTATATGCCAAGTTTTATTCCTTCTGTTTTTCAATTCTAGTCTTAATATGGTACACTCTTGATTTGAAGTATCAGTCTAAGGGTTGAATGCTACTGGACTGTTCTACATGATAACAGCCAGAATGAGCCTATTAAACATCTTGAATCCATGTCACGTCTCTGCTTATGGCTTCCTGTTTGCTTCCAACTAAAGTCAGTTATACAATGATCTACAAGATTCCTACATAAGTCTTCCATCTGTCCCCCACCACCAACCATTATCCTTTGATTTCATCTACTGTCATCATCCTTTAGTGATTTGAATGGTGACCTCCAAATGGTATGTCTGTCTTAATCTCCTAAACCAGTGAATATTACCTTACTTGGAAAAGGGTCTTTGCAGAGGAAATGCAGTTAAGAATTTTGAAATAAGATCATCTTTAGGGTGGCACCTGTCCTAAATCCAGTGGCACACGTCCTTAGTGACACAAGGGTGGGGACTGCACAGAGCAGAGGAAGCATTAACGTGACCAGGGAGGCAGAGGGAAGAGTGGTGTGGTAGAAATCAAGGGATGTTGGTGGCCACAGGAAGCCGGGTGAGGCGAAGAACAGGTTCTCCCCCGGAACTGCCAACACCTTGATTTCAGACTTCTGACTTCCAAAAAAGTGAGAGAGTCCGTTTCTTTTGTTTTCAGCTACCAGTTTGTGGTAATTTGTTACAGCAGCCACAGGAGACTGATCTGCTTTCCACACTCACTCCGCTGCTTCCATACCCACTTCCTTGTTGTTCATTGAATATTCTAAGCACAGTCCTGCCTCACAGCGCTTGAACCAACTGTTCTTGGAACGCTCTTCCCCCTGATCAATGTATGCCATGCTGTTTTATCTCCTTCAGACCTTTATTCAAGTTGTATGCAAACGTCACCTTCTCAGGACTGCCTTCCCTTTGCTGTTATTTAAAATTGCAACACCTCTCTGGCTTTCTTTTTTCCTTTTTTTTTTGCTGTAGCATTAATATTGTAACTTTATAACTTACTGGTGTCACAGGCTCACTGGAAATGGGACATCCACAAGGGCAGGCAGGCATTGCTGTCTAGTTTGTTCAAGACTGTGTCCTCACAGCCTAGGAGTGTCCCTGGGGCATGGCAGGCATTCAGTAAATATTTGTTAAATGAGTAACTCTGGTTATTGATTATTTGGAATTTTTAGCTTTAAAGCTAATAAGAAAAAAAAAGAGGGGGGGGTGGGTGGGAGGGACCAGAGTTCTCATTTAACAAGTGGACCAATTTGATAAATTCTCACACCAGGCAATGCTGTGTAGTGATTAAGAGAGTGTTGACCTAGATTTTATACTCACCTGCACATGTGTACACACTCACACTTGGATGCATCGTTAAGATTTATCATTCCAAAGTGGCCGGCTCTGGAAGAGAGAAAAGTAACAGGTGGTTTGAGCATGAAAAAATACCCCACCCACCTCCCCTGCCCACCCCTGACCCCAGCACAGTTTTTCTAGATTTCCATGTGGATTCTAGCCAGGCTGATAAAATGCGTTCTTTCTTGGCTGAGCCCTCTGTCTGAAGTGGTATTTTATATCCTCCTAAATGTCAGGAATTAACATAGGATTTGATATCTCATCATCTGGTAAGCTTTGATTTCCAACATTTTGTTACCATGTTGCTTTCTCTGGGTGTAGAGCAAGTCTGTGTGCAATTTCCTGATTCCTTAAGTCAAGTTTTTATGAGCCTGTCTTCTTGACTTCACACACACACAGGTTCCTTACACATGTACTTATTTATAAGTCTCTGATGAATCCCTCTGAGAAAACCTTTATGTTTATGATTATTTGTGTAGCAACCAACACATTGTCAAGCTATATTGTCTATTTGTTTGTTTCTTGGAATGTCTGAAAAATGACTTCAGTTGACTAATCAAGTATAGCAAGATTAAGTGTTTTAAAAATAAGACCAAACCAAAGTCAGGAAGAAAATAAGGAAAGTAAGATGAAGCCAAAAGTGAAATTAGTGGATGAAATGGGTAACAGTTCTCCATATACTTGCTAGAGATGGGTCACAAAGTTGGCCCTGAGTTTTCTGGCACCATCCCAAAGGAAGGAAAGAGCGTCTGTCCTTGAGGTAAAAATAGGCTGATTGCTCAGGAAATGCGAAAACATGAGCAACACCAGAGAGGAGAGTCCTGTTTTCTTCAGATCCTTCCACAAGGAGATGATGCTAGAATATGTGATTGACAGTGTTCTCGCAATATCCTTACAGTGCACATGGAGGTTCTCCCTTGGAAATAGATCCTGAGTCTACCACTCACTATCTCCCCCCACCCCCTCGCCGAATCTTGCCTGGACGGCAATCCTCTCTAGGTACCTTGTTCACAAAGCCTTCCAACCACTCCCTCCCTTGCTCTTTAACATCATATAGTGGCAGTCATGGTCTTTTTAAAAAAATTTTTTTTTAACATTTATTTATTTTTGAGACAGAGACAGAGCATGAACGGGGGAGGGTCAGAGAAAGGGAGACACAGAATCCGAAGCAGGCTCCAGGCCCTGAGCTGTCAGCACAGAGCCCGACGCGGGGTTCGAAATCTTGGACCGCGAGATCATGACCTGAGCCGAAGTCGGATGCCCAACTGACTGAGCCATTCAGGCGCCCCAAGGCATGGTCTTTTTAATATAGGCATTAGACCAGGTTCTTCTTTTAAGAACTTTCACTGGTTGTTTCATTCAATTAGAACAAAGCCTCCAGGCTTCACCTTGGCCTTCTGGATTTCTGGCCCCTGCCTCATTCAACTTGCTGCTCTCCTGCTAGGTCTTTGTACCTGCTGTTGTCTCCACCAGGGGTGTACCTCCCTGTGACCTTCATGTGCCTCCTCAGTTCTCTTTTAGGTTCCAGTTCCTGTGTCCTCACCTCCACACAGAGACCTTTCCTGACCTGCCACAGAACTCAAGGTGTGGAAACAGTAACTAGTGATGATTAGCGAGGCTCTTGTCCTGTCTCTGGAGTTGAACATGCAGGGAGAAGGAGTTCTACCCCTGTGTCTGTTGCTTCCTTTACCCTCTTTGGGTGCAGAGCTGTTTATATTTGTGAAAACTACCAGCCAGCTTTGGATGAGGATTTGGAGAACTGGATTTTAGTTCAATTTGGGGAAACCTAGTCAAGTCATTTCATCTTTTTTTTTTAATTCTTTTTTAACATATATTTATTTTTGAGAGACAGAGACAGAGCATAAGCAGGGAGGAGCAGAGGGAGAGGGAGACACAGAATCCGAAGCAGGCTCCAGGCTCTAGGCTCTGAGCTCAAACTCAAGAGCTGTGAGATCATGACCGGAACTGAAGTCGGGCACTTAACTGACAGCCACCCAGGCACCCCTTGTTTTGTTTCTTCATGTGAAAGTAAAGATGTAACTCTTACCCACCTCCTGGACTATGTTGAATACTAAATTCAGATGATGTGGAAGACAAGAATGAATGAATGGATTTGGCTTATGGGAGCATGGCATAATAATAATTATAGTTTTTCTACTTTCCATTTTCATGATACTTGAAGGATGGTCCAGGGCTTGGGTTTGGGTAAAGGACATCATTTAATTGTGGCCCTAAATTTGTCAACTGAAGTTTAAACTGAAAGAAACTTTCTGGATTCCTGGGTATAAGAATATCACATAGCGACTGAAATAACCCAGACCTAATTTTAAACTACTTAATTAAAAATGGCATTAAAATAGTACCCAGGATTAAAAATAAACCTTTAAATTGATGGGAATTTGATGTTCTGTGAGCCTTTTTACTTTTTTCTGTGTGGTGTGATGAAAAATACATATTATTTTCTACTGTGTTTAATGCCTGGGAAGCTGGGGTTCATTCATGGCTGAGAGTGGCTTTGCCATGGTGGTTTTAAATTAAATTCTCAGGGGGTTTAAATCATTCTAGATGCTCAACCCTCATTAACTGTAACGGGAGTTACTGTACAAGTCTCTTTTCTCCACACATAGCACTGAAAAATGACCCTCTCACACCACCTTTGTGTTTTGATCTTTGAACTAATTTTAATGGATTTTTTTTTTTTTTAAGTGTAGCATCTCTGTGCAACCCTCAGGGTAATGAGATTGCTAACAATTTGCTGATAAGCAATAGGCCTTCCTTTTGCAGTGCTCGACCTACACATGCTGGAAAGCTTTGGGTCTGGGCTGACTGGCTTTCTGGACCACATGCTTCTCTTTTATTCAATTTCAAGTGAAGCTGTCCCTTTTTTCCCCCCTCCTTTCATCATCTCTTTTGCCTCCCACATCTTCATCTCCTGATATAATCAGTACACAGTAGATACTCAGCACTGATGTAGTTCTAGTACTACTGAAATGTTAGAAAGGGGAGGAGTTGCTTATGGTCAAAGAAGCATCTGGTATTCTTAATGTAATCTTTTAGTAACCAGCTAATGAATTGCTTGACTGAAGAAAAGTTTTGTCTAAATTATGTCTATGTAAGAGCAATCTAGTTTAGATCAAGTGTAACAAGTTTTTTATTCTTGCATTTATTTTTTTCTAACTATAAGACTATTTTCCCATTATATAAAATGTATACCATCTATAATCTCATTAGCTAGACATAATTCCTGCTAAAATTTCAGTTTATTTTTTTTCTGTTTTTATCCATTTCTCTAGAAAAGAAAAAAACTTTATAACCTGATTTTTTTTTACCTATTGTTGACATTTTCTGATTTTTAAATATATATGTTACCCCGAGAGTTCTAATGATGGAATATTACACTATATGGATCTACTATAATTTAGTATTCACTATTCAAACTGTATCATGAATGTTTTGATAAAGGATCTTTGGTTCCATTCCTGATAAACTTCTTAAACTAGAATCATTTGATAAAATGTTATGCATTGTTTAAATTGACAAATATTTACAAATGTGTTTTACATCAGCAATACACAAGCAACATACATCTGACTGTATACCCTCATCAACTTTAAGCATTTAAGATTTTTGAATGTGTCCTAACCTTTGCCAAGTTAAAGATTTATCTATGTCATTATTTCCACCTAATCGATAGCAGGGTGAACTTTTAAATGTATCTATGACTTATTTTCATCAGTTAATTATTTGTTAATATCCTTTGCTCCTTTTTCTATTGAAGTTTTAGGTCTTCTAGGAATTAACTTTCTGCCTGTCGTATTCATTGCAAATATTATTCTTATTTTGATCTCTTCTTTAGTTTGCTTATGATGTTAGTAACATACATTTTAATCTTTTGTCATAGTTAAGCTTATCAGCTTTATCATTGGTGAGTTTCTCCAGTTCTTTTAGGCTTACAAAGTCTTTCTATCCTGAGATCAGTTAAATATTTTCTTTTCTTTTTTTTTTTTTAAGGTTTTTCTCTTTCTTTCGTCAGCTATCACCAAGCTCATAGCACTTCATAGACAGGCTTTAAAAAATTCACTCTATGTTCCTGGCATCACTTTGAAGGAGGCAGATGAATGCTTTTCTCGAATTATAAGTGAAGAGACTAGAGGGTGGGTAGCAATGAAGCAGGTGGTTGTTCTGGAAGCAGAGATGTGCTTTCGCATTCTTACAATAATAATACGTGTATGTTTCTTTGTTAAACTCTTACATTGGTCTTTCTATTATTAATTGCTGCTTTTACGTATTTCCTGGCTGAAGGTAATATGAAAAAGGTAGATCTTGGGGAATGTGGTACTTTTGTCACGTGTCTCCTGAGTCACCAGAGATCTTACATTCAATCTATTACAGTGTTGTTTTGTGTTCTAGATTATGCTTAATGTAACTATATGGAATGCCTTCTATAATACTGTAATTCCTTGAAAATAATTAAAGCCTACATGGCAATTCCTAATCAGCCAGATTATTTCATTAAGCTGAAGATCATCCTTTGACTATTGATGAACAACAACAACAAGAAAAACTATAGCCATACAAGTAGGTCATCGGCCTGTGGCCCTAGTGAGGTAAATGTAGAGAAGCAGGGGAAATAACCCATTTTCTAGGATTCTGATAGTCTTTGGAAAAAAACAAAAAAAACGAAAACTGAGGATATTGAATGAAGTGGAGGGCAAAATCTAAGAAGATGTGGGAGGTTTGATGGAACTGAATGGAAGATTTATACGTTCAATCAAAATTACACCGTGTAGAGAAGTGATACAAGTAGGAAAAGGTACCCATAATAAATTCTTCATTCTGTTTCAGTTCTTAGACCATCTCCTGAATGACCTTTATCAGTTTTTAGGAATAAAATAAATAGAAATTTGTCCATATAGAAATATATTTAACCTAAACTGGACATATAATTATTGGCCTTTAAATTGAAATATAATTGACATGTAACATTGTATTAGTTTTGGGTATAGAACATAATGATTTGATATAGGGATATATTACAAAATGATTACCATGTAAGTTTAGTGATCATTCTCACCACACATACTATTTTTTCTGTGATGAGAAATTTTAAGATCTCTCTGTAATATTAACTCTTGATTGTTCTTAACCATTTACCACTTTTTGGTCATTAAAACCTGTCTGAATGGGTCAGCTTAATGACTTCCTGGCATGTTTTTTTAGTTTTTTAATGTTTATTTATTTTTGAGAGAGAGAGAGAGCGCGCACAAGTTGGGGAGGGGCAGAGAGAGAGGGAGACAGAGGATCTGAAGCAGGCTCTGCACTAACAGGTTGACAGGAGCGATCCTATGTAGGGCTCCCGCTCAAGAATTGTGAGATCACGACCTGAGCCGAAGTCGAGCTCAGTTGACTGAGCCACCCAGGTGCCCCCCTGACATGTTTTTTATAGACAAAACTGAACACACATTACCTGAAAGAATTACCACTGTCTGGTGTGACTTTGAACATGGAAGAGTTTTGAAGGTAGGACGCTGTCATCCTCTGAAAGTGGAGATTCCGATGATTTTTTTTTTTTCCTTCTCTCAGTCTGTCAAAGTATGTATCCGAACTCCATTCTCAGTTTACTGGGATTCCTATTATAACGTGGATATGATTCCATGAATGTTCACTCTTGCTAAAGAAATCCTTGTTGTCCCAGCTGTGGGAATATAAAATTCAGTATGAAGATGCCAACCCATGACAGAGATTCTGTTGTAAAACCAAGTGATTATTTTAGTACTTATTTAACATTACTCATATAACATTGATATATGCCTTGAAAATTTGTCTAAGTATTTGAAAAATGTTAATACTCATAAGCAATTCTATGAGGCAGGTACTGAGTACCTCTGTTTTATAGATAAAGGAATAAGATATTCAAAGCTTAATTAATTCAGATCAAGCATGTATTAAGTGGCAAAGTCAGGTTTCAAACCCAAATGTTCTAACTGCAGTGTCCATGCTCTAAACCAGTGGTCTTGGGACCACCAGTGTCCCTGAGGCCTTTCAGGGAACCTGTGAGGTCTTTCCTTCTACAACTACATTATCTGTATGAGACCAAATTTTCTTCCTACACTTAGACCAGAAGACCTATCATGGCAGATAGAAAGCAGAACTACAAATGAGAATGTATTTGTCTTTTATCAAGCCATTCATGAGAGCTTTGCAAAACTGTAAAACACTGCCACTCTTTACGCTAGTATTTTTTTGTTTCAAAAAATATGATTATAAAATATTGATTTATGTTAATATGTTGTAAGTTCGTTATTTTAAGTAAACCATTAAATATTTTAAATTTTCTCAGTTCTAATTCCTAACAAGGTATCAGGAGATATAATCATCATAAGCATGAGATACTTGGTATCATCAATACTTTTTTTGGTACATGAAAGTATGGTTGACAGGTAATACAATGTTGTGTTAGTTTCAGGTGTACAATATAGGGAACTGAAAATTCTGTACATTATGCTCACCACAATAAGTGGTTACCATCTGTCACCATGCAGGGTTATTATTGACTATATTCCCTATGCTATACTTTTCATCTCCACAACCTAATTATTTTATAACATCAAAACTTTTCAACAGTTAAAGGGGTATGGAGACCACACATTTTGTGAACTGCTCCTCTGAACCCTCTAATTGTGCTTCCCCACTCCTGTGTCTCAGCTGTAGCTTCTCCCTTCTTCTCAGCTATTTATGGTTTAATCATCACTCAAAAAGAGACCAAAGATGTGGGATTTATTTCTTAAAAGTGAGGGTGATTTGGAACCCTGGGAAGCAGTAGCCGCCCATGCCTAGGTGTGAATCCTAGCTCCCTCCTTACTAGGAGCAGACCCTAGGATTTATTTAATCTGTCTTTCCCTTAGTTGCCTCATGCTTAAAATGGGGTAATAGTATCTACATCATGGGATCGTTATGTGCATCATGGGAGTTAATGGATGTAAAATGCATAGGCTATCCCTGGCCCAGATGAAGGGGTCGAATATTAGCTATATTGTTAAGTTTCTGTGCAGTTACGAGAGTCTAGAGGAGTCAGATGTGATTCTGTGTTCCACAAGGTTTATTGAATTTTCTCTCCTGCTCTTTGTGAATATTTGTATTATTAAAGCCCAAATTTCCTTTTTTAGCTTGTTTTCCTTTGCAGGGCCAGGTCCTTGAATGTGGACTTTTTTTTTTTTTTAATTGTGTGGTTAGTTCCCTTTGGGCTGGGGTTGCTAGCTATCATAATGCATTTCTCTTCCTGTAAATCCATAAATACTAAAGCTATCCTCCCTCCTCCCTCATTGAATTCCCTCAATTGCTTGCAGTTCATGTCCCGTAAACGTATAGATTTTCCTTCTTGCCCTCCCCACCGTATCAAGGGTCGCTGTTTGTATTCTGTTCTCGAGACCAGATGGGGCCTCCTGTATGTGCCAGAGGCTCTGCAGCCTTACTGCCAGCCACAGTCAACGTGTCTCCTGCTCCAGGGACCATATTGGTTCCCTTCACTGTTTGAGCTGTGTACACTAGGATTGTATTGCCTTGCCTAATGGTGTTTTTCAAGCTGCAATCCTATGCTCTAGGTCAGAGTTTTTTCTGCAGGCTCCACTGGTCAGCCTGTTCATCTCTAGCCCACGCTCTTGTCTGCCTTGTTTCACCTTGTCTGTGGCAATGCGCTGTCCCCCTAGGGACACGGTAACCAGCTGCATTTTATCCAGCCGGGTGGCCTCTGTTCACATGCTCTTCTGTCAGATTAAGGCCTGTCTTCCCACGAGAGACTCCTCAGATGACATACCAAAGACTAGTGTCAGTGTGGGAGACAGGGAGAATGCTCAGAGTCCATGATGCCCTTGGCACAGTGGTGTGTTTTTATGAATGCATTGACACAGTCGCCATTTCTCCTGATGGGTCCGGGAACATTCTTCTCCTCTTACAGACTTCTGGGTGTCTTATTGACAATAGAGATAAAATGCATTGCGATAAAGACTGGAGGATTTTTAAACTCCAAAGGGAATCTTATCTTGGCTATTCTTCACTGAAACACATTTATCTTTTTTTCTTACA
Source organism: Prionailurus viverrinus (assembly GCF_022837055.1). Lineage (NCBI taxonomy): Eukaryota > Metazoa > Chordata > Mammalia > Carnivora > Felidae > Prionailurus > Prionailurus viverrinus. The sequence continues at coordinate 27,554,297 of NC_062562.1, read as the reverse complement.
TGGGAGGAAAATCATTTTGCAAATTAAATATTTTGTACTTCATCCACTTATTTGGGCCATTCTTTTTGCCAAAAAGATATGAGCTGACTTACAAAAATACTTACAGGGCAACAGATTTATTTTGATTGTAACTGAGAAACTGGAGCAGAGAGAAAATATCTGGGATATTCCAAAGGTACTATATTAATGTGGTTTTCAAAATGAAAATAAAATGACTTCAAACTCACAGAAAAGTTGAAAAGTTCAGCAATCACCTGTTTTTCCCTCACCGAGATTCATCAGCTTTAACTTCTTGATCTACCCCCGCCATGTTTCTCCATAGACATTTCTCTTTTGCCCAACTATCCAACGGTGTGCTATTGTAGACATCAAGACATTCCTTTACTAAATAATTCAGCATGCATCTCCCAAGAATAAGGGCATTCTCCTACACAATGGCGCCACTGTTGGTGCCCCCAAGAAAATCCATTATCAGTTTAGTGATCTGTTTGTACTTTCCATGTTTAGATTTTCTCACATGGCTTCTTTTCTCCATGATACAAAGCTCACAGTTTCCTCCTGTCACAGCCCATACATTTTAATTGGTTATTAAATTCCCTTGCTGTCTCTAATCTGTTACACTTTCCCACCTCCCTTAGTTCTTCATGGCAGTAAGTCATCTGAAGATTCCAGGTCAGTTGTCCCAGGTAACGTTGCATTTCCTTGATCCATCCGGCTGTTTTCTCATGGTTCAGATGAGGTCAGACATTTTTGGCCTGGACACCAAATAGATAATGCTGTCCACTTCTCACCACCTCATGCCAGGGCACATCATGTCTGGCCATGTCTGATGTGCTATTGGCATTGCCAGTCTTGACCACTTGGTTAGACGGTGACTGTCAGATGGTCTTGTAATTTTTTTTCTTCTTAATTAGTATGTAGTGGGGTAATACTGCAGACCATCACTCATTATCTGAAAATAAAAAGACAAAGATAAATTTATTTAAGGGAGAAGTGTACTGGTCAGTTTGATTCGTTGGTACTTGGAGATGTGTTGAGTTTGTTACTAACTGGCTGACATTAAGCAACAATGGGCTGTCACCAGTTGACTAGCAAAAGATTGTTGATTGAATAGGCTTCCGTCTGTTTCTGGAGGCCACTTGTCATCATGGCTATAGAACAATCTTTCTTAGGCTTATGGCAACTTTAATTCTCATCTGAATATCTTATTCCCCAATAAAATGTCTCCCAGTCTACTGGTTCAGTTTTAGCATCTATTTCTGGCTTTTGCCTGAGTCACTTACAACATGGGGCTTACAAAATGTTGGCTATCTAATTCTGTCAGTTTTTTTCTACCTTTCCTAATGGGTATTCTTCTATAGAGAAGCCCTTGACTTTTTTGTTCACTCCTTTTGTCTGTCTTGGTCTCACATCTAGTTGACTCATAGGTTATTTTTATTTCAGGGTATTATAATCTGTACTATCATAGAATTGTGCACAAGCATGCAAAGTTGGGCAGCAAATGCCCCACAGTTTCCCATGTCCTTTCTTCATGACTCTATTGGTCTTTGAGCACTTCCTTATTTTCTGCCACCAGGTGTTCCAAGTTCATTTTGTTTTCCTTCCTTCAGTCCTAGAATTAGCTATTTCCAAAGAGCCCTGGCTTATTTTAGGAGAGAATATAAGGTCTAGGTATTAGGTGTGTTCATCGCTGCTGGGATAACATTGTTATTAGACCATTTTGTGGAAAGGACTAGAAAATGTCTATGTATGTATGCATATAGTTTAAATCATGTGTTCATACTATACCTCCATGGAAATCCAGCAGTATGGGGGTTCTTCCTCACATTCCTTCATTTCATATTTGTGTTTCCATTCTCTCTCATTTACTCTGCAATCCTATAATACACTCAAAATAACTTCAGAATTGCAATACCAATATTTATATATTTCTGATCCAAAGTTGAGTGGTATGAGCTGAAAGCATTTTTAGAGATATCTTAGGTTTTGTTTTAGTTACAGCATGATTGGCTCAAAACACACAGAACAATGTTTGTATGTGCATAAGAAGACATTTTGAAGGGTCATAACCATTTCTATAAAGCTCAGCACTGCTGGAATTGTAGTAGTGCTAGTAATTAGAGCTAACATTTATTGAAGAATTACTATGTGTCCAGCACTATTCTAAATACTTTGCATGTTTTTTTCTGTTAATTATCATGAAAATGCTTTGAGGTGGTTATTATTATCTTTTTGATATCGCTGATGAAAAATCTCATGAAAAGTCTCTCTAATATTAATGGGAAGACCTGGGTCTCCAACCCAGGCATTCTGATGATAGAGTTCAGATTCTTAATCTCTATGTTCTACATAAATTTTTAAAAATTAATAAAAAGTAGTTACTTGTAGCAATCTTTAATTTTCCTATCAGAACATTTTTTATCCCTTATTAGATTCACTTCTCATTGTGTCTTTCACATTAGATGTAAGATCTGAGAGGTTAGAGGTCATGATTTGTTTCACTATTGAATCTGCAGCAAACAGATCTGCATCTGCAGCGCATGGTACATAAATGTACTCAATGAGTTATTAGTAATGGCAGTATAGTCATGATTCCCATGGGCCATTGTGCTAAAACCTTAAATGTATTATTTTGAATTCTTAAAGCAATGATTCTCAATAAGTACTACTATCCATATTGTGAGACAAACACATTCTGAAACGTAATATGACTGCCCAAAGCCTTTCAGCTAGTAAATACTAGAGCTGATATTTGAATAAAGGTGTCCTTATTTCAGAAGCCTGTTCTTTATCGTCTCCCGTGAGATCTTATTTTCTTTTTTTGTGTGTGTGAAATTCTTCCCAGTCCAGATCATTGGTATTGACCCTACTGGAAGGGTGGGTATTTGACGGGCTTTACAAAAAGTGAGAGAGGTGAAAGGCCAAAACACTGCCATTATACTGAGCAGATACTCTATCCAAATTCAGGGAATAAAAATAAGATGTAGAAGAGATCTGTTTTCTTGGGGTCCTGAAATTCCTGTAAGGGGAACAAAAATGAAGTATGGCTGTTTTAATTAAACTCTTAAAGAAAATTCATGGCAATTGGAGTACTTTGTGCTTGAAAAATATGTGAAATTGGATTTGGATTCCAGATGAATTATATATTTCAGGCATTGCCTATAAATCCCAGCCTGTGTTTGGTTTTTAATGCTGACTCAGTTTTCCCCTCTCCCCAAGAGGATGCCTGCTTGGGCATCTGGTTTCCCTTTGCTACTCTCAGTCTTTTACGTTCTTTATTCCTGGTCTTGGTTTTATGAGTTACACAATATGTTTGCTACCAGACCTGTCACTGCATTCATTGTCAGAAGACAAAGATGTAAAACGGATAGAATAAGAGTACTGGTGACTCTGGGGATGAGGGCTCTTTGTTGCCAATTTCACCAAGCTTTAGCCTGAAGCTGTTGCGGTTGGTCTTACTCACTGGCATCTGTCCCTCTCTGAATGGCAATGTGGGTAAGGGTTGATGATAGCAAGGCCTCCTAACCAGGCACATGGAATATTCAATGAAAGAAGAATCTGTAAGAAAATGAAAAACAAAAACAAAAAAAACATCTCCACCTCTGTCTCCAAAGGAAAGCTCATCCAAATGGTAAAGGGGCACATTGGGCAGTTTTCTCTGAAGGTGAAACTGATCATTGTCAACGGACAATGAGAGTTCACTCCGGATTAGTAGCATAGCCACAGAAAAGTCATGTGAAGGTACTATGAAAATGTTAATGTGTTTCACGGACTAGTTAAAGTGGATGTGCTTTTTAAGTCATCTTGTTTGCAAATAGTAAAATAGCAGGTGGAGTTTACATTTCATTGTAAGTCCTAACAAATAAACAAATATTACATTTTCCAATTCCATTTGAAATGCGGTAGTAGGAAGCAGTATAGTGACGGTATGAGATCACAGATGTGGCATCTGACCAACAGAATTGTGAGTCCAAATGCAGCCATTTCTTACCTGTGTGACTTTGGGCAATTTAGTTGTCCTCTATCAGAATCACCTTCCACTTCTGTGAAAGCAGTGTGCTGGAAAAGCTATGGGAAGCAAGTCACAGAATGAAGAGAATAAGCTGAAAAGTAGCAGCCCTCAGAAATAAATGAAATTAGGGTGGCTCTGGGCATCCTGGTTGCAGAGATGACAGTCTCCTCAGGATAGTGCCACTGAAATGATGAAGCCCCTGCCATGTGTGTCCCTGTGTCACACAGAACTGCCAAGAGTTAAATTCCCAGAGCGGACCATCTCTTTGGCCTCGCCTAGGTCTCTTGCCGAGGGCAGGTGAGGTATTTTGTTTGACAGCCTACCAGGATGGCTTGCTCTGGGTGAGGACAGGTGTCCTAAAAGAACTCAGGTGGGAATACAAGCTTAGCTGTGAACACTACAGATGTCTGTGCTATGGGTCTGGGGAGGGAAACTTGAATTGCTGGTATTTGTGTGCATGCATGCTTGCTGTATCGTGATGTCCTTCACAACTTTTGGATCCATCTGTGGAATTAGAATTAAGAAAAAAAAAAGCAAATGTATAGAATGCAGGCTGGATGACAGGTGACAGGTGTGTTTTATAGTTGTCTATTTCAGAAGCTAAATTGTGTTTCCATGAACCAGACATTAAAGCAAACACTACTGGAAGCCCTCTTTGAACTTGAGGACACTCAAGAAAACAGCCTCATAATTATTTTCCAAATCTCACGAAACAGGAGTAGACTTTGAGCTAACTCAATTCTACTCCTGTTAGTCTTTGAGGTACTTTATAGTACTATTCTTTTTTAAAACACATGATCCAAGTTATATGAAAGGAAAAAACTCAACTTGAATTCCTAAACTAATCTATATTGAACTTCATCTTCTTATCCCAAGTTCCTTCCTGAGATAGACAAGTATCACAAATGTGATTTATATGTATGCTGGTAATAAAATTTTCCATCTGTAACTGTGGGTGGCACGGAGTTTAATTTACCTACCATTATGGGTTATTGTAAAGTAATCAAAATTAATTGGTAAACTAGATCAGACTCACAATCTGCAGACATTATTTCTTATATTTCCTCTTCATGGTAGGGTGTGTCTCTTCGTGGATAGTGATGTTAGAGAATATCCTTCCACTCACATCCAACACTATCTTTCCCAGGGCCGATCTTGCTGGCTTACCTCCTAAATTTCAAAAATCTGTCTGTTTCTCTAATTTCCAGTGCCAGCACCATAACCAAGCTATCAGCATTTCCCACCTGGACTATGCTGTTGTATTCACTCTACCTTCTCCTTAGTCTGTTCTTGATATATCAGAGAGAGCTTGCAAGATCTGAATCTGGTCGTACAACCCCCCACTTCACACCCCATTGAACAGCTGTGCATGTCTTCTTATTTGCACTCAGGATAAAGACTCATTTACTTTTTAAACATGGTCTCCAAAGGTCTCTGGTTCTGCTTCCATCTTTATCTCTAATCTCACTTCATAGCAGTCCTCCCTGCACCTTTTGTCCCCCAGCCATACCAACCTCTTCTGCCCCTCTACCAAACCATGTTTCCTTCAACCATGAGGCCTTTATACTTTTTATCTTCCTTGACTGGAATGTTCTTCCACTGACTGTTCCCCTTGATAACACTTGTTTGTCCAGCTAGGATCAACTCATGGATCCCTTCTTTGAGAAAGGCTTTTCTGGCACACCAGTCTAGGCCATCTTCCTTTATTATAACTCTAATGGCACCATGTTCCTTTCTTTCATAGTATTTACCTGTTTGTAATTACACATATGCTAGGGTGATCAGGTAATTTTCATCTGCTGCTTCTAGGCTATGAGAGTCTACAGTGTACATTCTTTTCTCATAATGGTAATCTTAGCTTAATGTTTTGCATTCAGTCTAAGCCCTCAGTAACTAGTTACTAAATGAAATAATTAAGATTTAGGGATAGTGCATCAGTCAGCTTTTATAGAGTAGCAAGCAACCCTGGAATCTTGGTGGCTGACAACAATATTGTCATTAATGTTTTGCTCACAGTTCTGTAGATTAGCTGTGGCTTAGTTGGGCTTGGCTAGGTCTGGTCTGTTCCACCTGTCATATTATTCTCTGTCCAGCTGAAAAAGGAGCCCTGTCTAGAGCATGTTACTCTTGTGGTAGAAGGTGGGAGCTTAAGAGATCAGCCCAGACTATGTGTATGTGTTTAAAATTTTTGCTGAGAACAGCCGTATGTTATACCCACCCATGTTCCATTGACCAAAACAGTTCACCTGGCCATAAAATTATAAATGGAGCAGAGAAGTGTACTCCATCCACAGTGTGGAAAGAAGAAAGAATGAATACTTGTAAATACTATCATCTACCATAGATGGTAAATAAATAGTCTAAGACTTTAAGACAAAGGAATATCTATCTGCCTCCAATACTGACTCTAAAGCCATGGATTTGCCCAATACAAGGAACACCTCTGATATAGGAAATATATCATTCTCCTAGATGAGCAATGTTGAAGAGTTGATATTTACGAAGTAAAATGAGCTTTAGACTTGTTGCTACAGACCCCATGGAATACATCCATTCCTTCCCACTTACCTACCATGCCTAACAAATTATCATGGCGAAAAAAAAGACGTCAGTCATTGTGTCATGTAACAAGTATTTAAGGACTACTACTTTAGTACTCGCTATATAAAAAGAAGTTGTAAAATGGCATGTAATGCTCAGTTCTTTTAACTATGTAAATTACAAAATACCATCAAGCTTTCACATTTGTCTCATGGCTTTGTTGATTAACATTAAGAAAATAAGACTAAAGATGAAGTTGATAGGAAATTGGCCGCAAATGAGAAGTAATCAAACCTGACTTTAGCAAGTGGCCTAATGGCCTCTTCTATAAAAACTGACATGGGTTGGCAAGAAGAAGCCACACTTGGTAACCTTGAGGTTAATATCGCCAAATTAAAGTTTATTAACATTAGAAAAAAGAAGATGATATAGAAGTTTTCATAATTTGAAAACAGCCCTTTGTCCATGCAGGTGAATGCCACTGGATGGCAGAAATCTAAGTTTATCACCATCTTGGCCAGGACAATCAGCAGGGGATTTGGGTAGCTTTCTGAGATTTACCACAGGAAAAATAGCAATCAAAACCAGAGCCTGGATGATATGTTTTCCCTATCCAGTATGATTGTCGTAGAATGATAGAGCTAGAAGAAAGCTGGAGAGATCTCATTTGTAAGAGAATAGAAGATGAAAAGTATAGACGTAGAAGCAGACAAAAACATGTTTTGCGACTTTGATGTAAAACATTTTAAACTGGGTTTTAGGGAAATTTTTATTCCTAATAACTAACAATTAATGACACATATCTTTTCTATGAAACTTTATATTCAGTTATTGTAACAGCTACCACTTATTGAAAGCTGGCTTATTTAGTTAACTAGATTTACATACATTCAGGGGGAGAATAAAAACAACTACCATTAGGAAAGTAACTGGTCCAGATTCACCCAACTAGTAAGTAGTGGAGTTTTGATAAGAATGAGGCCACTTGGATTGCTAAATAATTTCCTTAACCACTTGACCATATCACAGGTCTGGAACAAGCCTGGTTCTAGGTAGCTGACCTGTTTTACCCCTTTGTTTACTGACAAATAAAGTCTTTCTCTTTTATGTCTGTCTGTCTGTCTCTGTTTTTCTCTCTTTCCCTTTTTTTCTCTCCCTAGTTTATATAGTCCATGATCTAAATAGGAAAGGAGAAAATAGCTTTGGTGAATATCCAAGGGTTACTAGAACTGCAAATGTCTTGGGGTTTTGGGAAATAGGGAAGCAGGCTCTTCTCCCAGACAGACCCCATGGTATCTGTTGGCTTATACCCATGAAGTCATCCTGGCATACGGTACTTTGATACCTACCCTGAACTCAAAGATCTAAAAATTTGTTCAGTCCATTGAATATAATTCAGTTATCCGTTTTCTTCAAACTTTGAAAAATAATTATAAATTAAATCACTGCTAGATTTGATTTCCACGATTGGGTTTACCACAGGGGAAAAAGGCTACCTGACCATGTAGCTAATGGTTGTATGATTTTAGGGAGCAATTTATATTTTTTTCACCGTTTTAAGAAGAATCTTTCTAAAGCGTATTTTCTCTTTTGAAATAATTTTCTTCATTATTTTGCTGATTACTTTCACATTTGGAGTCGTGGTTGAGTACAGAGATTAGGTACTATCCCTGAAGCTCTGAAAGCTGCAGGGGACTCCTTGGATCAATATTGTATTTGGCAGTTCTTTTATTAACTGCATTATGTAATTATTTTATAATTAACAAATGGCTGTGATGTGAAGTGTTTGGGTTAGGGTAATAAAGAACTTCAAATTACTTACTCAGCAACTTTACTGAACATTTTTTTGAAGTATAACCCCTGACATTGGTGACTGTGAATATGGTTGGATAGCAGATATGCTTATATTTTGAAAATATACCTCATAGTTCTTATTTTGATCATTTGTGCCATGTAGCTATTTATCTGTATAGTAAAATTAATTTCATTTTATGATATAATCTGCTGGCATATATAAAATAGAGGTTATTTTCCACTTCTTTCAAATGAGTATTGCATGTGTTGTTATGAATAAAATGAGCAAAAGTTTAATGCTATTCATTTTTTTTTAATTCACAAAAATGTGAAGAAGGTAAAAAAGACTGATAATCCCACGCTCAAGGATAATCTTGTTAATCTTTTAAGATGTTTCCTTCTCATATTGTCCTAAACAGTTTAAAGTAAAACTAGGATAATTGCTCTGCGTATAATACCCTATTCCTTCATTTCACATACAGGTGTTTTCGTTATTATTTAAACAGTCTGTAACTGCATTTTCAGTTGTGCCATAATTCCATTGGTTTGATTTTCTGTAACCGATTTACTTCATCTGTTTTTGGATGTTTCTGACTTTTCACAATTGTAAATCATGCTGCAAACCTAAAATTGTATACCCATAAGAGGAGTAGGAAAATAATTTGCCATTGTGTATAGTGATGGTGATGGTATTCCTCATAAATTCTAGTTTTAGAAGTGAAAATGGTATCATGTTAATTTGCATTTATTTGATTATTAGCAATGTATTATGACAACATTTTTTGTCAGTTCATTCCAGTTTTACTGGTGAGGAACTTGAGTCTCCCATAGGCTAAACAATTTGATTCAAGTCCTACAACTAAGGAAGAGAACCGAGAATTGACCCCATGCTTTTCTGATTCTAATGACTGTGTACAATATTGTATAAATTTAATTTTGTTGTCTTGTAGCTTCCTAGAAGCACTCCGTTTTTCTTAATATTTGAGTACAGTGCCACCAAGTATTAGGAGTATGTCACAATCCATCTAAATAGGAACAGTTAAATTCTGGATGTATTTTTTCTCAACTTTGACTCAATGGGCTTCTAGGGAGTGGCCATGCTTTTGCTATTATTTATTTATTTTTATCATAACTTGATAAATAATTACACGCTATACAGTGCACTAATTCGAAGTATACAATTATGGCTTTTCCTGCATGCCGGGGCTGCCTTCAGCTATCATGAGCGTAGACTTTTGCCACTGCCACTGGCAGTGACCTAGCTGTCTCTTCTGTTGGGTGCCTAACACAGTGTTTGGTATGTAGTAGGTGGTACATAAGAGTTTTCTAAATGGTCAGTTCGAGACCTTTTTTTTTTTTTTTTTAAATGACATTATTGTGCTAGGCATCCAGGGCCTTGCCAATAAATAAGACACATACCCTTCTTTCCAGAACTTTACAGGATCATCAGAGGAGTAAGACCTAAACCATGAGAAAAGTAACTTCAGGATCAAGTATCTGATTAGATGTCAAGTGAGGAGATCAGCCAGTTGTTTTTCACTACTGATGCCAGGGGAAGATAAGTGCATACAGCTCTGTGCAAGGTTTTCCAGGACAGCTTCTTAGATGTGGGGGCCGTGTGCTGGCTCAGTTCATGGTGCCCCAAAGTGTCATTCCTCAGTGACCACTCAGATACTCATATAGTTGACCTTTGAACAACGTGAGGGTTAAGGGTACCAACCCTCCCTACGCAGTTGAAAACCTGTGCAGAATTTTGGATGCCTCCCAAAGTTAACTTCTAATAGCCTGCTGTTGACTGGAAGCTTTACCAATAACATGAACAATCGATGAACCCAGATTTTGAATAAGTATTATATACTGTATTCTTACAATAAAGTAAGCCAGAGAATATAAAAAGTTATTAAGAAAATTATAAGGAAGAGAATACATTTGCAGTACTATAATATAAAAAACCTGGGTATAAATGGACTTGTGTTGCTCAAGGGTCAGCTGGACTTCTGGCTATCTTGTGAGGCTGCTTGGGTTAATAACTAGAAAGGCTGTAGTTGTTGCTTTTGCCTTTTTATGTTCTAAAATTGAAGCTTTTGAGAGAAGAACAAGGTCTTGGGAAACCCACTGAGTTTAACATCTACTATCACTTTTTTCCTGCCTCATCCAGAGGCAGCCATTTTTTACATTACTGGTACCTAGACTGCCTTGATTGCTTTTTCCTCTGAAATGTTATTACCCTCTACTGACTGAGCTCTCAATCATATATCATCGTCCATTTGTTTATATCATTTATGGGTACACACTTTATCGAAGAAGCTTCTTGATGGCAAAGAAACTCCCATCTTAGATTTCTTTGAATTCTTTGTACCTACAAGTATGGTGTGTGTATCCAGGTAATATACAGCTATATGGATAAGTGTGAGTAAAACATGTATGATTGCTTTCTTATCTTTGCAAAAATTAAAAAAACAACAGTGATTCTAAAAGTATTTAGCTGCTTTGTGTTTCTTCTTATTACGGGTAAATGCAACCTTGATCTAAAATAACTTAGATTCCAGGACAAAAATTCACTTGAAGTGTCAGTTAAAAAGCAGATTTGCAGATTGTGCCCTGAATCCTCTACCCTTATCTATAAAGTTGAATGTAAGATCCAGGAATTGGAATTTAAAACAAGCCAATCATCCCTGACACTTGTGATGTATATCCATGAGCCAAAGGTTGGGCAATGAGCTGGACACTTGATGTTTAGTGAAACAAAATGCAGAAATTAATCATGCTGAAGAGAGGTGGTAACAATGTAGGTTAGTTGGAATTTCTTAGAAATAACTATAGAACTGAGTACTATAGCATCTGGAAGTATGGCATCTGGAAGGCTTTAGCTTGAATTGTTTAAATTTTGTGTTTCTAAATCTTTATAACTCAAATAAGATACACCGTGGCTGTCTATAACAAGTTATCAAAAAACACTAAATGTATATTGAAATCTGGCTCCTTGGATCATATTAGGTTGTCATCCCTTGTAAAGGGTGATGAGAAATGGTTTCTCAGGGACCAGCCTGTTTCTCAGAATGGCTTGTTCTTAGATGAATGAGTCAGTTTTCTGCCTGCTAACTCCACAAATTAGCTTGTTAGTACCTCTGACTCAGAGTCTAGTTCACTTCAATTCTTGTTCAGTTCAGTAGATATTGAATGTCACCTGCTATGTGCCAAATCCTGTGCTAGCTGCTAGAGACAATGTTAAAACAAAACAAAACAAACAAACAAACAAACAAAGAAAAAAACAAACCAGTGATTGTACAGTACTTCCTAGGGGCCAGGCACTGTTACTGTTAGTGCTTTATTTATGTTAACTCTTCAGAAAAACCCAAAGAAACCCTTTTTTGTTGTTGTTGTTCCCATCTTACAAATAAGGGACTATACTGAGAGCAGAATGTATTGTTTTCAGAATACTATTTTTTTTTTCTTTTTAAACATAGTTTAGCTTTCTGTGCTGTTCAGGGGTCATTTCCCTAGGAGATGTGTCCATATGATCCATGGCTTCCCTTACAGCATCCAAGGAACTCAAGCTACTCCTGACATGTTGGATGGACATTTTTTGAACCTTTAGACCAGCTCTGTATACTAGAACTTTCCGTGATGAAAAAGTCCTATAGATCTGCTTCAGTCAATACAGTAGCCACATGTGGCTCCTGAGTACTTGAGATGTGGCTAGTGTGACCAAGGAACAAAATGTTTAACTTCATTTGATTCGTTTAAATAGCAACAGAGGGGCGCCTGGGTGGCTCAGTTGGTTGAGCGGCCAACTTCGGCTCAGGTCACGATCTCACGGTCCGTGAGTTCGAGCCCCGCGTCGGGCTCTGTGCTGACAGCTCGGAGCCTGGAGCCTGTTTCCCATTCTGTGTCTCCCTCTCTCTGACCCTCCCCCGTTCATGCTCTGTCTCTCTCTGTCTCAAAAATAAATAAATGTAAAAAAAAAAAAAATTAAATAGCAACAGATCCTAGTGGCAACTGTGTTAAACAGTAAAGCTCCAGATCACTCTTTACACCATTGCTCTCACTGACCTGTTCTAGACCTGCCTTGGGGTCCTTCTTGCCAAGCCTTCAACCAGCTGACCTAATGAGTGGATCACCAAGTAAAGCTCTTGATAGGTGACAATTTCAGCTTTGAAGGAGCTTTCATTTTGGCTATAGGATTTTAATTCAAGAGTGTTGGGATAAAAACATGCAGTGGACTGTAATATCTTGAAAGGCAGTATACTGCACGGTAGACGAGGAGTCAGCAGACTTTTTTCATAAAGGAACAGATAGTAAATATTTTCTGGGCTACTCGGTCTTTGTTGCAATTAGTCAACTATGCTTTAGTGTGAAAGCTGCCATAAACAATAGGTAAATGAATGAGTATGGCTGTATTCCAATAAAACTTTATTTACAAACACAGGTGTTAGGCTGGTTTGGCCCTTGGGCCATAGTTTTGCAGACCTCACATTAGACATATTGTTGTCTATTGTGAATGAGTGCGTATGTTCATTTATTGTGTAATAATTATTTGGTGTTTAGTATGTGCCTGCCCCTGGATATATGAACATGAATAGATTAAGGGTCTTTTATTCTTGTGTGCAGAGGCTGACAGTAGAAGATGAAACCCATAGCCATAAACCCAGCAATCATAAACAACATTAGTTTATATTATAAATAAAATAGAACAGACTACCCGGACAGGGTGGTCAGGGAAGGCTTTTCTTTGGAAATGACATGTGATCTAGGAACTAACAAGGGGACAGCAGGTCCATGAAGGAAAGTGGCAGAGAATTCCAGATGGAGGGAAACAAGAACAAAAACCCTGGGGCAGAAACGAGTTGGCATGCTCAAGAATGTTTAAAAAACAGAAAGAGAGCCTATGAGAGTGAAGCCTGGTGAGGAAGAGGGAAAACCCAGGAGCTTGGCATCAGATTAATGGAGGCTTTTAGGGACTTGATCTTAGGGCAGTGCACAATCTTTGGTGAGATGTAAAGAAGGAAAAAGACCTATACCTGGACTCTTTTGCTGAGGTGTTGCTTAGTGTCCCCACATCATACCTTGCTGTGTTCACCAACCTCCATCTTCAAGGGCTCAGGTCTGAGCCCATGAATGAGGCATGTTCGTCTGTATTAGTCATCTCACATTGTTTTCCAGAAGTTATAGATTCTTCAAGGCAAACACGAGCAAGCATTTCTTGATTGATGCTATAGTTCAGATCCGTCATGTGTTGCTTTGTTTTTGTTTTTGTTTTGTTTTGTTTTTTGCCTTGTTTTTACCTTCAGTATCAATTTCAAGGTATCACACTGCATTATTTCAGATTCCTTTGTAATATAAAAGTTCCTGGAATATTGTGATTGTTACAAACCTCTATTTGCAGAGTAAGTTCTCAGCAACAACCCATTAAGAAGATCCTTAGACAATGTTGGGGATTTTTCCTTGAATTGAAACCATTTTATTTATTTATTTATTTTTTAAGTTGAGCCTAAACTTTGTGAAAAAATGAGTAGGTGTTAAATTTCTTTGAAGTAGATGCATAGTGCATAGATCCTAGACTCTACTTGCTGGTTTCATTTGGAGAAAAAATTAGGGGGCATGATATTGTGTAACTGTTGGTTCATCTTTGTCTAGCGCAGTGGAATACAAATATTTGACCTTCTTGACAAAGACAGATGGATTGAAGCTACATACCATGATATCATTAGGTTGTTGAATAACATCATTATTCATGATTATAAGGAATTATTCAGGTGAAATGGCAAACCTAATAGAAAGCTATTATTTGTGCAGTGAATATAGTTTTACTGTCCTTGTCATTCCAACCTGGTAGTCAAATTGAAGATAAGATATATGTATTTATTTTACCACAAAGAATCATTAATAGCATAATTTAAACAAGTGGAGCCAATTATAATTAGTAATTGAGTAAATCAGATCATAAAGCATAATTCCAGAAAGAAGTTATATACTGTGAATCCAAAAACTTAACATTTTTTTGGTCATTAATGGGGTTGTTTGATATTTATTAATTCATTTTTAATTGAGTAAAATTTCTATAACCATTAAAATGTATGCAACATTGTACTTCCAGAGAAGATTCTAGAGATGTCTTAAATTTAAAGTAGCATTTTAAAGTCCTATCATTTTTGCTGACCCTCCAGGTGTGCACAAACCATGGCCTGGAGCCAAATCCCCTGTCTGTCTCTGTAACTAACGTTTTCTTGGAACATAGCCACAATCGTTCCTTTATGAGTGTCTGTGGCTGCTTCTTTGCTGCGGTAGCCGAGTTGAGTAGTTGTGACAGAGACCATATGGCCCGCAGAGGCTGAAACATTTACTCTCTGTCCCTTTACAGAAAATGTTTGCCAACCCTTGCACTAAGAAACTACATGAAAAAATAAAATTGTGCACCAACTGATCTCAAAGCAGTTTCAAGGAGCTCCCAGGGAATTCTCCCAGGCAGGGAGAAATTCGTACCAGGACCTATCTAGTTAAGGAAGTGTGGTGGCAGGTGTGATGCAGATCCACCTGTTAGACCATCAGCTTCATCAGAAAAATGACTTGAATTGTTATAATATGCTGTAAAAAGGAAAGGACTAAATTAGCTCTCTCTGGTATGGTTTTAGAATGTTCTTGCCTGAAACTGTGATAGAAGAGATAAATCTCGAGTTCCTCCACCACGTTACTTACATAGCTCTGTATAGAACAAACACCAGGAAAAAAAAAAATGTGCGAATAAAGTTTGATCATGAGTGTGAGAATATTTTTCCAAAAATACATATCCAGAAATATGCTGAAGAAAGAGCTATGTAAACCCCATCAAATGTGGAAGTTGCCTATTTGTTGAATTATTATTTTTTTTAATTTGAGTGATCTTTCAAATAGAAAAATGTACAGGGAATAATGTGCTACACAGATTTTTTTTAATTAACGTATTTGCATATGTGCTTCAGATCTTTTTTTTTTTCAAGTAAAAAGTTATAGATATACCCCACGTCCCTAACTCTGATCTTATTCTCCTCCTCCTCTCTCTAGAGCTGGGTTTTTCAATCCTGATGCCAGATCATTCTTTCTTGTGGGCTGTCCTGGGCACCATAGGATATTTAGCTGCAGTTCTGGCCTCTGCCTGTTAGATGCGATAGCACACATTTTCCTGCTTGTGACAGTCAAAATGTCTCCACATATTATCGCCTCATAGGCTTGGGACGCAAAATCATCCCCTTTTGAGACCTTCTGCTTTAGAAGTATCTACTAACCTGACACTGGTATGTTTCCTACCTGCTGAGCTCTATGTGTTTCTTATGTGTGTCTGTGTCTCTGCAAAGCAAAGAGTGTAGCTTGTTTAAAGTTTTTTATAGACCATGCCCTTCTGTACATCTTTAATTTCTTTCATTCAGCATTGTTTTCGAGATATAGTCACATTAGTGAATGAAGATCTAATTCTTTTGCTTACTGTGTTGTATTCCATTCTCTAAATACATGACAAGTTAATTTCCTATTTGGAGTGTTGCTATTTTTTTCCCATTAAGACAATGTAAAATGAATATCCCTTTTATGTATCTCCTGGTACACTGGTGAGTGGATCTCTGTAGAATATTTACCTACCAGTGCAATTTCCATGTTGGAAAGAATGCAGTTCTTCAACTTTTGGAGAATAGTCTTGCAATCCCAATTAAGTGATTTTATCAGTGAACACCCCGTACAAAGGTGTGAGAATTCCCATTTTCATCATGTTAGTATATTTTTTAAGAGTTTGCTGCTTTGGTAGATTCAAAATATTATCTAATTATTGTCTTTTTTAATGTTTATTTATTTTGAGAAAGTGTGTGAGCGGGGCAGGGGCAGAGAGAGGATCCCAGGCAGGCTCTGCTCTGACAGTGATGGCGTGGGTCTCCATCTCATGACCATGAGATCATGGAGCCAAAATCAAGAGTCAGATGCTTAACTGACTGAACCACTGAAGTGCTCTTAATTATTGTTTTAATTGTCATTTCCCTCACTTTTTCGTTTGTTTTCTGGAGGTGCCTTTTATCATTCACCTATGTACATGCTTTCCTATTTCTTTCATTGGGTCATTATTTTTTAGTAATTAAAAAAAAAATTTTAACGTTTATTTTTATTTTTGAGACAGAGAGAGACAGAGCATGAACAGGGGAGGGTCGGAGAGAGAGAGAGACACAGAATCTGAAACAGGCTCCAGACTCTGAGCTGTCAGCACAGAGCCCAACGCGGGGCTCGAACTCATGGACTGTGAGATCATGACCTAAGCCGAAGTCGGACACTTAACCGACGGATCCACCCAGGCGCCCCTATTTTTTAGTAATTTTTAAAAATATTTAAAAAATAAAAAAAGGTAATATTTAAAAAATATTTAAAAATATTTTTAAAAATTTTAAAAAAAATTTCTAGGTTAAATTTCTTTGTGATTATATGTATTTCAAAATATATTCTGAATTTTGGTTTGGATCTTTAGTGGGGGTGTGTGTACATCTTTTGATAATCAAAAAATTTTAGCTGTAGTTAAATTTTATTATATTTTCATTTATGATCTATGCATTTGGATCTAGTTCAAGGAATCTTTCCCAATCCTGAGGTCATAGTGGTATTTTCCTATAATTTTTATCTAAAATTGTTTTTTTTATCTTTTTCATAAATGCCTTGATATCATCTAGATATTTTTTGTCTGTGGTGTGAATTATCAGCCCACTTTCCCTTATATAAATAGCCAGTGTTCCAGTCTATTTTTTCTTGACATCTATGTGTGTCCCCTTCTTGCCTGCCCAATTCCAGTTGTTTTCTTTGCGTTTCAGTTAGATAGTGCTTCAAGTACTATGGTTAAAAAGGGTATCTTTATGTCTAGAAGGGTGAGTTATTCTTTATTTTGCATCCCTTTTTATGGCTAATTTTTGCTCTTTTGACTCTTTCAAGTAATTTTTTCCTCCATATTTTCAAGTTGTATGGAAAAACCTATTGAGATTTTTTTAAAGGAATGGCATTAAATAAGTAGATTAATTTAAGGAAATTTGACATATTGGTGATCTTGGGTTTCCCCAGCCATGAAGACAACGTAGATCTCCATGTTTTTAGGTTTTCTTTTGTGCTTTTATGGAATCTAATTCTGATGTCAATAATGGGTTGACTTTTTAATTTAAATTGATATTTATCATTGGCTTTTTAGTTTAGAAAAATTAGGATATGGACATTTATATTTCTTTATCTCATGAAAAATAAACACAAAGCCTCAAACACTTTTTGGAATAATTTTGGAATAAGAAGAGTGGGAAAAAATGAGAAATGAAGAACTTGGCTGTTTCTTCTTTCCCAATATTGTTACTTAAATATATTTGAACCCATATGCTAAGTGAAAGAAGCCAGACATAAAGACCACATATTTTATGATTCTAGTTATATAAAATATCCAGGGCAGGTGAATTTATGGAGATAGAAAGATTAATTGTTTTCCTGGGGCTGGTGGTAGAGGTGGAATGGGTGCTGAATGGGTACTGGGTTTCCTTTTCAGATGATGCAAACATTCTTGAAACATAGTGCGGGTGACACAACATCATGAATGTACTAAATAACATTGGATTTTATACCCGAGAAAGGTTAAATTGATGGGTTTTATCATAGTTAAACATTTGTCTAGTTCTAGGGTGCCTGGGTAGCTCAGTTGGTTAATCCTCTGACTCTTGGCTCACGTCATGATCTCATGGTTCAAGCCCTACATCAGGCTCCACATTGACAGCGAGGATCCTGCTTGGAATTCCCTCTCCTTCTCTCTCTCTCTCTCTCTCTCTCTCTCTCTCTCAAAATAAATAAACTTAAAATTCTGTCTACTTCCTCCCACCTCTTCCAAATAAACAATGCAGATTATGTCTGAATTATAATGAGAGTCTTAACCAAAATGACTTTTACTCTTTCTTTTTTTCTTAAAGGCATGGATGTTTAGCTTTTGGTCACTCAGAAGAACCTAAATTTCATGTTCCATCCAACTTTCCATTTTGTTCCTAACTAAGACTTGAATAATTTGCTTTTGGAAGGTTTTTTTAAATCCAGTTCTAAATATTTAGAATTTTAGGCACAATCATATTCCTGTTCATACTGTTTGAAGTTCAATATTTATGAGTTTTGTCAAAATAAAAGTAGGGGCTTTTTCTTGCTACTCACATTTAAAAACATCACTTTGGAAATGGTAATAAAATAGAGCATTAAACCAAAATTAGTATGATGTTGAAGGTGTGATCTAATTAAGATGCAAATGTAAGCACACTTCTATAAAATTGACATTGAAGCTTAGATACTCCCCAATAGTGGGACTATTGCTTGTTGATAATTTGATTTGACAGGTTCACTTCATAAGTTCATTGCTTTAACCTCACAGTATAAGCATACATTGGCTTGTCTGATAAGATGAGAAAATTTAGGCAGATTCAAGAAGCTTAAAATGAAATGTAATGAGTCATGATCTTCCTGGATATATGCATATCCTACTTATTAGAGAAGTTTAGAAAATGCCTACCATCTACAGATGTATGTGTTGTGGAAAGTCAGTATTTTAAATCTAAAATTCACACCCTAGGTACTTTTTGTCCTTACGTCAAAATTTCATGTTTTCCATTTATCTAAAAAAGACTTCTATTTCCTCCACTCCTCTAAATTCCAAATGGCTTTGAGGAAGGTTGTTTTGTGTAAACGAGATTGGAAATTTCTTTATTGGAAAGGGAATCGAAGGGGGTTTTAAAGTACCTGAATGTGTAGCACTACTTCAGGAAAACTTTTGTGTTCTAACATAGACATTAAAGCAAATATTATTGTATTGCAACATTTAGTTTTGTTTCTCTTTTTAAAAATTTTAAGGAAATCAAGAATGATAAAGATGAAATTTGTAACCTACCCCAAATAGGTCAATACTTATGTAAAGGCTTTCTTATCTCAAAAGGCTGATGGTTATAAAATGAAATGCATTTAAATCCATGGCTAAAGATGATTAAAATATCATACAGAACCAAAGCATTCCAGCTGTAGATGTTCATTAAATTGACCATTAATAACTTGTGATAAAAAAAGGAATATTATTGCATTCATAAATTTTGTATGCAGATTTTATTAAGCTGGCATGTTTTATGAATTGATTGTCTGACATCTTCTGGCTGTGGCTGAAGATAATAGTGTTTCCTATGCATTTTCTGTAATCTGAGAATTCTGATAGACTGTTTCTCGCTAGTTATGTTTTTGTTCTGGTTGGCATTTCTTTCGGCCAGTATACAATTAGAAAATATAATTATAGCTTTGGGTTTGAAACATTATAAGGTTCTTTGTGTCAGCACTTCTATTATAATTTTTCTTTCTGTAGGGCTTCTAGTTGAAGGAAGAGAGAGGGGAGTGTATAGGGAGTGGCAAGAAACTGGGTGTCAATTTGGCTGACTATTTCGTCTCATTAATGAATTATATCCATTTCTTTCCTGGAAGGTAAATTCACTATGTTGTTGCTTAATTTTAAGATCATATTTCAGTAAGCTATTGTTTACCTTTTAGATCTGAGCTGATTTTTCTTAAATGTTTGTGTATTTATTTTGAGAGAGAGACAGAGAGCTTGAACAGAGGAGGGACAGAGAAAGAGAACAGAACCCAAAGCAGGCTCTAGGCTGTAAGCTGTCAGTACAGAGCCTGACGCGAGGCTCGAACCTAGGAACCGTGAGATCATGACCTGAAGCTGAAGTTGGACGATTAACCCACTGAGCCACCCAGGCACCCCTCTGAGTTGATTTAATAGGTCTTTTAACGTGTTTCTAGTGAACAACTTAACACGATTTGATTCTGTCCACTTACCGTTGACCCACCAGATTACTTTCCACTTAGAAATCACTAGGGAATCCTGAGTTTGGAAATGCAAGGAGGGTTTGAGTGTAAGGTGTACTTTTCAGGTTAGTGAATCAGCCTTATTGCTTCTCAGCATCTCTTACTTCTTTTCCTTTGCTTTGTAATTATCTTTTATTTTCAGAGGTTGAGACTAATGTAGTACAGTAGTCAAAGCATGGACCCTGGGACCAGAATGCCTTAGATAGAGACCTGAAATTGCTACCTATGCAAGTTACTTAATACCTTGGTAACTGTTGTCTCACCTGTAAAATAGTGTAATGATAATACCTACCTTATTGGGTTGTTTCCAGAAATAGTTAAATCATGTGAAGGGCTTAGAGCAAAAAAAGCTAGCTGTTGTTAATACCCATATTAGCACATTAGTAAGAGAACAGGTGAAACTTGAATCACATTTTTCTTTATGCAAAACAAGTGAGACGTGATTGAAATCACTGCCTGAACTCCTCCCCCTGTTCAAGTCTGTTGAGAATGAGAGGTTTTGAGTATTCTGGGCTTGAGTATTCATGGTTTTGACCTTGGAAAAATAATTCAGCTCTCTTAAGTCTCAGTTTCTATTTTTCTAAAATGGCGATAATTATGGTAAATCAGTGATGGGTTGTTAGGAATAAATGTTACTTTTTATTTGAAAATGAAATACACATGTGGCACACAATTTGAGTTTGGTAGTTACTGTCTCATGTTATGGTATACCTACATCATATTTTTGTTACCTGTTTAAAGTGAAGTATTTTGGGAGTGGGTGCAATAGTGGTGTCTCTTATAACAATTTGCTCCTTTACTAGACATTATGAAAATAGTAACTTACCATTTTTGGGGGGCTTTATACATACAACCAAGTAAGATTGACTAAAACTATATCTGTATTCACAAAAGCATTATGAACATTGATTATCTTAGCCTGTGATTACCTAATTGCTCGTAGAATATTGTCCTTTGCATTGATTTGTTTCAGAGTTTGAGAACTTGGCCATGTCCTTATCTTTTGAAAATCACTGCCCCTTTTGGTCAAAAGTAAATTTATGTGAAAGGGGTTACTTTCCACCCCTTATTTAAATTTGAACACCGAGGCCCCATATGTGTATATATTTGTGTATGTGTATACACGTACACACACACACACACACACATATATATATATATATATAGAGAGAGAGAGAGAGAGAGAGAGAAGAAGAAGAAGAAGAAGAAGAAGAAGAAGAAGAAGAAGAAGAAGGAGGAGGAGGAGGAGGAGGAGGAGAAGGAGGAGAAGAAGAAGGTGAAGAAGGAGGCAGTGAAGGAGGCAGTGAAGAAGGTGAAGGTGAAGAAGGCTGCAGGGAGGGAGGGGAGGGGAGGGAGGGACTGCTCAGAGTAATAAAAACTCCAAGCAAATGATTTCAGTTATTCCCTGTTTTGTGCCTAGGAAATTTGAAGTGGAAGGAATTGTCATACTTTCTGGCTGGCTGTGAGCATGGCCGTCTTTTGGTGATGAAAATAAGCACAGGCTCTTTTTCCAAAGATGGAAAAGAAATTAGCGTAAGCTAATGAAAATTAGGGAGAAAGCCTCACAGATTACCATATTGACTGCTTCTCCTTTTGCAATAATAGTTTAAAAGCCCGTTATGTAATTTAGATGTGTGCAGAATCTTTATCTGAAATGAGCAGATGTTCTGGTCAGTATCTTAGCAGTAGAATGGTAGAAGCAGGTGTGAATGATTAGTGAGTGGGCACAGGTGGCCTTAGTTAATGTATGTGAGGTCATTGCTACATCTTGTCGGGGCCAAAAGGGTTATAAGCTAGATTCAAGAAAACTCAAATTTGATCATAGTCTTGGTGTCCTTGTTTAATTCAGTGTGTTTTTTAAACTCAAACACTGATAAAGAGAGTTTAACTAATGCCCCATTAAATTGGACAGCGTTGCAAGCCGGGGTTTTGATTGCTTTCTAAGAAATAGAAAGCACTAGCACACACTTTCTAATGAGATCATATGTGTTTTTCTATGCCTTCTAAGGGTAATTTACCACCTAACTCAGTGGTAACTTGAGTTTGATTTTTCAGATTTTCCAGGAGGACCCATACCTCTGAGAAAAAGAGGTGGAAATGAATAGGAAGTATTATGTTAGAACTCTGTACCTGTTCTGGAGGGAAATGATATTTACTTAAGGAAGATAATAAGATTCTTTTTTTCTAACCAGTGTTATTTGTTGTATATTATGCATCATGACAGCATGTTTGTTTTTTTTCCCCTAATACCTCTCAGCACTGTTCTTGCCTTCTCTCAGAAATCCCAATCCATTTAACATCATTTAGTCCAACTCTTGATCCACCATGGAAATCCTCTGTGTAGCAGGAAGTGTGGGATACATGTGTTAAAATGGAGAAACTAGGGGCGCCTGGGTGGCGCAGTCGGTTAAGCGTCCGACTTCAGCCAGGTCACGATCTCGCGGTCCGGGAGTTCGAGCCCCGCGTCAGGCTCTGGGCTGATGGCTCGGAGCCTGGAGCCTGTTTCCGATTCTGTGTCTCCCTCTCTCTCTCTGCCCCTCCCCCGTTCATGCTCTGTCTCTCTCTGTCCCAAAAATAAATTAAAAAAAAAAAAAAAAAAAAAGGAGAAACTACTGAAGGTGGATTATACTTTCTTTGCAGTCACTCAAATTATTCAGGAAATCTTTACAGTTCCATGTTTTACCTAAAAAATTTGACAAACTTTTTATCTTGATTTTACCTCTAGCTCTTCTTCCTGGTTTTTCTTTAGATCTTTTGATTTTTTCAACTTGAATGAGAGAGTTAAATATTATTAGGTGTTTGTGACCAATGAAACAACCATCATGTATGAAACAGTAATGCTTATTGAATTGGAGAAAGTAAATTGGAAACGCTTTTTTCTAGAATCTGTACACGTTAGCTCTTTGCTACATTTTCAACAAAAACTTTTGAGAAGTCCAAGGTAAACTGTTATTTTCTATTTATGTAAAACTTACATGATATTTATTTGTTATACACCATATTGTTCAGAGAGTTGCCTGACCGTGGGACTTAGACTTGCTTATCTATATAGTACTAGACAACACAGGGTTACTTAGATTCTGTTAAGTCATAAATGCTGATGTAGCCATACTGGTTATTAAAATATGAAAATGTTACTGTTGTATATAGCTGTTGCCCTGAGTTCTCTGGAATGCTCTCAACTCTGTTGTTCTAGCTGTCCTGGTTCATCCCCTAGACCTTCCTGTGATCCAGCAATCACAGAATTAATCCCCTGTTCCACAGAGGGCCTCCACGACCCTGTTCTCCCAACATGAGAAGCTTCTAGATGCGCCCTACCTTTTAATAAATGTTACCTCTGAATGGTCCTACAATGAAAGTTGAATAAATATGTATGGCTACTTGGAATCAGATACAAGCACAAAGTATCTTCAAACCTTGCTGTGAGGTTCCCTAAACTGCGCAAGTGAAAGAAAACATGTAACAACCAAACATGTCCTAGTGCTAGGACACAGATGCCGTGCCTATAAGGGGGATGTAATATGTTGACAGACTGAGCATCTCAAATACGTTTTAGTGCAATCATTGGAACTAAGTGATTGTTCAGCAAGCGCACCCCCAACCCCTACCATTGTTTTGGTTTCGTGATCACTTAGCAGAGCTTTTTATTGCACTCATCTTTACGCTTTGAATAACTCCAGGGGCCTCGTGTGGGTTTTCTTTCTAGGCTTCCCTTTCTTCACCGAGCATTTGCATCTGGATTGTAGAATGTTGGCTCCACACAGGGTCTTGTAAATATCTGAATAAAGAACCTCTAATCACTTGGTATTTTAAACAGGCACTTAGAATGTCCATTCAAATATCTTTTGCTTTGGCTGGAGAAACAGATTTTCTGGATAATGAACTTTGTTACCTGACTATATCTTTGGGATAACAGGAAAAGGAAGATGGGAATAAGAGTCAAAACTGCTGTATAAGTGACGTGGCATTAAGACTTTATTGTCTCTGAGTTGTCTGAGAATGAGTTAAACTTGGCACTCAGTATTTTGTACTATAAAATGTGATGATGAAGTGTTTAGACTTTACGATGGGCTTCCTTCTCTCCATGAGCAGGTTTGAGATAGCCAGGCATCACAGAAAACCCCAGGCATGAAGTAATTGAGAAATGAATTCAAAATAGATTACCTGTAGCCTATAGAAGGATGTAACTATAGTTATTAATCGGTACACTTCAGATCTGCTTTGTCTTCAAAACCCTCTCAGAGGAATGTGACGCGGGAGGTGAGCAGCACTTAGATTCTTCACTGTTGTTTTGTATGTGGATCCCCTACTTACGTAGTATTTTACCTTTTATGTTTCTGACTCTGAGCAGCAATTAAGCTTAGAAAAAATGTAATTATAAAATTGTAGCAGTCAGTGAAAGTCAGCTTCTCCTTCTGCTTTAAGTAGCTTTTGCAACTGGCTCAGAATGTTCTTCCTGCTTTTGCCTTCCTTCATGGAGCTCTCACATTTGTGTCCCCAAGGGATGGGTAGGGTGTCAGTGACAGGAATTTGGAGGTTTTACTTGTCTGGGTAAGTCCCTTTCTCAGCCCCTTACTAGCTGTGTGTCCTTGTTCAAGTCATCAAACCTTCCCAGGGGTTGTCATGAGGATTCAATGAAGTAGAATTGAAAGAGATTGGTTAAGGATCTGGCACACAAAGTACTTAGCAAATACTAACTCATGTATCACATAGTGGGGTTTCTGGTGACCCGATTTGCCTATGATGCAGTTATTTGGTTAGAAATGGTTTGTCTCTAGCAGGTCCCTCCTAGTGTTTCTGGAAGCTGACAGTCCATACTTGAACTTTGTAAGCTGACTGAAAGAGCAATAGAACAGTGACTTAACACACATTTAAATCAACTTTCTTGAGAAGTTGTAATACCTTAAAAAATAACTGGCGATACTGATTTAAAAAAACAACAACTAAGTTTGTACTTAAGATATTTATGAGGTCTTTGGAAAGTTGAACACTTACTAGGTAGTTAACATTGTTAATTTTTGTCATTGTTAACTTTTTAGGTATTTTAAAAGACACTTAAAGCGTATTAATATTGTTCATATGTTAATTTTTAGTTTAAAAAAATTTTTTTTAACTTTTGTTCAGTTTTGAGAGACAGAGCGCAAGCAGGGGTGGGGCAGAGAGGGAGGCACAGAATCCAAAGCAGGCTCTGAGCTGTCAGCACAGAGCCCAGCGTGGGGCTCAAACTCATGAACTGTGAGATCATGACTTGAATCAAAGTCAGATGCTTAGCCACCCAGAGGCCACCCAGATGCCCCTTTAAGTTCTTTTTTTTAAATGTTTTTTTTTTAAGTCCTTGTGTTTTAGTGTGATACATTCAGAAATATTTAAGTTGAAATTCTATGGTGACTGTGAGTTGCATCCAAACGAGATTGGGGAGTGAATTAGGGGAAGACTGTCCACAGCACGAGACTGGCCATGATTTGGTCATTTTTGTGAGGTGGTAGGTCTGCCAAGATTGATTTTACTGGTCTATTTCTTTATATGTTTGAAGGTTACCATAATAAAAAAAAAATAAACAAAACTAGGTTAAAGAACCTTTAAACCCAGTCATCATTACTAGTCATGATGAACATACTTATCCAAAGCTCTGTATCAACTGTAGTCAGGTAACCAGGATGGAAATCTTGGCCGATGGGTCATAGGGATAGAGAGTGTGCAATAAACGAGAGAAAGGCTCCCACTTGTTGTTGTATGTTGACCCAAAATATATCATTCAATCCAAATTTATTGGTGAAAGGATGTCCATTGGAAGAAAAATATGTGCCATCAGATTTTCTTTTTCTTTTTTTTTTTTTTTGGAGAAGTGTTTTGGTTTGTTTATTGAAAGCCCATCTTTGAAGCATAAAAGGGTTTATATTTGAAGTTGTTAGGATTTACTAGCATCCAGAATATTACCTTAAATAATTAATGGAGGAAACATCAGAGCCTGCCCCTCTCTGACCTATAGATCTTTAGTCATCACTGAAAGAACTGACGGTGTACAGTGCATTTTTGCCTAACCTGTCAGGTCCTTTGGAGGCATCCTAAATTTGCTGATGGATTCTAAACTAACTGATGTTTGATGTCAGGCAGCTTTGGGGGAATTGTTCAAGGGATTGTGGTTGTTTGTAGTGCACAAAACTATATGCATTTTATGATCTGTTCAGCTCTCTTTGTGACCCTCTATTTTGTGATTAGATTATGCTTTGAAAAAACTAAATTGCATCTGACATACAGCTTGATCTTCCTTCCTCTAATTACAAAACAAAACAAAATAAAGTTTCCTATAGGAAATTCCAGCTTTGAGTCATCTACTTTTCATTTTTGATTTTACACACACTGATTTTAAGTATTCTGTAAATATTTATTGTACCTTCTATCATATTTGGGAAATTGTACCTTTCTCAGTTCCCATTAGAGTTGATAGCATATATTTTAGAGATAGCCATCATAATGAGAATACTCTTGAATGGCTGTGCAAAAATATGTCCTTTACTGTGCGTCTTCATGCTGGTCAATAAAGTCTTAGACAAATGACTAATGATAGGGAAACTGTCCTTGAAATAGTTATATTTTCAGCGTGGAGGCAGACTTATTTTTTTTTGCTGTGATCTCACTGCCATTACTGATCATAGTTTGGGGTCTGTATATGGAAAGGTAAAATATCTGTGAGTCCCTCATTTTTTCCTAGAGAATTTCAAGGCCTTTAATTCTAGGGACTTGTTTATTTCAAATATTTACTTCTCCTCTGCCTCCATGTCCCACTACCCCATTCTGCCACAGATTTTCATTGTCTCCAGACCACTGCAGTTTGAATCAATTAGCTTTATGTCTTCTAGGACACTCAGGCTTTGTATCTGAATAAAAATATTTGCAAATGCTTTTGGGCACTGTTGCATAGTACTATAACTTTGATGTCAGTTAAGGGACAAAGTCATATTTCCTTTCTTCCTTGGAGAATCAATAATGTGGTCATACTTGCAGAGACAGGCACGTCTGCACCATGGGCAGGCAGTACATTATTTTCAAATCTCTTTTCTCCCAGAGGTCCCTCAAGTGTAGTCCTCTTTGACAGTTTCATCATGAATGTTCTACAGTCTTGTTGTCCTGGGCAACCTTAGAAAAGTTCCATGGAAAACAATATAATTAATGTAGTATCTTTTACTGGATCCTGTCTGTTATTCCCAAAACAATAGTTACATTACATTTTATTTCAGTGGCACACTCCATGGCATGTGGCTTGGATTTGATATATGGCGTGATTATATTCTGTGTCATTGGGAATTTTGAGCATGTCTAATGAATAATTTCTCTATAGCTTCAATATACTCTGTTATTTATTTATTTACTAATGCAAAAAAATCTGAATACCTGTTACGTGTAAAATATTTTGCAGGATAAATGAAGGGACATGCAACATAGTAGGGAGAAAAGTCTATATGTAATACCTTTTGTTTGCTTTACATATAATAGCATAGGGCCTGGTATATAAATGGTGGTGGTTTTAATGACATTACTAGATCTCATTCTATTGTTTATAGAGTATGACTTTTTTGCTAAAAGAGGAACCGAGCACTGAAATAATCATTGTTAGGTATCATGGTTTGGAGGTGAGGGCGTCATATAAAAGCGTGAAATGTTTTAAAAAATGAAGTTCATTCTAATCTGCTTGACTCCCTTACTCTTGAATTTGTCGACTAAGATTATTCTCTGACACATTGTTCAGTACAGGACTCTGGCCATTAAATCCAATTATTGTGAATGGCACTGGCTCTGCCTTCATACTGCCTAGGGTCAATTCCTCTTTCCCATTTTTGGTAGCTATGTTAACTTCACTCTCCATCTCATTTCTTTATCTCTAAATGGGGATCTTCAAGATGAAATCTGATAACAAAATAAGTGGCTCACCCAGTGCCTGGCAGGTCATGAGCAGCCAGCTCATCAGGGCCATAATTTTTATTATTGCCCTAATTGTTGTTCTTACTATTATTTGTTACTACTTTTGTTGCTGCTGTTGTTTCTACAATGAGGACCAAATTGCGACGTGTTTCCTGACCAAGAAGATCTGTCCTTCTGTGTGTTGTGTACACTTGTTGCTTTCTGAAGTGAGTATGCAGAACTCACACCCAGCCAACATAATTCACCTTCATTCATATCAGCAAGAGGATAGAAGGACAGAGGATAGAGGATAGAAGTTAGAACTTCTCTAACTCTTGTTAGAGAAGTTAACTCTTGTTAGAGAAGTTTGGGTGAAATAACTGTAGGTTCCAAACTACTCATTAAATCCAACTGTGAGCCTCCTGCCCATCGAGATAAAAATGATTAATGTGTCCTCTACTTGATTCCTAAAACATACAAGTATATATTCTATATGTGTTTGTATTTGCATGACTATATTGATTATTATAGATAAAAACTTCAGGTAATCGTTGGCATGGATATCAGAATAATAATGCAGGATTCTTTGCAGTAGTTCTAGCTTGCAATATTTTTATGAAATATTTTAACGGTACTGCCTTCATTGGGCTGTGCAGAGACCTCTAGTAAGTACTACATGATGTAGTGAGTGTGATACCTGGCAAGTGTAGCATACATCAGTATGCATAAGCTAACGATATCAAAGATTTAATAGAAGACACAATTCCCTTAGATACTCAAAGATGAACATAAACACTCAATTTCCCTCTCTGCATCTCCCTTCAAAGCAAAGGAGTGGATAATAATAGGAAAGAGTGGAATATTTGCTAATTTTCTTAGTCTTCATTTTGTGCACTAGCCATTTTTTCTGATATTTCTTATCTTTGAGATTGTGTCTGAAACATTCTAATCAATGAAATTGCATTAAAAAAACTGAAAAAAAAGTAAAATCCTCAAGTAGTTAAAATTGTTTTTCCCTTCTTTATAGGTTAATGACAGACTTTCTTTACTCTTCTTCATATTTCTTATTTTTATAGGAAAAAGGAAGGTGATTGTTTGAATTTGATATTACAGTAGATTCTTTCCTTAAAAGCACTGAACTCTAGAGGTATAGTTTTGTTTTGGGTAATGTTAATTTTTACCTGAACCCTGTGTTCCTGGAAAACAGCAATAGATTAAGGAATCTGCTCTCCTTTTGTTCAGGAAAAAGGCTTGCAAAGAACCACTGTTGCTCATATGGCTTACATAAGACTAATGGGTGCCCCTCTTGGGCACCTATGGCAAGGGTACCAGTCACAGAATCTGATCCGATATCGCCCTAGACCTTATACTCTCACCACGACACAGAAGAGCCCATTCAGGCTCCATAGACTTTTGGGGACCTTAAGGGTGCCCCCGTCTGTAGAGCCACAAACTTGAACTCGACTGGCAAGCCTGGCCGAGCCTCACATTCACAGACAGGCAGACACACGCAGGCACGAACATACGCACCAGAGTCTATTACATTCCCTCCTGCAAAATTTTCTACCTGTGAGACCTATTAAGGGCTCCGGGGATTGATCAGGTCCCCCTTCCACCCTTTTGGGTGGGCCTGACTTCTTTGGGGCCCCAACCTTACTGGTTCCGATATAGGGTCCAGGTCTTCACCTACCAGATCTCTTTGAGTCCAGCGGGAACAACGGAGCGGGGCCGGCCTGAAGCAACCGAGGAGACTGCCGAAATTCAGGCAGGGCACGCCTTATCCCTTATGATCCCTCGCTCCCCGTCACTGCCTCACCATTCTCCCAAACCGGTGGCAACAATGGGCCAGTGCAGTTGGGTTTCCCGATCAGGGAACCAGGTATGTTAGGGAACCAGGCTGGAACGTGGTGGAAAAACCAAGCAGCACTTGGAGATCATGGTGGATCGGAGATTTATTCAACACCGGCAGGCTCATAGGAGACTGTTTCTCCAAAGGTCTGAGCGCCGAATGCAAGTGGGGAGGGTAATTTATAGTCGTCAGCTTCCATATCTGTGGGGGTTTTCGTGTGCACAGCAAACGAAGAAGAACCCAGAGGAGGGGTCTCTAAGCTAGAGACCAGAGTCTGTTTTAGCCCCATCGGCCATCTTGGGTGTATTTTATTCACTTCTCCAACACCATCTCCCACAACTGTTGCCTGATTTTAGTGTTTAAAGCATCTTCATACTGTCAGTAATAGAACTTCCTGTGTTCCAGGGTCTACGTATGTGTGGTGTTTTTGACATAACAGCTCGATTTCTCTGTCCCCTACAAGGGGAGGATTTTCATTTATATTTTAACCCCAGGAACAATAGCGTTCAGGTGCCATACATAACTTTTCAAATGGTACCATCCCCCCTAACGGTGAGACTTAGAATTTGAAGACTACTGTGATTGACTTCATGGCTTTGTTTTTTTGTTTGTTTTTTTTTTGTTTGTTTTTTTTTTTTTTACTACTCCTGCTGGTCTGAACTCCTTGAGGTCATGGTTACTACCAAGCCATCAAACAGTGATGACAGTGACAACTGTGCTGTTGAGTAAATTGCATGCTAGCTTTTGTGCTAAGTGCTTGGGGTGTAGGTTCCTATGGAATGCTGACCAAAGAGCAGGGAGGTTGATGCTTTAATACCCCCATTTTGTTTACACTAGAGGAACATGAGGTTTGGGCAGATTCACTCTTGGGACAAGCCCATGAAGTTGGGATCTAAGTGTGTGTGTAAATGACCACAAAACTGGTACCCTTCACCTTGCCCTTATGTACTGACCACATGGGTTGCTAGATACAGGCCAACCAGTTCCTCCATTGCATGCTGGAGTTCTGAGCACACACTTGCTTCTCCAACTCCTCAGCCCTTTGGTGCTTTGCTGGTGTGGTTTTCTGCTATTTCAAAGCAATAACCACCTGGTTAAATCTGTTCTCTGGTGACCTTGAGTTTAATGTTTATTTGTTGTTTTTCATGTAAATACATGGTTGATTAGAAAAACAATGCTTTTCAGACCCTGTGGCATTGTCATTTTAGCCCAGGGGGATATACTTAAGTAACTGTGTTACTTAACCTTCCCTGACCTTTGGTTTCTTCATCTTCAAATGCCTGTCACAAAATACCTAACTGACAGAGATGCTGTTAAGTTTGAAAAGATAAGGAACACAGAGTCCCTGGCGCAGTGCCTGGCACAGGGTAGATTCTTCCTCACTTGCTGCTGGTATTACTACTATTATTTTCCTTTCCCCCTAAGTGATTGGTTTATATCAAGGGAGTATATTGTGTTTGAAGTGAGCCAAGTTCTAGAGGTGGGAA
This sequence comes from Prionailurus viverrinus, assembly GCF_022837055.1. Lineage (NCBI taxonomy): Eukaryota > Metazoa > Chordata > Mammalia > Carnivora > Felidae > Prionailurus > Prionailurus viverrinus. The sequence continues at coordinate 27,522,850 of NC_062562.1, read as the reverse complement.
GTGGCAGATAGTTAGGCTCATTGTAACAGTCAGCTCTGTGTTTGCTATTTAAATAATGCTAATTAAAAAGTAGAGCTGCATTTTGTTGGAAGTGTTGCCCATGTGAAATGAAGCCTCCTGTGCCTTATTTGTACTGTTTTGGAGATGTAGTTCATGACTTTCTTATCTAATCATTAATAAATGCAAAACTTGTAATATAAAAATGAATATTGTGGAATGTCCAGAACACTCTAAAACCATTCATAAAATTAGTCTATAAACATGACTGCTGTTTTTTTTATTACTTATGAGCATGACAGAAGCTCTTTGGGGCTTGATCCATCCTTGGTTGCTATGTTCCATTGATTAGATTCTGTGGCTTATTTTTTCATTAATTCTGAGTTTTTCAAAATTATTATAATGTGAACACATGTTCATTTTCCCCTGGATGAAAGAAAAAGCTTAATGAAAATTATTTAGGCTTCCTATACCAGAAGAAAGTCTTGCCTTTGGTGTCGGTATGGTCAAGATTGACCCTCTCTGCCCTCTGTCAGCCTTTTCTACTTCCTCTCTCTTGATTGCTCAGTAAGTAGACAGGGTGTCTGTCCAGATTGTGTCATTGCCGGTATTAGAGAGAAAAATGCATCGGAATTTATGGAGATGACTTTTTCCTGTTCTGAGTATAAGGTTCCATAACCATCTCCCAAAATAACGTGTCTGCCTCTGATATGGCTCCAGTGTTGTTTGTTACCTACAATTCTCTGTGAGGTTATATTTCATGTACACATGCCTCCGACTCAGTATTTCCAGAGATGGTTCTTTCCCACCAAATCTCTTCAACTTCCACTTGTTCCATCAGGTTATGGTCTTCCCACAGTCACATTTTGTAAGCCTTGAAATACTCTTCTTCATATTCTGTTGGTTCTGTCACACGAATGGCTCTCACATCCCTCTTTCCTATTTCCACTTGCGTATCCCAAGCTCAGAACTGTCACAGTCTTTCTCCCTTTCTTTCTCTCTCTTCCCAGAATAGTTTAATGGGTTGCTAATTGATCTCCCAGCCTCCAGCTCCCCTCAGCCCTTTAGTTAATTTTGGAACAGTGCTCATACAAATTAAGGGCTTTAATTACTGTTTGTTATCAATTGAACTTCACCGAAGAAACTGGCTGTCTGTGTGGGGATGGATGTTTTAGCATCAGTGCCTATCTTATGACCAGCACCTTGAGTGTCAAGAAGTGCCACTTTCAAGTGCATTTACCTGTTTGCTAAATTTCCTTCGCATCCTTTACTGCAACATACTTTGGTGTGCAATCAACATAGCAGCTCTAGCTTTTTCAACTTTTTTTTTATATTTTTAAAGAAAAGGATCAACTTTGGAACATGCATCTCATTAGTATTAAAAGTACTCATTCTCTGTAAAATGAATATAATAAAAGACATTTCTATAATATAAGACCAAAGGAGATAAATGTCGAGTTGTCAGAAAACTTAAATGAATAATGGTATTTGAGGCATTTGTTTTTCTTGAAATTTGAGATATGATAATTACCGGCATTTAAATTTTTCCCCCCAACTTCTTTTCTATGTCTTGGGGATTGGGGGCTTTTGGACTCATCATGCATTTTTCTATCCTGTCAGAAGTTTCTTGAGGGATGATCAGTGTTTTTCTGTTCCCTGTGAGAAAACAAAGAACATACTGTTGAAAGGCAGCAAAGACTAGACTGCTTTTAAAGCAGAGCATTTACAAAACTTTGCAGCATGGAAAGAGTGGGAATTCAGTTTGAAGAAATAAATGGCCTAAGAAGTAACTGTTTAAAAGGTGAAGTCTTATGATGCTATCTTGGTATAAAATTAGGTTAGTAAGTTACTAAAAATAGGGTTAGTCCCAAATTATCCCCTTTATTTAAAACATGACTCATGACAGGAGAAGATTTGATGGCATGGACTTAACCTGAGGTTTTAAAGTCAGGTCAAGAATGTTGGGGAGGAGCGCCTGGCTGGCTCAGTGGGTGGAGCATAGGACTCATGACCTAAAGGACAGGGGGACCTATAAAGATCTCTTTCTGCTCCTTGGGTGATGCCATTTTGAGCAAGAGACGAGAGGATCTTTTAGTGGCCTCAGTTCTGCCATAGTGTTGCATAGTAAGTAGGTAGTTTTATGTCTGTTTCCTTCAACACTTTCAAAGGATTTAAGGAGAAATGAATATGTCTGGTGACACACCCACACTGTGTAGATAAAGGGCTAATGATATGTTCTCCCACAAAAGAAACTTCTGACACTTCTCTTTGCAACAGTCTTGCTGGAAAGGACGGGGTCCAATGCAACCTGGATGTTATTTTTTTAGGTAAAGTTCTGCTGATTCTTGTGTGGGGGCGGGGGTGGGGGGGGACTGTCACTCCCCTTTATTATGCTAGGTCCTGTGCTAAATATTTAATCTTACCAAAAGAGTGTAAGGTAGGTGTTGTTACCTTATGTGTTTTACAGATGTGGATGCTGAAGCCAAGAGAGGACTCAAAGCCAGAGCCTTGGCAGAGTCCACATTCTTTGGACTCTCATGTCCAAAACCATGGCCATCCCTCTGGGCATGCTTTAACTTCTCCTGCATGGATGGCTTGGCAAGATCATGACTATTAAGATGCAGAATTTTATGCATTTTTCCCCCAATACATGTTGGATTTAGTAGACATGTCCTGCTCTCTTCAGTAAGGAAGGGAAGAATAGAGGAAAGGATGTGGTATTTAAACACTATCACTGGGATTATACTTACAGGGGCAAGTAGTTGTGACGGAACAACTGAATTTCACAAAGTCTTATCCTTGGTCAGGCTTCCATGGTTTGCCTTATGTGATTAAATCCTTATCAATGTGATTAAATCCATATATACCAAAATAAGAAAAATTATTCTCTCTTCAGAGAAATAAGTAGAGATACATCATTGTCTGTCAATTTGCAGAATTTTTTTTTTGGAACTGAACCTGATTCCCAAGAGATAAGAAAAACAGAATTTTTTTTCTTCTCAACATTTACATGAAATAACACCTAAATACTTGGAAGTGTGAACAAATGTCCCATGGTATTCAATAATGTGATATGGTATCTGTCTCCTTCTACCACCTGTAAATGAAGAAAAGATTTTTGAAGAGAATAGCATCATTTTTAAATGTTTGTATCCACAAAGTTCCTCTTCCATGCTGAAGTCTGAAAATGTGATGTATTGTCTTAAATGATGAAGCTTGGATAGAAATTAGAGTAGTTACTACCCAGGCACAGTGCTCAGGTGATCAGTTCATGGCAGGCTGCAGGCATGTATCAGGAGCAAACAGAATGATCCAGAACAGGTTTGGTTTTGTCTTCGTTAGTGTGTAGGGGAAGGCTGTGCCCTGTCAGTCCTGATGTGGTCAGAAGGTTCTCGTCATTTGTGTGTGGATGCATCCAGGGAAGGCTTTTGAAACACCTGTACAGCTGAGTGACCTCCCTTCAGAGGCTTTTGATTAGTTGAGGGATGAAGACATGACCCTACCCAGCATGGCTCTGACATGCCTTTTGCCCCTTGTCACTTGCCATCCACTGTCCCCAGTGCTTGCCACCACACCCCTCCCCCCAGCCCTGTGCTCTTTGTCTGATGGCCTGGATGTTAGTTCTTATGCTCACCAAGCCTTTCTCCACAGGGTCCTTTGCAAGTGCTTGGACCTCTTCCCTCTTCTCTGCCTTTCTTTCAGCTCTCAAATGTCATTCCTGCAGTGCTTGTCTGTACTCCCTACCTTGGTCAGATCCCTGGGAGATTATAGACTTTTAACATCCCATGTCTCTCCCTTGAGGACTTGCCTCAGTTGTGTGCATTTGATATTTGATGATAATGCTTGAGAGAGAAGAGAGGGGCTGGGGACAGGGATCCTGGCATCTCAAGCCTTTCAGCTGAGCCTGAGACCAATCTTGGCCTCTTAGCAGCCCTGTAACCTCTCTGGGCCTCAGTGCCTCTTCTGTGAAATGGAGACATCATAGCACCTCATTCTGAGACATGTGAGGATTGAATGGGCTGATGTTAGAATGATGCCTGATGCACGGAGGGGCTCATCGCATGTCATTCCTTTTTAAGATTTGGTTAATGACCATTCATCCATTAGACTTGACTGCTAGGTAGCAGGGGCTATGCTATCTGTCTGTGTACAACATCCTCCTGCTCCCGGCAGGATGCCTGGCCCAAGATAGGCACCCCTTCACTGTGTGAGTGTGTGTGTGTGTGTGTGTGTGTGTTTGTGCGCGCGCGCGCATGCGTGCACTTACTGTGGGCTGGCCCTACTTTAGGCTGACTGTGAAAGCTTCAACCTCTGAACCACAACTTGAGTCAGTAAGAGGATGTAGAGATGTGCTCTTGGCACAGATGTTGCTAGTTTGTCCCTGGAAGGAAGGGCACTTTCTGTAATGTGGCCCATTGCTCTAGGCCTTTGGGTCCAAGGACTGTCTCAGCAAGCAGAAAATCCTAGTCCGGATCCTCACCCTGATGCTGGGGTAAGACTTACCTTACATTACACTCCCATTCAACTAGGGTTTTCAGATTTTTCTTTTTAAAATGCATATTCCCTTTCTTAAATTACTTATAATCTTATGTGGAAACTCACTTTATCAAACAGATTCCGCTGGAGGTGCTCTAGTTGGGGCAGACCATGGCTTGTTTGGGGCCTCCCATTCTTAGCCTACCTCTAACCGCCTTTCAAGACCTTTGCCTTAAATAAAATAATGGCCTGTTTTCTAAGACTGGTGAGAGACTGACTTTGAATGCTTAATAGTCAAACATGAGGGTAATGTGCAGAAGGAAAAAGCCTCCAACCTTTTACCCCAAGTGGGGAATACAGCTGACCCTTGACCAACATGGGTTTGAACTGTGTGTGTGCACTTATACATGTATTTTTTTAAAGACTTTGTTGGGGTGCCTGGGTGGCTCAGTCGATCAAGCTTCTGACTTCGGCTCAGGTCATGATCTCATGGTTTGTAAATTAGGGTCTAGCATCGGGCTCTGTGCTGACAGTTCATAGCCTGGAGCCTGCTTCAGATTCTGTGTCTCCTCCTCTCTCTGCCCCTCCCATGCTCATGCTCTGTCTTTCTCTGTCTCTCAATTAGAAATAAATGTTAAAAAAATTAAAGAAAAAGGCTTTGTTTTTAAGTAATCTATACACCCAACGTGGGGCTCGAACTCACAACCTCGAGATCAGGAGTCACATGCTCTACAGACTGAACCAGCCAGGCACCCCTATACATGGAATTTTTTTTTCAGTAAATTCAGTACAGGACTGTAAATGTATTTTCTTTTATGATTTTCTTAACATTTTTTCTCTATGTTTATTTTAAGAAAATGGTGTATTATACATATATAAAATAAGTGTTAATTGACTTCCGGTCAATAAGTTTCTGGGGAGTCAAAAGTTACAATGGATTTTACTGCCCCAGGGGGGGTCAGTGCCCCTAATCCTCATGTTGTTCAAGAGTCAACTATAATTTGAAGAGGTCCTGTGCTGTACAGCTGAACAGTTCTTACAGTGCTGGAGAGAAGATCCCACTGTGACATTTTTAAGGCTATGGTATAGCTGCCTCCTTTCATCTTGAAGAACAGAGATGTTAAATATGATGAAGAGAAGAAAGTTGCAGCGCTTTTTATTAGTTTCTTGATTTCATTTAGCTGAATCGCTCAGTATGGTAATGTCTCCCAGGGCTGCTGGAGAGTCTTTCGATGTATATTTATATATATTTGTATCAATAGAAGAGAGATCCCAAGAGGCAAGTTTAAGAATGTTGCCTAATACAGTCCAAGTCCTGAGTTTCTATCTGTCTAAGATTAGAATGGTAGAATTGTATTCTTTGGCAAAAAAAATTTTTAAAGGGAAATCACGAATAAGGCTCTGTCTTTAATAACATACTTACTATCAGACAATTTGGAATAATCAGACCTTTTTTGATCATGCCAGACATAATTCAAATAAAGATCTCCTTTTTCAATTGAAAGAAAAAAATTATTTGATTATACCATGGAATGGAGAATTGTTTTGTTCTTTTTCTTAACATTAGAGGATTTCTCTTAAAGAAAAGTTTTCTGTGCCAGGGTTGTTATATATATCTTTTTTGTTATTTTTTAAACTTAATTAAAAAATACAGTTTCTTTAAATAGAGTCCTAAGTTTGGGACTGATGACTAAGGAAACGTTAAATTCATGTCTACTTAAATGAATTCACTACTTCCAACATGAATTTTCTTCTGAACAAGCAATGAAAAAATATTTAGATTATATAGGCCATCTGGCTTTAAAATGTGGAGACTTTTCTTTTAGCCTGCATCTATTTTAGTGTGACTATAGGATCAGAATTCCAATGAATCCAAAACAGAAAATTGACAATTCAAACTTTAATGCTTTGGGGATTGTAAATCACAGCACATATGGGATGATACATGTTTTGGGAGAAACGGATCCTCCTGGCCCACATGTAAAATTAAAGCTGTCTCTATTCTGTATTTATTGAATGTAGTTATTTTTCCAAGATGGACTGGAATAAACAGTTTCTAGATTTTTAATCTTATCAGTGGGATAATTAAAAACTGTAAAAATGTCTTTTTGTCAAATTATCATGTAATATGAATGCTCAATAATGTTCTCGACTTGTAAGTTTGCTCTCAAAAAGTAATGGCTCTCCTGGTTTTCTCATGGTTCATTTCTTATAGTCTAATAAATAACAAGAAAGAGTCTTATTATCCTTGGAAGGAAGCTTTGAATCCTGTCTAAAGACATGAGACTTCTTTCCCCATAGACCTTGTATTCTGATAAGACAAGCTGTTTGGACAAAGATCTTCATAATTACTGTAGCCATGACACTTTGCTTGATTTTAATATTTCTCAGAATGTGTACTGATCACGTTTATCCCCCAAAGGGTAAGTGGAAAAGTTCAGGCCAAGTTCAACTGGTGTAGCTGTTGAAAGACTTCACAACTTTCAGATGTTTTAATATGTGAATACGCATTGTGAATCTATGAAAAAGAGGGTGTGGGAAGGAGGGCATTGGTAGGCAGTGATTTCCAGACTATTTGACTCTAGAATGTTTTGTAGGATTTCATGTTGCTGATAGTGGCTCAAGAGGACTTTATGTGCACTTGAGCACATGCTGCCTTGTTAACACAGACTTTCCTAGGTTCTTGACGGCATGAGATTCTCCTGTTTTAGCCCAGTACCTTTTAACACTTCTGAAACGGGGATGCAGTTGACAATCTTCACATCCTCGTTTTCCTTCTTTAATTCCAAGAAAGCTATTAGTGAATTGATGGTACCTTTGAATTAAGTAAATTATTAAGTAATGTAGCTTTTAATTCTCACTGAGCCATTATGTTCAGCCTAATCTATAGGAAGTATAGTATTAAGTGTTAAGAATTGAATGAGAAGAAAAAGACTATTCTGTTTTGTGGACAACTTGTTTACTATGATACTTTGTTTTCTACAATTTCTGGAATCTGGTTTAAAAAGAATCACTCATACTTTGGGATAGCTTAATATAGTTATGGCCCAATGCTAAGTGCTTTCCATACAGGTACCTGTGGTAGGTGGTATTAGTCCCATTTTAAAAGTGAGGAAAAGTGAGACCCATAGAGGTTCAGTCCTATAAATGGGTAGGTTCACCTACCCTACTAGCAGTGGGAGAATGAGATTTTAATCCCAGGCAGCCTGGCTCTCCCAGCCTACGCTTTGATTAATTGAGCATTGCTATTTATTCTTTTCAATTAAATATTCTTATACTTAGGCACTGTGACATGTGCCCGTGAGTCCTTGAACTGGGTCATGACTAGAAACCACATCAGGGGCTCTTAGAAACTAGAGATTCCTGGGCCCAGTCCCCAAGAGATATGTATTCACTGGCTCTCTGATGAGACTTGGGAAGTTGTTTTTAAACTTTGTTTTTTTAATATAAAAACATTGAAGTGATCTTTTGATTGAGCTGGATTTGGGAATCACTTGACAAAACACATAATAAGTACTTTTCTTTCCACCAAAGGTTAAAATGTAATCAAATGCAACATAGTCCCCAAACCATGAAGAGCATAATTAAATGTTGTATGACCCTGAGGGCCCCCATTGTATCTCCCAGATCATCAGGATACTGATTTCCTGCATCCATTATTGGCACCTGGAGGTGGCAGTCAGGGTGTGTTGAGAAAGCAGATATGCATAAATCCACTTGGTACCTTTGCTTGAAATGTACGAGGGCGCCTCATGCTTCCCGATCCATATGGTCCTCTTCCTGCATTTAAAACTTCTTTAAGGATAACCTCAATGTAAACTGTCACAGATGGCTATGAGTAAGATGTCAACACACCTGACCTTTCAATCTTCAGCACTGATGGCAATAAAAAAAGGGAGCCCCTCTAATCTGCCTGCAAATAGCTGCTGCTTCCTTGATCTGGTCTAATCAAAGGAACAAGCCCATAGGGGTTTTAAAGGATTCCATGCTGCTGCTACTGCCTCCATTAATTTAATTGCTGCATGCAGTGAATTATGGGGAAGTTGAGTTAAACACTGAAATCTTTGGGGCAAGAGATTAAATAGGTTCTTTAATTAGTGTTGTCTTTAAGAAGGGACGTAGTGTTCCCCACAGCGCGACTTTGCAAAACTGAGAGTTATGTCTACAGTTGTCATGGAAGGAAAGTAGCAAGTCAGGTCTGGTCTTGGGAGGTGGGCAGGGGTGAGTCTGACAGAATAGGTGTAAAGTAAATGTTCTTGAATTTGAGCAAAGACTGGGAACCTCCCTCATTTGAGGTACCCAGGAATTGTGCCACCTTCCTTTTTCTCCTGGGCTATAAGTAAAAAAGGTACACCTTTTCAAATATTTATACTTACTAATATTAAAATTCAACTCTGTATTTTATGTTGTATAAACCCAGCTGTAAGCCAACATTATCCAGGCATCCTATCAAATGTGAATTAATTGAGTCTGGTGGCCATTTATATGCCAACTCTTCCCATTAGTCTAACTCACTGGCAGGGTCTTCATGCACATGGACTGGACATCTTTTGGATTAATTGAACAGTTAAATTAATCACTTCATTAAATGAGTCCAACCACTGCTAGACTCAGTTTACCCAATTGTTAATGGTATTTAACTTAAACTGCATTTGGTAAGCAGGTTTGTCTAATAGTGGATTTTGATCCTTTAAAAAAATGATTATTTTTTTTCCTCTCTATGAATTTTCTTTTTCTGATGCCAGCCTAATCCTAGCCCATTTTTCCCTATTGACAAACATTTATCAAAATAAATTTTCCTCCAGTCAAGCATGTGGCTGTTACAAGTCAAAGAAAGCAGTCATTTGCTGGTTTCCTCATTTGCACAAGTTAATCATTTGCTTTAGTTATTTCTATCAGGTTGCATCCTCTTGAGAGAACGGCATGTATTATAGGAAAATGCTCCCATCCTACTTAAAGGACTCCTAGGAATCCTGATAATATCCATAAAAGTTATTAGTAATGGGGCAAACATATCAAATGCCTACTGTGTGCCTGGCACTATGCTAAACAAACTGTGAGCTCATTTTAATTAATGGTTACAACAACCCTGTATTCATCTGCAATTGGTTCAATTGTTGGTTCTCAAGTCTTGCGTATAGGTAAGACACTTTCATCCCACTTCATGAGGGAGACTCACCAGTCACCATGTAAAGGCCCATGAGCAGACGGCACGTCTGAAGCCCAATAATGGGGCAGAAGTGAGTCCTCGAAGCCCAATAGGCAATGAGTGGCCTTTGTTGTCTCAGACTCTGACTGAAAATTGAGTTCAGTCTTTAGTGAAAAAGTGAGTCCTGTCTGATCTCCAGGAAAACGCTAACTCATTAGGATGGTATGTGGATTCTGAGCTAACCTCTGCCTGCAGTGGCTGGGTAGTTTACCTTCTTTCCCCACCTATTCTCCCCACCTTCCTCACCTATCTTCTACCCTACCTTCACTTGCATTTTGAATGTAAGTATTGCTTTAAGAAAGAAGAAAATGTGTCCTCAAGGCGCGTATGTGGTAATATAGTGGCTATGGACATTGACTTAAAAGTTGGGTTCAAATCAAAGCTCTAATATGTGTGAGCTAATGAAACTTGGGTGAGTATTTGAACCCATTTATGCCTCAGTTCCTTTTAAAACAGGAATAGTATCATCTACCTAGAAAGACTATGGAAGATGAGATCGTGTATGTTACAACCTTAGCCCAGTGATGCGTACCTGGAAAGGGCCCAAGGCCTGTGTGAGAAACGGTGGCCTTTTTTTCGAAGATAGATTTGGGGACTTAAAAAATTAGGTTAAAAAATAATGACTTTTGGTGCTGTGGGACTTGTGAGCTCAAGCACTTGGGTTGCAAGAACAACAACCATGAGCCTGTTTATTTAATACAACGTGCCCTCAATGAGGGCTGACTGCTTTCAGCTTGAGGAGTGCTTCAGAATTTTAATTATTTGGAGGAGCCTCCCAGGGTAATAGAAGTTGCTTTCTGGTTGCTTTCTCTCCATGTCAAACTGAAGGGATAATTGTAACAAATGAGCATTCACATGCCAAGCTGGGATGCAGCAAATGAATTTATGGATGGTAATAATAATGATCATCAGGATGGCTAGGGTTCTGGTTTGATCAGAGGCTGAAGACTGCTTTCTTAAGATGAAATAGTCACTTAAATGAACACGACATCTTCTCTTGAAAGTTTTTCTTGAGCAACACTCAGTTTGTTTTTTTTTGTTGTTTTTTTTTCCCCTCATAGATAGTGAAGACTGGTTACTTGGCATTCTCTCTTCTGTAGCCCTTCTGTTCATACTGAACTTCTCCAGGGAGATTTATTGCTCTTCCTGGTGTTCTTATTAGCATCCTTAATATAGCTTATCATGGCACTCATTATAATGCAAAAAGAGATAATATTATAATATCCTTATGGCAGCTAATTTTCATTGAGCATATACCGTGTACCATGGAATTATATTGAGAGCTTTGGATCATCTCATTTAATCCTCACAAGTCTGTGAGGTAGGGACTTCCATTGCTTTGATTTTTCAGATGAGGAAGAGGTTGAGTGAGAGACCTTGAGTGATGTACCTAAAGTCACATCTAGGATTTAAACCAGGTCTGACTGTGCAACCTGAGTGCATAGACACCACTGACCCAAAGCTGCCTCTCTGTTGTACAGTTCCTTGCTTGTTTCCAGTCTCCTAGTTTGTTAGTAAGATCCCATGGCCTCCTGCATTTGTCTCATATCCCAACCTGGTACCTGGCTTAGAGGCATTCAAGCAGTGGGGAGAATGCATGAGTTCAGCCCCTCTGCATGGTAGATGATGACAAAATGGTACCTGATGAGGGAGCAGGAGGCAGGCTGAGGGCCAAACACAAGCTCGCACCCCCCCCACCCCACCCCAGGTGGAATATGTGTGATATTCCTCGGACACTCCTGGCTACCCCCACAATAAAGGAGAGGGGTTTAAGTGCTTGCCATGGTCATGTGGGAAACTATGGCAAATGAAAAATTAAATTCCCTTACTGCCTACAGACCATTGACAGGTCCTTGACACTGGCAGAGTGACCTCCCTCTAGGAGCTCAGCTGCCTCAATGATGACACTTTGCTAGGGGGAAAAGAGAATCTTAGCTTAACAATATCCCAACCTCGAGGATCCTGTAAGACTACTTCCTTTATCTCAACTGCCCTAAGCTATATTCTGGCAATCATACTCCAAGCTTATGGCCCCTGATATGCATCAGAAGCGTCTCATGACTGAGGCTTAATTAAAGAGTAATAAAAGGTGTTTCCCTAGCAACTGCTAGCCCCTCAAAGTCCTGGAAACCTTGCTTCCTAAATTCCTTAGCCACGTACTCTACCCCTGACCCCCTCCCACCCTGAGGGTATATAGTGAGTTACCCATCAGAACCCCAACGCAGCTCTTCCTACCCATGGGTGCTGTCCCCATGCTTTAGTAAAATCACCTTTTTGCACCAAAGACATCCTCCAGAATTCTTTCTTGGCCATTGGCTCTGGACCCCATGAGCCCCCCATCACCCCAAGACTTCATCAGTACCTAGCCTTTAAGAGCTTGAAAGTAAAATGCAAGAATTTTAATAGCATCACTTTAAGGTACAGACCACTCCTCTGGGTCAATAGAAAATTGAATATAGTGAAAGAGTGGCAAAGCTACATCAGAAGCATTCAGATGTGGAAGTTCTACAGGGTACTTGATTTAAACTGTTCGTGGCAGCATACAATTGTATCATTATGCACATAACTGTTATTATCATTTAGATCATAAGTAAGAAAAGTGTCACAGTCTTTCTCATGATGTTTAATTTTGTTTTAGATTGTCCTAAAGGAAGCATTCAGTTTGTACTTTGAACCTATAAAATTTTGACACATCTTTACATTCTTTATTATTGTGAATCGTTCATGAAAGCTGTAAGTAACTCACTGTCCCTTTTTCATAATTTGGAGTCAGATCTTTTTATGAAATTTAGGTAAATCTTTCACTGTTCAAGGGGCCTATATTTGCATACTTATAATGTACCTTGTTTTTTCACATTCTGTCTTATTCAGAGTTAATACTGTTAATAATATAGCCTGTAAGAATAACAGCTCAATTTATTCAAGACCATTTTAATTAAAAATATGTGCTAACTCTTCAGGGACCAGGTAGAAATTTACACTGTTCTGAAGACAGGGGTTGCTGAGCAAATTAATAATGTAAACAAGATTTTGGAGAGAATATTTAATCAACTCAAGAGAAGAAACTTTACAAGCAAGCTCCAGCACTATTTAAAAAAGAAAAAAAAAATTTTTTTCCCCAGCAGTTTAGAACTATCTATTGACATCCAGAAGATTGATGTGTTAATTACTAATCATTGTTTTGAATTCATTAAATACTTTTAAATACTTTTATTTGGCCACATTCTATTGGTCTCCTATAAATTTGAATGTCCTTGACTCTCACAATGCTGCATGTTGAGTCCTTGCTGAGTAATCACTATTTACTACTTTCCACCAACTTTGTTATCCTAGGCACACAATAAAGCCTCACCACGTCTCACCTTTGCATCTGTCAAACGGAAACTTGGAGAGTTTCCCGAGACTTAAATGGGGTAGCCTACAGGCATCCTTTGTTGCGGCCTCAGGAAATAGGTTGCTGATTCTTCGTCCAAATTAAGGCAGCTTTGGTACCAACTGGAGCTGCTTCTGCTGCATACGTCCTGCCTTAGAGTTCAGCATCATTTCACTTCTGCAAAACCCAAAACTACTTGTGGTTAGAATATTCCACACCCCCTTCCTCCATTTGGGGCTTTTATTTACACGACGAGTCTCACAGAAGGATAGAAATTAAATGTGATATATTTAATGATTTTCCTCCAAGCAAAATAAACTCTAGGAAATCACATGTTTTGAAACATTAATTGGAATCGCTGCCCCGAATTGTGCCTGGGATTTGTGATTCAACAACCTGCTGAAATTTGGAACTAGGTGCTTCCTGAATCCCACATGGGCCTGAAGTCTGTGTCTTCATTTATTTATTTTTAAATTAAAAAAAAAAAAAAAATGTTTGTGCTTTTGAGAGAGAGAGACAGACAGAGATGGGGTGGAGGGGTGTGGTTGGAGGGACAGAGGGAGAGGGAGACACAGAATCCGAAGCAGCTCCGGGCTCTGAGCTGTCAGCACAGAGCCCAGAGCCTGAGGCAGCGTTCGGACTCCTGACTGAGCCACCCAGGCACCCCTGAAATCTGTGTTTTTAAGTCATTGTCATGGTTAGGACCTTGTTCCTTTGCCAAAGATGCAATTTCCATGCTAGAATTGGTCAAACATTTTGGCCTTTGTGAAATCCTGTGTGCTACCTATGTGGTTTGCTAAGTTGAGAGTCTTTTCCAATTATAGCAAGTCAGGCTTCCTTGCTTAATATTATTTTCTTTGCCATTCAAATAAAAAATTTGAAATATTTTTCAGTTGTACTAATTTATCTTCAGGCACAGTGAGATTTTTCACTGAATCTCTTACACTTTCTTGGAATCCTTGTACCAGCATTATCAATTGCTATTAAATATGCTTTGTGAAATTCTTTGTTTTGCATTTGTATGTTTTCTGAATACCAGCATGGAGAAAGTATGTGTGATATGGTCTGATTTATTTTCTGCCATATTTTTCTGGAAAACTCATAATAGTGGAGTATGTCAAAGACCAGATGTACCAGACAATTAAGCAGATGATTTTATCCAGGCTGTTACAACAGGGGGAACGTTTATTAATGAGGAAAGTCTCAAGGAAGGATGAGAAAAGTTGGAGTTGTTTGTACAAAGATATCTAATGTAGCTTTGTAGATTTGAAAAATTGGAAACATGCTGTATGTCCAACAATAGAGGTCAGTTTGTATCATTTATGGCACTTAAAATGTTTCATTTCCTATGTAAGTGTTGTCAAAGATGAGGTAAAAATTTGACATTTTATGTAATGAGAGGAGGAAGGGTGGATGTGGATTTCATAATATCCCAGGACAGATCTGTCATTGTTGTTTTGGGTGTTTCCCCAAACACAAAGAATAAGAATTCCTTGACTTTGGCTGTTTTCTGGGAGTACAGGGCTCAGATTAAGTTCAACATTGCCAGATAGATAAAACTGTGAAAATGATTTTTTGAACAGTATAAAAGGTTATTGGGTTTCTCATTAATTGTTCTTTTGCTCGTGTTTAATTCAAAATATTTCAATGTTGTGATTGCTTTTTTAGTTGGCTTGAAAACTCCTAGAAATAAATTTTTGTTTTATAAGTCACAAGTATCCACTTTAACTCTATTAGAAACAGTTAATTTGAAAGAAGTTTTATCTGCTTATAAATCTCATTACAATAGCCTATGTGGTCTCATCCCAATAATATAAAAGATTACAATGTTCCACACATTAAATACTAAATGGAAACCAGCGTCTTCATTTTCTGTGTTAATCTAGGTAAAGATTTACATATTGTATGAAAATTTTCTTTGAAGCAAACAGTTTTACATTTTAAAGCTTTCTTCGGTTATGAGAAGTAAACATTTATTTTAGAATATTCTTATTTACAACCTCCAGCCCACACCTCTGCTTACTCCTCCCCCTCCCACCCTTCATTTCCCTTTATCTTATCTCTAGGCTCCAACTATAGAACTTACCTGTGTCTTTCCTTTCTGCTTTTCTTTGATCTTCTACCTATACTGTCTTATTTAATTGCATAGCTCTCCACTCATGATCTCTTGGTGGATCAGTGATTCTTATTTCTCCCAGCCAACGTATCAGAAGTGCAACTGCTGATTCCCACCAGCACAGAGCATCCTATACTGGTGATTCTTTCCAGACTTCTCTCTGAAAGTCTTGGGAGTGGGCACTAACCAGTGTGTAGAGCCCTCTACACTGACCCCCATCATTGTAAGGGTGCCCCACCCCTGCCATTAGGAACCTCAAGCACAAATTCTCTCACTAAATTAGGATCACCCCAATGTTTTCAGTGGCTTCCTGCTATCCCGCAGATACTTAAACTATTGAAAATCAAATTTGTAATATTTAAGCCTTAACAAGCTGTCCTTTTGGCCTCCTTCTTTCTTCCCCGCCCCCCCCCCCCCACACACACACAGGTGGTGTGAAGCATTTAGAAATAAGTTGCCTTAAGGAAAAATAAAGATGCATCTTAATTCTTTAATTGCTTTCTCTTTTTGATTACAAAAGTCAGATAATGTTTAAGGATATTGAGACAATCACCTGTAATCCCACTGGTCAGCGTGTGGTGAACATTTGGGTGTATACCATACCGGACTTTTTTCCTTTGTATGTATTTATTTTTTATTTTTTTTAAAGTTTGTTTATTTTTCGAGAGAGAGAAAGCATGGGGGGGGGGGCAGAAAGAGAGGGAGAGAGACAGAATCCCAAGCAGACTCCATGCTGTCAGTGTAGAGCCCAACGCAGGGCCCAAATCCATGAACGAGGGAAAGTCAGACGCTTAACCAACTGAACCACTGAGGCACCACCACCCCCCACCCCCACCCCATGTATTTAAACACAAAGTTCTTTTACAGGAATGTAGCTTGATAGATGTGCGGGTTTGTATCCTGACAATGGTTTTAGAGAGGCAGTATAGCAAGGTGGTCAAGGGACGTAGCTCCTGTCAAACAGACCCCTATTTGAACCTGGCCTCTAGCACTTATTCTCTATATGGACCTGACAATTAATAAATTGCTCAAAGCCTCTGATACCTAGTCAGTAAATAAGAGCATACTTTGACAGGCTTGTTGTTAGGATCAAGCAGGATCCTGCATGTTGGTATTTTTAGTTTATGGTGCCTGGCATACAGCCTTTCTATATAAAGTTATTTTCTATTGATGAGTGAGTCTTTGCCTGCTTCTATTTCTTTCCAGAATTCCATACTTACCCAGTGCTCATTAGGGGAGCTCTATAGGATGTATTTTTATAGCCAGAATGTGCCCTCCTCTCCCTCCCTATGCCTTTGCCTGGACTGCTCTGTCCCATCACTGTGGAAACTGGGCATTTCCTTACAGGCTCACTTCCTCTGGAGGATAGATGAGTGGACTTCTGTCTTCTACCTTGTTGACTATCTAGCCATTGGCATCTGGATAATGTGTGTACCTTAGCCCTTGGTGCATGTGTATGTATTTATGTGTATATATGTCACATATCTTATGTGTGAATGCTTTTTTGAAGTGCTTTCACAGGTAACCACCATTACAAGAACATTGTGAGATGGGTTGGCATCTTTTGTTGAGGAGGAAACTAAAGCTCATAGTGTGACTTAATGGCGGTTGCACGGCTATGAGGCAGAAAAGCCAGGAACAGGATATTGGCTGCAGATTGGGGCGCCAGCTCTCCTTCCTCCAGTGCTAGAAACTGCTCATTGAAATGCAGACATGCAGTGTGGAGTTTCTAGGCCCTCAGAACAGGTTTGTGCCTCCTCAGAGATACTTGGTCTAAACACTAATGTGTTGCTTGGAACAGCATCCAGGGAGGCAAACCCCACAGATCAGATAGGGAATTTTCCAACTCTGTTTGTATAAAGTAACTGATCTTTATGCAGGCCTAGTCACTTGTGAAGGGGGATAGACCAGGTGCTTATTTTCCAAATCTACTAAATTACTTATTACTTGGCGGCAAAAAGCTAGTTGGAATGAAGGCTTCTTAGCCCTTACAGCAATTTACATTACCCATGTGTAATATCTCCCTAGAATGAACTTCCTGGCAAGACTTAGTAAACACATTTCAACTAGATATAAAGATTTCATAAGCCATGTTCTTAGCAAAATGTGTTAGGGAAGAATCACAGTTCCCAAGATGTCATTAATTTTATATTTTGCTCCGAATTTAAGGACAGCTAGGAAAAGCACATGTCCGTAATCCATAGTCACATTATTAAAGTATAGGGAATATGAAGTAGACATTACGATGATCAATGCAGTCCAGGAGACCTGTAAAACGCTGTGGTTAAGGGCTTACGATATGGCATCCTGAGACCTGGTTTCAGGTTGACTCTCTACCTACCACTTACCAGCTTGAGTAAATTCCTAAACTGCTCTGTGCTTCATTTTTCTCATCCATCAAGAGGAGGATTAGGACAGTATTTAGCTTGAAGAGTGGCCATGAAGATGAACAGATTTCATGTCATGTCCTTGGCACATTGCCTGCCATATACAGATCCTAGTTTTTTGTTGTTGTTGTTTTTTGCCAGTAGTTGATAGCTTCTGATACTGTGCACCATGTTAGTCATTTTTATTTTGTTTTTATTTGTTTATAGGCCTAAGGTGTTTATGCACGTATGTACGTATTTAACACTCGGTCTTAAAAACTAGGCAATTGTGAAAATCAAGCAGTTGGTTTAGGGTATGTGGCATGTCCTGATACCTTTCCACATCCCCATCAACTGGATGCCAGGGTATTTGCTCTTAGTATATCGGCATGTTACAGAAGAGA
Source organism: Prionailurus viverrinus (assembly GCF_022837055.1). Classification (NCBI taxonomy): domain Eukaryota; kingdom Metazoa; phylum Chordata; class Mammalia; order Carnivora; family Felidae; genus Prionailurus; species Prionailurus viverrinus. The sequence continues at coordinate 27,504,909 of NC_062562.1, read as the reverse complement.
CTAGAACTCTCTCAGCAGGGACCTGCCATGGGTCTGTTCAGTCCTAGAAGAACTGAAGTCAGCATTCATTGTGGACAATCCTATACCGAGGCCACTGCCACATTCTCAAGCTGCCTACATGGTGGAGAGCTTCTTATCCATTAGGCTAGATGTGCTCATAGGGCAGGGATCTCAAAGAACCTTCAACATTTTTGATAAAGAGAATTTGTTGTTGCAGTTCTGTGGATGAATTCCCAGGAAACCACAGTTGGAGATGTGGCATATGGGAATGAGAAAAATTTGGCTATTTTACCACGCACCCTATGTCCATTTCCACCCAGCCCACTGCATTATACAGAAAGGCTTAAGTCAGATGGTAGCCCCATTTAAATTCCTCTTTGATTCAAGTAGGGCCAATTACTGGCGACTAAGAGAGTGACATTCTGCCAGAGCCTTCCCGTTTTGTTCCCTGATAAGCATAAGGGTGTCTTCTCACTCTCTTATGTATGAGATGAATCCATTCCTCTACCTACTGTCCATCTATCATCAAATATTTATCTGGAGTGTCTCAAGTACTCCAAACTGTAACAATGATTTGTGGTTATTTGAAATTTCTTTTAAGGCTGCCGACAAAATACAAAAATTGCTTGACATATCTGTCTTAAAAGAGATCACAGAACCAAATGTATTAGTTTGATGCCTTGTTTGAAATGGAGTGTGTGTGTGTGTGTGTGTGTGTGTGTGTGTGTATAACTACATTTATAGTCTATTTTTACCAAAATAATTCCTGCATAGCTCTTGTGGATTAATGTTTATATTTGAAATTAACCCCCAGTTTTCAAGATAAATACATTATTTCCTGGTGAAGTAGTTATATTACTATATTAAGTTAACCTGGGAGTAGAGCCCATGGCTGCTGCCCCAGAGCCCACTGAGCCTGCCAAGGGGAAGCTCTTTAAACTCCTAGGAATAAAAACAAAATTTTTTTAACGTTTATTTATTTATTTTTTTTGAGACAGGGAGAGATAGTATGAACGGGGAGGGTCAGAGGGAGAGGGAGACACAGAATCTGAAACAGGCTCCAGGCTCTGAGCTGTCAGCACAGAGCCCGACGCGGGGCTTGAACTCACGGACCACAAGATCATGACCTGAGCCGAAGTCGGATGCTTCACCGACTGAGCCACCCAGGCGCCCCTAACTCCTAGCAATTTTAGAGGTCAAAAATGTTGCCCGTGTATGGGATTCAGTGGCATATGGCTCATTGGGATCTGTTGTGGCTGGCCTTGAACGTTTTTTGTTAAATAGTAGAATAAGAAGATCATGTGATGTTGGAGTAGGAGGATTTATCTTGGTGCCTTGAGGATCCAGGTTCCATTGTAGGTGTAATTATGCAAAGCTAAGAATCTGGAGAAGAATTGCCAGAGAAGGAATTAAAAATCAGATTTCATATGAAAGCACACACTGTGATTCTGGAAGAAAACAAGCCAGTGGCAGCAGAAGCTGTTGAGCAGTCTCAAGCCTAGAAAACCCAAACACAACTCACTAGAGTCAGTGTGAACAAAACCAAGGTCAACTCATCTAACCCTTATATGTACCATAAGGCTTTCAATCAAGTGAATAAAGTATGTGTTGGTTGTCATCTCCAAAGATTCAATCAACCAACCTGGGGACTTTGGCCTCTGGCTAAATTAGGGTGGCCTATGGAAAACCAGCACTACTCCAGAAACAAGAGTAAAGGCAAATTAAACAAAATTTGAAATGTGCCTAATCTGAAGACATTAAAAGAGCTGCCAAGAAAACCAAGATTCCTAGAGCATAGGAAACTATAAAGTGGTGAGCCAGAATTCCACAAGCTGGTTTTCACTTAAGGGGTCCCTCTAATTTTTGTGTTGGGATGAAAGCTGAGAAACCAGGCAAAAGATGATGGCTGGGAGCAGAGAAGGCAGACAATTTTCTTGGCAGTCTCACAAGGCAGAAGAGACAAACGCTCAGCTAAAGCAGCTGGGACTTGAGGGGATGAGACCTCAGGAAGAAGACAGATACTAGATAATAGCCTGGAGACATTTGCCTAATTTTTGTTCCTTGTAGAGTGTGAAGCTAGAAAACTAAGAAGCAAATCACTGAAAAGGCAAAGCACTCATTGTGACAGTCTTTCAGTGCTAAGAGTACAACAGTTGGGAGTTTGACACCCATGAAGGATGAGGGAGACTGATAAACACCATAGACTTTCAAACTACACCCAACAATGTGAGCAAAAGAGGCAGACTGAATATTCCAAAATGTCAGCCCACTTTGAGTAAACTCAATCTCCAGTGGGATAAAGGCGACCTGTCCCATCCCAGGATGCTTTACCACAGACTCAGATGAACCTTTTTTGGAGGAAGTTAGGTTCATCCAGTTTTCCTGTGGTTTTTCATACACTGAATTTATAATTCAACTTGAAATCCTTGGGCACACCAAGAAGTAGGACTGGAAGGAAAAGCAGGACATGTATTTCTGATATTATCAGAATTGGACTTCAGCTGATTAGGAGCAGCTGATAAGGGCAGGACTCTCAGGTTCTCCTTCATCCCTCCTCCTCTCTTCCCTTACTCCTGGCTTCAAACATTAAATTACATTACTTATGCGGTAGGCATTTGGATTTGCAACTTGGCTTTATAGTAGAGAGTGTGTCTGTTTTTCCTTAGATGTTCGGTGTTTCACCCACCACCATATGGATTTGCACACAAAAGACTTCGTCATGTTCTCAGTAATCTGACTTTTGGATGATTTTTATTTAATCGTTTTTGAAGAATGGCTATTATGGTCTTAAGTTTTCTCTTTGTATAGGAGGATGAGTAGAGGGGTTGTGGGGTGAATCTTGTTATAGACAGAAATGCTTGATTCTTATTTATTTATTTTTTTGCTTTAAAGTTTGCTAGTTTTTGGTAAAGTCATATCTGTGTCTTTGTCTTTGAATTCTTTCTTGCAAAGGAAAAAAAATGCTCATGAGTGCCTACAGGGCAAAAATGAGAAAAGCAAGTTTAGACAGGCTTAAATAAAATTACAGTTGGCCATGTGAGTGGCTTCCTGGGAATGTGCAGTGTGCATTTTTTGACATAGACTACTCACATCTCTCAAATGACAAAGGATCAGGAATGAGATAGGACTTTGTAAACCAGAGTCAGCTTGCTCTTTGTTCCAAGTGAAGAGCCATTACTTTAACTTTCTTTCTTCCTTCCTTTCTTTTTTTTTTTCTTTTTTTTTAAACAAAAGAGGACAGCCTCCCATTATAGTGGTTTGGTTTCTTTGAAGACCAAATGCTTAAGGCTGCAAACTAAGATAATCCAAGAACAGAATTTTAGATGCAGAGAGAGTGATACAATACCCTGGGTGATTTGGAATCACAGTGCTCTGGAGTGATATTCAGAGTGTTGTTCTCAGACCAGCATTTGGCATCACCTGTGAGCTTGTTAGAACTGCAAATACATGGGCCCCCACCTGGACCCAGTGAATTAGAATCTCTGGAGGTGGGGCCCAGGAAACCACATTTTAACAAGCTAAGTGATACCTAAGTACATTAGTATTTGTGAACCACTGCTCTAGTTTACTGATGGTAATTCATATAAAGCCACCAGGCAGGGCAAGCTATGTAAGCCGTGCCTGTGGTGAGGCTCTTGGGACCCTATCAAGAAAACATTGCACTGTTCATTTATCCATCTTTGAATCTAATGTGGTTAGGATCTTTGGGCAGTCTTTCCTTGGCCAGAAAATCATCATCTACCTTGTCTGTTACAGGGATTTTTTTCTTAAGACCGTTGGTAAGATCTTGCCTTTTCTGTAGACCTTTCCTCCATCTATCACCAGAAGTTCTTTTGATCCTGTGTAAAAGGTCTTTTTTAATTAGAAGATGAATCAGGAGCCTCAGCTAGATGATAAAGCAATCAAGCATTGAGAAGAAATCCCTTCTCCTTGAACAAAGAGCAAATCCTATCCCTGTAAGAGTGACTGGAAGGAAAAATGACCTAAAATGACAGACAAGAATAATAGTACCTGGAGAAAAGAATCAACTTTCAGAAGGACAATGGATAGATACATGGAATAGAAAGTTGAACTTTTAAAGTCATCTCTGTGTGCATCCTAAAATTATTATTTCTTTAAATTTAGTACAATCATGTGTGTGTGTATATATATATATATATATATATATATATATATGGTTGAGCATATGTATAAATATATATATATATGAATATATATATATTTTTTCAAATATAAACTTTTAAAAAAGTTTTTAAAGTTATTTTGTGAGAGAGTGCATGCCTGTGCATGCATATGCAGGGGAGAGTCAGAGGGAGAGGGAGAGACAAAAACCAAGTAGTCTTCATACTCTCAGCACACAGCCCAACATCTCACAAACCATGAGATCATGACCTGAGCCAAAATCAAGAGCCAGACGCTTAATCGACTGAGCCACTGAGGCATCCCTCAAATATTAACTTTTACAGAAATTCTTGGTCTAAGACTTCCAGCAAGCATTTAACAATGATTTGATTACATCAACCAGTTTGTATGTGGCTATATTAAAAAATGCATTCTGTGTTGTGATCTCCATGGGCTAAAAGGTTTTTCCCCATGTCTATTTTGTAAAGTTAAAAAACATGAAACAGTTGTTCAAGAAGTCTGAGATGATAAATGGTTTTAAAGATCTTGTTTTCTTCAGCTCATTCTTAAATGATTTGTTGAAGTGAGTAGAGACTCCTCTTGCTCCCAAGAAAATACATTTAAGAAGAGTATCTGCATTTACTATTCTATGATTGCTGGTCATTTTTGGTAACTTTGGTACAGTTTTGTAAATACATACCCTCTATTGACATTTTATTAGCAGGCAAGTGACTTGGTCAAACTTACTGATAGCACAATCAAGAAGGAATCCATGGAGAGAAAAGCTAGGGCTCATACATCATACATTAGTGAAACATCCAGTTAGGTTCTTTGTGGGTAAAATCACTTCCTCCCCCACAGCCCCCCCCCCCACCCCCACTCTTCTACCTGCTCCATCAGGTAAAGACAGCAGCGATTCCCTATGGTTCTACCTTATTGGGTTTTGAGGCAATTCTGAGAAGAAAACAACAGAAACAGAGGAAATGAACTTGCACATTTTCAAGAAAGGATGACTTTCTAAGAGGTTCACAAAATGTTGCTCTGTCTAGTTTGCAATTTATTAAAGTAACTGAATAGTATCCCAGTGAAAACACCAAAGCACTTTAAATGCTAAATATAACATACAGTATTGTCCTACGTTATTTGTACTTAAGCTCGGTTCCAAGTTGAGCAACTGGAGAGCAATGCCAGACAGTGTTTGCGTGAGAGAGCCAGCTTTAGTGAAGATATCCTGAAGTGAGAAATCCTAGAGATTTGTTGCTTCATTGAATATTGTTAAAAAGAAAAGTAAGAACATCCAGAGAAGAACTAAAGACGTGTATAAATTTTATTTGTTCAGTTGTATTTGGAGATCCTTTGAGCTGTAAAGTTTGAACTAGGAATTTGACAAAAATGAATTTATGTTCCCCTTGACTATGGGCAAGTTTTTTCTGCTTAGCTTTCTGGTGATGGGATAGCAATAGTACATTTGTCATAGGATTGCTGAGAGACTCAAATGATACTGCAGGTAAAGTTCTGGGTACAGGACTTGGTACATAGTAAATGCACAATATTTCTCTATTATTATTTATGATATTCTGTTATGTGGTATATGCTGAATTAGATAGGTCTAAAATTTCTGATAAAAATTAGAATGGCAGTTGTATCGATGATTACATTTATATGTCACCTTCCAAGTAGAGACAGGCAGCAAGACATTTGGAATGAAATGACTTAGAAATGAAGCAAGCCCAATTTCCCCCTGATTGGTAGAATATCTAGTCTTGGAAGCCGATGACTGGGTAGTTGGAAATTCCTAGCCTGGAATTTGAAAGGGAAGGAGAAATTGACCCAGGGCAGTGAGTTGTTCCTGGCCCACTCAGAGAAGCTTAGGAACCATTTGGTCATTTAAGAAATTTTTGACTTGTTAATGGATAATGCTCTTAACTCTGTTGCTTCTATAAAATGAGACTCAAGGGTCAAGGTCAAGTTGGAACGTTTGGAATTGTGACTGAGTATGAACGGTGAAGAGGCTGCAAGTGTAAGGCACGGGTGTGAGTAAGTTAGTGAGTGATGGGGAAGAATAAAGGATCTAAAATGTGATGGCCGGCAGTGTGAATATGAACATGGCTTTGGTGCTTTAGGACCAGCATGTGAATCTCTTGCTCACAAAGCAATGGGAGAAGGGGAGTATTTGTGAATAAACCTGTTGTCTCAGGAACAGCCAGTTTTTTTCAGAGATATTCTCTCTGTAACACTCTTTCCATTCTAAAAGACAATATATGCCCTTCAACCCTTCCAGGAGTCTAAGAATTTTAAAGAAGGGATTTTTTGACATACATGGGTCAGGAGCCACATGATGCCTTGAGAAAAGAGAATGTCATTTGGCATCTTATCAAGATTCTTGTTGTGGTTCTGGTGGTTAGGAATAACATAAGGTGCTCCCAGGGACATCATTCAGGCTGTGTGACTCAAGGCAGTACCCCTCTGGACACCTGTCACCTGACATTGGTCCTTATAGGCTCATATCCAAAACATAAAGAACAGAGTTCAGAAGTATATAAAGATCCCACTTCAGCACAGGGAAATATCCCTACGTGGCTTTATGCAGGGTGCTATACAGAAAATATAAGTGAAGAATTTCTGTCTTTGGAAATCTTGGAGAAACGATCTAAATTAGTTCATTAATTAGTATATCCATACATTAAGTATTTGAGTGCTTATTTTCTGCCAGGCAAAGTGCTGGGTCCTAGGGATCCTACAGTTAATTAAGCGATATACATGGATCTTGCTCTTCATGTGGCTTACAAGCAAGGATGAACACAGCCAGGTAAAACATAAAATGGGGCCAGCACATATCAGGTGTTAAGAGGGAACAGAGGTGGTGATGTAAATAAAAATAAAGGAGCAGGGAAAGGGGAGGAGTTGATGCCTGTAACCAAGTGGAGAAGAGATGCAGTGAAGCATGGGAGGAAGAGCAGGTGCACAGGCAGGAAGGAATGGCCATTCACGGTGCTGGGGGCCTCACAAGAAGAACTTGAGGGAGAAGGAACTTAGGCATAAGAGGCTGTAACAGAGGACATGAGGATGTGCTGTGAGGCTCTCAGAGCTAGCACACGTGAAAATAGGCTAAGAATATACAGAATGAGGATGATTCTGGAAGCCAAGCCCAGGACCAGAGCCCATCTTCCCTCTAGCCACCCATGGCTTGCATGTAGTACAATAGAATCCCTTTTTCTTGGATCAGTTATGACTTCTACTTGGTCAACTGATTGAAACATTTGGTTAAAGCAACAAAGTTACTTTAAAAATAAAAAAAAATTAAAATGCTACATATAGATTTTATTTTAATTTAGGACACTGAAATGTGCATCTCTTTTCCAAATCTTTGTTGAATCCAGACGCTATTTAAATATGAATTTGCTATCTGGAGTCTGACCTCTACCTTTTTATGTAAATGATAGTCATAATGCAATGCTACAGTTTCTTCAAAGTGGAATAAACATGGACACTTACAAAGCAATCTAAAGTACAGTTCTTTTGGAATTTTACCATGTTTTTTCCCACATAAAGTTGTCTGTATCTAATATAAAGCCAATTATTCTCATGGGTTGGACTTATCTTCCCAAGGAAGCAATGAAAGCAACCAATCTCTTTTCTGCACTCATATTTCATCAGTTTATGCTATGCTTATAATCATGTAAACACAATCCCAGGTATTATAGGCTTGAGAATGAGTATAGAGATTCCTGGTTAAACATACAACTGAGGTGATAGAGATAGATTGTATAGTGTGCTAGGAAGTAGCTTAGGCGACTTCAATATTCTGGGCACAAGGACATCACTCATTACAGTTGAAAAGGAGATGGAGAACTTGGGTTAATCCAGCAAAATGTGATTAGTTGGTTATCAGCAAGAAAGTCTCTATTGTCCTACTGTCTTATTAAAAGGGAATTGATGGGGGCGCCTGGGTGGCGCAGTCGGTTAAGCGTCGGACTTCAGCCAGGTCACGATCTCGCGGTCCGTGAGTTCGAGCCCCGCGTCAGGCTCTGGGCTGATGGCTCAGAGCCTGGAGCCTGTTTCCGATTCTGTGTCTCCCTCTCTCTCTTCCCCTCCCCCGTTCATGCTCTGTCTCTCTCTGTCCCAAAAATAAATAAATGTTGAAAAAAAAATTAAAAAAGGGAATTGATGAAGAAACAAGAATAATTTCTTTTATATTTGAATTACAGGTTTCCTTAGATTAATATATAGTTGGCCTATATAATTATGTTGGATCTTTCTTAATTTTTTCTAATTTCTAAAATACCACAATAGGGGCGCCTGGGTGGCTCAGTCGGTTAAACGTCTGACTTCGGCTCAGGTCACGATCTCGCGGTCCGTGAGTTCGAGCCCCGCGTCGGGCTCTGGGCTGATGGCTCGGAGCCTGGAGCCTGTTTCCGATTCTGTGTCTCCCTCTCTCTCTGCCCCTCCCCCGTTCATGCTCTGTCTCCCTGTCTCAAAAATAAATAAAATGTTAAAAAAAAATTTAAAAAAATACCACAATATACTTATTCGAGGCAGCTATTGTTGAAGTATGTGGATATTTACCCATTCAAGTGACTAGTCATGATGTTGGTGCACAGGGTAGGAAGGAAATGGCTTAAATAGTTAAATACTTGTTTGTAAACTATATTTAGATATTGATTTTCCCTGAATTTAGACATGAATTGTTTTGCATGAGTGACCCTGGGCCAAATTTAGTAACATGGATTTAAACTCTCTTTGTCACCTACTTGCTACATTTTTTATGTCCAGTTCTGGAATATTTTTATGACTGCCTACTACTGTCAGTGAACTGTGAGACTTAGGTACTGGGGGAACGACAGAATTAAAGACACTATCCTTGATCTCAGAAGCAATGATCTGCTGGCAGGAGGTATATGTGTTCACAGAATCAGGCTGATAGTCAGAATTTCAAAGCATGGGATATAAATTTGGACTGGGGCGGCCAAAGAAGTGTCGTAGAGGAACTGAGGGTTTTTCTTTTTAAAGTTTGATACATGGAAATTTTGTTTTTTTGTTTTTCGTTTTGTTTTGTTTTTTTGTTTTTGGGTCTTTTTTTTTTTCTCTCAAGATGCAGAAGAGTATAGTAGTTAAAAGCTTGCCTTGAGCACTGTATGAATCTGGATTTAGATCTTGGCTCCACTACCTAGTAGGTATGTGCCTTTGGGAAAGATACTTTTCCATGTTGCAGTTATTCACCTGTTATATGGGGGTGGTGGGATCCATTTTAAAAGTGAAGAGTAAATGAGTTTTTATATTTATAGTGTCTAAAGTTTTGAAATCTACTAGATTCCACAAATGTTAGCTGCTATTATCATTATTATGGTTTAGTCACAATTATATATGGAATAGTAGAATCAAGCTTGTATTAGAACTTCTAGTTTCATCTCCGCCTTGAACAAGTTACCTGATCATGGGAAATGGACTATCTTCTGAGGTTTATCATTTGTTGGTTAATGTCTAACGTCCTTTTCTACCCAGATACTAGGCCGATGATACAAATGAATCCAAATAGGGCAACTGATTTGAGAACAATAAAATGGAGTACTTAAGACCAGGGGCTTACCCCCATCTTTTATACACAAATACCATCTCAAATGGATCAAAGACTTGAGCATCAGACCTGAAACCATAATACTCTTAGAATAAAACATAGGGGTTAAGCCCCTTGATCAGTTTTGGCAATATTTTTTCTGGATTTGACACCAAAAGTACAAACAAAAGAAAAAAATCAAGAAGAGGGACTATGACAGACTAAAATGCTTCTGTACAACAAAGGAAATCATCAACAAAATGAAAAGGCAACCTACTAAATGAGAGAAAATATTTGTAATTATATATCTGAAAAGAAATTAATATTGAAAATATATAAAGAATTCCTATAACTCAATAGGAAAAAAATCCAATTAAAAAAGAGCAAATGAACTGAATAGACATTTTTCCAAAGAAGACGTACACATGGCCAATAATGAAAATGTACTTGACATCACTGATCATCAGGGAATGCAAATCAAAACTGCAATGAGATATTACTTCATACCTGTCAGAATGGCTAAAAAAAGAAAAAAAAAACAAGCGAGGATATGGAATAAAGGGAAACCGTGTACACCTGTTAATGGGAATGTAAATTGGTGCAGCTACTGTGGAAAAGACTATGCAAATTCCTCAAATTTTTTTAGAAAAGAGGTATAGAATTCAGCAGTCTCACTTTTGGAAATATACCAAAGGAAATTAAAACAGAATCTCAAAGAATATCTACATGCCCATGTTCACTGCCACATTATTCACAGTACCCAATTTATGGAACCAAGTTAATTATTACTCAATAGATGAAAGAATAAAGATGTGGGGTGTGTGTGTGTGTGTGTGTGTGTGTGTGTGTGTGTGTGTGTGTATTCATACACAATGAAATCTTATTCAGCGATGAGAGAGAAGGAAATCTTATCCGAGACATCGATGGACATTGAGGGCATTATTCATTAAGTGAAATAACTCAGAGTAAAACAAATTCTGTGTATTAATCATATTTGGAATCTAACAAAGTTAGATTCATAGAAACTGAGACGAGAATGGTGATTGCCAGGGGCTCGGGTGGGGGAAATAGGAGATGTTGTTCCAAAAGTACACACTTTACACACTTCCAGTAATAAGATGAGTGTGTTGGCATCTGATGCACGGTGTGGTGCTTGAGAACCACAAGTGTGGATAACACTTCATTATATATTTGAAAGTTGCTAAGGGTAGATTCTAAATGTTCTCATCACAAAAAAGAAATGGTTTTTATGTGAAGTGGTAACTATGTTAAAGCTATTGTGGTAATAGTTTTGCAGTATGCCAGTGTATCAAATCAACACATTTTATTATACCTTACATTTACCCATTGTTATATGTCAACTATATCTCAAAGCTGGCAGGAGGCAGTGAAGGACCAGCCCCAGGACATTGACAGACCCACAGTTGGCACCTGATTAGTTTGCTGTGTGACCACAAGCAGATAACATAACATCTTTGGTATCATTTACTTCATCTGTTCACCTAAAATGAGGATAAAAATTACACCCAACTTACAGGGTTGCTTACTCATTTGATGAGATGAGGCATATGTAATCAACCAGCTCAGTATCTGGTCCACAATAAACTCAACATGGTGGTGGTGGTGGTGCTGGTGATGATGATGATGATGATGAGGCTGTGCTGTGCTGGCTATAGAGCAAGGATTCTGTAGGTTTTGGCCAAATGAATGATTCATAGAGCTTTCCTTTTTATTTTTAAGTTAAGTGGCTCACAGGAAGCCCTCCTAAGGACATATAGAATTTTATAACTTAATGGAGTGTTTATTTATGGTTTGGATGTATTATATAATCACTTCCCTTTTATCGCAAACCTGCCCAGCTTCTCTCTGCCTAAATGACATCAGTATCCATATTAAGAAAAATCCTTGCCTGGCTCCAACAGTCTTGCCCACATGTCTATCTAAGATTTATTGATGCCACCTATTGATCAAGAGCATCAGCGATGGGGTTTTAAGGTAGATGTTCTCCTCAATTTGTTTGCCACTTTGAAAATTTTCGAGAAAGCTGTACTGAACTGAAGGTTTTAATAGATCTCATCTGTGAACCTGAGCCAGAGATGTATATCATAAAATATATACATATATTTAAAATCAAGTAGAAAAGTACAAAATAGGAGGTACACTTTAGATGTTCTTCATTTGTACTCAGAAAACAATTTTTACTTTTCCTATAGTCCATGAAGTTTCGTTCACAGCATCGCATTCTGGGAAATAGATGAGTGGTTAAAAGAATCTCAGATTAAAAATCCTTTTCCTAGGTATCAGGGCAATATCCTCTACAGATGATTGGCTTTTTAAAATCCATACCCTCTAGGGAAATGAGTAAAATTCCAACTGGGTTAATTTCAACATAAAATACTTCAGAAATGAAAATACACATCTTTTGGCTCAGGTCTATGAAGATAAGCAGAAATGCATGGATTAGAATGAACTCCATGAGGGTAGAGTTATTTGATCTTTTTTATTCACTTCTGGGTTCTCTGGACCTAGGACAGTGCCTTGCACTGCAACATAGACTTGTTAATTAGATTTTTGAATACAAGTGACCCAGCCTGGCATTTTACTCTGTAAAGGAACCAAAAGAAGGCCTAGGTTTTTATGAATCTGCTCGCAAGGCATTAGCCTTGCTACCTCACCTGTGCAAATGAGATGTTTACTTGATATTTCAGCAGGCATGCCCACCATTCTTCATAAACCTAGTTGGTGGTAAAAAAAAAAATCATGGTTTTTTTTTAATTTTTTATTACATCATGAAGTATATAATTCCTCAATACGACATCAACTCCCAGATCACATGGGCGGGGGGTGGGGGGGGGGAACTGTGAAAAACTGCCTTGCCATCACATCTGAATTTTTCATTTAAAAATCAACTCCAATAACACTCAGTCATTTATCAGTTAGAGTCTCTGGAAGTGTTGGTGGTTGTATTTGCATAGTTTATGCATTAAGAATGTTTTTAAAAGACTGCAAGTTTATGGTTTGCAGTGACTTCCCACAGGCTTTAGCCAGAGACTGGTATGCAGTGGACAGCCTATGCTTCAGCACAAATCACAGAGGAAAACATGTGCATGCTGATGGTTTGCCGCTGGCATGCACAGTCAGCCTTGCTGCAGACTGATGGATAAGGGGTGGTCCTGTGATGTATCACTGCTCTCCTTCTGTGCCATTGATTCTGTCCAGTCAGTACAGTTTAGTCATGCGCTGTGTATATTACGTTTTACATGGCATAGTCTAGAAAACAAGGGATACTATTTTTACCCCAGATTTATTTGTTTGGAGGCAATGGAAAATAAATGGAAAAAGAAAGAAACTCTGATCTACGTTACAGATGAGAAAAACATTGTAACAAATGATACCTCTTTCCTCTGGTTTAACTATGGATGTTGTAGTTAGTAAAACGTTAAAAACTGTGATTGGGGGGTGGGTGGGAGTGGTTAAGAAAATTTAAGAGAGATTTTTTATTTAATGGGACTGAGCAGTCTCCTGCAAAAAAAAAATGTTTCAAAATAATTAACAGGCAAATTGCAGGAGTAAATTGAAGAGAATTTATTCTTTCTGATATCTCTTCAGGATGAAGCAAGCATTTATCTAGAGTAGTGCTAGTATAAGTCTGTCAAGGCATTAAAGAAAATGGTTTGAAAAGACAGTTTGAATTTAGTATTAAAACCTGAAATGGAGACAAGGTAATGTACACCAGGCAGCATTTTCAGTGGCAGAGAAATGTGGCAGTATTACTCCAAAATCCTTGTGGAGGAAGGAGTAGGATGGCATGATTATTCTGCCCCTGGTGGGTCAGACTGATGCACCTTGAAGTATCCCATGTGCACCACCACCAGCCCTCACCCCACAGGATGGAGGAGGAGGAAGGGAAGAAAATAGGCCTGAGAGACAAAGACTTAATCATGGGGACCTTCGATTCCTGCTGAGTATTTAATTTGCCTCTTCTTCCAAAGTGACTATAGCATAGGGATTTTCTTTGAGATGCTGCGGTCACTAGAGATTTGGAAGAATAAATGTCCACATGCTGAGACTTAGTGGGATGCAACTTTGAAAGATTCTCAAAGAGAAGAGCAAACGTTGAGAGAAATCGTGGGTACAGATGAGGTGGACGGTAACCACCAGCCATCATGGTTGACAGTTCTTCCAGCGAGTGTTGGGATCGCTCGTGACCTTATCGTATAAGTAAAAAACAAATGTGAAACGTGTTTTTTTAATCCTTGAATATGAACGATTTTATGTAAGGTGATGGTAGTGGGTGGCGAAATCCAAGAAGGCATGTTACATTAACCTTATTGTTGGTACAAGTTCCACTCCTAGTAGAATTATGTGAGTTTTATGTATTAAGAACTTTTGTTCTTCAAAAGACTTTTCTTAAGGCTCCCACGACCCTTCTCAGTTGTTTTGCTGTGAAAATTAGAAGTTATCGTTATTTAAAAAGTGACCTGTACTCTGGTTGTCTCCTGATTATGAAGTATTGATAAGATATCCTCAGACGCTTTTATTTTTTTTTTATTTTTTTTTTTTTTAATTTTTTTTTCAACGTTTATTTATTTTTGGGACAGAGAGAGACAGAGCATGAACGGGGGAGGGGCAGAGGAGAGAGAGGGAGACACAGTATCGGAAACAGGCTCCAGGCTCCGAGCCATCAGCCCAGAGCCCGACGCGGGGCTCGAACTCCCGGACGGCGAGATCGTGACCTGGCTGAAGTCGGACGCTTAACCGACTGCGCCACCCAGGTGCCCCTAACCTCAGACGCTTTTAAAAGTGTCTCTGTGTGGATAAAAATTCCAGGGGCGCCTGGGTGGCTCCATTGGTTAAGCGTCCGACTTCGGCTCAGGTCATGATCTTGTGGTTCGTGAGTTCAAGCCCCACGTCGGGCTCTGGGCTGACAGCTCAGAGCCTGATGACTGTTTCAGATTCTGTGTTTCCCTCTCTCTCTCTGACCCTTCCCCATTCATGCTCTGTCTCTCTCTGTCTCAAAAATAAATAAACGTTAAAAAAAAAATTCCAGAGAGATGTCTAGCCGCTACTTTGCACTCCGTTTTTATCATTATTCCATCAGCATATTGTAGATAATCCTTATAGGTTATCTGTAGTACCCTATTAACCTGAATTATTATAGATAGCCCATCTATATTACATGCCAGGATGGATACGTAGTCACACACGTTTCCACCCACTCTTTCCTTTTCTCGGGTAATTACAATAGCTATCTTGATTTTCCTCTGTTATCTAGATTGGGTTCAACACTCATTTTTTGGGTACCTGCAATATGCTGGAGCTCAGCTCAGCTCTGAGAATTAAAAATGAGGCCTTGACTTCAAGGATCTAGATGGCAATGGAGTAAACAGCCGTACAAATATAATGTTTCATTTCTTCCCTAATAAAGTTAGGCAAGGGACCAGAGATACACAAACAGCAACAGTTGTTGTTAATAGTTAACAACTATTATTATTGTTAACTGGAGCAACGGTTAATTTTATCTCAGGCCACTTATGAAAAGGTAGCAAGAGAAAACTGAGTTGGTATTAGAGAGTAAGTGCTCATGCCAAGAGTGAGTTTGCATGGTGTTTTGGGCAGAGGGAAGGATGTCAGCAAAGGCACCAGGTGGGAGTAGAGTGCTTAGGAGACAGGGACCAGGGACTTCATCTGACAGCTCTGCCCCTGGTTAGGTGTGTCGCCTTAGGAAATTTTACTTTGCTGAGGGTTCTTCTTTCACTGGCAAAATAATAAATAGTTTGAGATAATTAAAATGTATGCTGAAAGCATTAGGTGTTCATTTTTAAGAAAGTGTGTGTGGAGGGGCGCCTGGGTGGCTCAGTCGGCTGAGCGTCTGACTCTTGATTTTGGCTCAGGTCATGATCTCCTGGTTCATGAGTTCCAGCCTTACGTGGGGCTCTGTGTTGATGGTGCAGAGCTTGTGTGGGATTCTCTGCCTCTGTCTCTCTCACTGCCCCTCCTCTGCTCACACGCTCTCTCAAGGTAAATAAATAAATTAAAAAAAAAAAAACTTCTTTAAAGAAAAAAGTGTGTGTGGACATTGAGGGAGTGAATCAGAAAGAGCCGGTGACAAAAGACGGGCCCAGTCCCCCAGCAGTGGGTACTAGTGTGCCCTGCTAGGGCCTTCCTGACCCACTCACCAGTTAAGGTGAGTCTCCATGTTGAGGAAGCTGCCGCCCTTTTACCATGTGTTGTTAATAACTTGTTAATTATTAAAACTTAAAATACTAAAATTTCAGGCCCATATCATAAAAGGAAATCATGAAGCAAGAATTGGATGCAGGGGCAGAATAAAGTGAATGATAATTTTTTTTTTTTTTGGTAAATATATCCAGGAAAACTGAGACAAAGGAGCAGTCTTACTTGAGTCAAGGATTATCGCTGCCCTGAAACTCACTGCCCTTGAAACTGCTGGCTTAATCCCAAAGGATGAAAACTTCTGGAAGTGGTAGAAAGAGGTCTTTGATTAGCAGAGCACAGCAAACCTTTTATGGATGTAATCCCACAATGTTCAGTAAAAGCTTCACTGAAGAGCCCGTGACTATTATCTAAACTTGATGGAGATAAGTGCAGGAGGCAGAAACATAAAAAAATACCAGATGAGATTTACAAAAATACAGTGGCGAGTAAAGTACTCTGTTTGGGGAGATAATGATGTAAAAGAATAAAATGCAATTTTTTTAGTTAATGTGGTTTGTAAAAATAACATGCAAGAAGGCAGCCTAGGGTTGGGGGGAGGTTGAGGACCAAAACTCAGCCTGTCATAGAGGCACAAGAAAACAGAGCAAAAGCATATACACTCTGTAAGAATCAAGTGTGCTCAGAAGTAAGACATACCCAGTAAGAAATGTGCTATATTTAGACTTTGTGAAGTGGAAATCAGAAAATACATTTCTATATTAAACTACACCCACTCTTCCTTTCTGAGCAAGAAAACTAACATTCGTTTAGAAAATGGCTTCTGTGTTTCAGCCATGGGGCCTAGTGCTAATAAGCAGCAATTATTAAAAGAAAATAGTGTTTAAACACCTCAGTAAACTGGTTATGTACTGTATTAGTGGGATGCAACACTATCATTCTATTCACACAGCTCTGCTTCTTTATCCTGCAGCCTGCAGGTGGGGGGCTGGGAGGGGGTTGAGGCTCCAACCTGCAGGTGGAGGGGAGGGGCAGTGGTTCCCACCTGCGGGTTGGGGGAGTGGGCAGTGGCTCTAGCCTGCAGGTGGCAGTCAGGGGGGTGTTGAGGCTTCAGCCTGCAGGGGGGGAGGGGAGCGGCAGTGGCTCCAGCCTGCAGGTTGGGGTGGGGGAACAGGTGGATCCCCTCTACTTACATTGGTGCCCAGCATGGAGGCTTTGTGGTTACCTGGAGCATGTTCTTCTCAGGGTAGTCAGAAGCTGCTAGAAGGACAAAGCTGACACTTGTTAAGGCAAGGCGTAGGTTTAGACAGGACACTATCTTCCATTCATGCCATGTAAGTCACATGGCCAAGTCTAACCTCAAAGGGGAAGGCAGGGATTGGTTGATTGTTCTCTGAATGTTGGATAAAGGAAGGGAATGTTTGTTCCACAGTAACCTACTTTCTCACTTAGCCTCTTGGTGCCTGTGTATAGTTCCATACCTGTACAATGGGTATAATGATGGTTACCTTAGTTGTGGAGATCCTGTGTATAAAATCACACGTAAGTGTTCTCAATAAATAGCAATGCTTTTATCCTCTTCTTGACCATCTTGTGCTCATACCCGGCACATCTGTCTGTGGGTTCTCTCCTGCCCTCCCCGCCACCCTTGCCAGACTTTCCACAGCATTATCCATCATATCAACAGCACTGCTGAATGGAAATGCTCTGGTCTGGCCTCGCTTGTTCTTCTCTCTGCTTGGTGTATTTGGCAGAGCCCCCCTAGAACGTTCACTTCTCTTATTTCTCCATGCCCTGTAGGTCCTGAGGTTGTTACACCTGTTTGTCAAAGTTCTGACTCCCTACCTCCTTCCTGCTTGGTGTTTCTTTGAACTCTATCCCCATATTCAGCTCCCGAGACTCCCCTCCTGCACAATTTTGTAAGTTCTTACCTCTTCAAATGTTGACTACAACGTATCTACTTTTAAAGCTTTTTTTTTTCTTTTTCTGATTCTCTGAAAATGATGGCTGGAAGAATTCAGTGAAAGCTTTCTAACCTTCTTAAAAGAAGGTGTTTATAAAATTTTAAACTGATGCCTCCTGGTTTATTAGTCATAAATTAGAACCAGAATATTTATGAATGTTGTGTCCCCTGTGTTTGACAGAAAATAAAGTTGTGTCACTGTTACGTACTCAGTAAGTGCTGTCCTCTCTTTGGCAACATGGTTTGAAGTTTCCCTATTATATATAGAGAGTTGAGCTGCAGAAGGAAAACGGTTTTCAACTCTTTATACCTTTGGGGCAAATGAGCTAACCGAATTTTGTCAAGCATATCCAATTACTTAATTGTTTCCTTTCATTACAAAAAAAAGTTCTGTTGATACTGGATGTTGTCTCTGGGTTGCATGGGATGAATTGAGTCTGTCTCCCTCCTCCCCTGGGGAACATGTGTCCCAAGAGGGACTGCTCATTAAGGGTAACCTCAGCACGCAGGGGCAACTTTGTTTCATTTGAATTTAGGTGAGATGAAGCTTGCCTGTCACATTTACCACATTCACCGTCTTTCCTGCCTTTTCTCCTTCTACCAAGTTTCCATTGAGCCACTTGTCAATTTCTTCTTCATTGTGTATCACAGATTTGGTAGTCAGTGTTCAGGCCAGCAAAGACAAGCAATGTTGTTAATGTTCTCCAAGAAGTGTACCTGCTGAACGGAGTCTCAGAACATGCTCTGACCATCTTACCACGCAAGACATAGGTCAAGGTCACCCTGGTGGCTCAGTAATTGGATAGAGAAAAAAGAATAGGAGACCTTGGTAAGCTTTCCAGCTGGTTAGCAAGGAAACTGGTTCTGTTGCCAGTATCCCAGGGAGGGATGAGGGCAGCAACTGTGTTGGATTCTTTTTCATGTAATCCTCATGTTAACTCTGTGAGGTGAAAGTTACCTTCCCAAATAATCATATAGGAAACAGAGGCCCAGAGATGTTAAAAGTACATAGTATGAGGCCATTGCAATTAAGTGACACAGCTAAGATTTGAAATTACATGCATTAGACTTTGGGGACCCATTTGAAGTGATGTTAGTTTTACTGCCTCTTGTAGGACCTACTTGTAAATACATAGATTTTGAAATAGCATTTTTAAAAAATGTTTTATTTATTTTTGAGAGAGCTCACATGGGGAAGGAGCAGAGAGAGAGGGACAGAAGATCTGAAGTGGGCTCTGCACTGACAGCGGCAAGCCCGATGTGGGGCTTGAACTCATGAACCATGAGATCATTACCTGAGCTGAAGTTGGATGCTCAACCGACTAAGCCATCCAGGTACCCTGTGAAATAGGTTTTTGATAAATTAAGGAAAAGCCCAGAGCAGTGGTAATAAGGATCTCAATTCCATTGACAATAGAAAAGAGGGTTGAATGTGAATTGTATTGCTAAAAGCCAGCAGGATTTGGCCAGTTGTTGGTTGTAATCACAGAAAAGGGAAGGCATCCTAGCGATGCCTGCAGATTAAATGCTGGGAAAATGGAGATGCCATGAATAGGACTGGCCCAATTAGAATGAGCAGCTACTTAGAGCACAAGGTAAAGGGGGCAAAGACAAGGATATATTTTGGACCCATCAAATGAGGAGTTTGGTACTCAGATGAAGTATACCATTAAGCAATAGGAAAACTAAGACATGGATTTAAGTGGGAAGAAGAGTTCAGAGGTCTAGAGAAAGCCACATGCAGATGTTTATTAAAGCGACTCAAATAGACTTAATCGGTTTGGGGTAGACTGACATGAAGGGAAAACAGCACACATCGAAGTGTAAGGTGAGGACAACAGAGCCAGAGAAAGCTACAGAAGGCATTGGGGAAGAGGGAAGTGGTATATTACATTTCTATTGCTGTGTAACAAATCACCATCCACTTAGCAAGGTAGTGCCCTTACCCGCAGCTTTCCTTTCCATGATGTTAGTTCTCACGGTCCACCCTGGTCTGGAAGCAAGTTACTCCCCTTCTTCTGTATCATCTGAAGGTTGCTAATAACCTAACACTGTCACAGTGCCTGTGATGGTCACCTCGCTTCATCTCATCACAGAGGCATTTTGTCATCTCACATTATCACAAGAAGAAGGGTGGGTATATTACAGTGCAATTAGAGAGAAAGAGTGCACGTTCACATAACCTTTATTACATATTATAACATACATATGATATAATATATAATAAGCATAATAATATATAATAAACCATAATGATCTGATTATTCTATTTTCTTACTGTGCTTAATTTATACATTAAAGTTATTATAGGTATATAGAGGAAAATAGCATACATAGGGTACAATACTCTGTACAGCTTCAGGTGTCCACTGGGGGTCTTGGAACATATCACCTGTGGATGAGGGGAGACTATTGTAACTTAAAAAAAAAAACATAACAGGGGTGCCTGGGTGGCTCAGTTGGTTGAGTTTCCAACTTCGGCTCAGGTCATGATCTCACAGTTTGCGAATTTGAGCCCCGCATCAAGCTTTGTGCTGACAGCTCAGAGCCTGGAGCCTGCTTCGGATTCTGTGTGTGTGTGTGTCTGTCTCTGCCCCTCCCTCACTCATGCTCTGTCTCTTTATATCTCAAAAATAAATAAAACATTAAAAAAATTAAAAAAAACAGATTTATTACCTCCATTTCCTTTGGCTGGAATCTGGCATATATTACCTGTGTTCTCTGCTAAGTATTGCTCAAAGTTGAAATCAAAATGTCAGCTGTCTGTGTTCTTATCTGGAGGCATGACAAGGGAAAGATCAGCTTCCAAACTTCCTCCTGTTGGCATAATTTCTTTCCTTGTGGTTGTAAGATTGACTTCCCCATTACCTTGTTAGCCACTGGACAGTGACCACTTTTAGTTCCTAGAAGATGTGCTCGGGTCCTTGCTACATGGCCTCCTCCTGGCAACTTACTTTTTCTTGGGCTCTAGCAGAGTTTCTTTTGGATTTTGAGTTGCTTCTCTCTGGAAAGGCCAAGTTTCTTTTAAGAGTTCACCTGATGAGGTGAGGCCCACTGAGAATAACCTCCCCTTTGATTAATGCAAAGTCACCTGATTTGGGGGTGTGGCTCTCATATCAAAGTCCTGTCCAGCAATAAGAGGAAGGAATTAGATAACTATCTACACAAGATGCAGAAATTTGGGGGGCCATCTCAGAAGTCTCTATCACACTGGTGGAGAGGAGTCTAGCAGAACAATTTAGGTTTTGATATACTACTGGGTACCAGGAGATGTGGACGTGAGGAAGAAAGTGCCTTGTTTCTGGAACTCAATATTGTAATGGTGGTGACAGAGCCTACAAAGGAAAAAATTGAACTAAAGGAATGGTGAATAATTTTTAATGTTCTGGATAGATGGGAGGGTGGTGACCGATCAAAAGGAATGTTGGGTTTAGGCATTAGGCTATTTATCATCCTCTGGGGGGAATAGCAAGGGCTGGAACCTGGTTTTGAGTGGCAGAGGAATGAATGATCATGAACAAGTAATAGGTGCATGTGTAGTCACATCTTAAAATGTTTATCAGTGAGGGGAATGAGAGAGGAGATTTTGACAGGGGGCTAACGAAGTAGAGGACCAGTCATCAGTTTTAGGTTTTGGAATGGTTGAAACTTTAGGATGTTTGAAGCAGTAGGGAGAGAATCAGTGGGAAGGAGAAAATTACAATGATATGCTTCCTCCCCGAACAGAACCCCCCCTCTAAAGTTTAGGAAACTTTAGAACAACATATCTTTTAGGGGAGCCTGGGTGGCTCAGTCGGCTGAGTGTCTAACTTTGGCTCAGGGCATGATATCCTGGTTTGAGTTTGAGCCCCGCGTCGGGCTCTGTGCTGACAGCTCGGAGCCTGGAGCCTGCTTCCGATTCTGTGTCTCCCTCTCTCTCTGGCCCTCTCCCATTCATGCTCTGTCTCTCTCTGTCACAAAAATAAATAAACAGTAAAAAATATTTTTCAAACAACAGATCTTTTGCTTCTCCCAGTAGTATTTCACTTACTTAACCATTACATAGCACTTACTCTATGCAAGGCCTTATTTTGTGAGCACTTGGCACGTATGGCTCAATTTTTACCAGCAATGTGGGTGGTAGGTACTATCTCCCCTTCATTTCAGGAAACAGAGGCACTGAAAGACTAATTACTTGTTCAAGGTCAGTGAGCTTGACAAACCCAGGATGTCTGGCTCTGGAGACCACGCTCTTAACCACTGTACCATTGCAAGCACTTTCTGCATGAGTCTGTTGGTCATTACTTGTATGGAGTCTAGTGAGATCCTTGCATTGTTATTGCTGTCCAGGGAAACTTTCTGCATGTTGTGTATGGATTCCTCAGCCAGACAGTAAGCTCCTTGAAGGCACAGAACATGACTCTACACTCCCTCGCCTTCTTCATGGCATGCTAAATGTAATAGATACGAATTAGTATGTATTGATTTGATTTAAGCTCAGATCCTATCATTTACTTCCTCATTTCCTTTAATCTCTATTGATTATAAAATTAATGGGGTGGTGTGTAATTTGGATTTAACTACTTAGCCTAAAACTATAATTTTATGACTTTTAACATCATGATAAATCTGTGACCTCTTTGAGGACTTTCTTGCTTTATTAAATAGATTTCACCTAATTAAAAAAAAGAGAATGAATATATTAAAATTCTGAGAACTACTTTCAGTAACAGAAAAAATGATTGCCTGTTGGCTTCTTGGATTTTGTTTTAATCTCTAAGTGATGGAGGCACAGAGTGGGAGAGCACCATAGGGTTGAGTTGATGTGACTAAACCCTGGAGAGGAAGATCATTTATCTTTGGCAGAGGTCTTGATGTTATTTTATCCCCTTTCTAGTATTTTCTGCTGGTAAGGAATTAAAAAGTTGCTTTTCTATCAGTGCCAGTCACTGTTCATAATTGAGCTTAATGTCCACATTCACCTCCATGCTCAGCCCTGCACTCACCTCTCCTGAAGGATAATATTTTCCATCCCCTGGTGTATGTGGGTGCTTCACATAGCTGCCATTGGCCCTGATAGAGATGTGCGATTGTCATTCTGACTATAGCCATGTGCCTCTGCCACAGAGGCGGGTAAATTCAGTGAGGTGGCTCCGTCCTTGCTTCTCAGCTGAGAAGGTCCCCTAGCTTGCCTGTTGTCTATTACAGAAAATATTTGCTATGATGTTGGGACTTAGAGGGAAGATAGGATTCAAATTGCATTTTGATTTATTTATGAATGCAAAAGGTGATTACTAATGAAAACTTCAGAACCTGTGGATCAGTTATTTTTGGTTTGTTGAGCTAGATGCACTACCAAAAAAAAAAAAACCCAAAAACAAAACTCACCGCTAGAAATGACATTCACCAGGGGGTTGGATTTTACAGCACTCACCCCAACCCCCTCAGAATGGTTACTTCTCTGTGGTGCTCGTCAAAGCACTTGTACATGAAGTAAGCATCAAGATATTTATCCCCTGCTGACTCTGTAGCTACATTTGATCAACAAAGAGAAGTGACTGGCTTCACTGGTTTTATTTCATTTCCCTCTCATGTATTTGGTCTTGTTTGTGCCTGAGTGTTATGTATATGCACATGCACATATGTGCATGTGTAAGCTTGAGTGCATCCGAGAGCAAGAGATTGTGACTGATTTGAAAGCAAGAGCTTCAGGATGTGGAAGCTTAAGGTGGCCAGGTAGAACAGTAGAGTGATGAGTTTCTAACTTGAGCTTTGCCAATCTTCAGGAAATACTCTTTCTTTACCTTTGTTCTCTTTGTAAAATAGTGTGTATCTCCCTGCATCTGAAAGCTTTGAGATGCCTGCAGATTCATTGTCTAAAATTTCCAACACCTGTTTTCCAGTTTCAGCCAGTCTGTTTCCTGGCGTGTCCTGTATTGAAACACTAATGATGAAGAGCACTGACCTTCTATTCAAATCTTGGCTTACAGCTGTGTGAGTTTGGCCAAGTGACTTAACCTCTCTGTGCTTCAATGTTGTCATTGGTAAAATAGTAAGATAAAATAGTAATTAAGCTGCATACAGATGGTTCCATACAAGTGTTGGCTTTTATTGCTATAGTTAATGGAATACAATTCTAATCTAGAGGAAAAGCAGGGAGGAGTATGACGTAAATGGTAACATTGTCAGTTTACTTTAGTAGTTATTTTCCCTTTTGGAAAGAATGAGGAGAAAAGGATGGGGAAAATTATTTTGTTATGATATTAAGGAAATTACACTTAAAAAGGGATAAAGGTATTCACTTATAAGAAGTTAATTAAGAGCTTTTAGTATTCTCACCTTGACCATGAAAATCCACGTTGGTTTGAGACTTCAGGTAGGCTGATGGTCAGCTGCATTAGCTGCACTAGCACTGGCAGGAGGAGGTAGAGGTTTTGAGGTCTCATAACTTTTTTTTAAGTTTTTTCTTAATGTTTATTTATTTTTTGAGAGAAAGTGAGCAGAGGAAGGGCACAGAGAGAGGGAGAGAGAATCTCAAGCAGACTCCTTGCTCTCAGTGTGTTGCCTGATGTGGGGCTTGATGTCATGAACCGTGAGATCATGACCTGAGCCAAAATCAAGAGTCGGACTCTTAACTGATGGAGCCACCCAGGCTCCCCCTAATAATTTTTGATTAATATTGATAGCATTGCCTTAAAGACCTGAGGCTTATGTTATATATTAAGTTAAAGCATTTAAGAAATCAGGAAAGTTGGGGGCGCCTAGGTGGTTCAGTCAGTTTAGCATCTGACTTTGGCTCAGGTCATGATCTCACAGTTTGTGAGTTTGGGCCCCACATTGGGTTCTGTGCTGACAGCTTGGAGCCTGGAACCTGCTTTGGATTCTGTGTCTCCCTCTCTCTCTCTGTCCCTCCCCCGCTCACACTCTGTTTCTCTAAAAAAATAAATAAACATTAAAAAAATGTTTTTAATAAAAAAAAAGATATCAGGAAAGTTGGATCTTAAACTTTAGGGATAATCAGGTGAATATGTGTTCCAAAACACCTAGATTAGGTTGTGCCACTGACACATCATTTATATGAAGTCCATAAATCAGAGGAAAACACTAATTTTCATATTTTCTTGGGGTGATCATATAAACACTCTTTAGACCATCTGACGAGAGAGGGTTGGCGCTGTTCCTCATGCTCTGTGGTTGGCTGGATGTATTGGTGATGATGTTTTGTATCATAGGCAGAAAACCCAATGCAGAAAGTTTAACTGTGAAGCAATGTATTGGTTTTGATCATTAAAAAATCTGAAGAGTACGGGCTTCAGGATAGGTTGACTTGGTGGCTCTGTGAAGTCACCATGAACCTGGGTTCTCTGTGTCTCTGCTGTGCCACCTTCGGGGTTTGCCTCCTTTCATGCTGGCTTGTCTCCTAGGTGTGGGATGCCTGCTAGGGCCCGTTGTGGCTGCATGTTTTCTTATGTATGTTCAGGGAAATGGGAGCTGTGAACACACTTTATTCCATTCTAAGATTTCTCCTTTATATTAATGTTGAGGCATTACAATGACTGTAAAGTTATGATACTACCTGAGGAGCATAGGTAAATCATTTTACTGGTAGATCTTATTCCAGGGAATTAAAGAGGGCATCACACAATATTTGTATTAAAAATTGGGGGGTGCCTGGGTGGCTCAGTCAGGTAAGCCTCCTACTCTTGATTTTGGCTCAGGTTATGATCTCACCATTTGTGGGATTGAGCCCCATGTGGGGCTCTGTGCTGACAGGGTGAAGCCTGCTTGGGATCTGTCTCCCTCTTGTTCTGCCCCTCCTCCTCTCACATTCTTTCTCTCTCTCACTCTCTCTCTTGCTCTCTGTCTTGCTCTCTCACTCTCTTTCTCTCTCTCTGTCTCTCAGTATAAAAAAAAAAATGGGCTGGATCTGCTATCTCTGGGAGAGCCCTGACATAGATTCTTGTAAGTGATGTTGAACAATTTGGATTGCATCCTTAGCATGATGGAAAACCATGGATAAGTTTCAATATGTTGAATCACATGATGGGATTGGATTTTCATTATATAAATGTAAATATATATATGTATATATATATATATATATATACACACACACATGTATATATCTACATATACACACATATATACATGTATACATTGCCATTTGGGGAAAAAATAAGAGAAGACTACCGTGTTCTGGAGACGTGAGTCTTCTCTCTGTTAGGAGATGAAAGGCCATTTCTATGTCTAACACCTCACCAGGGAAAGACATGCCAGTTTCAATCTTAGTTATTGTGATTGCCTTTTAAATTGCCCTTGAGTTTATGCAAATCACAATTGATTGTCCTTCAACAATAGCAACAACAAAAAATTAGAATGTTGTAAAGGACAAATATTGATTCTCTTAGATATTTAAAATGTGATAAGATATGAGAAGAGCTTCAAAAACCTTAGAACAGTTATGAAAGGGAACAGCTCTACAGGAGGTGTTCTGTAGGGGGACACGCAGACATCTTATCCGAAAACTGCTTGATCCCAAGCATTGCAGTGCTGGCTTACAAAACTGATTCCTTTGGAAAACACTCAGGGTTAACAAATCTATTGACTGTCCTCTCCTCATGTGTCAGGCTTCTGCACTTATATCTTTGGGATATTCTCACACTACCAGTGTTTAGACTTTGGGACATATGGTAAACAATGAGAAGAACTTGAACGTAGAAAACTGGAGTTGTATTTGGGCACTGCAGTCAAAGAAATATGACATACCACATATTAGCAGGGATAAAGAGGTTGAGATTTCAATGTGCAAAACTGATAATTGATCAGAAATGTTAAAACACAGAAGCTTTTAAGATGTCAAAATATGCCTTTGTTCTGCCTAAAAACTCTCCAGCAAAGCCTGTAAGTGCACCCTTTAAAATGGACCTCTGACCTCTTCTTTTATGTTTCCCAGCTGAATGCACCTTACCAATGAAGTTTTGCCACAGCTTCTGAACTTGTTTCTCTGCTTCCCCTCGGATTTCCCCCATAGTGAACAAAAGTGGTGCTTCCCCAGATCTTGGGCGGGGGGGGTGTGATTTAACAGAATGTCCTCCAATTCTAGTTATTCAACCTTACTATTAAAAAAAACAAAACTATTTTGTCCTATCTCCCAAGTAAGCAAAACGTAGGGAGTTGATACTAATGGGAAAAAATTGGAGAAAGTTAAATTCAAAAACTTGATTTTCTGGACTGTGTGGTATTTTATTTTAATAATGATTCAAAATAGACAGGCGTCTGGGTCACTTGGTTAGGCCCCTTACTTCAGCTCAGGTCATGATCTCATGGCTTGTGGGTTCGAGCCCCATGTCTGGAGCCTGCTTCGGATTCTGTGTCTCCCTTTCTCTCTGTCCTTCCCCCACTTGCACTCTGTCTCTCTTGGTCTCTCTCTCTCTCTCAAATAAGCATTAAAAAATTTTTAAAAATAGTGCTTAATAGTAATAACACTGTACATTAATTATGCTGGAAAAGAAAGTCATAAGTAGTACAAGTTCTCTATAGTAATAAATAGAATATCTAATATAAAAATAAATAATGCTTTATTACATAATTATATATATTTTGTGTCATGATTTTTCTCCTAAGTTGAAATGTTTCTAGTTCACAGGATGAAATTGACTATGCCACTATTTAATAGTGTTTTGCAAAAATAATTAAAATTTCTGGGTTTCACCTTCTGAAGCTATCAGAAAACATCTGTGCTACTAGAATTGAACCCACTTAGGATAAAATGTTCACTGATTGAACTAAACTTCAGTCAATAAGTGAGTGAATCCAGGAGCAGGAAGCAGCCTTTTCTAGGACGGGATTCAGAATTCAGAGCAAGAATGAGGCTAGATACAGTAAATCAGTGAAACCAGACTAAACCTGGCAGCTAAACAGTGGAAGTAGAACAAAACAGAATGTGGAGTTAAAGCAGCAAAAGTCAAAAGCCATAAAGCAAAGATGGATGGAGGTGGTAGAAACAAATGGGTCCCAAACCACTGAGCAGTATTTTGTAAATGCCAATGAAGGAAAGCAGTTTTTCTAGTCTCTCATCAAAACTGTCATTGGTCAAAACTTTATTCTCCCTTTGGAAAAAAAAAAAAGAGGGGAGCTGTGGTGGGGGGTGGGGGGGGTGGGAAAGCTTAGTTCTTTATGGAGGTAATGGTGATATCAGGAGAGCAGAAAATAGGGAAAAGAAAGAACTTTCAGAACAGGAGGGGCCAGGAAGAAAGATAACTGTAATAAAATGTGGGGTAGAGGGATTAACCCTGATGTGCAAAGCAGGGCAGTGTAAGGCAAGTTGGAAACAGAGATGTATCAAAGCACACGTTCCCCTCAACAGCCTTCCAATGTGTGTGGTTGACCATATGCAAATGAAACCAGTAACCCAGGTTAAAAAAAAAAAAAAGAATGCTACAGACCAATAGTTAAGCCACTTAAATGTCAAGATCTTCCATAAGAAATGATTTTTAAAAAGTCACTCAAATGAAATGGGCAATGAATACGGATGGGCAATTACAGAAGAGAAAAATTCAGATGACCAGTAAAAATGGGAAGAATTAATCTTACAGTTGCTAAGTAAAAGAACAAGATATTTACCCACCATTTGGGCAAAACTGAAAAATATATAACATCTCATGTTAGTTAGAATGCAGAGAAATGTTGGGGGCGGTATGTATTGTGGCCATTTTATTTTATTTTTATTTTTTAAGTTTATTTTGAGGAAGAGACCGAGCACATGAGTGGGGGAGGGGCAAAGAAAGATTCCCAAGCAGGCTCCATGCTGTCAGCTTAGACTCTGATGTGGTGCTCGAACCCATGAAACGTGTGATCGTGACCTGACCTGAAGTCAAGAGATGCTTAACTGAGCCACCCAGGTGCCCCAGCCATGTCATTTTAAGTTAAATATATACTTTGCCTTTGACACAACAGTCTCATCTTTTAAAATTTATTCTATACAAACAAAATCACAAGATTATTCCCTGCAACATTGTCCATAGTGGCAAAAATGTGAAGCAAAATAAATTTTGATCAGTAAGAGATGAGTTGAATTGACTTTGGTATGTCTGTAACATGGATTATTATGAGATTACAAATGAGAATATATATTTGATGTGGAGGATTGCACATGATATATTATAAAATGAGCAAATCAAGTTATAGGTAATGTGTAAAGCATGATACCTTTTTTTTGGTTAAAAACAAAATAAAGCCTTCATATTTGTAATCATGGGTATATAGTTAGGCACAATGAAAGGTCTTCAATTAAACATATCAGACTGAAAGTTCACATTGAAAGTGGCCTGAGAAGAGAGGATAAAAAGTTAAAAAAAAATTAAGATTCAGGGTTCTCTAAACTACTTGATCCCAAACCTTCATATATATACATTTCCAAGGATTCAAAGGAAATATAACAGACTTTTAAGACTGATAGTGGGATTATGGGTAGTTTTAATTATCCTCTGTTACTTATTTTTTTGTTTAATAAAATGGCCTGAATTATATAACTGGAAAAAATCAAATTTATTTCAAAACTGAGGGAAAAATAAATGTCAGTGCTGTTATTTCTGTCTTATCCTTAAGAAAGCTAACCCTCCCTGATAACTGTACCTCTCTTGAGATCCAGTTAGTACACAGTGGAGATGTGGTTAGGTTTCACCAAAATGACAGAAATTTATAGACAATATGGAAATTTATAGACAACCAAAACATTAGAGAAGGAAGAATTTCAACATTAAGAATATTGAAGGGAGGGGCGCCTGGGTGGCTCAGTCGGTTGAGTGTCTGACTTCGGCTCAGGTCACGATCTCACAGTTGGTGAGTCTGAGCCCAGCATCAGGCGTTGTGCTGTCAGCTCGGAGGCTGGAGCCTGTTTCGGATTCTGTGTCTCTCTCTGTCTCTGCCCCTACCCCACTTGCACTCAGTCTCTCTCTCTCTTTCTCTCTCTCTCTCTCTCTCTCTCTCTCTCTCAAAAATAAAGGTTAAAAAAAGTTTTTTTTAAGAATATTGAAGGGAAAAATACAAACCGCAAATGTGCTAATGGAACTGTCAGCCACCAGGAAAAAACCCACCTCACCACTGTCACCTTGAGGCCACAGCTGAGAATTAACTCGAGTTAGAGAGAAGGTGGTGTTGGATGACCTTGATCCTTGATTTATAACAGGGTGAAAAGGTTTCAGGAATGTAAAAACCAAAGATTTTATTTGGGGCTCCCAGGGGTGGAGGAGGGGGAGGGGGCAGGGCTGTGCTGGTTCTTGCCCCTGTTTCATGTTTGGCAAATTAGAAAAGGCCGTGAATGAGGGAAGTTCGCATTATGGCTGAGACAAGATGAGGATTTGAGCTAATGATGATAGAGAGGAGACTTTTCAAGGCACTTGCTACACCAAGTGCTGCTCTACAGTTATTAAATCATTTACCCTCACAACAAATTGATGAGGGAGGCACCATTTGCTCCACTGTGTGCATGAAGAAATGGCACAGAGGAAAATGTACTTACTTGTCCAAGATGGCCTGGCTAGCGAGTGGTAGATGTGAGATTAGCGCTTTGGCTGCCTGACTCTGGGGCACATGACCTAAAGGGCTGTGCTGTGCGGTTGCTGAAAGACAAACAAGCAAACAAACCCTTTCCAGTAGTGAAAACCATGCAGGCCATTTGAGACTCCTACTTTCCGTTGGGACTAAGGGAGACAGAATTAGTTTGTTTATAAGACCTTGTGTTTGTGGATGTTTTCAGACCCTTTCTTGTGTGCGTACAAATCTAACTTCGGCTGTTTTACAAAATTTAGATGGCCGTATGCTGTTTGTTCAGCAGCTTACTCTTGAACTTGGTGTATCACAGCCCACCTTCTCTGCCAGTAGCTGTAGATCTTCTCCAGTGTTTTTAACTGCGATGTAGTATTCCATCATGCTCAATTGTTGATGGAATTACTTTTTGTTTATTATTTTGCTGGACTAAGCAAATAGAAATAAAGAAGGAATTAACCTCTGCTTCCACCTCTACCCCCTGCCAGAAAAGGAGAAGGGTTAATTAGCTGACTTTTGCTGAACTCTAGGAAGGGTTCAAAATTATTAAGGTTCAATAATATTTAAGAGAAGTAAGAAATATACCATGGTGACTGGGCTAATGTCTGTGAGATATGTGTATGTGTGTATTTAATACTGAATATATATTAATCTAATATTACATAATGTATTACATATAGTACCTTTCATATAATTTTATAACCTAATATAGTAATAGCTTCATATATATTAAAACAAAAGATCTTCTCTTGAAACCCCCTTGGTTTCTGATTTTTGCAGTTTTGCCTTATTTAAGGTGAGATAGAGGAGGGTTTGGGTGCTTTCTGCCACCTAAATGCAGTTTCGTCTTTCAGCTAAGATCACAAAATGCAGTGATTAATTTAATGCACACAGGTTAGCAGACTTACACTATTAATTGCAACAAGAGGCCCATTTGTGCCCCATAAAATACAAACCTTGCCTGCTTTATTTATTGAACAAACGTACATCTTAGGCATTCACTATTCCTTGTTGGAAGGTGCTGGTGTATTTGAAGCTCTGAGTGACTCACGTGGGAGTTCATAAAATACTCCATAGATTTTGGTGATGTTTGAGACCTTGTGGAAGGAGACTAACATGACAATGAAGTCAACTTCACAGACCTCTGGGATCCATTACAGCCTGAGATGCTCTTAACACATAATTAGCCAGGGCTGTTAATCATGTTTAACAGGTGTTGAGAAATGAACTGAGACAAGGTATCTGCTGTGACCATTTTCTTCTCTGCTTTGGTTAGGTGAGCTAATGCCATTGGAGCCCACGCACACACTCTGAAATGTGACTTGGCATCGTAGTTTCTCAGTGCTGTCATCAGTCTCTTGATCATTGAGAATGGTGACATTCACAATAAAAAATGCACAAGGAATCTGTCTGGAAGTCCCCAGGAGTGCTGTTAATGAATGCATGTTCCTTGGCTTTATTCTGTTTTCTTTGCCTCTTTTTTTTTTCATTCAAGCCTGTATCTGATTGGTCTGTCGGTTATTGAGAGACAAATCTAAACTTTTGTGAATGGCAAGGAAACTCCATCTCAGCAAATAGGCTACTTCTATCTCTGGGGTCAGAAAGTGTCAGACCAAAAGCAAACCACCTTCTGCTTTTACACATGTCCTCAAGGCTGCAATAGTGTAAGATCGAAAACCTTTGTGCTGAGTCTCCTTTCAGCTCTTTTCATTGTTGTCCCATAAGTCCAGTCTCCTGGAACAAAATGGAAATAATACAGATTAAAACATATCCTTTTATACCCCTCCCCCCCATCCTGGTCCCTCTTCCCTTCCCCTCCCCCTCCCCTTGCAAATAGTTTGTGCTAATTCTTCCCTACTTTTGAAAGAAATGGACAGTAAAGACTTGGACTTTGACTAAATTGTTCTGCAAGTATTCCACAGATGAGCAAACATTTCTAATAAATTATAACTTGATAAAATTGATAAGCTAGTGATGTCTTGCAATACAAGTAGTATGTGACCCTGAATGTCATGTGATCTCAATTGAGCCAATGGTGGATTTCTCTCTCTTTCTCTCTCTCTATCTCTCTCTCTCTCTCTCACTGTGGGATTGTGGATGATCATGTCTCATGCTTGGATGCTAGGTCTCAGGCCATAGTGTTTGGCAGAAATCATTGATTTTTCAGAATGTTGGAAGGTGCCCACAACTGGCACTAGTGTATTTTTTTTTTTTGTCACTTCAAAGCACCTATGGACAGTCCTTTGCTTTTCCATACAAGAGGAAGCTTAGGAATACTTTGCTTCATTCTAAGTCATTGGATAGGTTACTTGTTAAAGTTGCATGGAAAGAAAAAGATTGCATTGGGCCAATAGACAGCAGTGATTCCCTTAGTGATAGTTTAAGTCGTTTTACACAATAACCTTCCTCTCTCATTTCCCTCACACCAGCCACGAAAGTTTTCAAAGGTAAGTGCAGGTTAATTTGTTTATTTTTCTTTATATTTTGTATTTTCTTTATTATTTTGTATTCTATTACAGTCCTGTAATCATTCCTATATGAATATTTTTGGGTTGTGGGATGAGTCATCTGAGTTTCCATTATTTTTATGGGGACATTCACTTTGATATACGAGTGCTTTGGATTGCGAGCATGTTTCCAGCGCAAATTAGGCTCGCAAACCAAGGTTTTACTGTATTTGCATGCCAGGAGAATTTTCAGTGGAAGACATAGAACATTGCTAAATTGGATTGTTTTTGCCTTTGTTTTTAGCTAATAGAATCCTACTTTGGAACTGCAACTTTTTCCGTGAATAGTTGGTCTTTTACATTAGTATCTTTACAGTTATTTTATTCTTTTTTACTAGCATTGCATTTCAGACTACTGGTATACTCTAGTTTGGACAATTCCCTCTTCATGAAATGATGGCTGTTTCTAGGTTTCCACAGCTACACCAGCCACTCAGCCAAAGCCAGCCCACTGCTGTTTTAATGCGGCCCACAAGCTAACAATTGTTTTCACATTTTTAAAATGGTTGAAAAAAATAAAAAGATGAATATTGTTTCTTGATATGAGAAAAATTATATGAAATTCAAATATCAGTGTTTTTAGATAAAATTTTATTGGGACACAGCCATGCCCATTCATTTACGTATCATTGGTGGCTTCTTTTCTACCTATAAGGACTCATTTGAGTTGTTTCCACAGAGACTGGTAGGCTTGCAAAGCCTAACATATTTATTATTTGTCCCTTTTCAGAAAATGTTTACTGACTTCTGTTGTAAGGTCAGTAAGAAGAAAGAGAATTTCTATATCATAGCATTAAAAATTTAATAAACTGCCAAATGCTTCTTTAAGTGGTTGTATAAATTTGCAGTGTGTAGGAGACAATACTTATTTCTCTATCTCGTTACCATTATATACACACACACACACACACACACGTATATATGTTTATAATATATAATATATATATATACACATATATATAAAATCAAAGTTGCCTCTTACATGCTCTTATGAGGGAAGATGGCATTTTGCTGCTCTAGTTAATTTTTGCCTTTTCCTACTTCTAATATAGTGGGTCTCATCTTTTCATGTTTCTTGGTCTTTTGTGGGTCTTCTCTATTTCTTTTCTTAACCTCATCACATGCCTCTTTGAAGTCCTAACTTAATAAATAAGAAGTAAGAGTACCATTTACAGAACATCTCTGTGCTAGGTACTATGCTGAGTCTTTCATACATGCTATTTGATAAGAGCACTGCAGCAACCCCTGAGGTAAGTATTAATATTGTCTTTATAGATGGGAAAAATGAGCTCAGAGAGGTTAATCACTTACGCACTTTCACACAGCTCCTCTATGATAGGCACAGATTTTTTTTTTTAATGCAGGTGTTTAGTCTCTGTTTCTTTGAACAGTGTAAGATAATAGTGTCAAGCATACTATTAGTGGAAAAAAATATTAAGCTAGGATTTTTGTTTTTGATCCATGTCCTTGCTTGTCCAGCACCTGTGAAAATTTTCAGTTAGCCAAAGGGTCTTTTAAAGTCTCAGGGCATAGTTAAATCTTGCTTCTCTTTGATTTAGAAGTCTGTATCACCTAATACTTTAGGAGAACCTGTGAGTGCCAGAAATCACTTAATGATTGTTGTGGCATCGCAGAGGCTGGCAATCATGAGCTCAGTGTAGTCAAAGCAGGTCTATTATTGGAGGCAAAGCCTTCAGTTCACATTCTGGCTCTTGAACTTATTTGCTACATGACTTTGGCCAAATTTTTTTTGCCTTGCTAGGTCCCACTTTTTTCATTGCTTGCTTAAATATGAATGACAGTACTATTCAACGTTAAAGGAGGTGCTTTTAAAAAAAATTAGTGTTTATTTATTTTTGAGAGAGAGAGAGAGAGACATAGAGAGTGAGTTGGGGAGAGGTGGAGAGAGAGGGAGACACAGAATCTGAAGCGGGCTCCAGGCTCTGAGCGGTCAGCACAGAGCCCGATGCAGGGCTCGAACTCACAGACTGCGATATCATGACTTGAGCTGAAGTTGGACACTTTACTGACTGAGCCACCCAGGCGCCCCAGAGGAGGTGCTTTTAAGATATGCCCAGAACAGTCCCTGGAGTATAATAGTCCTTCCATAACAGTTGCACCTCTGTCAAATGCAAATTTTGAGATAATTTTTCCCTTTATAGGGAACCAGCCCTTACCTACACTTTTCTCAAACTGTGATCCTTACTCTACCAACAGCAGAATGTCTGGGGATGTCTACCAAAATGCAGATTCTTGAGCTTCATATCCTATGAATCATTCAGAAGTTCTGAGGGTTGTTCTGGAAATCTCCTCGTTAGCAAATTCCCAGATGATTTGGGGGCAAAATCTGAGAACCAACCACCAAACCCTCAAAATTCTGATGGCTTTCTATTCTTAAAAATACTAGCGAAGAATGTCTTTTTTTTTTTTTTGGAAGTCAGTAAAATATTTCAAACCATGTAAGGTCAAGGATATTTTCTTTACATATAATTTAAGTTCCTTTTATGGTTAATTATAAGCTCATATCCTCTCTGTTAACAGGAATGCCTTCTTTGCCATAATTGTTACAATGTCACATATTTAAAGGTAGCTGTCACCCTTTGGGCTCTTTTATCTTCTCTGTAAAATATTCTGTGATAACATCAAGTTCTTTGGATGATGGATGTTGTGTTAATTTAGGAATGCCTTGTAAAATACATTGTTTGATTTTGAAGTAGGTTCTTTTTATTCCTTAATGGAATTTCTTACAAGTTCTTAGCTTAGAGGAGGATAGTAGAGGTTCTTCCCTTAGCAAGAAAAACAGTCCTAAGTAGACTGACTCTAAGTCCTAGACAGATTTTGATTTGGGCCCTGGTACTATCACTAATCATTTGTGAGGACACCCATAGCTTCCTTGCCTCACCTTCTAACCTAGCTCTGGATGAGTTTTCAAAGTATGTTTCCCAGTATAGTGGCATCTGAATCAGCAACATCTGGGAATTCATTAGAAATGCACAAATTCTTTGCATCACTTCAGAGCTATTGAATCAGAAATGTTGGGGTGAGGCTCAGCAATCTGTTTAACAAGCCTTCCATGTGATTCTGATGCATGCTTATTTGAGAACCAGCTGGATTATGGAGTTCTAACTCCTAGGTCTTTTCTGACCACCTTATCTAAGTATCTCCCTCCCTGGTCCCCTCACCTGTCTTTCTAGTGTTTATCACAGCACCCAGTTTGTTCCCTTCATACTCTACTACCGTTTGTAGTTATATATTTATTTCTGTTTTCTTAAGTAGATCATAAACTTTGTAATGCTAAAGCCATACCTATTTTATTCACCAATATATCCCCCAGCATGTCACATAGTGC
This sequence comes from Prionailurus viverrinus, assembly GCF_022837055.1. Classification (NCBI taxonomy): domain Eukaryota; kingdom Metazoa; phylum Chordata; class Mammalia; order Carnivora; family Felidae; genus Prionailurus; species Prionailurus viverrinus. The sequence goes on along the minus strand of NC_062562.1, from coordinate 27,468,712 downwards.
CTGGCATGTGGTAGATGTTAAATAAATATTTAAGCAAATGGATGAGTGAATGATCAGTTAATAGAAAGTGACTGAGGTTATATTTCTTCTGATCTGCTTTATGTTTCTGCTTGTTTGCTTTTTTATTATTGATGTAGACAACCACACACTATCAGTTTTGTAACTAATTTGTAAACAGTTTATAAGAATAAAACACACATACACACACACACACACACACACGTGGTCAACTTGCTCTGCAAGCTTTCAAATCCAGTGGCATTGTCTTTACCATTATAGATATTTCAATTTCGAACAGAGACAGTGTTCATTTCACTTAACATGTGCCCAGGAAGGAATTGACATGTATCACTTTAGGTTCTGGCAGCTAGGCATGGAGTTGGCATGGTACTTCTTGGTCAAGATCTTTAGCTCTATTGTCCTAGTAACTCCAGTATTCTCAGCTATGCTCTTTCCTATAGTTAAACTCAGGGCTGTTCCATAGGTCTGCCTTTGTTGTCCTTGGTGTTTCTCCCCCAACTCCCCTGCCCCCCAGCCCTATGTCTTTCCCTCCCATGCTTCCTTCACTTGAATTGTTTCTGAATTTATTAACTCTTTGATGGCAGTCCCTTCTGTTCAGTAGGTATTTCCCCTCTGATTTGTACTTCAGATATTCCTTTAAGAGGTGGTGAAATTTATTTGCTGCCTGTAGGTAAAAGAGCTTCCTGTCTCCTAAAAATCTACTTGTTTTCCTCTCATCATTAGCAGCAACAACATGGGTTTGAGAGGTCAGATAGGGATTTGAATCTCTGAGCAACCCCTTCTAAGGTGAGAGAACTTGACCTGGGTTCTTCACTTCCTGGGCCAGAGTTTGCCCATCTGTCAAGTGGAGATAACAGCTACCTTCTGGCATGGCCGTGAGGATGGAATGAGATTTGCAGAAGACCTTGTTCCTCTCTGGTGCTCAGTGTATGGCACTTACAGGTGACAAATATCGGGTACAGTTCCCATGATCTCGGGAGAGACTAGGAGCACGGCAGAGAGAGATTTGTACCAGAGGCCACGTTAAAAATCAAATTTAAACCTTGGCAGAAAGAAGGGTGTTGGAGACTGGATCTTTTAGGGAACTAAATGTGAAACTGGTCTTTCTTTTTTGGTCCTTGTTCAGTGTTGAGAAAAGAACCTGCTAATGGAGTAGGAGGAGTACAAGCTAAAACATACCCTTTCCCCACTCTACGGATTCTTCTTAAATGAATGATAAGAAACTTTGCTCATTTTATTTTGATAATCATTCCAGGCTAAAATCATGTAATTGGACATAATTCAGATGAAAAAGTCCCCACCCCCCAATAATAAATATAAGATGCTTTTGTGAAATGTTTAGAACATGTTCTAATGTGACTCTCCTATGGAGTCATCCTGCAGTTTTCCAGAGGGAAAAGTCGGATTCACACCTACTTGGAAACTACTTCCACTAGAGATTTTAGCATCGTTGGGTGAATCCAACTCAAATATATTAATGGTGGGACGTTTAGGTCTTTTGTGTTTTATCCTAAATTATACAACATATGAAGTTTGTTGAAAGCATTTTTTTTCCCGTAACCACTATCTGACACATTTTTCCTGACCTGCTCTAAAACATACTTTTAAGTTCTTCCCTTAACAATCACAAAATAGAGCAGCCTCCTCCCTGTCATTTGCATTAAGTGGCAAGTAAACAACATTCAGCTGGAAGGACATAATGCACAAAGTTCAGCCAATGGATCGCCATTAGGTCCAGGAATACAATATACCTTGTAATTAGCAGTGGCTGTATGAACCCTACAGCATTTGGCACTTGTTCAGAGTTTTTGTGAATGGCTCTGTTCCTGGGAGTCTCTACTCCCCTACTATTGTAGTAGGATTATTGTCCTTCTGGACACAGTGGGCAGATTATTTTGTTAGAGAAGGGGAAGTCATAAAAAATAATGTGCCATTTCCCACCCACCTCCCCCACCCCCCGTAGCAGATGCTGGTTTCTTTGATAATTTCCAAGTTGAAATAAGAAATAAGAATAGCTTTCCTTCTTGGTAGGAGGCAAAATGTCTCATTGAAGAGATCAGGGAAAACCAATTAATCAGATATAAGAACTAGTTTCAGACTTTTCTGATTTGTAAAGAATATTGGCATTGGTGTCTTGTAATTCAGAGGACTCTGGAACTTAGGTCCTTATAGAAATTCCATTACATGTACATAAGTAGCAGAACATCTTAGGTTTACGTATGAGCAGTGAATGCTTCCCCAGCTCCTCTCAGGGACCTTTGGCACACTGCCTAAGTTTTCCTGCCTGCCTCAGGATCCTACAGTCAGCAGTTGACAGGAACATAACTGTATTTTGCTAAAACTAAATTTTCTTTTTGCTCCACAAAGGAAAAAAGAAACATCTTGAACCACAGTGTGTGTATTTAGACAGAGTCACTAAACAAGCAGAATGCGTATGAGAAGAGAAGCCCACCTGTATATATGAACCTCTTTCTTATTTCTTGGTGTTTTAATTTTTTTAATTTTTATGTTTTTACTTTTTGAGCTCTTTACCACTACCCTACCCTTGCCAGCCACTGGCAGCCACCAGTCTGTTCTCTATATCTGTGAGCTTGTTTTTGTTTCTAGATGCCATATATAAGAGAGATCATGGAGTATTAGTCTTTATTTGTCTGACTTACTTAGCACAATGCCCTTAAGGTTCATTTATGTCACAAATGGTAGGATTCCCTCATTTTTTATAGCTGAATAATATTCCACTGTGTGCGTGTGTGTGTGTGTGTGTGTGTGTGTGTGTGTGTGTATGAATATATGTATGTATACCACATCTTCTTTATCCATTCATCCACCAAGGGACACGTAAATGGTTTTTATATCCTGGCTACAGTAAATAATGCTGCAGTAAACATGGAGGTGCATATATCAAGTAAGTGGTTTTGTTTTCTTTGGGTAAATACATAGAAGTGGAATAGCTGGGTCATATGGTAGTTGTAGTTTAATTTTTTGAGGAATCCCCATATGTTTTCCAAAGTGGCTGCACCACCTAACATTCTCATTCGCGGTGCCTGAGGGTTCCCTTTCTCCACATTCTTGCAAATACTTCTTTTTTATTTTTGACAACAGCTGTTCTAACAAGTGTGAAGTGCTATGTCCTTGTGTTTTGACTTAGATTTCTCTGGTGATTAATGATGTTAAGCATATTTTCATGTACCTGTGAGCCATCTGTATATCTTCTTTGGAAAAATGTCTATTCAGATATTCTGCCCATTTTTTAACTGGAGTATTTGCTTTTGGAGTTGTAGGAATTCTTTATATATTTTAAATATTAGCCCCTTATCAGACATAGGATTTGTAAATATTGTCTCCCATTCACTAGGTTACATTTTAATTTTGATGATGGTTTTTATTTCTTTTTTCTTTTTTTTTTTTTAAGCCCAATGTTGAGCTCAAACTCTCGAACTCAAGATGCCAGGATCGAGAGTCTCGTGCTCTACTGATTGAGCCAGCCAGGTACCTCTTGATGATGGTTTTCTTTGCTGTGCGGAAGCTTTTTACTTTGATATAATCCCACTTGTTTATTTTTGCTTTTGGTGTCAGATTCAAAAACTCATCACCAAGATCTAATTCAAGTAGCTTATAGCCTATATTTTCTTCTTAGAGTTTTATGGTTTCAGGTCTTATGTTCAAGTTTTTTATCTTGATTTACAGTTAATTTTTGTGTATGGCGTAAGATAGTGGTCCAGTTTCATTCTTTTGCATGTGGCTGCCAAATTCTCCCAACACCATTTACTGAAGAGACTGTCCTTTCCCCCATTGTATATTCTATGCTTCTTTTCCATAACTTAATTGACCATGTATGTGTGGGTTTATTTCTAGATTCTCTGTTCTATACCATTCATCTCTGTGTCTGTCTTTTATACCAGTACCAGCCTGTTTTAATTACTATAGCTTTGTAATATAGTTTAAAATCAAGGAGTGTGATGCCTCCAGCTTGGTTCTTCTCTCTCAAGATTGCTTTGCTATTTTAAGGTCTTTTGTGGTCATATAAATTTTAGGATTCTTTGCTCTGGTTCTGTGAAAAATGTCATTGGAATTTTGAAAGGAATTGCATTGAATCTGTAAATTTTGGGGGGATAATATGGGCATTTTAACAGTATTCATTCTTCTAGTCCATGAGCATGGAATATCTTTCCATTTATTTATGTCTTCTTCAGTTTCCTTCATTAATGCCTTATAGTTTTCAATATACAATTATTTCGCCTAGTTGGTTATATATATTTCTAGGTATTTTATTCTTTTTGATGTAATTGTAAATGCGACTGTTTTCTTAATTTCTCTTTCTGGTATTTTGTTACTAGTGTATAGAGATGCAACATAGTTTTGTGTATAGTTTTTTATCCTGCATAAAACTTTACGGAATTTATTTTAACATTTTTTTTGATGGCGCCTTTAGGGTTTTCTTTATTTAATGTCATCTGCAAAGAATGACAGTTTAATTTTTTCCTTTCCAATTTGGATGTCTTTGATTTCTTCTTGCCTAATTGCTCTGGCTAGGACTTCTAGTACTATGCTGAATGAAAGTGGCAAGAATTGGCATCCTTATCTTGTTCCTGATCTTAGAGGAAAATCTTCCAGCTTTTCATTGTGAAGTATGATGTTACCTATGGGCTTATTGTCCATGGCCTTTATTATGTTAGGCTTGTTTCATCTATACATGCTTGGTTGTGAGTTGTTTTGTTTTTTTTTAATCATATATGGATGTTAAATTTTGTCAAATGCTTTCTCTGCATCTATTGATCATTTGATTTTTATTCTTAATTTTGTTAATGTGAGGTATCATGTAATGGATTTGTGGATACTGAATCATTCTTGCATCCATAGAATAAATCATACTTGATCATAGTGTATAATGCTTTCAATGTATTGTTGACTTCAGTTTTATAAACCTCGTAAGTAATGTTTAAGAAATTAATCTTAAAATCTTGAATCTTCTGTCCTATTCAATAGTTTTCCAGGAAAATTACTTATTAACTTGCTTGAGTTTATAAAATGACATGAAGGATATACTATTTATCCTACATAAGGAATTCAACTCTGCCTTTTAACAGTTTTGTGTAAAGTAACTTGTATGCATTTTAAATAGTCATCCATAAGGTATTGTCTGCTTATGTCAATTATTTTTAAAGTAAGAAAAATGATTTGAACTCTTTATGAATTTATCTCTTGTCAGTTAATGTATTTTAAAGAATTTCTTTCAGTACTTTTGTCCACACTAAGACCTTGTGAAAATACATGGATAATTGCTTGGTGAGAATGAAATCAGCCTATGTCAGAGTAGTAACTAAAAGTGCCCAGTGTGATCAGTTGTTTTGTCTTCTTTTTGTCTCCTTTTGATGTAGACTTTCTCTTCTTCAGTGTTTAATTGAACTCCAGAGAGGCTTACAAATTATCCAAAGTTATCTGCCATTTTGTACTCTCTGGTTAACCATGGATTCCTGTTTCCTTACCAGTGGTGAATAACCTCACCCAAATTGGGCAGAAATGCCCAGGATCTATTTACCTTTCTCTCTACATGCAGCTGGTGAGCAGCTGTATTGAAACTTCACATCCCTGATCATTTTTAATTGTACCTTATCATTGAGCTAAATAGTAACGGATTCTTAGTATTCTGGATTATCCTATGTTTGCTTCTGTTCCCTTAAATTGACATTTATTGTCAGAATTTTTAAACATTAAAATGGCATTTTTTTCTTAAGGTGTTGTTTTTCCTCAATTTTCCCATTGTTTAAAATTGAATGCTTTTATTATTAAAATTGAAAGCTTTTTATACTTTATTTATAGTGTCCATCTCCATATGGGTTGTATATGCATTTGTTTTTTCAAACCTGGCACATATTTCTTATACTTCTTCAAAGATACATTCAACCAAAAACCTAAAATAGTTTAGTGTTCCATAGGAGTATTTAGGATTGTTAAATAAATTGTATTATTGTGAAAGGGGGGGGGGTTGCATTGGTTTGATAATAATCTGTTCATTTCTTATTTATTTTAACTGAAAAATAACTCATTATTCCAAGGAAGGATGACTTTAGATGTTTTACTAACAGCAAGAAAATGTTCTGATCGTTATGCAGCTTGAGTAAATTACAACTAGACCATTGAGATCTTAGTGGTTATTACAGATTAAATAACAAAACTCTGTGACAAAAAAGAAATAAAACAAACATTCCAATAAATGTGGTTTCTCATAAATATCCACCATCCAAGGTTACAGACTGACTGCTGTTGTTTATTAAAGCAAGTGTTTCAATTTGTACATAGGTCATTGCCATCTTTGGTTAACTGAATTAAGCAAATATTCAACTTTATAAGAACTTGAAAATTATAAATTTGTCTTAAATTTGACTTGTCTTTAGACTTCTTTCTCTCTAAACAAAGGGTTATGATTAGTCTAGGACTTAAATTTACGATAGCCTTTGGGTCAACAATTTTTTTTACTAGAAGTTTTTCACTAACGGCTCTGAAATTAATGGCCAGTGGTTTTAATTATAATTTTAGTCAAGGCAAACAAAAAAACTTAGGGCTCATGATTTAATTTTACAATATACACTATCATATTTAATCTTAATAAGAGTCCAGTGAAGTAGGTATTACCCTGTTTTGCAAAGAAGGAAACTGAAGCTCAGGGACCTACTAGGGACTTGGCAGAAGCCACCTAATTGTGAAATAAGTTGCAGTGCTGACTTTTGAGCCCCGAGAATCTGACATCAGACTTGGAGATCCATGGCCTTCACCTTGTGCTAGGAAACTCCTTGTTATCATCAGCTAACGGATGTGCACTCTTAAATCTATGGAAAGTAACTCTTCTAAATACTCTCAGGAAAGTCATTTGGGATCATAAAAAAAAAGCCCATCTTCAATAATAGGAATTGATCTTTCCTTTGAAGTCAGGTGCCGGGATAGGACTGAATCAATATTGAAGTCCTATTTTTCCAATTTCCAGTAGATACTAGGAAGTACCAAACTGATAAATAAATGATACACTGGTACAAATTAGTGACCTTCATTTTCAATCAGTTATTCCTAGTCTCAACTCTTGCCATCCTTCTTTCTCCCTAACTTTTCTTTCTTCATCTCCCTCATTTCAGTCTTCCCATGACTTTTCCATGCTTTTCTTGCTTTTGCCTTTTTCTGTTATGTGTCTGTGAAGTTCTGCAAATCTCATTCTTTTTGTTCACTTCTTTTGACTGCAATTTCTTGCCACATTGTAAACCGGGAGAGCTATATTCTTTTCAGTGTTACAGATGTAGGTAGTTGTTCTAGAAGATGCCCAGTAGGCAAACGTGGGCTGAGAGTTATGGGAAGGAGCCCAGGATGAGCTTTATTTAGAACAAAATGTAGGCTAGATTGTTGCATAATAAATATGCCTGTGTATATCCATACGTGTGCACATATAAACTTGCCTGTATTTTCAAAAAGTTACCTAATAGGTGCTGATGCAAGAAACTTGAAGAAAGTTCTCTTAGATACCTTAAAATGAGGCATCTGCTGTCATCAGTAGCACCTTTATTTAGCTTGTCACTGATACATGAAAATTGAGCTATGACCTTTGCTGTTAGTGACTTCTACAGGTCCTGGTAATAGTTCTATGAAACTCTTCTCATTATGGATCAATTAATTCATCAAAGAGAAAAGAAATGTAATGGTATTATTAAAATAAATATATGGGTATGTATTTATTTATACATATAGACAAATATTTAGATATGTATGTTACCCTTGAATATTGTGTAATCTTGGATAATTTTCTTAACTCACATTTCCCTGAATTGTCTTTAATAAGTGTGTGATCTAGGTAAATTTCAAGAGATTAAAAAAGATAGAATCACTTGCTTATGTTGTCAGGTAACCTGATATATAGGAAACTTCGTAGTAACAACTCTTGTGGCTTCCTAAGCGTCCCTGATTGTAAGGCTTCCTCAACATTTTTTTCCCATACACTTATGAACTGAGGCACAAGGTGTGTAAGAGATTAAGTAGAGGAAGAACAGAAATATCATTTCCTTACTGAAGGTTCATATTAATAGTTTTGTAGTATCCTCAGTAGTCCAGTATCTTTACCAGTAACAGTTAGTGTTGTCTTAGTTATAAGCAAAGAGAAATAGAGTCTAGTTAGTTCAAGCAAAAAAAGGAATTTATTGTCAGTCTCTTGAGTTTACTGTACAGATTATAGGAGATGGGAGAATGACACCTGGGAATAAACAGGATGTAGCCTAGATTTGGAGTTAGAAACAGCAAGTGCTACTCAGCAGTCTTCTGAGGACTCCAGAAACATTGCAAGAAACAATTTCTATATATTTTTTTGAGTCTTTTGGTTACCATAATCAAGGTTCAGATTTCAAAGAAAGAGTATCCAGTTTGGCCTGAATTGGGAAATGTGATAATCTTGGGAGGGGCACATCTTTAGCAGCAGTTGCTAACAGTGGATAAGATGATTTTTTTGGGTGCTTTTATCAAAAACCCATGGAAGGGTTGGGCCACAGGAAACAAGTCTAGTGTATAAGTTCCCATTTTTCTCTAGAATTTGGCTTCACCACAAAATCTGATAATAACTTTCAAGTGAAAGCACATATTGAGATTGATCTTTACATGAAAATGATTAACTTGATCCACAAAACATACAGTAAAAGCAAGGGATAAAGAAAGGAAGCTAATAAAGGAAATTGATTTATTTGAAGTGCCGTGTGTCTCTTTCACTTTCCTGCCTATAGCAGGACACAATTAGTGGCAGTCTTGGCTCCAGTGGTCTGCCTGGCCAGCAGTAATCGGTTTTAGCCACGCCTCCTTTGATTGTGTTTTGTCTGAAGGCAAGGATAAAACAGCTTTGTCTTTACGTATGAGATTGCCTGGTTCTTAAGATCAGGAACTTTTTAGAGGAAAGCATTCTTAATGGAGTAAGAGGAATTTAATTTACTGTTTTCAGCATTGTGTCCTGATAAACATTTTATGTCTTGTATATGTGCCTTATATATGTGACCATTTAATAAACACTCCTACATCAACATTTATTATTTTACCAAGTGTGTTTTCAGGATTGGAGGGTATGACATTATAATACCAATTTTTCAGATATTTAGCACAGTACCTGGCACAGTCATAATAAATGCAGAATTAAAGTTGGCTTTTGTTAGGATAACAATTACTACAAATACCTCATGATAATTAAACACTTGTCACGTGCCAGGTCCCACTACGTAACACTTACGCAGTTGATTATTAAAAAAAAATTTTTTTTTAACGTTTATTTTCAAAGAGAGAGAGAGAGAGAGACAGAGAGCAAGAAGGGGAGGAGCAGAGAGAGAGGGAGACACAGAATCAGAAGCAGGCTCCAGGCTCTGAGCTTGTCAGCACAGGACCCGATGTGGGGCTTGAAGTCAGTAACAGCAAGATCATGACCTGAGCCGAAGTTGGACGCTTAACCAACTGAGCCCACAAAGCCCCCCATGAAGTTGATTATTATTGCCTTGATACTGATAAGAAAATTGAGGCTTAGAGAGGCAAAGATAGTCCTTTAGTGACAGACAACAAAAATCACTCTCACTCCATTTTTGAACCTCTGTTCTATAGGCATTTTTGAGGGGGTGTGTTCAGTGCCCTGCGTGATGTTTAGCACCATCCCTGGCCTTATCTTACAAAATGACGGTAGCACCCTTCTAGTTGTAATGGCCTAAAGTGTCTCCCCAAATTGCTCAAAGCCCTAGGGTGGGAGAGGGGAAATGGGAGCAAAATCCTAAAATCGCACCCACTTGAGAACTACTGATGTAGCTAGTTTGAGGGGAGTACTACACTACAGGCTCTCTGCTAATGCTATACTGAAGCCTGGGTAGCCTTGTCATGCCCCTTCAGGAATGGGGTTTCTGTGGTGGCTCCTTCTGCTTCCTGTTGTTTGCTTGTTTGCTTCCTTCCTTCCTTCTTTCCTTTCTTTCTTTGTGAAAGGGAGATGGGGAGAGAGAGAGAGAGGCAGGCAGGCAGGCAGGGGGAGGGAGACAGAACAGGCCAGAGAGAGTAGAAGACAGAAAATATCTTAAGCTGATGGCACAGAGCCTGATGTGGGGCTCGAACCCAGAAACTGTAAGATCATGACCTGAGCTGAAATCAAGAGTCAGGTGTTTAACTGACTGAGCCTCCCAGGCTCCCCGTGCTTCCTGTTGCTTTCTAAGTCTTTCACAGTGTAGCCTGAGTCATAGGACTGTGCCTTCACTGAATAGGAGTCTGAGAAAGTGGGTTCTTTCTTCTGAAGCTCTGCAAATGTTTAAGCTTTGGTGATGGGGTTTGTAAAGCATGGTCCTGAAACTTTAAAAACAAACAAACAAAAACAAAACATATTACGTTCAACAGACGGAAGGGCTGTCATGCTTAGTTACGGGTCCTGGGAACTCAGGAGACAGACATGGTACCAGCTCTTGTAGAGGCTATAGTCTCATTAAGGAGAAACAGAATGGTGATGGGATACTAGTGCTGTGATGGAGAGAGGGATCAAGAGCTACCTGTAAATCCGGTGAAAGGAGTGTCTGCCCGAGCTCAGGGAAAATGTCCAGAGAAGGTGACTTTCAGCGTTGTCCTGAAGAATGAATGGTTTTCCTCCAAGTCAGGAAGAGGGTCTTGGTTACTGCCATATCCAGATATAACCACTAGCATAGACTCTGTGGCCTGCAATGATAGATTCTCATTTTGTGGGCTTCTATTTATAATGCACTTTCTTGTTTTGTTAGGTGATGAATAGCCTCTAAAGTGTTAGGTTGAAGAGGGGAGATTTTGTATTCTTTTCGTAGTCATAATGGTTTACCATGTGCAGAGAGGCATTTGGTCCTGGGGCTGTCTTAGCTTTCCTGCCATCGGGTTTCTTGATGCTGTTGAGGGAGCTCTGAGTAATGCTTCCTTTTCCAAAGGGAGGCTAACAACTTAGAGACATGTAGGTGTTGAAGAAAACTCAGTCCCTAAATGAGCCTCTCCCTCTCTGATATAATTAGAAGACATCTTTACTGAAGGGCACATTATTTCTTAATTGGCATATTAGGCTATTGGAAGATCATTTTAATTCACTATGATTGATGGTAGATAGATGTTCTTCTCTCATGGGGTAGATATTCCATACAAATTTTCAAGTATAACTTTCTCTTAAAGTATTCAATATGACCAAACACATCTATCAACACCGTTTTGTCCTCACTATCGGAGAGAGGGTGTGCTGCGAATACCTCCTTTGCTCCCCCTTTTCAGCACTGCATTTGTTGTGCTAGTAAAGACAGCTTGGGAATGAACAAACAGTTGATCACAGTGATCTAGGCAAAGATGGACGCCTATACTCCTATGGCGTGTTCCTGGCTAGTCAGTTCTCCAGAGAGATGGTTAAACACTGTTAGGTCAAAGTCCATGGAAAGGAAATCCAAGCACCACCAGCTCCTGAGATAATTTCACCAACCAGCACTTTTTTAAAACTAAACTCTATGCCCAGTGTGGGGCTTAAACTCATGACCCTCAGATCAAGAGTCTCCAGCTCTACCAACTGAGCCAGCCAGGCGCCCCCAACCAGCACTCTTGAAGCTGCATGAAGACAAACCTACTGATTGCTTCTTTCTTTGCCTGACTCCGTCATTGCAATTCTGCTTGCTTACACTGGTGGTTTCAGTGCTGCTTTTTCTTTGTGTTCCTGGGCATTTATTTTCAGATGTAGTAAGTGCCACTTGAGGAAGACTAGGACTGTTGACTCTCATTATCCTCTCTGCAGGGTACAGTGTAGGCTTTGTATGCTAATGCAGAGAACCTGTCAAAACCTTTCTAAGGTACTGAAGATCTCTCTGCCGAATCAGAATTGTGTCCTGGGCATGAGCACTGCTGCAAAAAGGTGGTCCTTGAGAGTAGATACTTCTTCTGAATGTTGGATTAAGAGTGGGAGAAGTCCACCAAGATGGTTGGCCACAAAGACAGTCTTTTCATTCAATAAAAATTAATTGAGCATTTACCATGTGCCAGGTACTGTGTTCATCAATAAAGATACAGTGGCTGATACTCTCTACCCTCCAGGAACTACAAATCTGATCTGTTCCATTTTTGGACTATTTCTAGCCCTCGGTGCCAATACTACTTTATTATGAGTAAAAATTATTATGGGTAAAATACTGTATTTTATAAACCCCGACAAGGCTTCTCTGAAATTTAGATAATTTGAAAACAGGTGTCTCTGAGAAATCGGGTGCATAATGTTGCAGTAATAGGTTTTTAAAAAATGAATAGAATTAATCACTTGTAAAAATAAAGGTTATTTTTCTTTATCTCAGCCAACAGAGAAATTAAGCAGTTTTTAGAATTGGTGTCCTCTTTAAAGGATACTTTCTGCCAGATCTGATTAGTTTTACAAAAGATAATAGCTATACCTCAAATTAATAGCACTAAATATCATGACCAAAAAAGTTAGTACAGTTAAGTGGCAGCCACAGTGAAATCCAACCAGAACTCTCTACATTGGTATTTCCATCACGGTTAACTTCTGCCACCCTCATGCTCCTTGGAAAAACTTCCTCTCTGTTTTGCAACTGACTGCAGGTTATTCTTAGATTTAGACAGGAAAACAAAAACTGAGTGACAAGACCAGATGCACTTTACCTCGGTTATGAATACAGTCTGATGTGGATGTCTATGGGATTATCTTTTTTCTTTTTGACCCTTCTTTAAGTAGAATGAAAGATGATAAAGATCAGGAGATGGGAGGAGTTGGCAGAAAGGCGAAAACAATGGCCCCTTAATAAGACTCTTAGTAATCAGGCAGGCATTTGTGTTTTGAGTTAGAGATGTGAAAGTGACAGACTGACCATTTTGAAGGCTGCCATCATTACAGACTGGCGTGTTTCTAATTACACATGAAATGAAAGGCTTCAGAGACGAAATGACCCAGAACACTCAACCATTTAAGTATCTGATTAAGGCAAGTAAGCCTTGTAAAGACCAAAGTGCAAGACTGCACTGGTCCATTTTTTTCAAACTCATTTGAAATCTACTCTTTTTTCCCTACCTCCTTTTGTTTTTTCTGTCCAACTACTTTTGTACCCGAATTTGGAATGTTCACATCTGATCTATCAAGTGCCAGCAGGAAACAGATGGCCCGATCAGAACATTGAATGGGAGGGGGTTTTAGTAAAGGGACTATTTTTAAGGTATAAGCAGACTGGGGGGAAAGTAAAAGTAGTTGAAGAAGCACCAGGGAGTGGCACCGGAGGAAAGTCGGTGTTGCCTCTATGCCTGAATGGGCAAACAGGTAGGAGAGCCACACAAGAGCTAGTCCTATCCAAGGGGGCTCGATGGAGATTAGAGAAGCATGAGAAGAATTAGAGGGAGTAAATACCCCATCTTCTCTCCCTTCATACTACTGCTCTTTTGCTCATGATTCTCATTGGCCAAACCTACCAGAAGTCAGAGGAGAAGTGAGTCTGACAGATACATAGAAAATAACTTGCTAGGACATAGCACAGTAAGGGCAGAGCATAGATCTGGGGAGCAGATGGAGAATAACCAGCACATATGCCTTTCATTATCATAAACCAATAGGAAGATCCCATGTATATAGGCAGATTAACTTGCCTTCACCTTCTAGTATAGAACCAAAGAATTCACCACAATTATATTGAGCCACTACTATGGGCAAGGCAAAAATAACCACTACAAATGCATAGGATATGTTATTTGTCATGAGTAGACCCCTTGGATCCTGTACTATCAAGGTGTGCAGAATTGCCACTTCCATACGCAGAGAATGTAAATGGAGTGAACTGGTCTGGGCCGTAGGGATTTGGATTTGGGTCTGTTAAGAGCTCTGCAGCCCTTGCTCTCTCTGAAGACATCAGTTGCTGTGAAGTGCCTGGGAATTCAAGCCTGACATTTTCAGGCTGTCTCATCTTTTTTTTTTTTTTTTTTTTTTTTTTTTTTTTTTTTTTTTTTTTTTTTTTTAACCAAAGAAGTCTTATAGCTAGGGGGAAAAAAAAAGTATTTTTAAATGTTCATGACTAATTCATTTTCCTTTTTAGAGACCTGTAGTTTAAACTAACAAATTCCTCTCATTAAGAGCTGATGGCCCTTAAGTTCTTTGGCCTTTTGACATCCTTTCTGTACTGTTCCAAAATAAATGGTATAATCCTACATACTATGGGAGGCCCACCTCCCCATCCCCAGCCCTTCCAAACATTTGAGAGATTCTATGATGTTCTCCCACCTCTTGACCTGGGTTCCTGCTTGTGTGTGCATGCTGGTGTCCCCACTCAGCCTCTTGCTTTTGGTGACCAGCAGACCTCTCTTGCCTCCTCCTCCAGTCCCCAGAGCACCACCAAACCCAAGGTGATTGTTCAGAACAGCTTTTATCTGGAGGTGTACTCATAATAGAAGGTGATTCTATGACCAAGCAGGCATCCCTTCCCGTACGAAGTCTCCTGCCACCATCTTGGCCACCCTCCAAGGTGGAGCTTCTCCTCAAGCTCTTTGCTTCTAAGCCCCAGGCTGCCATCAGGGTCCTTCATTCCTCTCTTCCTACTCCCATGCATGTTCCAACTCCTGTCTTCTCCAGGGCCTCAAGTTGGGCTGTCCTCTCCCATCCCCTCCCTTATATAGCACCTAGACTCACAAATCCCAATTGCTGTTGTATGGTTTGTTGCAACTTCTGTGTCAGATTAGGCCCCTAGATTATCAAAAGACCCACTGAAAGAAGCAGTCTTAACTAAAGAGCGTTTGTTACTCTCCCCTAGATGCTGCTGTCCAGGCAAAGCAATCTGCTCAGTATTACTGACTTCCATAACCCACCTCTTCTGTCCTATTTCCATGATAGAACTGCCTGTCTCAGACCCCCTCCTGAAGGTGGGAAGCAAGAAGGTACTCTGAGTTAAGAAACAGGATTTACCTCAAAAGAAATCTCCAACTCTGTCAAGTTTGGAAGTAGGGGGCATTGGGGACAACTTGCCAAGCTGAGACACACAAAATCTTTTCTTTTAGGAGGCATGGCAATCTAAAAATATATATATGTGTGTGTGTGTATCATAACTGATGAGATAGGAGCACACAAAAGCTTTTCTTTTAGAAGGCATGAAAATCTAAAACAATATTTATGTATCATAGCTGATGAGATAGGGACTGGTTTCAAGGCTAAAAGGTGATTATAATCACCCACATAGCTATTGGAAATGGTGTCCTACTTTGTATTTTTGTTTATTATAGGCTGCAGGGAAGTAAATTACCACCTTGTTGTCAGCCAATAATCGTTTTCCGGGAAAAGGTAATTTATCCTCTGAAAGAGAATATTCACCTGCTCACCTTTTTGATTGCTCCATTGTGTGTGTGACTGCTACACTGCCTACTGATCATGAAATCCATGTTTCTGTCCCCACATCCCACGTGAAACCAGACCAAAGTGGGGTGTGTGGCAGAGATCTGTGATCAGATTGCAGTTCGCAGCCTGGCCCGCCCCTGGCGGTCATCATGGCATCGTGAAGGCCATAGGCGGTCGATGTTCTCAGCATCTATCTCATGGAGTTTTACTTGTGTGGAAATTAGTCCGTGTTCACAAAATGTTGGAGGATACCACTTCCTCCATCTTGAGGGTTAAGTATGGGAGGAAATGGTATATTCACTTTAGAATGAGAGGGGAAAAGATGCCATTGTAAAAAAAAAAAAATAAAGAAATTTTACTCGAAATCTCTTCAATAACCCAGATACTACAATGAGAGGAAACACTTCTGGGATTTGAATTAAATACCTTAAGATGTACTTTAACTTTTAGGTGATTTATGTGGTTCCTAGTTAGCAGATTGTTGCTTCAAGGACTGAAAAGCTGACAGGAAGTCCATTGTAGTCTAAAAGGGGCTGATTATGTAGCACAAAACAGATAACGTTAGCATCAGCTTTCAAAACTTCTCTGCTAAGCATGGTATTTACTTCTCAGAATTTGATACAGTTTCATTCTTACCCATGGAATTTCCCTCTTCAATTCTTATTTTAAAGTTATATGTATATATTTTGCAGAAGTGCACAAATTTAATAACCGTAGATTAATGGACATGACAACAGAACACAGATGTACATACAAGTGTTTTTATTATTTATACTATTATTTTATTTTTAAAGCTTTTTCTTGTAACACAACTGGACTTTATTGCTCTTTCTAAAAACATAGATTTTGTTTCTACCTCTGTGGTATATAAATAATGTTTTTACTTGGTTCCAATGAAATCACAAAGATTGATTCCATGTACCTTACTCCTTCTATGTAATTTGACTTATTGGGCCCTACACTAGCTTTCATATTTAAAAAAAATTTTTTTTTAATATTATTTTATTTTTGAGAGAGAGAAACAGAGCATGAGCAGGGAAGGGGCAGAGAGAGAGGTAGACACAGGATCTGAAACAAGCTCCTGGCTCTGAGTTGTTAGCAAAGAGCCCGATGTGAGACTTGAACCCACGAACTGGGTGATCATGACCTGAGCCGAAGTTGGCACTTAACCGACTGAGCCACCCAGGCGCCCCTCTCCTTCATATTTTTAATGAATAAAGTACATAGCTTACAAAGTATCTCTCTAGATTTAATACAAAAGTAATACATATAAAACTTACGGGATATGTGTTATAAAATGCTCATATTACTCTAAAAGAACATGTTTATGACTCGTAGGGGGAAGTGCTAACACTTATGTGAATCCTTCAGTGAGTGACCCTGTTCCCCATATGGTTAAACAGACAAAAATCTGTATTTCTTGCTAACATTTCCAATTAACGTTAATTAACTGTCACACTTGATGTGCTGGATCTGACTTGCCATTTGTAGATTACAGCCTTGGTGTTGACTTGCTCCTTTAGTTAGATTCTTTGCTGGCTGGACTTTTGCTTGGGGGGTGGACACTTGGAATGTCATTGCTATGAGTTTGCTTTCTCCTCTCTCCCTAGCAATAGACCTCCTAGATTTAGTAGGGGGAGAGGTTACAAAAACATGGACTTAAAATAAAATTGGATATCGTTTGCAGATTTCAATTACCTGTCCCTCACTATTAGGGGAGGTAGAGTGCCAACTCCCTACATAGTGTGAGGACTTTGAAAATATGTCCAGGTGGTTCTACAAAAATGTGCCTCTCAGATTTTTTGTCACCGCAGCATAATTGAAGAACGTAGTCGCTGCTATTTTGGACCTGCGACTGTGTCCTGCTAGGGGCACACTTCCTGTAGCAAAAGAATGAAGGCAAGTGGGCTAGTAGTACCCACCCATACCTGTGATATGTGTGGTTCTTTCTTTGGAAGACTGGCTCTGGGGCTCCTTATGGGTCTGGCCAAAGGACAGTAAGTCTTTCATGGACTTACTCTGGAGTCCAAGATGGCTCCTACCCAAAACTACCTTCCACCATCTCCTCTAGAGGAATCAGACTCACATGGTGGTATGGCAGCTAGCTCTTTCTGTCTGCTGTTCTTCCTTCCCTCTGCCCACTGCCCCCTGTGATAAATCTCTTACGTGTCTAATACTGACTCATGGTCTGCTGGTGAGAGAAACAGCATCGACACAAAGAGCATTAAGTTCTGTGTCTAAATTAATTTAAAGGTTACTCTTCTTTCCCTTAACTGAAGTTCATCTTTGAATACTTTGAGTGGGGAGAGAACTATCTTCATAGTGAAGAAATTTGTTCATTTGTTCGTTTTCCATGCCTTATACCGTAATGACTGTAGCCCGTAGAGTAGAAGTTTCCCTGTTGCTGTGATAGATTTTCATATGTGATTTTTGTGGGGTAATAAAGAGAAAAAAAGGAAAAGAAAAACAAAGCCTCCCCCTTCCCAAATTAAACCCAAACATCGGAATGATAATGTTTTCATCGTTCATAGTGATTTTTTTTGTTAATATTCTGGGGGAAAAAGAGAAAGATCCATTTGTTAGTCTACATCCTAAAATTTAATTTTGTTTTAATTTTAAAAATAATTTGTTTTGAGGTGCAATTCACAATAAAGTAACCATGTTGAAGTGAACAGTATTGTGGCTTGTCTGCCTCCACCTGGTTTCAAGACATTTCCGTCATCCCAAGGTAAACCCCTTACCCATTAAGCAGTTTCTCCCCATTCTCCCCACCGCCCCAGCCCTTCATAAATTTTTTGTTCCATATCCATGAATTCTCTTCTGGTTATTTCATACAAATGGACTACATATTGTATGAGTAGACCAAACCTTAGGTCACCACCTGTGAATGTGGCTGATGTTGGGACCAATGACATGGGAGAGTAGCTCTGAATATTAAATGCAATAGGATGTTGGCCCCAGTTAGTGTGGTGCCAGGTGGGTAGTAAGTTCTTTGTGTTAGCTGCTCTGTATGTTAGCTGTTGTTGTGGTCTGTGGTGCAGTGTGGTGGGGGGTGGGAGGGTAGTGAGGTGAGGTTGGGGTATTGTGTGGTTGCAACAGTTGTGGAGTTGATGTTATTTCTTACCAGAGGACATGTGTCTCTGAAGTCAGTGTCTCTCTAAGGATGAAATCAAAGTCCTGGCAACCTCTCAAGTAAAATATAACTGCCCCAGCTGGACAAAAAGTAAAATAGATAATCCAAAAATTCTATTGTAAATGAATTTGAAATCAAAATTCTGGTGCTCATTTCTTTGTTGAAACTAAGCAATGAAATCCTACCTCCTGTCCTACGTTCTAACTGAAATGGGCACTTGATCTTGGGATGATTTGGCTTCTTACCAGGTATTCAACTTATCAAGTGTATCTATTCTAGCCTTTATCCCCCTCTTTAATCCCTTGTATTTTTTAAATGCTTTTCTCTGTGTTCAGAGCCCAATTTAGCCTTGTGATCACTCTCGGCCTAAACCCATCACCTTTCTCTTCTCTAAAGGCATGACTCATTGACTTCTACCTCTTGGTATCTTTTATTTTCCTCTTTCTCCTTGCTTATAAAAACACATAGACTTCTTGTTTTCCTTTTATCAGAAAGAATACAGCAAATGACGAAGAGTGTGGACTTTGGATTCTATCCTTAATCCATACTGAGAGCTCAGTGACTTTAAGCAAGGATTTTAACCTCTCTAAGCCTCATTGCCTTCATCTATTAAATGGGGAGGTTGTTATGCTGAGGACTTAAGGAGATAGACTATGTAAATAAAATGCTTAGGAAAGTTTCTGCCATGAACTAAGTGTTACCTAATGATGATGACCGTGATGATATAGCTTATCTGTGCTCCTCAATCCTTTACCATGTAGAACTCAATCTCACAAAATACTACTGCTTTCAAATGTGCATCTTGGCTCAGATCTTTCTTTTGAATTCTATTTCTGTCTTTTCTGAATAGTTGCACTCCTCTGTTCTGCTGTCATCTTAAATGTGACTTCTGGGAAGCCAGGATTCTGTTTTTGACCT
The DNA here is from genome assembly GCF_022837055.1 of Prionailurus viverrinus. Classification (NCBI taxonomy): domain Eukaryota; kingdom Metazoa; phylum Chordata; class Mammalia; order Carnivora; family Felidae; genus Prionailurus; species Prionailurus viverrinus. The sequence goes on along the minus strand of NC_062562.1, from coordinate 27,449,294 downwards.
TCTCCATCTCTATTGTCTTAAAGTATCACCCACCTTCAGGTTCATGCGATGATCTTTGAGTACTTGTGAATAGGTTATGTTCTCACATTTCTAAAATAACCAAGTCCTATGTGTTCTCATGACATCTTTGTCATCTGTTTACTTTCATTTCTACACCCAGGGCTACAGATCTAATCTGAGACACCCCTTTCAGGACTCAGTGCAGTTTCAGTGGTCGTGGTGGTGGTGATAGCAGCATAGCTAATGTTTATTGAGCTCTTACTTTGTGCCAGAAACTCTTCTGAGCATATATCACATGGATCACTTTACTAAATCCTCACAATAGCTTTCTGACATTCTGACAAACAGAATCAGACAGAATTCTGATTTACTGTTTCCTCCCTCAGAGCTGAAAAAACTCAGGTTCAAAGACATTAAACAACTTGCATAAGGCCCTGGTACTTAGACTTGGAACCTAGCCAGGGTGACTCAGGTGCTTATGTACTTAATGACCCTCCACTGCTTCCTTAGCCTTCCCCCTTCCTTGCCAATTGCTCTCCCTGCTTCCAGTACCAGTTCTCTTGAGGTTGGGCACCATTGCTGCCAGATTACAATAGTAATATTAAGTGCAGTTCCTTGACTGTAAGGACTGGGGGTTGGGAGGTAGGGAAGGTTACCCACACTTAAGTGGGCATGTAAATACCCTGAAATTGCATGTGAAGTGGGTTGATTGGTTTCTCAAAAGGAAGCTAAAATCTGCGTCTTGCATAATGTCCCAGAAGGCTCCTTGAATTGGCATTCTGTGCTCTCTTCAATTACTCTGCAGTCAATTTTCTCTAGACTTTCTCACATTATCTCCATTCCTACACCTCTGTCCCCTCACACTGGTCCATTTACTGTTTCCCCTCACATCCCTCTCCCACCTTCAGTCCTGAAGCTTTGCTTACACCATTACTATACCCTAATAGACCCCTACTTTCCCTTCCCTATTTTCTTTCCTGTCCATTCTCCATAGTTGGTCCTCTGCCTTACCTCCTTTTGATATCTTCATAGCTGACTCCAGGCTGGTAATGAGAGGACTTTCCTCTGAGTATCACAGCACACAAAACAGAGGTGCCACTCAGAGGCCCACAGCAGCCCCTCAGGAAACTTAGAGTGAAGCTAGCTCATCATTGCCATATGGGATAGAGAGCCCACTGTTGCCAGGTGGCCCAGTCTTTTTGAAAGGTAATGTAAATCTGAATAAATTAAGTACAATCTCATACATTTGTAAAGCTGACAATTAAATGGAAAAAAAAATTACCAGGAGACAAAATTTGGGGGCTGCCACCAGATTTTGACTTCTGCTCAGGAGTATTTTATCCACATTTATCAACTCAAAGCCTTTCTATTTGTTCAAGTTTCCAAAATTGCTTGGAAGAAATTCTCAGTTGTCCCTTTTGTAAAGTCATCTTTTTTTCTCCCTAATAATTAGTACAGAAAATGTGAGGATAGGAGCATAATAATAAATATCATGTAATCCAAGTATTCATTGTACTGCACACATCATATATGATACCTTGTTTGGGTGCCACCTTCTGTCACAAACAGTGATTTGAATTAAAAAAAATGTATTCAGATAAGACAAAAAAACGTTTAAAACGCATTTGGCTTAAAACACACACTTCAACACTTATTGTAGTAAATTATCAGGCAACCACTCAATTGCAAGTGTTTTGTGAAGAGTTCAACTTCTCTGACTAGAGAAAATTGGACTGAGTGCTTTTCCTCTTTTTTAATATTAGAAATGCAGATTGAAAATAAGCTTTTCAAAAAAATTGAATGTCCATATATTGTTATTAAGGTAAACTGAAATTATTTTCATTTGGCAGTTTTGAAGCAAGTAAGTGAATGAAATTTGAGGTTGATGACTTTTAATTACATCTCTTTTCATTTTCCTTTCTGCGTATTCTTAAAAGTGACAATGCTTAGAGCAAATGTCACTTCATCATCAACAGCTTTGCAACTCCTTAATTGCTGCAGACACATATACTGTAAGAACCTGTGAACAGTGATCTCAGAGGAGCATATGAATGGCTCAGCCAATCACTTGGGCTGGTCAACTGTCCCACTTGCCTCCAAGTCCCCAAGAATTTGTGTAGTGCTTGACTTTAGTTAAGGGAAAAATAGATGTTGATGGGGGTGGGGGTGGTGTATGCAGGACCAAGGGAAAAATAGAAGGAGATGACAGTCTGTCAAACAAGAAATGTTCTTTTGACAGGTGCATTGTATGTAGAGAATACATAATGAAAGAAATGACAGTAATTAAAATACGGTTACTTAAGCGAATCATTGCCTGAAACATGGTTGCATGGGAAGGACCTCATTATAGACCATACTGGGCATGTAAATATATTTCTGTCAAGGGGTAATTAACTTGCTCTCAGGTGGAGTGATTTGGTCCCCTGCACTGGACAAGCACAATCCAAAAACAAAGATACTTTCCTAGCATTTTAAAATCTGCCAGGCCAGACACTCATTTTAGAAGCTGTTAGGTGGTTATAATTTGGAAATTATGAACAGAAAGCCTTTGTGTGAGGACAGATGACAGTGTGAGGTATTATAGACAGAATGTACCCCTGGGTGTTACTGAAACAAGATGCCTCACGATACAGTTTCTATCTTCATTCCAACAGTGAATCTTCAACGGGACCATTACTTACAACTTGCAATAAATATCTGAGTGGTAATTCCCAAACTTTAACATAGATCAGAGTTACCTGGAAAGCTTATAAGATCCCAGGCAGTTGGGGCCCCAGTCCCAGAGTTTGTGATGCAGTAGGTCTGGGATAGGGCCTGAGGGTGAGCATTTCTAACATGGGGCCACACTTTGCTAACCATTTATGTAGCACACCAATTAGGGAATGCAAATGAATTACTAAATTGAGTGCCTTCGTGAGGAAGATACCATTCTGGTGCAAGAGAAATTAGGGTGATGCTCAGGAAGTTCCTGCCACACAGAAAACACAAAGCTCACTGAAAGTGGCCAGAGCGATGCTGCAGGGAAAGTAGGCTTTCTGTTCAGAGAATGTGGGTTCTAGGAATGAATATTTTCCATTTGGTAACTTTGTGACTTTATTTTTGTTTCAAATGTATTTATTTTTGAGAGAAAGAGAGAGAGAGCGAGCAGGGGTGGAGCAGAGAGAGAGAGAGGGAGAGAGAGAATCCCAAGCAGACTCTGCCCTGTCAGCTCAGAGCCTGATGGTGGGGCTTGAACTCATGAACCATGAGATCATGACCTGAGCCACATTCAACAGCCAGACAGTTAACCAACTGAACCATCCAGGAGGCCCCCGACTTTGTGACTTTAAGCCCCATGAGCCCCTCTGTACCTTGGCTTCTTCATCTGTCAAATGCAGATGACACGGAATTGCTTGGGGACTTCCAGGAAAGGGTGCGTGAAGAACTTTGAGCTCAAGAGTTGGCATGTAGGGAGGGCTGTCCTGTCACATGACGATGTCAGTAATATGCCAAAAGAAAGTGATGATATGTGAGTGCATGTATGTCTTAGTCTATCTGGGCTGCTATAACAATATATTATGGACAAGGTAGCTTATAAACAACAGTAATTTATCTCTCACAGTTCCCAGAGACTTGCAGTCTGAGATCAAGATGACAGCATGGTTGGGTGAGGGCCCTCTTCTGGGTTTCAAGGTTCTCATGGTCTCCTCACATGGTGGATGGGGCCAGGGAGCTCTGTGGGATCTCTTTTATAAGAACATTAATCCCTTTTATGAGGGCGCCACCTTTGCGACCTAATCACCTGTCAAGGGCTTCACTTTCTAACACCACCAAAATCTGGGTGTACAGATTCCAGCATGGGAATTTTGTGGGGAATCCTTCAGACCACAGCAGTACATGTTGGGGAGAGATTGAGAGTTACTGCTTGTTATCTGAGATCTAGATGCCAAGTTTGGGGCTCTTTAACCTAGGAGGCTTACCTTGTGCAGAAAGCTACCTGAGGTAGAGTTGAGGTGAATTCTTTGTCATGTCAGTACCATTAGTGTACTTATTCAGTGTTTCATCTCAGATGTGGTTAGGAATGTTTCACATGAGATTGTTGACCGTGTGTATGGCGTGTTGATGAGGTAGCTACAGTGGCTGGTGGTGACAGTGGTGGCGTGTGAGAGAGATGGACAGAGACATAAATGGAGAGAGGGGAGAAACAGAAAGATAGAAAAATTGAACAAAGGGGAGGAAGGTGAGAGAGAACTAAGAATTCGAGGCTACTGTCATATCAGAATGCATTTGACTTAAGTTAAATTGAGTCTTTAAAACTTCTAATCCTAATCTGTATGCATCTGTTTAATACCATAAGCACTAAGGTGCCTCCTTAGTGAGTGTTAGGTGCTGTTCTCTCATTTTTGATTACTCAGGAAATTCTGAGTGCCCCTTTCATAGCAGTATGATGGGAATGGGAGTGAACCACATATAGTCCTTTCTCCCAGGGAGAGTGAAGACTAGTGAAAGAGATAATGAAAAATAAGAGATCCTTATGCAAACATGGGGAAAAATAATATTACCAAGTATGGACTTTCTAGAACAGACCTGCTTAATATCTTGCCTTCACCTCTGACTAACCATGAGATAATTGGACACATTGCTTGTTTGACATGAATCCTCAGTGTTGTTATGCATAGGGAGGTGGTTCTGCTTTAAAAAGCTGTTGGTGCGTGTAAAGAACTCAGCATGTGCCATTTATTGTGTGGCTCACATAGTAGGCCCTCTATTAATGAAGGTGTGGGCTGCTTGGTCTGTTGGGTGCTATTCTTTTGCAGGTAGGGTATGATTACACAGGAACAGAAGAAACTATGTAGAGAAGAATCCAGAAGTAGAGTGTGTGATCACGCCAGCTTGGAGAAAGATTGCTCTTTACCAAAACATGTGCAAACTTGGTTCTCTGGGTATGTGAGACAGCTGGCAAGGCAATCACCAGGTTTCTGTTGGTTTCTATTGAAACATTAACGAGAGTGCAGAACGAGGAACAAGTGATGGTTATAATAACCGTGAGTGCTTTTTTTAAAAAAAAATTTTTTAACGTTTATTCATTTTTTGAGAGACAGAGCATGAGCAGGGGAGGGGCAGAGAAAGAAGGAGACACAGAATCCAAAGCAGGCTCCAGGCTTTGAGCTGTCAGCACAGAGCCCGATGCCGGGCTCGAACTCACAAACTTTGAGATCATGACCTGAGTCGAGGTCGGATGCCCAACCGACTGAGCCACCCAGGCGCCCCGATGTGAATGCTTTTATAGACACCATAAGGTGAGGTTGCTCTTTCATAGTCCTTGCTCTATCATTATTGCTGAATTGTTTCATGGTATCCTTAGTCCTTGATTACCAGAAAGGTGATTCCTCACAAATATGTAACTCGTATGAGGTGGTTGAGGATCTTTGGTTTCAGATCATGGCTATTTGATGGTAGTCAGAAGATAGGAAAGTAGGTGGGGTGAGAAGAGGGTGGGGTAGGAGGGTCTTCTGGAGGCAGAAGAGACCAACCAACATGGTCTCCAGAGCTACACTGCCTGGGCTTGAATCTTGGCTCTGCTACTTGCTTGCTATGTGCCTCTCACCATGTTACTTGCTTCTTACCTCAGTTTCCTCATAAGTAACACATGGGAGAGTTAATATATATGTAGCATTCAGAGCATTGCCTGCCATATAGTCAGCATGAAAGGGTTAGTTATTATTTCTGTTATTTCTCCAAAGGAAGGATATTCCCAACTTCTGACAGATTCCCTAGGGCACTGAATAAATGCAGTGTTGACCTCCTAAAAGTAATACTGTAAAATCATATTATATGAATATTTCACTCATAAGAATTCTATACATACTCTTAGGATAACAACTTCTATGCTATATATAATTATTCTTGTGACTGTTCAGAGTTTCTGTTTTATTTTATTTCTCTTTTTATCCTTCTGCATCTTTCTCTTTAGTTTGTAGTAATAAATTACCATAAAATGAAGCTTTCACATGGGACCCTTTACCCTTACTATGTCTGACGGTATAGCTTTATTACACTTGAGAATTGAATACACAAAGCTATGTATACTGTATTTTATGAGTGATGATTTAAGGCGTTGTCCAAAGTTATTGAGGACTTGAGACCTGCATGCACAGTGGATATGTCTCCGCCCACCATGGGTGGTTGGCCAAAAACTTACTGCTGCCTTATAGTTTTTAATCTGCCAGGGTAGCTATCTCTTACTTCTGTTGTATCTTAAATTGTGGACTGAAATAGATGCCCATGTAGAACACCAGGGTTAGGCAAGGCGGTGGATGTATAGCATTTTTTTAAATTGTACCAAGAGTCGGTTATGTTAGCAACTTACGTATTCATTTTTCTTTGCTGTAATAATAGGTTTTTGCTTGGAAGGCTATGTCCATTACTGAGCAATTAGAGCAAGATGAACATATTTAAAAGCTGTGTAAGAGTAAAAGGAGGGGGTGGCATTGAGCATAATTAGACTTCTGACAATAGGTTTTCATTTAAATGATTTTTTTTTTGGCTAGTGTATAAACCCCTACTAGCTTTTTGTGCATCATTAACACAGTGTTTGTCATAAAGCGTGTGTGTACTTGTTCCCCACGTTTGAACAAGTTTGTTCCATTTTTGAACAGTGAGACTACCTTGGCTCCAAGTTGTGGATTTTATTTATTTATTTTTAGAGTTTTTACTTATGTTCTATAATGATTCAAAATGGAGGTAGTCCTTGGGAGTTTCTCTGTAAGTAAAAGATTGCTTCATTCGTGCACGTTTTGCCATTTTCCACTATAATATCACCATGCAAGCATCAAATGTTGGTCCTTTTTTCTTTCTCAAACGGAAAGCTTGAGATTCCTTCTGAAACATTTAAGTCATATTTTTAAGATAGAAATATCATGTCATATACATCACAACTTCTGAGAAAAATAGTGACTGTTTTAGAACATTTCTATTTATTCAGTCAAGACTAGTATTTCATGAAATAATTGACTTGAAAATTCAGAGGCAAAGTGAGTTGTTAGAGATGATGATACTTACATGTTGCCATTTATTTTCTCCATAGTATTTTAGATTATTGTATTCAACTATTATTAAGATTGTGAGAGCTGCCTTCAAAGTACAAGCTTTTTCTTTTGCAATTGAAGCAGTGATACTTGACGTTTCTTTTATTAATAATGTTAATAAAGACTTAGGGAAAAGAAAGTTGTAACAGGTGGACATGGTATTTTGTCAGGTTTTAAAATTTGCCTTTAATGTTGAAAATGCTGAGAAATAGTGATTCCTACCCTATGTGCATATGTGTATGCTAATAAATTGTTAGAGGTTAACTGCTGTGTTGCTTTTCCATTTCTGTGGTACGTGTGAGAGAAAAATGCATTACTGGCTGGGCTCGGTTGAGTGTCTGACTCTTGATTTTGGCTCCGTTCATGATCCCAGGGCTGTGGGACTAAGCCCTGTATTGGGCTTTGTGCTGAGTGTGGATCCTGCTTAATATTCTCTCTCTCTCCCCCTCTGCCCAACCCCCAACCCCTACGTGAACCAACCCCTTTCTCTCCCTCTCTCCCTCCCTCCCTCTCTCTCTCAAATAAAAAGAAAAAAAAAGAAGAAAAGAATGCATTACCATGCCCTTGCATGTGCGCAAAGATACCAAACCTTTAAATTATAATTCGGTTCTCTCATAGATGGGGAACAACACCACTACCTCAACACCACTTAATTCCACCGTATGCTATCATTTCTGTTATAAACTCTAAAGGATTATGAAAGTTATTATTATTAAATAAGTAATAGTACCTGTAGAATTAAAAACTATCTCCAGAATTGTGAGGCATGTTTGATGTAGGAGTTTTCCAGAAAATACTTAGCCATGTAAAGATGGTCACATTCTACTTTTTTATAATTAATACCTTTTTGACAGAACTTGATACAACAGTATTTAAATGCTGAAGGTAGATTAAAGATAAAATTACTCAATCAGGGAGACTAAATGAATAAGGATTGAACAAATAACAAAATAGCTTATGTTGAAAAATATTATTTTTACTAGTAGATGTACCTCTCCCCCCTCTAAATGTTCCCTGTGCTTTTTTAAGCTTGAAATGGACAGAAGACATTATTATTATTATTATTTTTTAAGCAGCTCATGTCCATGCAAGTTTAAGTCATTGAATAATCAAGTAAGTGATAGTGATCATATATAGCTTTCGGGTTGATTTTCAGCTTCGGAATTATTGACATTTGGGGATAGATAATTCTTTGTTGTGCGTTGTAGGATGTGTAGCAGCATATGTAATCTGTACCCACTAGGTGCCTGTGGCATCCTCACCCCCAATTGTGAAAAGCGAAAGTATGAATAGACATTGCCAAATACCCCAAGGGGTGAGTGAGGAGCAAGATTGTCCCTAGGTTGAGAAATACTCTAGAAATTGGGGAAAGGAATATCTAAATCAAATTTTAAGTGCTTTCTCTTTTATTATCAGTCACAACCATGACTGGCAAGTCATTAAGGCCATTAACACTTAATGCCTTTAGGCCATAAAGGCCATTAAGACTGAGATATCACCCAGTGGTCCTAGCTGAAATCACCTGCATCACTGTGGCCTCACCGAAGCTCTAAGAATTCACTGGAAAGTAAGCACAGAAGAGACTCCTTGTGCCTGCTTACTTTTCTATCAATATACATTCTTATTACTCTGTTTTCAGTGCCAACTCATTTTAGTAATACAACTCAAATGGTTTAGACTTGCAGTAGATAATGGATACTGCCTACTAAGTAGGGTTCATTCCTTCATAGTGAATGAAAATGCAAAATGAGAAATGTCACTATAGATGCTTGTGCCCTGCTGAATTTGATTTGACAAGCTAATCATGACATCAGCGAGAGGTCTGTGGAAGGTAAAGGTGGTGGGGTAGGGAGTAGAGGCAGTGTCTGGGGAAGATTATTGCTAATGATAGCTAGAGGCCTGATTTCTCATTCTCTGCCTAATTCCAAATGCATGTTGTGCTTGATGTGCTTGTCATTTAGAAATTTAGACTAAACCAGATGCTATATTTGAGATGTTGTACACAGTTCTGTGTGGCTTATGAAAGCCCTGTTGGAGTCAGAGTATCCAAAAATGATTTCTAAGTGAGGGGGAAAATCTCTGATTAGATTGAGTTCCATCAGGGAACAATACGGACTCTAGATTGAGGCCTTTAACAGTGGCTCAGCTGTTTACTTAACAACAACAACAACGAAAAGAAATGATATTCAGAGGATAAGTTTTCATGTAGGTAAATAGGCATTTTAAAAATTGCGTTGGTGTTATCTGCATCACCAGTTTTTAGAGTATTTTCTGATTAAACTAATAAGACTAGTCTGTTTTGGACTAGGACTTAGATTGTGATTAGGGATGATGTCAAAGACTTATTTAAGTCTGAGTGCCTGGGGGGAAATACTTGTTTTATGCCTTTTTTTGAAATGGTGCGTAGAAAGACGGGTTATTTCTAAGATGTGGTACTCTTTAGTTTTAGATATTTGGCGGTTCGATATTGCTGTTAGCAGAAGGTCTTATCACTCCTCATTTCTGTGGCCCAGACAGACTTCGCTGTTCTGGGTGCTGCATTGTTTCTCTATTCTAGGAAGATAATTCAAATTGACCAGTTTTGGCGTGTGAGCCCAAATCCTTCGGCTGGTCTTGATTTAAACCCTGGTCAAGGTTACAAGTTAGGATAAGTTACTTTATGCCAGAGCTGTCCAATAGAACTGTATTTGCACTGCCCATTATGGTAGCCAATGAAATGTGGCTACATGAAGCCACTGAAAACTTGACAAATGGTGTGACTGCAGAATGGAAATTTACATTTAATTTGTTAATTAAATTTAATAATTTATTTAATTAAATGCAAATAGTGCCTTGTAGCTACCAGGTATAATGTTGGACAGCACAGCTCTTGCCTTTGAGAAACATTTACTTACACACTGTTTTGGACCTGGGATTGTGGCCATTCATGGCCTTTTGAACAGACCATATGGTTACAGAGCAATTATCACAGTTATCACAGCCTCAAGCCCAAGTCTAGTCACTTGGACAGAAGAAGAAGAATGGTTGTATGTGTGAGCAATCCTAGTGAGTTAAGATTGCAGAAGTTTCATTTCTAGAAGCCTAATATTTAAACAGAGGCATCTCTGATACTGAAAGGGAGGAGTCCATGCAGACAAATACTTTTATATCTGCTCTCTTCCCTATTCTTTGAAATTATATCTATGCAGTGGAACAGCTCTATGTGGGTTTTTGTTTTTTTGTGTATATGATTTTTTCCCTCATGTTCTCTGCTAAGGAATTTAGCACACCTCTGCTAAATGGGGGAAGAATCTTTGGGACCAATCCCAGGAACCAAGTATTTGGGTAGTGTAGAATCATTTATGTATGACACTAAACAGCAGGGTGTAATCTTTGAACTATTTGGTTATATGATAAATCATGGAGTCTCAAAAGATGTTAGGTCTTTGGTCATAACAGTAAGTACCAGAAACTGCTCTTTGTGGCCCTTTTGATATGTAGTTGTTATCCTCTTGGCATTGGTGGCTCTGGGGGGAAAAAATGGAGTTTGTAAACATTTTTTTTTATTATTTTTTTTAACGTTTATTCATTGTTGAGAGAGAGAGACAGAGCACAGGCATGGGAGGGGCAGAGAGAGGGGGAGACACAGAATCTGAAGCATGCTCCAGGCTCTGAGCTCTCAGCACAGAGACCGATGCGGGCCTCAAACCTGTGAGCAGTGAGATCATGACCTGAGCCGAAGTCGGATGCCTAACCAACTGAGCCACCCAGGTGCCTCAAATATTTTTGAGTTTATAAAGCTTCTAGTCCTGTTTGGACTAAGACATTGCCAATCCCCTGTTCTCTGGTGAATAACATGTGTTGAGTGACATCGTCTAAGAAACCTCTAACCGTCTCTGCCTTATCAGGCCAAAAGATTCATAGTGCTTGGAAACTGGTAGCGATGATCATTGACATTTGGTTCGTTTTTCTAACATATGTCTGAAATGATGGAAAATACTTACATAGCAAGGCAATTAAGCTTTGACATGTATGAAAGCATTAAAGATAGTCACAGTAGTATTCCTCTTAACCCTTTTTAAAATTAAAAAAAAAAAGATTTTTACTTTATTCTCTTTTTCCAACAAAGGTGCAAACTCTTGAGAAGTTGCCTGAGTCTCTGTGTTCTCACTGTAAAATGAAAATAATGGGAGCACCTAACCTTCAGGGGTCCTATGAGACTTACACGAGATAATAAATGCATAGATTCAGCATTGCGCGTAGACCACAAAAATTACTTCATAAATTTTAGCTACTGTTATTAATTCTACTGCTGTTGTATATCTTAAAAGTTACATATTAAATAAGATACAGTACCAAATCCAAATATACAAAGGCCTAGAAATGCTACTGGTATAGGTATTCCTTCCTTTCCTCTTTCCTTTCCCTTCTCCTTCCCCCCCCCCCATCCTGGAGATTCTTTTGCAATGCAAATCAGTCTCCCTTAATTTCATTTTTTTTGTAATTTGAGGGTTTCCTATAGCAGGTGTTCTGAAAGCTGGGCACATCCCTACCTCTCAAAGCTGGCTCTCTAAAGTTGACCGGGTGGTTTATTAGGAGAATAAGTAGGCACATCTTTGAAGATACTGCCCAACTACACATAATCATGCTTTAATAACTTAAAAATATGTACGGTAGTTCTTTTTATTTACAACCTGCTCTGGAATAAATAGTATGTCAACCTTACTCTTTTTGAACCAACAGTACTCAGTTTTCTAATTACAGAAAGAGAATAGTACTTCTAAATTAAAAGTGTTAGTAGTAGTGTTAAAATACAGTTCCCTAAGAAACCTTACATGCTATGTATTTTCATATATATATATATATATATATATATATATTTAGTGTTTATTTATTTTGAGAGAAAGAGCATGAGCAGAGGAGGAGGGGCAAAGGGCGGGGTGGGGAGAGTGAATCCCAAGCAGGCACCACACTGCCAGTGCAGAGCCCTACATGGGGCTCGAAGCCATGAACCATGAAATCATGACCTGAGTCAAAATCAAGAGTTGGACACTTAACTGGCTGAGCCACCCAGGCACCCCTGCATTTTCATATTTAATTAGTGCCCCAAATTTTCTTAAGAAAAAATGTTTTTAAATATTTATTTATTTTTGAGACTGAGAGAGAGAAAGAGACAGAGACAGAGTGTGAGAAGTGAGGGGCTGACAGAGAGGGAGACACAGAATGTGAAGCAGGCTCCAGGCTCTAAACTGACAGCACAGAGCCCAATACAGGGCTCGAACTCACGAACAGTGAAATCATAACCTGAGCCAAAATTGGACACCTAACCGACTGAGCCACCTGGGTGCCCTTGTGCCCCCAATTTTTTATATTGAGTATCTATAATGTCTGATTAACTAGATAACTTTTAGTTTCTAACTTACTGAAAGTGAAGTTTTAGGAGAGTTTTGATTAATTTGACCTATTTCATCCAGGAAGTTGGATTCTGATTGTAAGAATTATCTGGGAAAAATGCTTTTCTTTTTGGGCAGGACATGTTTAATTTTCAAATGAAATCTATTCCTTATGGACTCAGGGAGCCTGTGCATTAATGCAGAAATTGATATTAGGATAAAATCTTGAACAATTAGGGGTGAGTATCTAAAACTCAATTAGTCTTTAACAGTTCACCCCAAAGCAGTAGCATGCTCTCATTTTCATGAGAGCTGTGGGATTAAATGGATTCTTTATCATTATAACCAGACAGACGTCAAACTTTGCAAGACCAATTTTAGCCAAGGCACATTTGCAATTCTCCAAGGATTGGGGATGTATACCACTTACTTGATTTGTAGTACTTTCAGTAGGTTCTATTCTCCTTCCTGTTGTTGCTTTATTTTTATGAGTCCACGTTGAATCTACCTTTAAGGCATTTTGTGACCATGAAATGAACTTCCCAACCTGGACCTTGAGGTCTAGATTTTTACAACAATCACTGTGATCTCTGCATTACTTGCATAGTCAGTGTGTCTGAAGGTCAGGCATTGCTACGGATATTCAAAGATATTTTTCGAGGAGGTTGCGGCAAGATGGCGGCTTAGGAGGACGCTGGGCTCACCGCACGTCCTGCTGATCACTTAGATTCCATCTACACCTGCCTAAATAACCCAGAAAACCGCCAGAGGATTAGCAGAACAGAGTCGCCGGAGCCAAACGCAGACGAGAGGCCCACGGAAGAGGGTAGGAAGGGCGGCGAGGCGGTGCGCGCTCCACGGACTGGCGGGAGGGAGCCGGGGCGGAGGGGCGGCTCGCCGGCCAAGCAGAGCCCCCGAGTCGGGCTTGCAAAAGCGGAGGGGCCGGGCGGACTGTGTTCCGACAGCAAGCGCGACTTAGCGTCTGGGAGGTCAGAAATTAACAGCTCTGCTCGGAAAGCGGGAAGGCTGGAGGACAAAGGGAGGGAGAGCTGCTGAGCCCCCTGACAACAGAGCTCAGTTTGGTGAGGAACAAAGGCGCTCGCCAGCGCCATTTCCCCCGCCCATCCCCCAGCCGAAATCCCAAAGGGAACCGGTTCCTGCCAGGGAACTTGCTCGCTCCGCGCAAACACCCAACTCTGCCCTTCTGCGGAGCCAAACCTCCGGCAGCGGATCTGACTCCCTCCCGCTGCCACAGGGCCCCTCCTGAAGCGGATCACCTAAGGAGAAGCGATCTAAGCCTGCCCCTCCTGCCCCCGAGCACCTTGCCTACCCACCCCAGCTAATACGCCAGATCCCCAGCATCACAAGCCTGGCAGGGTGCAAGTAGCCCAGAGGAGCCACACCACCCCACAGTGAATCCCGCCCCTAGGAGAGGGGAAGAGAAGGCACACACCACTCTGACTGTGGCCCCAGCGGTGGGCTGGGGGCAGACATCAGGTCTGACTGCGGCCCCGCCCACCAACTCCAGGTATACACCACAGCACAGGGGAAGTGCCCTGCAGGTCCTCACCACGCCAGGGACTATCCAAAATGACCAAGCGGAAGAACTCCCCTCAGAAGAATCTCCAGGAAATAACAACAGCTAATGAGCTGATCAAAAAGGATTTAAATAATATAACAGAAAGTGAATTTAGAATAATAGTCATAAAATTAATCGCTGGGCTTGAAAACAGTATACAGGACAGCAGAGAATCTCTTGCTACAGAGATCAAGGGACTAAGGAACAGTCACGAGGAGCTGAAAAACGCTTTAAACGAAATGCATAACAAAATGGAAACCACCACAGCTCGGCTTGAAGAGGCAGAGGAGAGAATAGGTGAACTAGAAGATAAAGTTATGGAAAAAGAGGAAGCTGAGAAAAAGAGAGATAAAAAAATCCAGGAGTATGAGGGGAAAATTAGAGAATTAAGTGATACACTAAAAAGAAATAATATACGCATAATTGGTATCCCAGAGGAGGAAGAGAGAGGGAAAGGTGCTGAAGGGGTACTTGAAGAAATCATAGCTGAGAACTTCCCTGAACTGGGGAAGGAAAAAGGCATTGAAATCCAAGAGGCACACAGAACTCCCTTCAGACGTAACTTGAATCGATCTTCTGCACGACATATTATAGTGAAACTGGCAAAATACAAGGATAAAGAGAAAATTCTGAAAGCAGCAAGGGGTAAACGTGCCCTCACATATAAAGGGAGACCTATAAGACTCGTGACTGATCTCTCTTTTGAAACTTGGCAGGCCAGAAAGAATTGGCAAGAGATTTTCAGGGTGCTAGACAGAAAAAATATGCAGCCAAGAATCCTTTATCCAGCAAGTCTGTCATTTAGAATAGAAGGAGAGATAAAGGTCTTCCCAAACAAACAAAAACTGAAGGAATTTGTCACCACTAAACCAGCCCTACAAGAGATCCTAAGGGGGACCCTGTGAGACAAAGTCCCAGAGACATCACTATAAGCATAAAACATACAGACATCACAATGACTCTAAACCCGTATCTTTCTATAATAACACTGAATGTAAATGGATTAAATGCGCCAACCAAAAGACATAGGGTATCAGAATGGATAAAAAAACAAGACCCATCTATTTGCTGTCTACAAGAGACTCATTTTAGACCTGAGGACACCTTTAGATTGAGAGTGAGGGGATGGAGAACTATTTATCATGCGACTGGAAGCCAAAAGAAAGCTGGAGTAGCCATACTTATATCAGACAAACTAGACTTTAAATTAAAGGCTGTAACAAGAGATGAAGAAGGACATTATATAATAGTTACAGGGTCTATCCATCAGGAAGAGCTAACAATTATCAATGTCTATGCACCGAATACCGGAGCCCCCAAATATATAAAACAATTACTCATAAACATAAGCAACCTTATTGATAAGAATGTGGTAATTGCAGGGGACTTTAACACACCACTTACAGAAATGGATAGATCAACTAGACACACGGTCAATAAAGAAACAAGGGCCCTGAATGAGACATTGGATGAGATGGACTTGACAGATATATTTAGAACTCTGCATCCCAAAGCAACAGAATATACTTTCTTCTCGAGTGCACATGGAACATTCTCCAAGATAGATCATATACTGGGTCACAAAACAGCCCTTCATAAGTTTACAAGAATTGAAATTATACCATGCTTACTTTCAGACCACAATGCCATGAAGCTTGAAATCAACCACAGGAAAAAGTCTGGAAAACCTCCAAAAGCATGGAGGTTAAAGAACACCTTACTAACGAATGAGTGGGTCAACCAGGCAATTAGAGAAGAAATTAAAAAATATATGGAAACAAACGAAAATGAAAATACAACAATCCAAACGCTTTGGGACGCAGCAAAGGCAGTCCTGAGAGGAAAATACATTGCAATCCAGGCCTATCTCAAGAAACAAGAAAAATCCCAAATACAAAATCTAACAGCACACCTAAAGGAACTAGAAGCAGAACAGCAAAGGCAGCCTAAGCCCAGCAGAAGAAGAGAAATAATAAAGATCAGAGCAGAAATAAACAATATAGAAACTAAAAAAACTGTAGAGCAGATCAACGAAACCAAGAGTTGGTTTTTTGAAAAAATAAACAAAATTGACAAACCTCTAGCCAGGCTTCTCAAAAAGAAAAGGGAGATGACCCAAATAGATAAAATCATGAATGAAAATGGAACTATTACAACCAATCCCTCAGAGATACAAACAATTATCAGGGAATACTATGAAAACTTATATGCCAACAAATTGGACAACCTGGAAGAAATGGACGAATTCCTGAACACCCACACGCTTCCAAAACTCAATCAGGAGGAAATAGAAAGCTTGAACAGACCCATAACCAGCGAAGAAATTGAATCGGTTATCAAAAATCTCCCAACAAATAAGAGTCCAGGACCAGATGGCTTCCCAGGGGAGTTCTACCAGACGTTTAAAGCAGAGATAATACCTATCCTTCTCAAGCTATTCCAAGAAATAGAAAGGGAAGGAAAACTTCCAGACTCATTCTATGAAGCCAGTATTACTTTGATTCCTAAACCAGACAGAGACCCAGTAAAAAAAGAGAACTACAGGCCAATATCCCTGATGAATATGGATGCAAAAATTCTCAATAAGATACTAGCAAATCGAATTCAACGGCATATAAAAAGAATTATTCACCATGATCAAGTGGGATTCATTCCTGGGATGCAGGGCTGGTTCAACATTCGCAAATCAATCAACGTGATACATCACATTAACAAAAAAAGAGAGAAGAACCATATGATCCTGTCAATCGATGCAGAACAGGCCTTCGACAAAATCCAGCACCCTTTCTTAATAAAAACCCTTGAGAAAGTCGGGATAGAAGGAACATACTTAAAGATCATAAAAGCCATTTATGAAAAGCCCACAGCTAACATCATCCTCAACGGGGAAAAACTGAAAGCTTTCTCCCTGAGATCAGGAACACGACAAGGATGCCCACTCTCACCGCTGCTGTTTAACATAGTGCTGGAAGTTCTAGCATCAGCAATCAGACAACAAAAGGAAATCAAAGGCATCAAAATTGGCAAAGATGAAGTCAAGCTTTCGCTTTTTGCAGATGACATGATATTATACATGGAAAATCCGATAGACTCCACCAAAAGTCTGCTAGAACTGATACAGGAATTCAGCAAAGTTGCAGGCTACAAAATCAATGTACAGAAATCAGTTGCATTCTTATACACTAACAATGAAGCAACAGAAAGACAAATAAAGAAACTGATCCCATTCACAATTGCACCAAGAAGCATAAAATACCTAGGAATAAATCTAACCAAAGATGTAAAGGATCTGTATGCTGAAAACTATAGAAAGCTTCTGAAGGAAATTGAAGAAGATTTAAAGAAATGGAAAGACATTCCCTGCTCATGGATTGGAAAAATAAATATTGTCAAAATGTCAATACTACCCAAAGCTATCTACACATTCAATGCAATCCCAATCAAAATTGCACCAGCATTCTTCTCGAAACTAGAACAAGCAATCCTAAAATTCATATGGAACCACAAAAGGCCCCGAATAGCCAAAGGAATTTTGAAGAAGAAGACCAAAGCAGGAGGCATCACAATCCCAGACTTTAGCCTCTACTACAAAGCTGTCATCATCAAGACAGCATGGTATTGGCACCAAAACAGACACATAGACCAATGGAATAGAATAGAAACCCCAGAACTAGACCCACAAACGTATGGCCAACTCATTTTTGACAAAGCAGGAAAGAACATCCAATGGAAAAAAGACAGCCTCTTTAACAAATGGTGCTGGGAGAACTGGACAGCAACATGCAGAAGGTTGAAACTAGACCACTTTCTCACACCATTCACAAAAATAAACTCAAAATGGATAAAGGACCTAAATGTGAGACAGGAAACCATCAAAACCTTAGAGGAGAAAGCAGGAAAAGACCTCTCTGACCTCAGCCGTAGCAATCTCTTACTCGACACATCCCCAAAGGCAAGGGAATTAAAAGCAAAAGTGAATTACTGGGACCTTATGAAGATAAAAAGCTTCTGCACAGCAAAGGAAACAACCAACAAAACTAAAAGGCAACCAACGGAATGGGAAAAGATATTTGCAAATGACATATCGGACAAAGGGCTACTATCCAAAATCTATAAAGAGCTCACCAAACTCCACACCCGAAAAACAAATAACCCAGTGAAGAAATGGGCAGAAAACATGAATAGACACTTCTCTAAAGAAGACATCCGGATGGCCAACAGACACATGAAAAGATGTTCAGCGTCGCTCCTTATCAGGGAAATACAAATCAAAACCACACTCAGGTATCACCTCACGCCAGTCAGAGTGGCCAAAATGAACAAATCAGGAGACTATAGATGCTGGAGAGGATGTGGAGAAACGGGAACCCTCTTGCACTGTTGGTGGGAATGCAAATTGGTGCAGCCGCTCTGGAAAGCAGTGTGGA
This sequence comes from Prionailurus viverrinus, assembly GCF_022837055.1. Taxonomy (NCBI): domain Eukaryota; kingdom Metazoa; phylum Chordata; class Mammalia; order Carnivora; family Felidae; genus Prionailurus; species Prionailurus viverrinus. Next base: position 27,430,849 of record NC_062562.1, on the reverse strand, counting down.
GGTTCCTCAGAAAATTAAAAATAGACCTACCCTATGACCCAGCAATAGCACTGCTAGGAATTTATCCAAGGGATACAGGAGCACTGATGCATAGGGCCACTTGTACCCCAATGTTCATAGCAGCACTCTCAACAATAGCCAAATTATGGAAAGAGCCTAAATGTCCATCAACTGATGAATGGATAAAGAAATTGTGGTTTATATACACAATGGAATATTACATGGCAATGAGAAAAAATGAAATATGGCCTTTTGTAGCAACGTGGATGGAAGTGGAGAGTGTGATGCTAAGTGAAATAAGCCATACAGAGAAAGACAGATACCATATGGTCTCACTCTTATGTGGATCCTGAGAAACTTAACAGGAACCCATGGGGGAGGGGAAGGAAAAAAAAAAAAAAGAGAGGTTAGAAAGGGAGAGAGCCAAAGCATAAGAGACTGTTAAAAACTGAGAACAGGGGGCGCCTGGGTGGCGCAGTCGGTTAAGCGTCCGACTTCAGCCAGGTCACGATCTCGCGGTCCGTGAGTTCGAGCCCCGCGTCGGGCTCTGGGTTGATGGCTCAGGGCCTGGAGCCTGTTTCCGATTCTGTGACTCCCTCTCTCTCTGCCCCTCCCCCGTTCATGCTCTGTCTCTCTCTGTCCCAAAAATAAATAAACGTTGAAAAAAAAAAAATTTAAAAAATAAAAAAAAAAAAAAAAAAAAAAAAAAAAACTGAGAACAAACTGAGGGTTGATGGGGGGTGGGAGGGAGGAGAGGGTGGGTGATGGGTATTGAGGAGGGCACCTTTTGGGATGAGCACTGGGTGTTGTATGGAAACCAATTTGTCAATAAATTTCAGAAAAAAAAAAAAAAAAAAAAAAAAGATATTTTTCATTTTTTAGAAGATAAAAGAGCAAAATGTCATACCCATTTTGAAATTACCTTAATAGGAAAATAATTGTATCTATTAGTTTGACATGTTCAATTTGTATAGGTTGTTCTGTACTTTTGATAAATACTTCCCTTATTTAAATTATTGCTGAATGCTAATAGGACTTGGCAGAAATTTCTTAGTATTTCAACTCCTGAATGATGAATTTCAATATCTATACCTATCTTGAGAAAAGACAGGAAGGGGCCCCACATGCCCTGCTGGTCTTGGTTTGTAAGCTTTCCCTGATAGGCCTTCTAAAGATACAGGTACACCCCGGAACAAGAACATTGTGACACAAGTTATAATTGTATGCTTTTCCATCACTCTTCATAAAGCTCATTTGGGTTGACGCTATGGATTTTAATAATAATGGTCTCCATATTTGAAACATCCATATTACATCCTGTACTATGCTAATGTATTTTCTGTCATTTTCAGCATTGACAAAGGGTAACTATTGCACATTTGTGTCTGGAGAGTTAACATATTTACAAGGATTTAAGAAAATTAGCTACCATGATCTAAAGATAAAAACATTCATTTAAACTAAGGAGGGACAGCTTCTTTGTGTCAACTTTCTCCTCCATCCTGAGCTAAATTGTGAATTTGTTTTGCATTGAATTTTTTTCTTTTGCAGAGGAGTGCCATCATTTTCACAGCCAGAACAGATTTTAGAGCAAAATAGAAGACTCTTTTCTGAAGGCAGCTGTGTTTGTGTGTGTGTTGTGTGTATGTGTGTGTTTAGGAAAAATCTGTGGCAAACACATTTCCCACAGATTTTGATAATTTTTGGTGGCGCTTTCTGGACTTTACCGGAAAGTTTGCACCTTGTAAGCAGCTAGGATTCCAGTTTTCTTACATCAGCCTTTGGTATTCGAATATCCAGCAGATTAACATCTGATATTATATGATTAAAATAATGAAAGGTTTTATTTAAGTGGTAAGTCAGTCAGTCAACAGCTCTTTGAATTGCCCCCATGTTTCAGGCGTGAACTATCATAGTGGGATCAAGACAATTTTGATAGTTTAGTGGGGAAGATGGTCATTAAACAAATAATTATAAACACTGTATAACTGCAAATGCACCAAGAGCTACAAAGGAGACACAGAATACTAATGAAATACAAGACTGGAGGCTTTGTCTTGCTGTGATTTTGTATGGTAACCACTAGCTACACGTGGCTATTTCAATTTAATTTAATTTAATTTTATTTCCTCCCAAATTTAAAGCTCACCCCTTGAGTCATACTACCATGTTTCAAATACTCAGTGGTCACGTGTGGCAACCATATGGGACAATACAGATCTAAAACACTTTCGTCATTGTGGAGAGTTCTGTTGGACAGTATTACATCTACAGGTTCTAAGAGGATCTCTCTGCAGAACAGATACTTAAGCTTAGATATGATATTGGAGCAGGCAGTGACCCAATGAAGACTAGGGATAGAAGGGAGAAGAATCTTGAAAGAGGAAAACTCTAGCGTATGGCAGTAACCTGAATGAAAACTGAGCCATTGTGTTCACAGAATGGTAATACTATTATTCCATGCGTGCCTGTTTTAAGGTGGCGTAATAGTGTCTCTACTCCCAATATTACTGCAACTGTACACAACCAAGTCCTCTTGGGCTTCTGCTTAAGGATTGTGTTATGTTCAAAGAAAAATGAATTGAACGTCCAAAATAATTGAAAATTCTTTAAAAATCTTTAAGCCTTCCCCCCCCCCAAAAAAAGAACAAAGGAAGAATCCTTTCGTAATGTAAGGTGAAATCATTTACCGTCTTTCTCTCCCTTGTTTTACTACCACACACCAGTGCTACTCTTAAAGTCTTCTTTCTTCTTCCAGTATCCCAAATGGCTTACAAACCTTCTCTAATTCAGTTCTCAGATCTTAATCACATGCATTAACTTGTCCATGATTTTTTTGTCTTGTTTTTCCCCCCTGATAATCCTGTTATTTGGCTATTGGACAACAAAGAAAAGTGTAAGAGCTGATTCAGCGAGTAGAGGTCTCCTCTTCTACAGACGTTTTCAAAAAGACCCTGCCATGCAGCTGTTCTCACAACCCAACGTTAAGGAAATACTTAGGGTATTTCCTTATGGGAATGCTTGTGGGAAAAGTGATTGCTCTCTTTGGTCTTGACTTGGGGCTCTGGAGGTTTTAGAATCAAGTTGTTACTTCATTATACATATTCTTTACTTCCATCTAGAATTCCTTTTATAGAAGTGTCATTACTTTGCCCGAGACCGTGTTGTAGAATATCTAGTGAGGGAGTGTGTTTAATTCTTCATTTTCATAGCACACTGGGTAAGAAAGCTGGGATGGAAGAACCCATTGACCATACCTCTCAGTCTCCAAACTCTGTTGTGATAACTAACATGGGCATGTTTTTTTTGTTTTGTTTTGTTTTGTTTTGTTTTGTTTTTTTTATAAAAGAAACGCTATCACTACATTTAGTGCTTTTAGTCCCGTGCAGAGTAAAACTGAGTTAAACCTTACAGACTTGGATTAGCAGGGGGGGAAGTTAATTTTGAATCGGGGAAAGCACAAGTGATGAAGTATTGTTGAAGAAATAGGGCCTTAGTGTTTTCAGTTGCAAAAATACTTGGATGCCTTCCCATTGCTCTCAGCGTCAAGTTCTAAATTAAGATGGCCTCTGAGTACCTGTGATGGTGGCCTGCTGATTGTCTTCACTATTCCAACACCATTTTGCCTTGTTCTCTGTACTGCAACCACACTGACCCTCTCTCTCCTCAGACATGACAAGCTTCTTCCCATTTAATGCTGTTCTGTCTAGAAGTTCACTCAGTCCTCCTCGTTTTTTAGGTCATATCTTAAATGCCACTTTCTCAGGTCATCCTGCTCTGATTCCATCCTCACATACTCCCCTCCGCCGCCCCCCACCCCCTACAAACTGTCATCTCCCTCAGTTATCTCCATCATGGAAATGATCACAATTGTTGTTGTTCTTCTTAGTGTTTGTTTGTTTGTTTGTTTGTTTATTTATTTATTTTGAGAAAGAGAGAGGGATTTTGGAGCAGGCCCTGTGTTGCCAGCACAGAGCCCGATGCGGGGCTCGAACTCATGAATTGTGAGATCATGACCTGAGAGCCAAAACCAAGAGTTGGACTCTTAACCGACTGAGCCACCCAGGAGCCCCAACAATGATCACAATTGTAATCAGAGCTCTACAAACTTAATTATAAAATTAATATCTGACTTCTCTGCTAGACCAAAATCTCTTGAAGGTAAGGACAGGCTTTAGAAAGGTTATGGTAGCATGCTCAGCATCCAAAGCTGTGTCTGACGAATAAAAGGCACTATTTGTTGAATAAATAAATTCAATACAGTTTTGGAGATGTTTTGAAATTTTGATTTAATCTTCTCTATTTGTTTATGAAACCTAACAACAACAAATTAAATTCTTCACTATTGACTTAAATCTTTGTCATCAGCCTAAGTCATCTGATTTCTATCCTAAATATATTGAACTCAATATCAAAAGAAACTTGGATTTTAGAAGAAGTGTACTGATCATGTCAGCCACCAATTTTTTTTTTAAGTCTGGGGGGAAGTACGAATCCCGGATAAGGAAGAAATAAAAGCATACTAAGTACTGCAGATAAAAGAGGTAGCTTATTAAAAAGAGGTTAATGCATATTGAAGTAGAAGTCACTAATTTCATATAATTTTGCTGTCAGGAAGTCAGTAGGTTTTTTCCTTCAAGTAGATGGACTTGAATTTGTCCTCATGACTCTCTTGGTCTTGGACCAACATTTTAGAATGCAAGTGTGGGGGCGCCTGAGTGGCTCAGTTGGTTGAGTGACCGACTGGCTCAGGTCATGATCTCGAGGTTTGTGAGTTTGAGCCCCGCGTCAGGCTCTGTGCTGACAGCTCAGAGCCTGGAGCTGCTTCGGACTCTGGGTCTCCCTGTCTCTCTGTCCCTCCCCCACTCACACTCTGTCTCTCAATAGCAAATAAACGTTAAAAAAATAATGCAAGTGTGGGCATGTGCTGGAGATGGAGGAGGGAAAGGAGACAAAGAGGAGAAGTAAAAAATAAAATGAGATGGAGATAAGCAAAGGGACTCATGTCATTAAATCTGTCCTTTGACATAATGTTCCAAATAGCTAAGTTATGGGTGCCCCACAGTCATAGATTAATCTCCCACTAATGTTTTGCAGGTTGTTATTAGGTATTTTTGAGAGAAAGGAAAAGGTAGTGGTGAAGGAGTGGTGGTCTCTGCTTAGGTAAGTTTGGAAGGTTGGTTTATATAAAGCTGAAGAGGCCTCTTCAATTTTCTGACTTTTCAAAAACAAGAACTAGATTATTTAGCATTTCACAGTCTTGCTAGGCTGGAAATAGCATTTCCAGGTCCCAAGCACTGACATCTTTACCAACACTTCAGATACCATTCGGGGAAAGTTACATGAAGCATTTATGCCCTTCCCGAACCTCCTCCGCGCAGCAGTTTTGTTATGAAAGGGCCCTTTATTGGCAGCTCATAAGCTCAAAGTCCTGATGGTATAAAAATACAGGAATTGTCACTAGCAGGACCTTGACATTTTTACATGATCATCAGGATCCCATTGTGAAAAGAGAATAGAATTTTAATGGAGTGAAGAATCCCAGCTTTCACTTACCTATTGGATGAACATTTTGAGTTAAAAAAAATCCACCAAATTTGGATTAAGTTCTCAAATACCTGTTGCTCTTCCCCTCCTTTTCCTCCTGCACCATGATCCCACCTTTGCACGTGGCCATCAAATAACTTAGAAATGTTCATTTATCTGGGTGTATTTCTTAAAAGGTATTTCGGAAATAGGGTTGCGATTTTATTATGTTTTCTAAATTAAATTGTAAAAAAGAATGATAACTTTAATATTAGAAATTATTATTGCCTCTCATTCCAATAATATTGAAAAATAAAAGGCCCTGTAGCAATTGCGACATCTTCTTAGTTAAAAACTGCCACTGACAAGGGCACTGTCTCTGTACTTCTAGTTACATTGGACTGCTTTGATTTAATCCTCCTCATTTCCTCTGAGAAGTTTTACTACGCTAAAAAATGCATTTTTAATAGAGATTTTATTATGAAGCCCGACCTCTGTTTCTCTCACAAACGATTCTAATACCATTGTGATTGAAATCCGGCAATGCTAAAGCTGGAAGGGGCATTAGAGATGGTGTAGTCTCTGAACAGAAAGTGAGTGTCATAGGCAGGAGTAGAGCTTGGGCCTTTTTTATGGAGTTTCACTGTGCCTTTTCTTCCTCTCCCCCTCTAGGTTGCCTCTTCTCTGTAAAAAAGCAATAGCACACACCTCTTAGGGTTATTTTGAGACTAAAGGAGTCTGTACATGTGAAAGTCAACACTCGGCTTCACATATAGTACATACTCATTAAGCAGTAACTAAAATTGATATCACTCGCATGATCCACCATTCAAATATTTACTGAGCATTTACCACAAGCCTTAAAAAGGCTTCTGACCTAATGGTGTGGACACCCTAAGCTCTTCATGTAGCCCCTCGTACTAGATCTCTGCTAACAGGGGACAGTGGGGTGATCCACTAGAATTGTACCTTCCTTGGCTTATTCCTTTATCAAGTGAGTATAAGACTGAGAGAGAAGCTTGAGGTAAGAAATGGACGATGATTTTAAAGTTCAGATTTGCTAAAGATACTCATTTGGGCAGATCCATGCTCTTTGGTTGCCATTTCGGATATTTTATTTTGTTTTTAACTTGTTTTATTTATTTATTTTTTAAATTTACACCCAAATTAGCATATAGTGCAACAATGATTTCAGGAGTAGATTCTTTTGTGCCCCTTACCCCTTTAGCCCATCCCCCTCCCACAACCCCTCCCATAACCCTCAGTTTGTTCTCCATGTTTATGAGTCTCTTCTGTTTTGTCCCCCTCCCTGTTTTTATATTATTTCATATAATAATATGCTCATCTGTTCTCTTCCCTTATGTTCATCTATTTTGTCTCTTAAAGTCCTCATATATGTGAAGTCATATGATTTTTGTCATTCTCTGACTAATTTCACTTAGCCTAATACCCTCCACTTCCATCCACATAGTTGCAAATGGCAAGATTTCATTCTTCTTGATTGCCGAGTAATACTCCATTTTGTGTGTGTGTGTATGTGTGTGTGTGTGTGTGTGTATGTATATATATATATCTATATATATATCTATATATAGATATATATATCTCACATGCCGCATCTTCTTTATCCATTCATCCATCAATGGACATTTGGGCTCTTTCCAGACTTTGGCTATTGTTGATAATACTGCTATAAACATGGGGGTGCATGTGTCTCTTTGAGACAGCACACCTGTATCCCTTGGATAAATGCCTAGTAGTACAATTGCTGAGTCGCAGGGTAGTTCTATTTTTAGTTTTTTAAGGAACCTCCATACTGTTTTCCAGAGTGGCTGCACTAGCTTGCATTCCCAGCCATTTCAAATATTTTAAAATAATAACTGAAAATTTTATTTTTTTTATTTTTTTTCAACGTTTTTTATTTATTTTTGGGACAGAGAGAGACAGAGCATGAACGGGGGAGGGGCAGAGAGAGAGGGAGACACAGAATCGGAAACAGGCTCCAGGCTCCAAGCCATCAGCCCAGAGCCTGACGCGGGGCTCGAACTCACACACCGCGAGATCGTGACCTGGCTGAAGTCGGACGCTCAACCGACTGCGCCACCCAGGCGCCCCTGAAAATTTTAAAACTAACTTGCCAAAGGATCATCACAGAATGAGAGGGAAAAAAATCTAACACCTCTTGTCTCTGGATTTTTAAAAAAATATATGTATACAATTTCACATAGTTATATACACACACATAGATGACCCCTGAAAAACATGGGGTTTAGAGGCATTGACCCCCTCCCATGCAATTGAAAATATGCACATAACTTTTGACTTCCCAGAAACTTAACTACTAAAGCCTCCTGTTGACCAGAAGACATACTGATAACATAGGCCGTCGATTAACACATATTTTATATATGTTTTATATACTGTATTCTTATAATAATACCTGCTTTTCTTATTTTTTTTTTAGTATTTCTAAGCTACATGGTTTGTGAGTTGTTTACCTTTCACATTGTTGCAAATCTTTAAAGAGCTTCTTTTAAAAATATTGCAAATATCCAAAATTTTTCCAGTATATTTATTGGAAAAGTCTACATATCAGTGGACCTGCACAGTTGAAACCTGCGTTGTTCAAGAGTCAACTGATTATATATACTATGTGCACACACACACACGTACATATCCCTATATATACATGCACCCACTGTAGTATAGATGTGATGAGCTAAGGATCACATAAAGTTGAAAACATACCCATTCATATTTTATTTATTTTGAGAGAGAGATCACGAGTGGGGAAAGGGCAGAGAGTGAGGGAGAGAGAGAATCCCAAGCAGGCTCCATGCTGTCAGTGCAGAGCAGTGCAGTTGCGAAGCTTGAACTCATGAACCGTGAGATCATGACTTGAGCCGAAATCAAGAGTCAGATGCATTCATATTTTAAAGAAAGAAGGGAAATGCAGGTGGTGGCTGGTCATTAAAATAGCTACTCTTTCTGTATTTTACAAGCCAGTTGTCGTATTGCTGTTGCTTTCAGTAGCCTCCATCACAGCCACAGGGCAACACCCCACACTTCAAAATTGACATTTATTGTAGTTTTAGTACTTTAATTAAAGTGTACATTTTTTTTTCTGTAACTCATCTGTCTGTCACCAAGGGATTACTGGAAGTACACTGTGGGTGAAGCATTGTACCAGATCATGGTTGAGTAAAGATAGATCTGTTAGACTTCGTTTCTTCTTTTTATTTAAAAAAAATTTGATGTTTATTTATTTTTGAGAGAGAGAGAGAGAGAAAGAGAGAGACAGAGCCCAAGTTGGGGAGGGGAAGAGAGAGAGGGAGACACAGGATCCAAAGCAGGCTCCAGGTTCTGAGCTGTCAGCACAGAGCTGGACACGTTGTGGGGCCCGAACCCACAAACCGTGAAATCATGAGCTGAGCTGAAGTTGGTTGCTCAACCAACTGAGCCACCCAGGCGCCCCTGTTAGACTTCCTTTCTTTATGGCATTTACAATCTAGGAGGGGAGCAACAGGTCATTTCACATGTAGTGTAGTAAAAGAAATGGGTCAGGGCATAGTAGAAACTGAAAGAATTAGGTTATGTACCTCAGGAGCTCAGAGGAGGAGGTGTTTGATATGAGTCCCAAGGATGAGTAGGAATTTAGTCTCAGGCAGATAGATGGTTTGACTTGTGCAAAGGATTGAAGTGCTGAAGCAATATCATGCAGTCATCTTCGATCCGATTAGTGTGGCCATAGTGTAAATTATCAAGGAAGAGACACTGGACTTGACGTAGGAGAGGTAGATTGAAGCAAAAGAAGTGTGAGCTTTAGTCTGGGGATATTTGGGAGTATTTGGTGGATTTTAAAGTAGGAAATATGTGTTCAAGTTGGTGACTCAGGAGCTGTGTTGTAGATAGATTGGAGGGGAGACCACTTCAAAGGTTGTGGAAACAGATTAAGTGAATAATGAAAAAAAGCACTAGAGCAGTGATAGAAACAAGGGGACAGCATTGAGATATAGTTAAAGGCAGGGACTACTGTGGCTTAGTGAGGAATTAGATAAATAAAAGGGTTAATGGGAAGAGAGATAAGAATCCACTTCCAGGTAGGTAAGTGCATAGAACAACCGGAAGCTGCACATGAGAAGGTGCAGTTTTTGTGGGAAAAGAAGGAGTTGTTTTGGATGTGTTGAGTTCAAGGCGGATATCTAAGTGAATATTTAAACCCAGGGGGAGGTTTGACCTTGCAATTTCGATTTGGGCATTTTCAGTGACTTAATGAAAGCCCTGGGACAAGATTGTTTCATTGGGGAAGAGAGTTTGGAATTTGACAAGAAAAGCACTCCAAACAATATTAATGTGTATCTGAAAGAGTGTGGAGAGAAAATCTATTTTTATGTCAGCTTTTAGACCTAATTTCTTTGCTTGACCTCAAGTTGTAGCTGAACTGGGCCTCAGAAAACATGAAGTCATTTTGAATCTTGGCCAAATATGTTGTTAATTCAAGCATATATCCATAAGCTTAATGCTTATGACCTAAGTTTTTCTAATAGCTCTTCCTCTTATATATTATGAAAAAAATGACACTATGTGTGAAGAATGAGAGTTCCAAAGCTCTCTGACACAGACGATGAATCACGTACTGCTATAGCAGACACTTTTCTTTATTAGGATAATTAAGATATGTTGCAAACACATTTTAAATGTAGTTTATAAATTATTGCCAACATGGTTAATCCTGACTTTTTTCTCTGTGGCTTAGAAATATTTTATAAAATATTCTTGACCCTGTCTTTGTACTGGTTACCTTGATTAGGATTTTGCTTCAGCAGTATTCTAAGGTCATCAATTGAAATAGCCATGTATATAGTCTCCTGCCTGCCAATTTTATGTTAAGCTTGAATATTTGCTTCTTTATCAACCATGATAAAATAACTGGCACAATTTACCATACCACAGTAAACAACATATAAACCTGGACAAAATACATAAGGCAACTGATTTTAGGCATTGGAAGACAGTATAGGTATGATCCTTAGAAAGAGGGAAACACACAAGAGTTACTAATATCCATGTAAAGAGGAGAGGCCATAGCAAAGGGCATTGGTTTCACTTAAGTAAGGCGTTCACCTGAGTTTGATGTTCAGAGCTGCTGAAGTTGCTGAAATTTGATGATCAGGCTACTGAGGAGAAGGAAGTGGTACAGAATGCAGAAGTGGGATTCATAGGGGTTCCATGTATGTTACTGGCCAAGGGTTGTGCTGCACATGCAACAGAACTCTATAGAACCTGGAAGAAGGCTTCCCCAGGGCTGAATGCTTAATAGGGTTATCGGAAGTCATAAAACCATGTGAGATGTTCGAGTCCTGTCCTTACTAGAGTGGAAAGGTCTTGTTGAATAGCCCAGAAACTCAGCTGAGAATATAGAAAAGCGACACCTCAGTAGTAAGAATCCATAATGAGGGTCATGTCCTTAGAACTAAGAATGAAACCAAATAGACCTACTCTAATAGAGTGTAAAAACTAGTCTGACAGGATCAAAAGCATCTGCCAACAATTTCATAACGGCCAGAATAATTCTTAATACCTATATGGGAAGAAAAGATAATCCAGAAACCTTGCTGTGTATCATGTGCAATTATGATATATAAGAAGCAGGAAAATGTGATATCCAATCAAAAAGGCAAGCAGTCACTGAAAACAGATGCCAAAATGAAAAGATATTTGAGTTAGCATACCTACTAGAACAATGTTCAAGAACTTAAAGGAAAAGTTGGACATAATGCATGAACAGATGGGGAATTTTGGCTAAGAAATGGTAACTATAAAAAAAAATCGGAGGTGCTAGAGGGGAAAAGTACAATGGCTAAAATAAAAAATATAATAGCTGGGATTAAAAGCCAATTAGATGCTGCATGATAAGAGGTTAATGCACTTAACACCATATAAATAGAAATTATCCCAGCTAAATAACAGAAAAACTATTTTCAGGTGGGTCATAGAGTTCAATGTAAAAACTAAAAGTGTAAAGCTGTTAGAACAAAATGTAGAGAAACTTTGGGTTAGATTTCTTAGTGAACACAGCCAGTAATTATAAAAGAAAAAAAGTTGATGACTTGGACTTCATTAAAATTAAAAGTTTTTGCTTATCAGAAGACTCAGTTAAGACAATGAAAAAGCTAGCTATTATCTGGAAGAAAATACTTATACATAAATCTAACAAAGAAAGTTGTATTTGTATATTTATATAAATCCACAAACTCTTAAAAATCAACAAACTCTTACACTCCGATATTAATCAGTGAAATAATCAATTCAAGTTGTTGATTATGATTTTGCACAATAAACCAAGGTGAATTTGTTAATAAATGTATCAATTATTTCAAAATTCATCAAATGCATTTTGGCCAAGAGTATAATCTATGAGGATTTATATATTCTGTGGTCAGTTTGGATTATTCCTACCTCCCATGGATTTTTAGGATAAAGATTTGCTTAGAATGTCCAATGTCTTTAGAAAGGAGCAGAGTTAGCAGCATTTCCCTCCAATGAAAACATTTTTTTTTTCCCTAGACAATTCACTGAAATGGAATATTGTTTGAAATCTTTTTAAAAATACTCTGGAGGGACATTGAGGAACGTAAGCTATTTTATCCCAGGGAATTGGCTACTGATTGAGAAAGAGATCTGGATAATTGAAACCATCTGTCTGGGAGCTGAACGTCCAAGGCAGGAATAGGACCAGACTTAATTGAGAGGAATTGATGATACAACATTAAGAACCCTGATCCTCTGAAAATGAAAACTAAGAGGCCAGTCCAGGGTCTACTAGTATTTAGCATTGTTGAGGGAAGGGTGAGTTCATTTTTAGAGACTAGCTCTTTGATGATGAGGATCAGTGATAATGAACTAATACAAAAACCTTTCTTCCTCCCTCATTCTCCTTAGAGGGCAAACATAATGGGGCAAAAAAGAATGGCAAGTTGAATCTATTGTGTCCGTATTTTCATTTGATGTATGTGTGGCCTCTTGCCTGTGTGGGTAGACAGCATGGTATAATGGCAAGAACCCGAGACTAGGCATCAGAAATTCATTTGATTGTTAACTGCGTCATGTTCAGCTAGTGTCTTAGCCTTTCTGACCTGGTTTTGTAGGGTCTGTAGGATAAAATGAGACATCACATGCAAAGTGCTCAGCTTATGGGATGTTAATGGAAGGCAACCCCTTTCTTTCACAAAAATTCAGTTCTGTGCCCACAAAATATGATTTGTAGGGCTTCTTGATTGATTTTCAGAAATGGAAATAAATGATAGCAAGCCATAGCCATTCATTGGCAAGTAAATATTTGCCATATTATTGTATGTATTTTATTTAGAACACCACTGTTTTGGCTGTTAAAGGGAGGCAAGATGATTTGTAAATACTAAGTACACTTTAAAGAGGCATTTAGCATCTATGAATGTTGCATGCTGCATGGACTCAGCTGTTAATCAGGTGTATTTTATTGCTAGGTATTTCCCTAAGGGGAGGAAATAAAAGTTCTGTAGTTACAACAGTTGAGAGTTGTAACATCCAAAGAATCAAATCATTTAAAGATCCTGGATGAGGAGTTAACTTTCTGAGCAACCATATCATAAGAATGGATCTTAAGAGCGAAGAATGATGTTAAATCTTTGAAAATCTGCGTGTAAATGTTAGACATCTTGCTCTGCAAGAGATGACCTCCTAAGTTCTCAAAACAGAAGGGGGTCTGTGACAGTAATACAACCTTCTTTGGAAATAACTAGAAGAAAAATGAATTATATGTGAAGAAGAACTATGTTATTAGCAAAAAAGAAAGTTGTTTTAATGAGTCATTAGGTTATTTAGGTGAGTTTAAATCAGTTGGTATTTTAATGTATTATAGAAGCATAGTTTGAGGATCTATTTTTGAAAAGTGAATTGTGTTAGAATTTAAAACTCAGTAACTGTATACTGAACTGAAAAATACCTTTATTTTTCAAGAGTTCAGCATGTGTTTTTCAGTAAATCAAGTTATTAAGGAAAACATGTTACTTGCAAGCTTAGATTCAAAGCATCTCTTCTTATTTGTCTCCCCTCATGTGTTTTTAAATAAATCTTTATGTTGGATTTTGGTTTCCCAGAGTGATGCCAGTTTCAGAGCTCTCAGTATTTCATCCTTTGGTTAGAGATGCGTGGTCTTCCATGTTTCTAAATTAAACACCAGTAATTTGATGGATTTGTTGGGAGGAACTGAAGGAAGAAAGTATATAACACAGCAATAGACTCATTCAAGTATTCAGTGCTGATTTGTTTGTATCTACTGGGTAGCTGCTGGTAGATGTTGAGACTTGCCTGTTGCTCATCTGTATACAATATAATGCATTCTCAGAGTTATAGATGCCTGTTGAGTATGACAGAAGCAGCCCCTAATTCTGCCAATGGTGGGATCAAAAGAGCTGCCTTGAGAAGTTATAAAGGATAAGTGGGAATTCCTTGGTGGGAAAGGTGGGAGAGCTTTACCACCTCGTAGCAGCATGCACTGTACAGGCACAGAGTTGTAGAAAAGCATGGGCTGTTTGGAGAACAGAAGCATCATGGTGCTCTGAGACCAAAGCATTATTTGGAAGGCTATATCAGTCCAGATCTCAATAGGAAACAGATGGCATATTCAAATCATATTGAGTTCAAGAGTTTATTTACAATGGGACTATCTACCAAGTTGTGGGGTAAATGGAGTGGAGCCAAAGAAAAATATTATATGAACTGAGGTTAGGAATAGTAGAGCTATTACTTGTGCATGACCTAAAGGGAGTAGGAGAGGCAGGTGCTATTGGAACTACAAGGGAGAGAGTTCTTGAGAGGGCCATGACCTTTGGTTGAGGACTTCAGATACAGGTGACCTGGCAAGGAGGAACAGCAATAAATATCTTCACCTGCTCTCTTCCATTCTTCCCATCTCCTGCCTGCACTCTTTCCAGGAAAATACACCCCTTCCCCCAGCCTTTTATTTTAAGGCAAGTGGAATCTGGGATTTCTGTCTGTTTCTTCTGCCTCACCTTCCCTGAAGGCTTTTATCTGTCACCCACCTTGCTTCTCTAACCGTCATCTACATTTGGACAAAACAGTATTTTTCCCTTTCAATTTCTGAAGGTATCTAACCTGAGTAAATTGAAGGCGCTTCCAAACTCAACCTGAAGCCAAGAGGGCCAGGGGAAAGTTTGGTTGTGTCCACAGAGGTCAGCCTCCAGGGGCTCAGAGCAAGATGGAGAGGGCATGGGAGTGCGGTCTGGCCAGGAGAGGGTGGGAGGGGGACGGAGCATATCCAGGCTAGTGGCTTTATAGTGACTTAGTTAAAATCCAGTGGGATCTAATCCCAGTTGCCGCTTTTTTTCTAGCTGTATAGCCTTGTAAAGACTACTTAACTCTTCTCTGTCTTCAAGTTCACTCATCTGTAAGATGGGCCTAAGAAGAAAATATACGTCTTTGAATTGTGGGAGATAAGTGAGATCCATATGAAGCACATAAGAAAGTGCCAGGCATTCAATGTTCAATAAATTATGGCCATTACCATATATATATAAATAGGATAGTAGCATAATTTGATTTGTTTTAAAACATTAAGCAATTTTCCACGTTTCCATGTAGATTTCATAAGCAAGGACATAAAATTGTATATAAATTTTCCTTAAAACTTTACACACATAGACACACATCACTCGGACTCAGTGAACAATTCAAGGGCAGGGAATTAAACAGGGAAGAGCAATGGTAAGGATCTAAGGATCATTGTGGGGTTGTTGGCATGGAAGGGGACACTGTTATTATAGAGAAGAAAATAGCCTTTTCTCTTGGGCACATGGAATTTGCGATTCCCACTCATTTCTTTTGCACCACCTTCCCTGAGACATCTGCCTGCCACCCACCTTGCTTCCCTAACCATCACCTACATTTTGACAGAACAGTATCTTTCCCTTAAAATTCCTAGATTTACCCACCCTGAGAAAACTGAAGGAGCTCCCTGCAAGGCTAGGGGAAACTCCCGAGGTTCCGTTAGAGTTACAGTCCACTGTTGGCTAGCTTATGATTTTCCTAAAATGGTGGTTTTTTGTTTTTTGTTTTTTGTTTTTTTGTTTTTTGTTTTTGCTCTGGTTCAGAATTTTATGGTCCTTTATTAAAGATTCATTAAGCTTTTTTTTTTTTTTTGTATACCTTACCTTGTGTATCCCTCATTACTACTTTATGGGGAAGGCAGTATGATCCACATTTCATTCATGAAAAAACTGAGTCTCCAAAGAGTTAACAAAACTGGATGTATTATTGAATAGGTAGGGTGTTCAGCCTCATTTACCTATGCAATGACAATATGTCTGCATAGGATACACATGTCATTTACTCTTCCATGATTAATTTAACACTTAAATGCTAGACACAGCAGGTGGTAGGGTAACAGAAGTAAGGGAGGTCCTGTTTTCACCCATGATGAGCACACAACACACATCTGGAAGGATCATTAGTATTAGAAAACACACAGTATGGTAAGAAAGATTAATTTGATATGAAAAAGAAATTAAAAGAAAAAATTTTGTGCCCCCTGCCAAAAAAAAAAAAAAATAGAAAAGCTTTCATCTTTGACGTGTGTTGAGCTTTGGGGTAGTAGATCTCCATCTCAACCCCAGACTCCAGCCACCCATGGCAGGAGACTTGTGCGCAGGGTGGCTGAGTACTATTGTGCGATGCTGCAGGTCTTGAGTGGACCCGTGTCCCTGGTTTTAGAATAGAGGAAGCACATGTGTTTTAAAATGAGGTCTGGAATGGAATAGGCTCCAGGATTTGACTTTCCCATGAGTGGATCCATATGAGATTAGGTATGAGGTGACATTAAATAAACCTCATTGCTCTTGAAAGGACTTACCTTCTGATGATCTTTGTGAGGGTTAGGAGAAGTTGCATTAAGAATTGTTCCTTAAAAAGTAGTTTAGTTCTGGGGTGCCTGAGTGGCTCAGTCGGTTGGGCAGCCGGCTACGGCTCAGGTCATGATCCCCAGTCTATGAGTTCGAGCCCCGCATTGGGCTCTTCCCTGAGCGCTCAGAGCCTGGAGCCTGCTTCCGATTCTGTGTCTCCCTGTCTCTCTGCCCCTTCCCTGCTTGCTCTCTCTCTCTCTCTCTCTCTCTCTCTCTCTCTCTCAAAAATAACAAACAATAAAAAAAAAATTTTAAAAGGTAGTTTAGTTCTGTGTTCATTGCCATTGAGGCCTAATATTCTTCCCTCTGTTTCGTTCTTTCCTTTCTTCCTCCCCTTCCCTCCTCTCCCCTCCTCTTTCTTTTCCCTTCCCTTCCCCTCCCTTCCCCCCTCTCTTCCCCCTCTCTTCCCCCTTCCCTTCCTCCTCCCCTCCCTCCCCTTTCCTTCTCCCTTCCTTCCCCTTCCCCTCCTTTTCCTCTCCCCATCCTTCCCCTTTTTCTTTTGCCAGTGCAGTGCCAGTGTTTGTAATACTGTGTTGCCTTCAATATCTCCTATTTATTTGATCCTTAAATTTTGATACCTTAGTATTAAAATGTTTTATTTATTGTTGAGAGAGAGAGCATACGCACAAGCGGGACAGGGGCAGCAAGAGGAGGACAGAGCATCTGAAGCAGGCTCTGTGCTGACCACAATGATCTCAGTGTTGGAATATTGGGCTGGCACCCACCAACCATGAGATCATGGTCGGATGCTAACTGACTGAGCCTCCCAGGCGCCCCTCTCTACCTTTTCAACTTTGACAGCAGAATCAGTAATTGCCCCCAGGAGCTCTTAGCCATCACCACTGCACCTTCTGTGAGGAATCTGTTTTGTTGTTGTTGTTGTTGTTGTTGTTGTTTCAGTTCCTTTGTCAAATGTCTTTGCATCCTAGTAATTACTCAGTGACACACTTACTGCAGCAGTGATTCCATTTAACCCTCCAGAGGAGGATCTTCTTTGTATAACAGATTTGTTTCTTTTAGGTTTGTACCCTAGGAGAGGAAAAGGGTGCCCTTCTCTTTGTTGCTTGACAAACACTTTTTATCTCTGGAGGTGTTGCAGATATGGCTTCATGTCTATGAGATTTTATCCTCCTCATCCTACAGGATGAGCTTCCACATTCCTATTTCTTGTTTAGAGCATTGTATTGTCACCTGTTTCCTTCTCCCTGCTGGGCTCTCAAGGGCGTAATTTATTCGTTTTTGCATCTCTGGTACATAGCACAGTATTTAGTGTTTGATGGGTGTTTAGTAAGTGTTAATTGAGTGAATGAATGAATGGAGTCAAAAGAAACAAGGAACCACTGGAGGGGTGCCTTATGTCAGTATTCTTAAAAAAAAAAAAATCGCCAGGCAGTGGCATGTGGGTGAATTGGCGAGAGGAAAACTAATAATCAAGAGGATCAGATGGAAGGTCTTTGCAGTCATTGAGACTTAGATTTTGATTGCAGCTGATAGAGATAAAGAAATGGAAATCAATAGTTTTGGGGGGATATAATTTGACTGGGCATTAATTTTGAAGGAGAGCGTTGGGGCAGCGATCAGTCATACATGCCGAGCTTGGGTCAATGGAGATGAAGTGGCCTTGCTGTTAGGATAGGGTGGTTGAGAATGGAAGCTTGTAAGAAAAAAGGTGTGAGTTTGATTTTGCTCATGGTGATTTTGAAGAAAACAACAGGCATATTGTTCTAAGGGAAGAGAAAGGAATGAGTTTGCACACTCACAACACGTTGCTGCTATTTACCTATTTCATATGGTTAAGTATCTTTGCCCTCATTTTGTGGGTGCTCAAAATAAATCTCATTGAGATTGTGTATCTTGCCACATGTTGCAAAGAAACAGAATTGAAACTCAGGGCTCCCATGTTGAAAAGACCTGGGCTTTGTATTTTACTACAGTGTTCTTTTAGACCAAATTGATCACTTGCACACTCAGGTTCAGTATGTAAACTGTTCATTATTGTCCTCAATGTCTTCTATCAGATTGTCCTCTTAGCATTTTTCCCCTGTTCCTTTCAACCTCGTGAAATTCCATTCATCTCGTGTGGGCCCACCAATTCCTCCCTCCTCTGGCTGTTTCTTGCCTCACCCCTACTCAGCCCTTGTACTCTTCCATGATTTAGTATTTTGAGTTATTTAATATGTGAAAGAGTAGTCATTAGTATTTAGGCTGCAAAGTGTAGCATGAACCCTAAAAGCCCAATATCCAAATAGAATTAAAGTAGAGGATGCTAATAGTGGAAAACTTGGAGAGCTTCCCATTGGTATTCTTTGTCCAAAGCAGGGATCTTGCTATTTCCTTGGAGTGAAAGAGCCTTAAATGTCCTGGTGTTTGTATAATTGCTTTTCATCCTTGCTCTCTGCTAATTGCCTTAAAAGATCTCTGTTAAGTTCTGCATCTCCCTCCCTCCCTCCCTTTCTCCCTTCCTTCCATTTTCCTTCCAGCATTCTGTACTTTCCATCACTCTTGGCATGTATTGGTGTGCAGTAGAAAGCCAGCCTCTGAGTGTGTAAAATTCTATTACCCTGAGATGTGTCTGTATGTTGCTGCTACACTTTTGGGAATGAAAACAATCAACTCTGTGAAGCTGATTTTGTCTGGAGGACTGTGGAATCTCATGATCTTTCAAGAAAAAGCTAAGTCTTTGATGATAAAAACCAGAAACTTTTTCTCCTGTCTCACTGGTTACAGACAGACAAGTGACATATGTAGGTACTTATGGTAGAATTAGGAAAATATATCTTTTCCTTTAAACATAATCTTTTATTACAGAGATAATACTTAAGTATTATAGAAAATCAGAAAATATAGAAGAACAACAAAACAAATCAAAACATAATATTCCTGCCATCCAGAAATTGCCACTTTTAACACTTTAGATGTGATCCTTCTGGATTTTTGTTTCTGTAAAATTTAAGAAAACATCGAGGTGTAATTCAGTTGTATACAATACACAGTTATTAAATGTACAACTTGATAACTTTGTGCATATCTGTATATGGATAGCTGTGTAACCACATCTAAATAAAGCTCTATGTTATCCTCACCCTGGTTTTCCTCATACCTCTTTGTATTCAGTATTCAGCTGCTCATGGTAACAACTATTCAGATTCTTACCACTTATAGGTTGGACTTACCTGTTCTTGAACTTTGTAAAAAAGGATTTTACAGTGTATACCCTTTTGTATCTGGCTTCTTTCCCATAGCATTACATTTTTGAAATTCATTCTTGTTGCATTTATCAAAAATTCGGTCTTTTTTTTTTTTTTAAAGCACGCTACATGCTGGTTGTGGAGTATAATGTGAGGCTTGAATTCACAACCCCGAGATCAAAACCCAAGCTGAGACCAAGAGTTGGATGCTTCACAGACTAGGCCACCCAGGTGTCCTAATAATTTGGCCTTTTTTTTTTATTGCTGCATTGCTGCAGTATTCCATTGTAAGAATATACTATAACTTATTTTCCATTCTCCTGTTCAACATTTAGGATGATTCCAGTTTTGTCTACAAGGAATAAAATTGCTATGGACACTCTTGAAAATGCCTTTTGGTACACATACGAACCCACTTTTCTTTGGAGATATATATGGATACCCACACACATACTTAGCAATGGAATTGCTGGGTGATAAGGTGGGCTGTATCTTTTTTTATGTGCATGTACACACACATACAAGTGAATACTTTTTGTTTTGGGGTTTTGCTTTATTTTTAGCAAAATGAGATAATAAGCATGCTATTATGAACCTGTTCCATGCACCCCCCACAGTTAACAGTCTCTACCTTTCCAGTTCATTAATTTTTATTTAATCTAATCCTGGTCCACATTCATATCTCCCGCTTTGATCCAAAAATGTCTTTTGCAGTTGGTATATTTTCATCAGTATCTGATCAAAGACCACATTGCATCTGGTAGTTGCATCTGGTAGGACCTCACCTTAGATCCTTGCTGGCTGTTGGCTAGACACATAAGTTCCTTGTCATGTGAACGTCTACTTAAGGCTACATGCAACATGACAACTTCCTTCTGAGAGAGACAGGAAGTGGTAAGCTTTTTGTGACCTAATTTTGATAGTAACATATCATCATTCTTGCTGCCCTTACTCTTTAGAAGTGAGTCATTAAGTCCAGGCCACACTCAAAGTATGGGGGTTACACAAGGACTTGAATATTAGAAGGTTGGGATTGTTGGGAGCCATTAGAAAAGATAATTTAATATTTAAAGCAATCATGTATTTGGGAAACCTTTCTTAGTGTTTTCATCCAGATCCCATGAAGTCTAGCAAGTCTACTTGGTTCTGTGAAGGGGCAAAGTCTCTGCTCTAGAATTCATCCATCACTCTTGGGGGAGGGTTCCTGGTACTGTGGTGTAATCTGTCTCATTTGGCCTGCCCTTACTCAACATATACTGTGTCCCCAATGCTGAGTAAACACTGACAGTATTCTCCCCATGACGTAACGACCTTTTGCTTTGTGTCCTATAACTTGGACAAGTAGGATTACCAACCCCTTAAATGTAGTGGCTGATGTGTATTTGATTTCTGCAACCCCTGGCAAATAACAACAAAAGATTTTTCGACATTTACAACACCCATTACACTATTTAATTTAAATCTTTCATCATTCCAGTGAGTTAGTTGTTATTCCACTTTATGAGGACACTGAGACACAAAGTAGATGATGAATTTCCCCAAGGACCTACTAGTAAAGATCTGAGACATATAACTCAGTTAATCTGGCTCAAGAGCCTATGCTCTTGATTGTTGTGCCATAGTGCATGGGACTGTTAGGGTAGAAAACGAGCATTAGGCAGTGTATACCTGTCATGTTGTACTTGTGTTATTATCCTTCCCCAGTTTACTTACCAGTGTGAACTGGCTTTTGTTTTTACTATGCACTGTCCCTATCATAAAGCTGAATTTGTTTATGTTAAAGTGCCATAATATTAATTCCCCCCCCCCCCCCAATACCACACTACTATTTGCTCAATTATTCTAACTTAATGTGACTTCTTAAGGGTATAGGTAACACCTGGGATCTTTGTACCAAGTGAACAGACAGAATAAAGTGATTTTCCCCACCTGTTTTTGTTCTGATTATGGCCTATCTGTGGTTTCAATTAATGGCAAATTAACAGAACTTAGTAATGCCTAGTTAAGGAATGGAAATTCCTTGGCAAAATACATCTCTGGTGTTAAGATCTTAAAGTAGTAGCTGGAAAGGAGGCCTATGCTTAGATTATTCTCCAAAATATGTCCTGGGTGCATTGCAATTTAATTGAAATCACAAACATTTATTAAATATTAATTAATTGCTGTTAGGTGCATTGAAGGATGCTAAGTTGAATGATTCACTCTTTGCCCTGAAGAAGGTTACAATCCAATGGCTTTCAAAACTTCAGTGATTCAAAACAGGTAGATAAACGTAGATTGCTAAACCCCACAGAGTTTTTTTTTTAATTTTTAAAAATATTTTTGAGACAGAGCATGAGCATGAGCAGGGGAGGGGCAGAGGGAGACACAGAATCCAAAGCAGGCTCCAAGGCTCTGAGCTGTCAGCACAGAGCCTGACGCAGGGCTCGAACTCACAAACCGTGAGATCACAACCTGACCCGAAGTCGGACACTTAACCGACTGAGTCACTCAGGCACCCTGCCGCCCAAGAGTTTTTGATTCAAGTCTAGGTTGGGGACCTATACTTTGTATTTCTAACATGTCCCTAAGTGTTGTCATTCCTGGACCACACTTAAAGAGCCACTGATCCAGTGGGAGAAGACCAGTTCTCAAGTCTGAGCCACTATGAATCAGAGGCACAGAATACCGAAAACATTCTCAAAACAAGGAGGGGTCTTACCCAAGGGCTATGATGGCAGTGTGATTTGCTTCTGTGAAAAGCACCAATAGACCAAGGTTGAAAGCTTTTGAAATATATTAGCTATGGAATAATATGAAGATATACACTGCAAAGGATAGCACGCTCAAGTATTACATCCACAGAATATTATGTTGTGATAAACTTTCTGGCTTTGGGTGAGGGTTTGTGCCAACAAATCCTTAAATAGTGTGTAGAGCTTTGTTGACCAATGATCATTTAATGTGTTGGGACCCATGAAAACCATCTTGGTTGGTGTTTGCCTGCAGGAGACATGATCACCTGAAGCAGTCTCAAGTTTTTGATAAGTTGAGATGACTATAAAGTATTTGGGGTTGATTAAAACCTCACATGGACCAGTAGACTTAGAGATAAGAAAACTACAGCCAGAGCTTGACTTTGTTCTGTGACTTTCCTCAACAATGTGGTTTTTCACCTTACTGATTTAAGAACTTCATTTGCTGAATTTGGACTGCATTCACTAGCTGTTTGGAATCGATCTAGTACATGTAGAGCACCTGGCTCAGTTCCAGGCACACATTGGACATCAAACATGTGTTCTAGGCCTTAAAGGATTTGAGTTGAAGACCTAAGAGAAGTCTTTAAGGTACAAATTCTCTTTCCAAGTTTCAGTAAAGATGTTTGTAGGATTTAAATCTTTCTTTATAGTTAAAGTCTCTGGCTTTCTGATATATAATGGACCCTTTTGATTTTCTGTTTCATAAGAGGAAATTGAAAATTTTTGTGTGTCTCAAGTCAAGTACCTGGTATTAAATTTTCTTTTGGGGTGTGTGTGTGTGTGTGTGTGTGTGTGTGTGTGTGTGTGTGTGTGTAATCCTGTCAAAGCCTCTGAATATCTTGGAATAGACTGATGGCTATCTACACTGGCTTTGTATTTTACTGCACTTATCATATAAGGAAATAAACTGAGACAGATTTGTGTTGTTTGAAAAATTGGCTTGCCATCTTATGTTCTTCTACTTCGTCTGAAGGACTTTAAGAATTAGGCCTTCACAATCTTCCTCATTGTCAAGTTTGTACTGCTAAGGAAAATTGAAGTTGGGCAAGTAAAAACCACAGGTGAACTCAATTCATTCAACAGTGGGAGATGTGGTTGACATGACACTGGGAAACTTTGTGGAATCTTTTTGTACATATATTAGAAAGGTCTGCTCTGTAATCTTTGCATCATTATTCAGGACTGATGAAGCACATTTCATTTGTTTGGTCAATATCCCTCCTGCATAATCATACACACAATCTTAAATACACTTTCACGAATGAAATGTCAAATTATTTTACAAAAATAGATTTTAGTTTCTTCTACCTGTCAAGTTCTTTCTCTAGTACAGTGTGAACCACAGTGCTCTTCTGTGATGCAATGTATTTATTTCATGAACTCTAATCTCAATTATGTAAGGCATTTAAATTTACCATTTTGTGTCTTGAGTTGAAGTGTCAATTTGATAATAACGCAGTGATTAAACAAAAGTATCTTAAAAGATGACAAACACAAGGTATGATTTTTACTAAATGAAAGTATGTGATTACCTACTTTCTGAAAAAGATTACCGTCAACAAAGGAACTATACCTGTGAATTACAACATAAAGAGCTTCTGAATCAAGGATTTATATCAGTTGACATTTGTCATCTCGATTTGTCAGGATAGATTTCTAAAAACTTTCGTATTAAATATTGGAAGAAAAAGCTATTCCTATTTTCAAGTAATTCATCCTACTTGTGGACAGCTGCTATCGATTGTTTCTTTGCATGTTCATTGAGTTTTAAAATCTATTTGTTTGGCTTCAAACCTACTTTTTTAAATAACATTTTAAAAATTCCATTTAGATACACTAAAAAGTGTATGTAGCCTTTGGAGCTTTTTTTTTTTTTTTTAATCACTTAATGTCATTTTCTTGCTTTCCTTTTTTTTTTTTAAAGCCATCTGTTTAGCAAACATGGAAAATTGATTGATATGAAACCCAAAAAGTTCATAATGACAACTAAATAACAGATGACAGATTAGATAAGAATAAGTCATTAAGTTCGCCTATAAAAGGACAGCCATCTGCACCACTGAAACAATCTTCCTATTGATGACAGTAATAATTTTCTGACTCTGTGACAGCTAAGAATTTATAGAATAAAATGGAATGCTTATAAATCGAGAAGTGAAACTTGATTTTGGATAATTAGTGTAACCATTTTGTTCCAGTGTAACATGACAAGTGAATTGAGATTATAACAAAATCCTTGGAGAACAAATAATCACTCTGTGTATGTGTGTATGTGTTTCATCTGACACACAGAATGACTAATTTACCATTATTTTGTTTGACTGAATTATTAACAAATGTAGAGTCTAATTCATTGCAGATTAAAAAGATTTATGCCTCAAGATTCTTTAAAGTCCTCTCATACAGATGAGTGATTTATAATTAAAACATAAATTTGGTAGATATGCATTAAGAATAAATACAGACCCCTAGGACTGAAAGGGACCATAGGGCCTTCTGTTCTTTCCTTGTCAATGCCATTATCAAAGTTGAATCCAATTTTCTGGCTACTAACAATACCAAAGAATAACATCAATAAAGTTCACTGCTGATTCTCTTACAAAAGTGATATATAAATTAAGTAGAATCAGGTAAAACCTGCTTAATTTGAGAGAGCCTGCATCTATTGACCTTTAAAAACCAGATTGAATTAGTTGGTTTTAATTTATAATTGTTTTTCATATTCACAATGAGCTAATCCTCTCAATAATACTAAATGACTTAAACCTTTGCTCTTTGAAATGGGCCTACTATTAAAATTAAATTGGTAAAAGTGGCTTAACTGGTATTGGATTCTTGTTCTGATAACTACTCTTTCTCTGATTCTTCATATCCCACATGGAAACATCTTAATTTATACTTCAAGCATAAGATGCTATGAGAACAGGTTGGCTTGGGGCTTTGTGGAGAATTGTCCAATGTTAGAACCTAAGGAGATACTATTAAAATTTGGTCTGTACTTAGCAGGAACTCTATGCCTTCCAATATGAAGCTTTAGATTTTCATCATTTTTATGAATTTTATGGGCCACACTTACATGGGTAGAAAAAGTTTAAAAATACAGAAAAGAAAATAAGTCACGGATAGCACTACCTTTCACAGATAGTTACTAATACCTTTTCAATGTGCATACTTTAACTTTCCTCTGTATTTATATACATTTTAAAAGTAAAATTATAATTGTGTTTTAAATGATGTTTGGTACCTGCTGCTGTTCCACATAATATGTTGTGAGCATATTAATTGCTCACATGTCAAATTCATGTCACATGTCAATTAGAAAAAAAAAAAACAACTTACCATTGAAAACTTGGTAGTTCATTGAATCATTTACTCTATTTGATATTACCAGTTCTTTATTGTGGGTCATTTAGATTACCCTAGCCCACATCAAGATAGAAAAATTCTGGGGGCACCTGGTTGGCATCTGGGTGGCTCAGTTGGTTAAGCTTCTGACTTCAGTTCAAGTCATGATCTCATGGTTTGTGACTTTGAACCCCGCATCGGACTCTGTACTGACACCTCAGAGCCTGGAGCCTGCTTCATATTCTGTGTCTCCCTTCCTCTCTAACCCTCCCCCGCTCACACTCTGTCTCTCTTTCTTTCAAAGCCAAATAATAAACATTAAAAAAAAATTTAAAAAATTCTGGCACACAAATCCCTGGGTATCTTATTGTTTAGAGTTGTAAGAAGTTGAATATTTATGGTAAATGTATAAAGTTTGTTAATGCTTTTGCTGCATACTACCAAATTTCTCCATCCGGCCCACCATCATTGTACGAATGTCTATTTCTTTGCATGCTTCCTGTACAATATTAAAAAATCTTAGCAGTTTTAACAGTGAACATGATGTCTTATTTTAATCTAGATTTTTGTTTATTGAGATTGTCCTTTCATTGTTATTCAGTGCTTGAATACAAGTGCATTTTTTTCTTTACCCGTCTCATCTCTACGAGGTGACTTTATTTATTATTATTAATTTGTAAAATCTATTTTATATTAAAGCTCTTACTTTTCTGAATGTCCTGTGTTTGCAAGATGAAAAGAAAGTTCACTTCTTTTTCATTTGATTAAAGCTATTATGCCAAGCAGAATTAATGCTTAATAACTTATTTTCTAAATTGATTGGATGAAGAGTAATTCAGACTTGGACTCACCAGCACAAAGAGATATAGGAAATGTCTTGTCACTAATGGTGTGGGTCCTGTGAGATCTGGGGGGGAAAGGTGAAGAATTCCCTTTGGCACTTCTTGATCTTAAGTCTTTTTAATTGACTCTGTTTTCGGCAAAGTATTTAACTTGCAATACACTTTAGATAGTATATAGTAGTAGTTGCTCCTGCAGTTAATCTTTTACTGACTGGGCATGGGCATGAAAAGAAAAACCCAGTCCTGGATCATTTGGTGCTTAGGAGCTGCTGATTGGGAGGAGTGGGTGGAGAAAGGGGGAAAGGATTCAGTCTCTTGGTGCATCGGAATTTTCAGTGTTCTTTAGAAGTCAAGTCTCTGACAAAGTGGTCACAATGAGAGTGGTAGAATAATATTAAGAACACCTTGAAGTTTCTTCAGGAGGAATGATTTCACATTTATCCTGTTAAAACATTGAAACGAATGTGAAGAACTGGCCTCTGTACAAATCAAAGTTATTTTGCTGAAAATTAAGGCTGTCTGGCAAACCATCTGTTGCATTTATGGAATTGGTCTCTGAGGGAGGTGTGAGCAGCAGACTGTATCTTTCTCACTGAGCGGCAAGGCCCTTCCAACCAGGGGAACACCCTTATTTCCTGGTACCCAAAAAACCCAGCTGAGTAGGAATCTAAGAAGAAATGCTTTTAGAAAAGCATAGCTCATTGTGTTTGATATGAGTTAATAAGATGCGTGTCTTGCTTGATGCAAGATGGGGATAATGTTAACATCTGGGTAGAGTGGGTACCTAGAATATTTCTTCCGATTTTAACATGGGTTGTAAGATTCTTAGTTTCCTTTTGCTCTGTATAAATCTTTTACCTTTGAAGACCCCTGCCTTAAGCTCACTACCAACAAATTCAGTGTTTCAAAGCTCTTAGCATGTTTTTGCCTGCATCATCGAAGCTTACTATTGTCTCATCATGGTTAAAGTGCTTCGCTTAGCTCCTGTACAGCTTTGGGTAACAATATTCATTTATTTACTCTTGACTTGGTATTTATTGAGTGCCTACCCTGGGTGGGGCACTCTCCTACATGCTGAAAATCCAAAAATGAGAACCATACTCCCTGATCTCAAATAGCAATTACTCCTTTGGGTACGACTGTCACATCAAGAGGTAATTATATTATAAGGTAGGAAATGGGATCATAGAGGTTGCACAGGATATTAGGGAAGCAATGAGGAGGGAGAGTTATCCAGGAAGGCTTCCTGAAATAAGGGATACCTAGTTAAATCTTTAGAGGTTATAGGGATTAGTCACAGTTAGGACTGAGAAGTAAATGCATGGTTTTAGCAAGAGTCTAAAAATGATTTTGTTGTGTTAAATGTGAGTAGAGGATGACAAAGATGAGTGATGAGTTTCCTTGCCACTTGTTAAATTCTCTAGATTTTCAAATGCCCCAGTGAGAGTAGTAGTATGACAATTCTGTAGGATTTTTCTTGTCTTACTATCCTCACCATATCATGTTGTTATTATCAGCTTATAATATCACTTAGCTCACCCATTGCTTTTAACCGTAGTATAAAAATATTTATGATGTAACTTTGAAGGGTGATAGATGGTAAAAACTGGTCCCCATAGTTCCTACTTCCCAGACTCTGCCCTTCTCCACCTTTGTTGCACACATCATTGGACAAAGTTTTAAGTCAAATTAATAATACCACCTTTCTCCTTTTCTGCATACATGGTTAGACCAGACCTGTGTTTTCACTGTGCAAAGGAATTGTAGAACAGAGCTACTCAGAGTATTGGTCTGCTCTGAGATAAGGAGCTTGCACTGTAATAGAATGGAATGCATTGCTTCTTTCATTTTGAAAAGTAAAGTTTTATTATGAAAAATAAATGCCATCCAAACTAAGCAGTGTGCCTAGTTAAGTAATTGATTTACATTTCCAGGCAAACTCCTTGCATTGGTTTCCTATTACTATGTCACTATGCCAAACTTGGTGATGGAAAGCAGCACACATTGATTATCTAAGTTTATGTGGGTCATAAGTCAAGGCGAGGCTTAGGTGGCTTTTCTACTTCCAAGTCTCACTAGGCTGCAATCCAGGTTTCAGCCAGGGCTGTGGTCTCTCCAGTGACTGGACTGGGGAAGGATCTGCTTCCAAATTCCATCAGGTTGTGGACAGAATCCATGTCCGTGTGGCTCTAGGATTCAGGGCAGCTCACTTCTTCACAGCCCGTGAGGGGAAGAGAGGGCAGGGGGTCTGCTAGCAAGGCAGTGTCTCACATCCTGTACAGTAATCATGGGTGTAACAGCCTGTCACCTCTGCATGTTTTCTAGAAGCAAGTCACAGAATCCTCTCTCACACAAGTAAAGGGGTCTAATAGGGGTGTGATTATTACCTGTCCACCACATTTCTTATGTCTTCTGAGGCCACAAATAAATAGGTTGAGGAGAACAACAGTATTTCTCAACCATGCCTGAAGTGGCACTATTGGTGGAATCCAATGAGGGAGGAAGAAGTGGGAGAGACCTTTCTCGTTTCCTTGACAGGAACAAAGATGATACCATCTTTTGCAGCACACAGATGATTAAGCATGTATTTTACTTGTTCTACAGAGTGATTTTTAAAAAAATGTGACATCATTTAACATTTCGGAATAATATGTAAAAAACTCTATTTGCGGTTTTATTCTAAAAAATAGAAAGCTCTAGTAGCTTGGAACTCTACCTTCCTGCATGGAAAAAATTGGCTAGGGCTTAGTAGAAGAAACCCAAATTTTATAGTTTAGTTTACTCAAATCTCTATTGCTGAGAAACCATGTGCACACTTACCCTGAGATCTGACCTGTTCTGCTCGTTTATTTTACCTGCCCTGGTTTCTTCAAGCATTTGAGATAGACCTCCTCAGGAATGTTGGTTATTCAGTCCCAAATGGCATTGTTATTTTTATGGTGGCCCTTAATCATTTCACCCCTGCTGTAGTTATGGTAGTATGTACTCTAATAATCTATTAATTTTACTTCTATAGAACATGATCATTACAGCACTTTCAGGTGAGTGGCTACCACACCAATACCAACCCTCTCATGTTCTTTTATCTGAATGATGGCGTCTAAGGTACTAGAATTGTTTCATGACCAAAAAAGTTCAGCTTCTGCAGCCACATGAATGGACAGGATGAACCAGGGAACTGTAAATACTTGGGAGAACATATGTCTACATAACCAGGTCTT
The DNA here is from genome assembly GCF_022837055.1 of Prionailurus viverrinus. Lineage (NCBI taxonomy): Eukaryota > Metazoa > Chordata > Mammalia > Carnivora > Felidae > Prionailurus > Prionailurus viverrinus. The sequence continues at coordinate 27,401,031 of NC_062562.1, read as the reverse complement.
ATCCTCAGGGAGCTGACCATCTATAAAGGGATATATGACATTAGGCATAAATAGTAATATATGATTTGCAAGATAGTATCTTAGGAATTTAGCACTTAGATTTACTTTCTAATCTCTATTTTTTTTTGAAATTTATATATTTGATCTAATTTTTCTGCCTTTCTTTGGAAAATACTATCCAAGTTGTAATGAAGTTTAAAAGAAAAAAGTGATTTTTGAATAATTGTCTTTTATTTATTTTTTTCTCAAGAAGCTGTATTTGCTGAAGTCTTTAGTTTATGAACAAACTGCTGATCCAGAGATATTTATATCTTTGTTTTTTTATAGTCCCCAGGAAAAGTTAGATTTGTGATTAATCCCTTGGGATATGGTTGCTTATTGCTTATATATTTTAAAAACAAGTTTGAAATCTCTTAATTGTAGGGAGTGGTCAGTTTTGTAATCTAGGTAAGCATTCCAACAGGCATATAGAAATCCATAGTTGTTACATTGGTTTACATGGTAAGCATTAAGATATGATCATTTTAATTTCTTTTATATCATGCCTTCTTTATCCATCCCATAAAATTTGTAAGTGACTTGAGGTCAGGGGGCATTCTTAGTACCCAGAACAGGGGTTGATGTTTAGTGATATGTGGGTTGAATTCAGCAGGTGATGTGTTTTGTTGAATTAGCTTCAACACTTAAAAATGGAAACTTTGCATACAAATCTTAATTTTTCTTTTCTCTTTAAAAAGTAACTGAATAATGGTTTGTTAACTATTTTGGTAAGTTACAACACTAGTTAGACTTTATTAAACCTGGTTTCTCCATTAGACAGGTGGATCTTAGTACAAAGCCTAGGCATGAATATGTTGGATATGAAGTGGTTCCACACTACAGTCATGTTCATTGTTGATGAACTTAGCCTCAGCTGGGGCTCCCCAGGCAACTTGGCTGATCTTGGCTCACATGTCTGGGAGGTAGTTGGCTGTGGGCTCATCTAGGCTCATCCAGGTGGTCTTTGACTAGAGTGACTCAGCTTTGCTTCAAGTATTTCTTATTCTCCAGCAGGCTATGGTTTAGGCATGTTCTCATGATGACAGCAGTGGAGGGAGAGGGTTTGTGAAACATAAACATAAGTACACAAGTGCTTTCCAAGCCTATTTCTGAGTCACATTTGCTGGTGTTCCATTGACCAAATCAAGTCACACAGATAAGTTAAGCATCTAAGGGTGAGGTCCAATGTGCAGGTGAGAGGTCCCTGCAGACTTACATGGGGTCATCCTTGCTATCCCTCCATGCCACATGTGCTACATTCTCCATGCCCATGACTTATTTCAAAATTGTGGGTATACTTTTGTGTGTGTGTCTTACCTTCTTTGCCTTTTTTAGAACTATAAAACTAAGCCCTTTCAAAGACTTAAATAACTGCAGTCTTTTTTTTCTCTTTAGAGGCTTTTAGTGTATATGTTAGTTTTCATTGTGGAAAAAAAAATCCAAAAATGAATCCCTCTGAAATGCTTGGTTTCAATATAGAATCTATATCCTTAGTGAAAATTTGGCACTATTAAATGTAAAAAACCTCCAAAGTTATTAGAAATATGTAAATAAAAACTATTAATCTTGCTTCCAGGTGGAAATACCGGGTGAAAAAAGCAACAGTAATTAACAGCCTAACCTAAAAACTCCCTTTGGTTAAGTAATTGTTTTGTTCATTGACTCATTTATCCATTCATTTGTTGAACAAACATTTGTCAACCCTTAGATGTGGTTAAAGAATATGGACTTTATAGAACTTTGTATTTTGAATGCAAGGGTATAAATTGCCTCAGGTTTTCTTTGTGTAAATTTTGTCTTTTTAGGACTATTCGTTTTGCTGATTTATTGTGATTTTCTCTTTTAAATGAAAGGATCGGTAGATTTAGGGTAATAGCACAGAAGGGTGTATCAAAAAAATAGTAGTGATCTGAAAAGAAGATTGAATGTTTTAAATTTTGCTTCAAACAAGAGAATCATCTCCAGGCTATAGAACAAATTTTCCTTCTTAAGACCCATTTTTGTATACCTATAGCCGTTTGCATCCACAATAAATGTTGATGTAAAAGTGTTACAGTTTTGTTTTAGTAAATTGCATGAGTAATTGTCCCCCCAGCTCTGGCTAAGTTGATGTTTCCTTTTTTAATGGCTGTAATATATTTGTAAACATGTTTCTTAACTTACTTGAAAACATGTTGGTTCCATCCCATTTATTTGCAGACAACTTACTGTCTGTTGAATGTTTAGCTTCTTTTTTTTCTAATGACTCCTTTGAAATATTATTTTAATGAACCTATGAAACACATCATTGTATTCTTTATATTGTGGTTGGACTGCTAATGAGACTCATCCATTAAGTAAATGGCTTTGTAGGCAATGCAAATGTAATAAATAAAGTTAGTCTGTTCTTCTTTACTACTTTTCTGCTGATGGGCATACCACATGCTGAGAAGGTAATGTTTCATGACCAAAACAGTTCAGTTGGTAGGCGGATTGGGAATCTTCCCATTTAAAAAAACAAAACAAAACAAAAAACATCATAAAAGCATACTTGCAACTGCAACATTTTTTTTATCAAGTCATAGGACAGGCATTATATTTCAAGATGGCGTGCTTTATAAAAGAAATTAAGTATTACATAATTCATAGAAGAAAAAAATGCTTCCATATATAGAAAAGAAAGAAAAACTACTTAAAAATTTTTTTAAGTAAACAACATCAGTACAATAGATTGCATCAAAAACTAAATTCAGGTCCTTTTCAATTGGCCCTCTTTATGGAGTTGGTTTTCTGCTTTATCAAAAGGAGATATACAGGTGCCAAAAATGATACTGCACATGTTGCTTTTCTGGAGTCCAGCTGCAACAGCCAATTCCACCTTGCGCCCCGCCCCCCCGATTTCTTCATTGTTTGTGGTAAAATGTTTTCAACATTTCCTCCTCAATATTTAATTATTAAGAGCTATTATTATAATTTCCACATTTGTAATGGAATAGTTTTGTAGGCTTACGGCTGTTTTGATTGGTAAAACCAAGAGGGCATTGCCAACTGGTTATTTTTCTACTACTGTTATGGTTAGCATATCCTGGCTGAACTGGCAGAATTTCTCGATCTTTACAGTTGTCAAGGACACCAGCCTCTAAGAACAAAAGTGTGAATCGATGAACATTTTCTGGGGGCCTCTCAAAGGAGTCACTATGGGTTTGGGTACAGACAAAGGCAAATGTTGACAGAGAACAGGCATTTCTTCTCTGGTCGGGACTTTCGCTATTGCTTTAAACCCTTTGCCCTAAGGATTGATTTGGCAGAAATGAAATCTAAAAGAGATAAGATGGAGCTTCACACAAAAACAGAACTTGAAAAACCCATCTCAGTTTTGGTTGTGATTTTTCTATCAAGAAATTACTGGTGAGACACAAAATAGCAAGTGTTACCTTAAAAAAATAAAATAATGGCATGCATTTATGTGTGGTGACATTTGTGAAATCAGATCTTTTTTTTTTTAATTTTTTAACAATTATTAAGTTTTTGACAGACACAGAGAGAGCATTAGCAGAGGTGGGGCAGAGAGAGAAGGGAGACACAGAATCTGAAGCAGGCTCCAGGCTCCAAGCCGTCAGCACAGAGCCTGATATGGGGCTTGAACTAACGAACCACAAGATCATGACCTGAGCCAAAGTCAGATGCTTAACCGACTGAGCCACCCAGGCACCCCTTTTTTCTTTTAATAACTGATGGCATGCCATAGTTTTTTAAAAATGTTTTCTTAAAACAATGGTAGGCCTTAACATTGATGTCATCTAAGATTCAGTAAACTCCTATAGTCTGGGATTTTATTACTTCATTCCTCTTAAAGGTAGCGGATACTGCAAGGTAAACGTAGTGTTACTGCCCTTAAACAAAGGTACCTTCATGAATTTGACAAAAGGAACAGTGCTCTTTTTTAGTCTCAATCATGATTTTGTAGCTTCTCTAGATCTTTGATCTCGTTCACCATGGTCTCAATTACAAGCTCCAGTTTTTCACCTTGTTTGCATCCTGGAAATCTTCATGATTTATCTTTCTCTCCGAGCTTGAAAAGGCAGTTTTCAATAAAATGCCTCCCGTAAGTAAAAGACAGAAAATAAACTTCACCGAGGACCTTTTGGAAATAATGATTAATTGCTTTTTAAAGGAATTATTCTGGAGATATGCTAAGCTACTCGGCAGTAATTTAAAGTTGGCAACCAGTTAACAGTTCCCCGTCTGCTCCACTGAGGTCAGCCAGCTTCTGTTGGATAACTGTAGTTGTAGAGTTTGAAAGCAGAGTGCAAAATACCATCCTTAAAATTGGAGCTGTCACGTTAAATTATGCCACATTTGATGACCGATCACAGGAGAAAGTGATACATGGTTTTTATAAACACAAGTCACCAAAAGCAGGCTCATTGGAATTCGAGTTGTCTGCCATTATTAGGATACAAGTTATTTTCTGGCAAGAATTAACAGAATCCAAGGCTTTTATAAGAGACATTAAAGCAAAAGGAAAGTGTTTCTATTGTTGTGGACAGTTCTGTCTACAGTATATTAGAATGTGGTTGGGGGAAAGAAAGAGATTCTGCTCTCACTAATTTTAAATTGCAGCCTAGACCAGCAGAAAAAAAAAAAAATCATTTATGGGGCCACAGAGGATTTTGTGACAAGTGGTGCTGGGAAATTTGGGGTGGTATTTGTTACATATCTGGGTGACAATAGAGTTAATCACCACCCCTCTTCTTCACTATGTATGTAGACTTATTCCAGGTGAAATCTAAACAAACAGAGTCAGTAGCTTGACCTTTAGCTTTTCCCTTGTATTAAATGCTGTTTTTCTGTAGTTCTACCTTAGACCGCTAGAGAATGTGTCCATTTGATCAGCATTATGATTAGATAAGTCCCTTGCCCTACCCTCTGTCCATCTTAACCTCTGTTCCCCACTCTAATAAAATTTCAGATAACATTCAGTATCTCAACAGATTGGGCAAAGTAAATACCTTTTCCTGAAATATTAGTGTGGTCTACTAGGCACCTGTGCACCCAACAATTTATGCTGAGTTATCCTGTAGTATTTTAGTATATTGAGTTAAATTTTAAAAGATTATACAGAAGATCTGCTTTATTACACAAACTAAGATAGGCAAAAATATAATCATTTTGTAACGTAATTTGATTTCTATTTCAAATATCCATTCTATCAGTTTGTTAGGAAGAATGATATCAATATGTTAGGGATACCCTTTGTCTTTTCCCCAGATTGTGTCCATGTTCTGGAAATGCAGCAGGGTCCCATCTGGTCCCTAATGTCATCCGTTGACTCTGGTGCCCAAGGAGACACCCATTGTCCTAATTGTCCTTTCTGTCTGTGTGTGCATGACTGGGTCCCATATATTGCTGCTGTCTGCAAAGCATGTAGGTGGTGAGGTTTCCATTTTGGCCATGGCATTTGTTGGGACAGCATTTACTTTTCATATGATGTTTGAGCACCACAAACTTGGGGTAGAATGTGAGTATAAAATCCTGAAAGGAAAAGGCCGAAATGAGAGCTTTGTTGTTCTTGTAGGGTTCTTCCTTGTGGAAGGAGGGACAGGTCTTGCTGTACTCCTGGATTCTCCAAAGCCATCTGGAAGTTTAGTCATCTCCCAGGCTTACCCCAGGAGCAGCAAATTCTTTTTTTATTGTCATTGCTTTTGCTCTGTACTTCTCCTTACTTTCAGCCCAGGTTTTCTGGATGGAGGGAGTGGGGTTTAGTGTTGGGACAGAGAGAGAACATGTTCTTAATCCTGACCTTTTCTTGTGTTTTTGCTTTCTTGTCTTTTCTTTTTTCCTTTTTTTTTCCTTTTTTTTTTTTTTGTAACTTGATTTCTTTCTTCAAGTACTAGGTCTTAAGACACAAAAGCCAGAGCAAGCTTCCATTTTTCCTCAGCCTTCTGTCACATTCCTCCCCAGAGGAAATGAGTCTGGAAGGTTTAGCTCCCCAAATAAGGAGTAGTATAGGTGAGAAAAGAAGAGTCCTAGGAGTAATTATCAAGTGATAGTGGAACCAAAACTTCTGTTAGCACTCACTTTTTCTTGACAGGATGTCAGTCTTGTCTTCATATGAAATGATGATAGAACAGAATTTAACAGGCATAAATGTTGGATTCGACCAACATGGGCTTGAACTTGGGCTCTCCTAGTTATTTGCTCTGCGCATATAACTTTTCTCCTTCAAAATTAGCTGAGAAATGAGGCTGATGATGAATTCCTTGAGAAGATTGAATGAAGAATCTTCTTAAAAAGCCAACATTTGCTTAAAAAGCCAGCAAGTGTGAGCTTATTCCCAGTTTTCCCTCAATCTGTTTAACTTCTTCACTTCTAACCACTCTGTGTAATTCTCAGCTTTCACTGCCTCCAGAAAATATTTTTACCTCCTCTGAGTCTGTTAAATTTTTGGCTCCTCATTTAAAGCCAACATCTTGTCAGTCTTCAAGTTCTTCTCTTACTGTGTTTCATGTTAATTTTAAGTCTTTATGTTTTATTTGAGGGAAGAGGGAAACTCAGTGTTATATTAGATTATATAAATTATTTTGATGTTGATCAGAAGAAAAGGATATTCAATCTTTTTTTGTTCTTTTTGAAGGCTTTACACTAATGTGAATAAAAATGCCGCAAAACTGCACCGTTAAACATGGTTAAGAATACGAATTTGGTGTTATGTATAGTTTAGCACAATAATTTTTTTTTCAAGGGCATTCAGTGTCCAAACACACAATATTGATAATGTGAGAATTTCAGGCACTCTTTGTTTCAAAACATATTTATTTATTGATACAACCACTGTGGAAAATATGTGAAGGTTCCTCAAAAAGTTAAAAAAAATATAAGTAACCATATGATCCAATCATTTCACTCCTAGACCTTTACCCAAAGAAAACAAAAACACTTATTCGAAAAGAGGCATGTACCTCTATGTTTATTGCATCATTTACAGTAGCCAAGATATGGAAGCAGCACAAGTGTCCATCAGTAGATGAATGTATAAAGAAGATGGGGTATATATATCCAGTGGAATATTACCTAGGTACTTATTTTATCTACTAGATTAAGGGACCGAAGTAGTCTTTTCAGTGCCTTTCAAATCATGCCCAAGTGATCAGTTACCTGCTCTGCTATGCAAAGAGCTATTGTGCTCGTAAACTTTGTTCATGCAGTTGTTCATTTAGTAACTACTTCCTAAGCTCCTGGTATACACTGGGCACTGACCCAGGTGCTGTGAGCATTTCCCTGGCAGCCCAGCATGCAGTCTTTGCCTAGCTCTCACTCAAATACCCATGAAGACACAGAAAGAGAATAGAAACCACCACACCCATATTAAAGATGGAAGTCAGTCTAATGCTAGAATTGGGGAAAGAATGATACCAATTATAAAGCAGAAAGCTGGCTAGAGGCATCTTCTCAGAGACAAGCACATAGCATTTCCTGCCTTCATTCTATGAAAAAGATGGTTGAGAGAAAGAAAGGGGGAGGCAATAAATAGTGTGTTATTTTCAATATATGGCTATTCATAGATTCTAGAGTGCAGCAAAGAAGATTTTCCACAAGCACCTGTGACTTGTGATAAAGTATGTTCTCCCATTCTCTGCTGCCTTGGTCTTCACGTGGACCTGATTCTTCAGGCTTCTGCAGAGTGCACGTACCTGTGAGTTTAAAATACAGTGCTGTCATTGAACAGATTTTAACTTCACCATTTAAAGTTGTTCTGCTTATGTAATCCTTTGAAATAAAATGATAAATTCAGCATATTATTGCCCCCCCCCCCAAAGCCTTACGTAGGATTATCCTTGTGAACTAAAGCACTGTGTGGAAATAACCAGTTCAAAACAACCCAACTTCACGGTAGAATAAAATAAATATACTCTCTCAATAATTGAGTAATTATCTTATGGTTTTTCATCTCACATATTTTGCCATTTTGCTTAAAAAATTTCAAGTCATTTTGGGGCACCTGGGTGGCTCAGTTGGTCAAGCATCCGACTTTGACTCCGGTCATGATCTTATGGTTCATGAGTGTGAGCCCTGCTTCAGGCTCTGTGCTGTTAGGTCAGAACCTGGAGCCTGCTTTGCATTCTGTGTCTCCCTCTCTCTCTGCCCCTCCCCTGCTGGTACTCTGTCTCTGTCTCTCTCTCAAAACTAAACATTAAAAAAATTTCTAGTCTTTTAATTTGTGTATAGTTCTTCTTTCTAACTGGATAATCAACTAGTTGGTGTTAAGATCTGTCCTTGGTTTATGTCTTTCAGGGAGCAGCTAATGCTCCAACACGAAAGGGTGGCTGAAATCCTCCGACACGAAAGGGTGGCTGAGGATTATCAGTGCCTATCCTGGGCATAAGAGCAAAGATTGGAGGTAATGTGCCACTGAGTTGCTAGTCCTGGCTATGGGAACACAATACGTGTGTATTCATTATGCAAAGAGTCACCAAGGAAAAACCCCAATTTTTTTATTCTTTTATATTCGTATAAATAGGCAACTTCAATTGCAGGTGTCTTTTCACTTGGAATGTATTCTGTAGGGTTTTTAATAAAGTTGCTTAAGACTATTAGATTTAAAATGATTTAAGAGTATTGGATTAAAATGTCACAGTTACATAAGTATTTCTGTAGTAAGATCACTATTGGCTTCACTGCTAATGTAAGAAAAACCGAGTTCAGCGAACAAAACTTAAAAAAAAAAATATACACCCAAAAAAGATTCTGAGACAGAAGAACCTGTGCCAGAGCATAAACTGACATGTTTGCATTTAAAATCAAACCAGAGGTATCAAAACCCATCTGTTTAGTCAGGGTTTCTAGTGAGTGATTGGCAACTTTGAGAATCTACTCTTTTGGAAAAAAAGAAGGATCCCAAGCTTTCCTTTCCTTTCCTTTCCTTTCCTTTCCTTTCCTTTCTTTTCCTTTTTCCTTTTCCTTTTCCTTTTCCTTTTCCTTTTCCTTTTCCTTTTCCTTTTCCTTTCCTTTCCTTTCCTCTTCTTTTTCTTCCTTTTTAATTTTGATTTCAAAGTCTGTGGTAGTTGGGGGAACTTTAAGAATGAACTGAATAACAATGAGGTGAGAACATGGCCCACCGTGTTGTCTGTGGATGATTTACACATGGTGCCTGGGAACAAAAGAGCGCAAGTTTGTTTCTCCATGCACATCTGCTCGGCAGCACAATGCAGTTAATTTCAGTCACTGGTGTTTTGATTCACAGCTGTTATGAAGTAGGGATTCCACTTTTGTCGTCTTGGCTACAAATATTTCTTTGTAGCAGATGGTATTCTTCTTTCTGAGGGAGGAAATAAAATCCAAGAGGGTAAGTGAGAATAAGTAAGGAGGCTGGGTAGACTGATGGGCCAGAATCCCTCTGACATGTGTATGATGTGTTGAGAGTTGATTGTCATTAGAAACGCTGTGTGTGTTGCACTGTATCTGGTATTACTGGTATCTGATAAGCTAATTTCCTTATCTTCCATGGAGGTATTAGGTGAGAACTGGGAATAAGAGTATGACTTTCAGACCTTCTTCATTTTAAGATATGGATAAGAAATACAGCATGTGGGCTCACAGTGGCTCACTGTTCATTTAACAAATAATGAGGAGATTTGGTGAAGCTAGGTTATTTTTGGATTTGGAGATCTAAATCCAGGAAGAAAAAAAGAAAGAAAAGTTGACATCCAAGGAAAATAATTTGAAGATCAAAGAGCCAAATCACTCATTTTATGTATAAGCACACAGATGCATAAACACATACATATTTGTATATGCATATATTATAGTAATATATATCCTTCCTAATAGAAATATAGAAGTGTATGTATACACTCATACATAACAAAAGTAGCAAATGTGGAGATTGACAAATGGTATCTGCCATGGACGTGGGCTATAGTAGAACACAGGGTCCCAAATTCCATTACAAGCTATATTCTAGGGACGCCTGGGAGGCTCAGTTGGTTAAGCATTGATTTCGGCTCAGGTCATGATTTCGTGGTTCGTGGGTTAGGGCCCTGTTTTGGGCTCTTGTGCTGACAGCTCAGAGCCTGGAGCCTGCTTCAGATTCTGTGTCTCCTTCTCTCTCTCCCCCTCCCTTGCTTGCTCTCTCTCTCAAAAATAAACTAACATTAAATTTTTTTTAAGCTATATTCTGGATGGTATCTTCTGTTCTTGGTCACTTCCCTCACTTCCTACAGGAAGTCTTCAAGTGGGGCATTGTTACCTTTATTTGAGAGTTAAGTAAGTGGAAGTTATATAGCTACTGAGAAGTGTGCTGAGGTTTGAGGCAGGCCCATCTGACTGCCTCCCTCGCCCCACCAAAGCCCTGTGCTCTTTTCACTTCCCAGGCTTTATCTAGTAGTGAGGTAAGGCCAACTTTGCAGTTGGTCCTTCATATACCAGTTGGTAATTTATATACTTTAATACATAATATACTGTGCGATCACCATGGCGGTGCCGCCATCATGTGTCCTGGTTTTCTGTATTTGCTCTAGCTGTTCAGGTGGGTCATATAATGAAAAAACAAAACAAAAGGTGTCGTCTCTTTTTTTTTTTTTTGGCACCATCTAAGAAGTCTAACAACTGGAAATCTTCCCTGTCTTTCCAGGACTCATTTTTGGAAGACAGAGAGTGATGAAGGAATTTTCTGTTAATTCCAGGTACAAGAAACAATTTGATACGTATACTTACAATGTTATACTATTGGAAATTTTGAATATTTTGATAATTTATAGAGACAATGACATAGAAATTTTTGTGGTACAGACACTTGTGGAAAATCAAGCACATACGGTCTGGCATGTATGGTTACAATGTCAGGTGTTCTTCAGGGTAGTTGCAATTCATGGAAAAGCTAGTCTGGAAGTGGAATGTGGTAGAATTTGGGCAATTTCCTATAATTCATCCTGTTGATGGCAGAACCTATTTCTATTTCTGTTTGTGGAAGCTTCCCTAGAAAACTTGTTCCATCATGCCTCCTGCTGCATCTCAGATATGATACTTTTCTCAAGGTCTCTATGCAAATGGGAAGAAAAAAATAACTTCTGGGAAATTTTTTTTTTTACAAATGGCAGCTTGCGTATATGATGTTTCAGACTGTGGGAAATGCTCAGGCTTGACGGTAATGTGTGATTACATATTTCAGGGCGCATTCCAGTGTCCTTACAAAGAGTTCCCTGAGTCTGATTATAGTCAGTGACTGAGACCGCAGATTGTTTTCATTACAGAATCTTCAGACATTCTAGTCTCTCATGCTCTCTCCTCACTCCATCCCTGCTATCCTTGGACTTTCTGGAAATCCCGAGTGATCCTCTTTCTCACGTGGCTTCCCAAGGATGCTTAGAATGTGTCTGACTCATTTCGGTGCTGTCTCTCAGTACCGTGACCCGGGCTTTTTGGGCACTTGCTGTGCTGTGTACAGTACAATGTTAGGAACCTCTGCACCATAAAAGCAGCCTGTGGGGATGAGGGCAATTTTTTGTTTGTTTGTTTGTTTATTTTTGCCATGGTTTTGTAGTATTGTCATTTAAGTTATTCTTTCTTGTATTCACTCTGACAAAATGTGCTATGCATTTTTTTTCAATTCATGATTAGCACCAGAGGAAGAATGGTTGCATCAGTCGAGAATACCTTTAGTCCAAAATTGTGTGCACCCGAGAATTGTTGAGGCATTATCTCCTTTAGGCTTTTCAGATGAGGATACTGAAGCAGAGTATACGCACACCTAACTAGAAAGTAGTGAAGCCACAAAAAATCAGTTTCTCAGGATTCCAGAGTTAGGCTTTTAGCCATTGTTGGACTATTTGAACTCCCCTAGTGTTAACTTTCTCTCTTCCAAGTGAGTGAGAAGAAATAGAAAATGCATATATTGTGATTTTTTTTCTACCTTGAGATAAAAAGTATTTATTCTCTCATCAACTGTACTTCAATTTAAAAATAAATAAAGGATCCTCTAACATAGAGCACCATAATTTACCACAATAAGGCAAGAGCCAGTATCTCTAAAAAATTTTTTTTTCAACGTTTATTTATTTTTGGGACAGAGAGAGACAGAGCATGAACGGGGGAGGGGCAGAGAGAGAGGGAGACACAGAATCAGAAACAGGCTCCAGGCTCTGAGCCATCAGCCCAGAGCCCGACGCGGGGCTCGAACTCACGGACCGCGAGATCGTGACCTGGCTGAAGTCGGACGCTTAACCGACTGCCCCACCCAGGCGCCCCTAGAGCCAGTATCTCTAATGTGAACTTAGCCCAGAAAGGATGTCACTGAGCCTAGCGTCCTGTTGTAGAAACGCAAAACTATAACTTAGGACTGGCTGACTTTTTACTTGAGTTTTAGTCTGTGTGTGGCCAAGGAAAGGATCAAACCAGTATATAGAAAACAACTTTCCACTTATCTTACTGTCTACGTCTCTAAGCGTACCTAACAATGAAAAGTTCCTTTCGTTTGATTTGACAGACTGTAATTGCAAGGGTGTGATTTGTTTTGTTTTAAAGCAGTCCCTTAGTTTACTTTCCAAATACATACTTCTATTACCCTTTTACTCCTCTGTTTTTTAAAGTTTTCCCAGATTGCTAACTTAGTGTGTTCTATTATCTAATATGATGCTTTCCAACAGAATGTTCTACAATGATGCAAATGTTCTACCCTGTCCTGTATAGAAGCCAGTAGCTTCACATGGTTATTGAACCGTTGAAATACGGTTATTGCAATGGACAAATCGAATATCCAATTTTAGTTGACTTAAATTTAAGTAGCCATGTGTGACTGTTGACTTCCATTTTGGGTAGCACAGATCTAATTAGCTTTTGACAGGTGAGGTGCTCCATGACCACAACATGTGAAAAACGAGACCTTAAAATTTGTGAGAGAACTTCAAGCTGTTCTCAAGTGTCATAAGACAAGAGTATGTTATTTAATGGTTGACTTTTAACCAATTTTTTTTATAGTCCTTTAAGAGATCACTGTCTTCTAATCTCCTTTGTAATTAAGCAAGAACAGAAAGGGCACTCACCTGTCCCTGTGTCCTTTTGGTTGGGATTTGTACAGGTTTGACTGATACACATCCTTCTGAATCAGCCCATTGTGAACACTTTGTATTTGCCATATTAAGAAAAAAGTAGCAAAGTAGTCAGGCAGGAAGCAGCCCTGACTTGGTTGAGATTTTCAGGGTACATAAGAATGCACAGCTTGCTGCTGATGTAAAGCATGTGGGGAAAGGCCTCAGAGAATTATTTTTCTTTCATGATTGAATGCTAGTACTTGCTGGTATGTGGAAAAACAGTCTCTTGCTTGTACAGGCAAACAGCTGTTATTAGAAAAATAATCATTATGATAGAAGGCACATGTTTTTCATGTCTTCTGTCAGATCTGTCAGAATATGTTCTATGTTAAAATATGTATGTTGCATCTGAAAAAAAATGTAACTGGTAATTTAGCATATTAAGAAAGTTCTTAGCCAGAAATGAGAGTGTATCATCTTTTTTTTCCTATCCTGTATACAAGCACTGTCCCATAGAAATAAAGTACAAGCCACAAATGTGATTTTTAAATTTACTAGTACCAATGTTAAAAAAAAAGAGTAAAAAGAAATAGGTAAAATTAATTTTCATGTAGTTAATTCAACCCAGTATATCTGAAATATTTAAAAATGTGATCAGTATAAAGTTAATGAGATACTTTGTATTACTTTTTCTTTGATGACACTTTAAAATCCAGTGTGTATTCTATACTTAAAGCACATGATATGGCTGGCCAGCTATCCTGTGCTCCATAGTGACCTATGGTTAGTGGCTATACCCTATTGGATAGTGCAGTTCTCGATCCTTACCGAAGGCATAGTGAACCATATTTGAACTTCTGAGGGTAATTTGCCAGAAAGTAAATGAGGCATTATCAGTTACTGGCAGAGATCATCAAGGCATCTACTACATGACCTGTCATCAATGAATTTACTCTGAAACTTTGATCAAGAGGGAAGACAAAGATACGATAATATGGGATCCATGTTTACGAATATACTTATGGCTTAAAATTTCTCTTGACACTTTGGGTGCATTTAATTTTTCCTGCTCAGATTGCGACAACATTCGAAGACATTTTTAATTCTAAGTTTGTAGAAGTTTTGTCATTTTGTCTCTTTTCTAACACAGGAGCCATGAAATTGGGGATTTTCTTGAGAATTACTTTTTTTTTTTAATTTACAACTTGGAGATTATTTTATGGGCAAACTCACATTGGTTTTATTCTAATAAAACAAAAATATTTCTATTCCAGTTAACTTCAACTAGTACTTTAGATGTTTTTTCATACAACTTTATTATTTAACAATTGTATAAATCAAATCCACATTTTTAAATACAAGATTCTGCCTGGTTGTGTTGTATAGGGCTCTCTATTTTCAGACGATGTTAGAAAAGGCATTAAAAAATTCTCTTTCTTACATACTGCAATTGTACAGTTGCTTGAATATAGACAGAAAAAATATTCAGAGGCCATATCTATGTTAACCACAAATAGTCAATTGATGTAATTAGTACATATTTTTATAAGAAGACGAGATATGAAAATTTAGGTGAAACTTACTGACTCTCTTGGAATTGTTTAAACATTTTTCTATAGAGTTTCTAGATTGGATTGCCAGATATTTGAGTCCTGAATTTTGTGCTTTTAAAATATCTCTGAGCCTATTTTTTTTTGAGTGTAAACAATATATCCTGGCACAGAGTTGGGATTCATTAACTACTGGTCAGGTGGATGGATGGTAGGGGTAACACACATGGAGTCCAGACCATTGTAAACACTCAGAGTTAGCTGTGTGTGTAAGTGTATAATTGCTACAATATATATGAAGTAAGAAGTATATAGTTACGTATATAATACTTTAGGAAGTTAAATATATGTACTTTATTATTTGTTGTATGCTTTTTCTATTCAAATTTCCTATAATTTGGAAAATTCTTATAACAAGTGAAAAAATTTAGTAGTTAAATGGTTTGAAATAAAAGAACCACAGTTCAAATACACCTTTTAGGACACAGTATCCTAGCTGTCCCAGCATGATTCTTTTTCAAATGTGAAGTTCGTAGTATGAACAACTGTGTTTACCTCTTAGACTCCATTAGAGGCAAGGGACCGATGCCTTCTTCGGGAAATACAGCTGAATGGTTTCATATCTCAAATGTTACCTCTGTTTCCCCCTTGACTTATGAGAGAGCAAGCATACAATTAAATTGATTTTAAATCACATTTAGCATTATGTATTGATTAGATACAAGTGCTCTGAAGCAAATGTCACATTGTTCAGCTCCAAAAAGCATCTACATCGGATAACAGAAGCAAAAGGAGCTCTCATTCCTGTTAAGTAATTCAGCCAATGTTATAAGTCATGGGAGTGAGATACACGTGGTTAGTAAATGGTTCTCAAACCTTATTACTGTAATGCAGCCTTCAATTCAGTTTATTAGCTTGTTCTTTATTCTCATTTATATTTTATTACCTTGGAACACAGTCATAGGATCCTGGAAATGAAGTTTTCTTTAAAAACTTTAGGAACAATTTATTTAAAGTCTTTTGTTAAGTGACGTCTAGGAGCAGACACAGTGTCGGTGAGGCCAGGTTTTGAGATAAGGGAGGGTAAAATGTTTTTTTTGAGTCGGCTGTGATAGCATCTCTATGTCTCTAACTTTATTTCTGTCATCTTTGTTTCTGGAGAGCATATTCCTGGTTGTGTTGGAGATGGAGGGAGTCAAGGGATGGACAAGGGATAGAAGTTAGAAATATAAAGTCTTACATTGCTAAAAGCGGTTCTCCCCAACACAATTGCCTTATCACACCAGGGAGCCCCAGGAATGATAGCAATAAGAGGAAAATCAGCCAGCGAGTGACCTTGCCATCACTCCAGCCTCTTGTGGGCTCCCACAGGCTCTGCTGCATACCTAAGATTCAGAAGTAGTGTGATTACTAACACCCATTCTCAGCTCAGGCAGCCCCTCCAGGGAGGAGAATGGGGCAGCTGTTCAGCTAGTGTGTGCCTTGCATCTTCGTGACTTTTTGTTCCACTGTGCCTATTTGATACTCCGCCTGGATTCTCTCTGATGATAGGATGTGCTCGAATTTCCTTCCACTGCTCAGATACACTCATGTAACCATCTCCTTTACCTATGCCCAGGGGCTGAGTCACCAGGGGTATGTTGGAAAGGCAGCATAGCTTGGTGTTTCAGGGCACACACAGTTCAAAGTCTGGCTTTGCCATTTAGTAGCTTTGAGATTGTAGGTGATTTTTTTAACCTCTCCTGCTAAAATGGGGATAATAATAGGACATGTCTCCTAGGGTAGCTGTGAATCCTACATGCCTTAATATATGTAAAATGCTCAGAATGGAATACAGTATAGATATGTGTACACACACATAAGTACATATAACATTTAATAAGCATTATGGAATTGTAAAATAACCTAATGGTACTTGCCCTACTTTGCACCTAACTTGTTGGACCC
Organism: Prionailurus viverrinus; assembly: GCF_022837055.1. Lineage (NCBI taxonomy): Eukaryota > Metazoa > Chordata > Mammalia > Carnivora > Felidae > Prionailurus > Prionailurus viverrinus. Next base: position 27,384,488 of record NC_062562.1, on the reverse strand, counting down.
ACCCCTCATTTGGGAGTACATAACATACAGAACTGGTGATGAGGGACATGTATATTCAGGACAGCTGTGCTTTTGTACTGTGGGAGAATCATGAGCCACAGCTCTTAGGGCATAATTCAGTGGAGGAGATTTCTTTTCTTTTTTTTTTTTTTTAATTTTTTTTTTCAACGTTTATTTATTTTTGGGACAGAGAGAGACAGAGCATGAATGGGGGAGGGGCAGAGAGAGAGGGAGACACAGAATCGGAAACAGGCTCCAGGCTCTGAGCCATCAGCCCAGAGCCTGACACGGGGCTCGAACTCACGGACCGCGAGATCGTGACCTGGCTGAAGTCGGACGCTTAACCGACTGTGCCACCCAGGCACCCCAAGGAGATTTCTTTACTAAGAAACCCGGAGCAAGAAAGAAACCGCCAAAGCCTAGCACCTCGGAGCAGCCATGGGAGTAGAGGTTGGAGATTGCCCAAAAATGTTTTCTTTGTCTTTAAAAAAAAAAAAAAAGAAAGAAAGAAAAGAAAAGAAAAAGAACAAGCTATAGTCCATGCCTCCACTGTACTTAATATTCTGGTGGGGAAAACCAATCAGAAAATGGTCAGGTGCAATATAATATGTAAGGTACCAAAAAACATGGGGGAGAGGTGCTGGAATCCACACATGGAAAGAATGAGAGAGAGATCTGGACAGGCCTGTGTGGGATGCAGGACAAGTAGGAGCTAGCTGGGCCTTTGAGTAAGGAAGGGCACTCTGGGCCGAATCAATGGACAGTGGATGCAAAGGCCTAAAGTTAAGAGTAGTTCCTGAAATCCAGTGTGGCTAGAGCACAGTGTAGGTGAGGTCAGGAGTGGCCATAGCTGAGTTGGAGAAGTAAGCAAGACTTATGTAGAGGACCTCAGATCCATGCTAAGGTATTCAGAGGATCCTGGTGGTAATAAGGAGTTTTAAAAGAGTTTTGAATAAGCAGACTGTTGGTCCATGTTTATACAATAAAACTTTTGTCTGGCTGCCTTTCAGGGAAGGGATGTGAGCAGGACTGGGGGCTGCAACTTGTACTTTAAAATACTTACAACACTGGGGCGCTTGGGTGGCTTAGTCGGTTAAGTGTCATCCGACTTCGACTCAGGTCATGATCTCAGAGTTCATGAGTTTGAACCCTGCATCAGGCTGTCTGCTGTTCAGCAAAGAGCCCACTTCAAATCCTCTGTCTCCATCTCTCTCTGCCCTTCCCCTACTCTCTCTCTCTCTCTCTCTCTCTCTCTCTCTCTCTCTCCCTTTCTCTGTCTCTGTCTCTGTCTCTCTCTCTCTCCCTTTCTCTCTCTCTCTCTCTTTTAGAAATAAACATTTAAAAACAAAATACATACAACACTGGATTTCTGTTTTCCAAGACAGTGAGCACTGTGATGTTCCTTTAGCTGAAAGCCACCTTTAGTCTGCTCCTGGTCGTAGGTGGCAAGATATAATTGTAACAGGTGTAAATAAGATTTTGTAATCCAACTCGGTGGACAGCGAAACTGAGATTGATGTGTTTCCAATCTTGTGCTTCTGTAAAGAACACAGCAATGAACAACCTTGTACATACATCTTTTAGGCACTTGTCCAATTATTTCCTTAGGATAAATTTCTAGAAATGGGTTTGGTGTTTTAGGGCTTTTGACATATATGGTCCCTGGATGGTTTGGATGCCTGTAATCATAGTAGATAAACAGGTGCAGAGTTCTGTGGCCATGCTGCAAGCACAGATACAGAATTGAAGTGTGTAGCGAGCAGTCATGCCTGGGTAGGCACGCATGCCTAATTTTTCTCTTTGGACTTCTTTATACCACTGGTCCTCTTCCCTGGTTGCAGTCAAACTTGATTGGATGAGTGCCTAAGACTGACGGGGTGTTTGTCTATAATGACAAGTGCTTGACTGTAGCAGCAAATGATGAGCGGCCCTAGGGAGACATCACCACCCACTTGAGAGAGATCCATGAAGGGTTTATGACCCGTTTGAATCCTGATCGAGCATCACTGTCTTGACCCTCAGGGAACCAATTGTCTGGAATACTTGCTCTGTCAGTCTGAGCGATGTGCTTAGAATCCCTTCGAAACCTGGGAGCCTGATTGTTTGTAAAACACAGAGTGAATTATCAAAAAGACCTGGAGATTGGAAATATTTTATTGTCATGTTCCATAGCCATCTTTGCTAAGTATATTAATAAAAACATCAGAGCCTGTATCCAGTATGTTTGCTTACCACCATCAGCTATAAATTACTATTTGAAATTATGAGGCAATGAATTTTTCATTTTGATCATACCAAGTTTTTCCCTTGTGTTTCTTATCTCTCGTAGAGATGTTTACTTACCAAATGCAATACAAAAAAATTTAAAGATGTATAGAAATATAAAAACATATATTGTTTATCAGTAGCTACAAAAGGTATGTCTGATCTTCTGAGTTTGTTCACATATGTGTGGAAGGGTGGGGGGGTGCATCAGAGGAGGGGAGCGTGGCTAGAAGGAAGCATGGCAGATAGGGCTGGACAGCTTTGTTCTCAGCGTTCCACTTTGCTTGGAAGCCCTTTGAGAAAAGGCAAGAATGCAGATAGGAGAGCCGTGTAGTCTCAAGGTTCTGTACTTTGTGCTGCTAGCTACCCATCAAGCCCCCTCCCCAAGTCCTAACCCATTTAGTGCCCTTCAGATTGTTCCTTAGTTAAATAAATGAGCTCTACCTTTTTCTGAGCACCTGGGCTAGGATCATTACTGTGGGTTTAGTTAGAGCACTTCTTTTACGATTAGTAGAGGCATTGTCTGGTGATCCATATTCTGTTTGCTTCTAAAGATGGTCTTGTTAAAACACTCCAGTAGCAGTGCAGATGGTCAAGGAGCCTCTGGCGAGGAACAAGGTGTTTTTTGCACACAGAGAGGCTGCTCTTGGCTGTTTCTTAAAAGCTAGTGGCTAGAATTCTTTAGAGAATGGTGGTCACAAAAGCTTTATTAAAATTTAAAATGGTTAGCTAAACTGAAAAAAAAAAGTACAAAACTCCTGTATAAGTAAGTGTAACATCAATATTGCTCTTTCAACAGTCTATTCTTCTAATTTGAAAAGAACAACTATTTGTCATGGTTCTCGTCCTTGAGCTGGCAGTTACCTAATTAAATGCATATGAAATTCAAAAGGCTTTACTAAGGGACAGTAACTTTCCTCCGTTGTTTTTTAAGTTGCTGGGATGAAAGAATTACGTTGAACAGATAATGGATGGATTCTTCCATTGTGCATTAAGGTCCTGAATCGACTAATCATGCCATGGTTATTCATCAATGTGTTACCTTACAATTTGAAGTTAAAGGTACCATTTTCATTTATTGCTGACTCGGGGTAATGTTGGTTCCAATTTTTGAAGACTGTGACCTGGGTGAAGAAGCTGCCCGTAACCAAGACCGCAGCATAAATCAAGACAAAATTTGGGGTTGGGATAGGTTATTGTGTACCTGTGGGGAACGTCCTGATTACTGGTGGTCTTTTTGGTAATCTCCTTTGTGGAGGCTATGGAACTAGAGATATTTATATTCCGCAAGGATGATTTTGTTTTGATTGCCATTGATCGGTGTGTTGGTTATTCTGCCATTCTCGCCCACATCTCTGTCTTTATCCCTTCAGCCTTACTCTGTGTCTAGTCTCTGCCATTTCTGTCCTGTGGATTCCAGGCTTGCTTACACATTGAATCTGAGGTTGATGAATACGATGGTCAGGCAGGAAATCAGAAGACTGGAGCAGAAAGCTTTTGGGGTTCTCCTACTTCTTCCCTTATGGGCGCTACAGTTGGCAATGGCTACCCTGTCTGGTTGCCCCTGATCCATGCTCCAGCCTTCACCGGGCCCTCGTATCACCATGGTCTCCTTTGCCCTTTGAGGTGTAGGGATGCCATGACTTCCTGCTGTTGCTACTCTCTGAGTGGATCCACTTTCTTTATTGGTTCCTTTCCCTGCCTGCTCTTCTGTTAACAATCCTCTTGTTTCTGTCTCTTCATTTGAACCATCTGAGTTGGATTCTGTTTCTTCTGGGACCCTAATATAGTGGTGGCAGGTCATTCAGACAGTATATAATAGTCTTACACTTTGTGCTTAAAAATCCATATTCTTGGGGCGCCTGGGTGGCACAGTCGGTTAAGCGTCCGACTTCAGCCAGGTCACAATCTCGCGGTCCGTGAGTTCAAGCCCCGCGTCGGGCTCTGGGCTGATGGCTCGGAGCCTGGAGCCTGTTTCCGATTCTGTGTCTCCCTCTCTCTCTGCCCCTCCCCCGTTCATGCTCTGTCTCTCTCTGTCCCAAAAATAAATAAACGTTGAAAAAAAAATTAAAAAAAAAAATCCATATTCTTGGCCTCTTTACCCCTTGGGAGATTCCCGGAGTAAATATGAAATGAGTCCCAAGATTCTGCACTTCACAGAAGCTCCCAGGTAGTTCTAATATTTTGAGGAAGTCTGGCCTCTAAAGAAGGAAGTTTATACCCAGTGCTTGAGACTTACCCCTACCAATCTGTGCAAAGGTAGTCTTAATTAGAACAGGAGTAAAATGCTCTTCTTCTTTGTTCTTTTTCTCCATGATCACATGTCACATGCAAGCAGGATATTCTCCTCCAAAATAAAACTTAGACCAATTGGTGACAGGTGGCTGGTTCTCCTTCTGCGAAGGCCATCCCCTATCATTCCAGACAAACTGTAGGTTTTATTTACCTGCTCAGCTTTTAATGTCATGTAATACCTGTTACCTTAAAGATTGTTTGTGGTCACCTTTTACAAGGGTTTACCTTGATCTGGGTAATAAACAGGAGAGCTGGCTGCCTTTGTGATATCACATTTATTTATTTACTAACTTGAACATTTATTCACCACCTACCATATGCAAGGCGTGGTCTGGATCGGTGTTGGCAGACTACTGCTCTGGGCCAGATCGACCCTCTGGCTATTTTCGCACATAACGATTTATTGGAAAACAGCCATGTCCATTTATTTATATATTGTATATGGCTACCTTTGTCCTACAATGGCAGAATTAATAGAGAAATATATGGTTTACAAAGCCTGAAACATCTGCCATCTGACACTTAACTAAAAAAGGTGACAGAGTCGAGGGCTAGGTCTCAGAATTCATTGTAAATAAGATAGGCATCATCCGTGATTCCTTGCTGGGGACACAGCAGTGGCAAAAACAACCCCAAACCCTTCCCTTGTGAAGCACATCTTGTAGGAGACACAGAAAACAGTAAAGAAGATGAGGTATAAAGTAGGTAATATGTTATAGTGTGGTAAATTTTAGGGAGAAAAATAAAAGCAGGAAGAAGGATGGGCAGTGCTCTGATATACGTGTGATGGCTGAGGAGTCCTCAGTGAAGAGGAGAACTTCAGCCTAATTTTCCTGTTACTCATTTCCTGTATCTTCTACTTCATGTCTCCTCTCACTTACATAATTAACATTGCTTGAGTCTATCAAATTTTAATCTGTAAGGTAGAAGTTTACTTGTCAAGTATTGGCATCCATGAGTAATAGAAAGCTGGTGGAAAACATGGAGGTGATCCTTTGGTCTTGGATCCTTTGGTGTCTTCTTTAGCAAAGTGGGGATGTGGGCCACAGAGCAGGAACATGTACTCTAGCTCCATCCCTCAGTTGGTGCTCAGTGTTACTAGTAGCTCCTGGCAAAGGCAGAGAATTCTGTGGAGGGACACTGCGTTTTTTTCTTAAATATATGTTTTTTAATGTTTATGTTTATTTTTGAGACAGTGAAAGACAGAGCATGAGTGGGGGAGGGGCAGAGAGAGAGGGAGACGCAGAATCAGAAGCAGGCTCCAGGCTCTGAGCTGTCAGCACAGAGCCCGAAGCGGGGCTTGAACTCATCAACCGTGAAATCATGACCTGAGCCGAAGTCCGATGCTCAACAGACTGAGCCACCCAGGCGCCCTGCATTTTTTCAATACATAGTAATTGGCAATTACTGAGATGGAGGGGGGCATACATGTAAGATTTAGGATGTTGGTAAATGTATTGCTAGCTAATCATCAAGTTCTTATCTGCTTTAAGTGAGGAAATGCCTACACTAGATATATTTGCATCCTTTCCCCTTTGCAAAATTTAGGTAGAAACCTACCATTACATGGCTGATGATTACATACATTTGGAAACATTTCAAGAAAAATTGTAGAGTCCAAATGTAAGTACATCCGATAAAAGTGTAACATAACATGATTATCCTGTAAGACTCATCTTCCTCCTGGTCCCCACTCCTCCCATAAATGCCCTCCCTCTCTGGACAAGGGACAGTGATTCAATTTTGTTCTGAAATAGCCACTGTAGTTTGACTCTGTATTATTAATTCCCCTTTGGTTTGGTTTATTACATTGGAAATTTCTTTTACTATTGGAAATTTAGCTACATATCTACATTATTTTATTCAACAAATCCTATTAGACTCAAAGTAAAAAAAATCATTTTTAGCAACAGAATAAATTTAGAGAGGTAAGTGTTAAACCCAACTCTCAAGGCATTTCTTTATGCTAGATTATTGCTCTGTAGCTTTCATTAATTAGATTTCTAAAAAACAAATTTAAAACAAAACACTTTCACTAAAGGAAAAGCGTATTTCCAACATTCCAGGTCTCTGTTTGCACTTACATATGGTGTAAGGAAACTATTTTAAATATATTAAAGTATGTCTAATGCTTATATACTGTATATTATTTAATTTATCAAACATTTCTAGTGACAGTCTAAACTGAATATGAGGCTTAAGGGGTTTAATAATAATAACTTAATTTGGAAGCATCTTTTGCTTTCTGAAAACCCTCTGGCCACTTAACAGAATGCAATAAAATATAATTATAAAATATGCAACATGCCTTCATATATCTACATTTCCAGCATGTGTTTTTCTTTCTTTAATCATCTATAAAAATACATGCATGAATAATATGAAAAAAAAACGGTTTGGTATTTTACTCTGGATATAAACTGCTGGTATATTCTTTGATAAGTATTAAGAATAAGAATAAGGGATATATTTAACACAATGGGAACAGTCTAGTCACCTTCATTTAGTGTGAATTCATAAATACGTAGAATGCTCATGATCCTCAAATGCACTTCACTGATGCCTCATACTCAAAGAAAAAAGGAAAACCTTACTCACCAAGGGATTTCTAATGTGTTAAGGTATTGACACAGTAACCCATGTTTATGAGTAAAGACGAGGGTGTACCAAGATGTCATCAGCCAAGAAAAATGAGAAGAGAGTTGAAAGTGATTACCATGAAGCAAAAAGTCAAGAAGTAAAATATGAGTTATCTTTAATCAAATCAAGCCATAGAGTGGATTCATTTGTCCTTCCCTTGCTGTTCGTTTATAACTGTTTAGCAGCACCTCTTTGGGAAGGGGAAAGAAGCAGATTTTTCAGCTCTTTAATCCCTTTTCAACTAGAACTGCTGTGTTGTTGACTGCTGATAACTGAGATTCTAAGAGACAGTCTGGGTCCTCTCTAGGAGCAGGGACTCAAGTTATATCTTCAGGGATTAAATTCCAGGTCATCCCTTAATAGCAGTGAGACTTTGGGCTAGTCACTTAGCCTCTCTGTGTATCCCAGGTTTGTTATGAAGAGTAAATGAGTTCATATTTGTCAATATCACATTGGCTTGTATTTAGATGCCTGACGTATCCTGATGCAAATAGCTGTTGTCAGCAGCACATTGTTGTTAGTGTTTTATTATCTGAACAGAGGGTTCTGTGGCTCAAAGCAAACTTGGAAACCACTATTCTAAGGGGCATTTTTGGCAAGTTTGGGAAGTTACTCTCTTTCTCATCTTTAAGCCCTTCTCATTAGCCAAGGAGAAGTTTTCTAAGGCAGGCTAAGCTTCCTTTTTACAGAGCCATGCACAGGCCCCAGGCTCTGAGCCTCAGGCAGGGATCCCTTCTAGCAGAGTTTGATATCTCTTTTGTTTTGAGGTTAACAGGGGTTAACTGTCTATCTCTGGGAGATGATACTGGTTTTCTAGTTATAGCAGAGATAGAACATTTCCATTTAAATCAAAGTCACTTAAGGACAAACTGAGCAGACATAAAGAAAATAGATGCCCAATGAAAGTACAGGAAGCACAGAATGGAGACCAAAACTATGAACTTGACTGAAGGTGGAGAACCACTCCAGGGGAGCTCAGCCTCTCAGGGTGGTGTTTGGAGACCTCAGGTTCCCGCCTTGTTTCCAGCCTGCAGTGTGACCTGGGGCAATTCTTGTCACCTCTCTGAGCTTCATTTTCTGTAGCTTTTGGGACTTACTGAGGTCTCTCTAACAACATAATATGTATCTTGCCTTCAGGAGGTACTCAAAGTTACCCAGTAGGAATCTTCAGGCTCTAAAATTCTTGTTCTCTCTAGCATCCTTGTGATTGGAAAAGTGAAAATAATGGTACAACATTGCTGGCCATAAGGAAAGGAAGCTGGAGGCAGGCCCCTGGGGTGGAGTGTTGCTAGAAGTAACTCATTGCATCTAGAATTGAAGGAGCTGAATTACGATTAGTGCCCTTGTTTCTTAGCTGAGTGATCTCGGAAAAGTCAGTGTACCTCTCTGGACCATAACTGCTTGTAAATCACACACAAGGATTCAGTAATACAATGTTTGAATTGCTTCCAAGTTCTAAGAAGCTGGGGCTTCCTTTGTGCCTGTTGGCTCAGGCCTTAAGTGAACATTATAACCAGTCTTTCCCTAACATCCTTGCCCAGGTGAATGTAATGTCACATGTGGTAACATGTGTGAATGTACCTTAACCTTGTAGGCATGCTATTTATTTCAGTGCTTATAATACCAGTATGAAGTCCTATTACGAAAAACAAACAGAACCACAGGAGTTTCAGTTCTGTGATAGTCTAGGATCTCTGGTAATATAGAGACTAGGAGTGTTGTGTACTCAGAAGGCATCATACTTACCTGGAAATATGTAATTAAAAAAAGGCATTGGGGACACAACCTCTGTATGGACTACGATTCGACAAGTATATTTCTAAAAAATTCTGTGGATGTGGCATTAGTGTTGAGATGGATTCCTTTTATATGTAGGAAGCCCTTGGACTGTAGCAATTTCCATGTAGGCTTGGGAGTTCTTCTGACACGTAGTAGTTCTATAGTCTTGGACAAGTTAATGGATCCCTCATCTCTAAATGGATTCTTCATCTCTAAAATGGAAATAGTGAAGCCTCTCTTTCCAAAAAAATTTTTTTTCAACGTTTATTTACTTTTGGGACAGAGAGAGACAGAGCATGCATGGGGGAGGGGCAGAGAGAGAGGGAGACACAGCATGGGAAACAGGCTCCAGGCTCCGAGCCATCAGCCCAGAGCCTGACGCAGGGCTCGAACTCACGGACTGAGAGATCGTGACCTGGCTGAAGTTGGACGCTTAACTGACTGCACCACCCAGGCGCCCCAATGAAGCCTCTCTTTCAAAGTGATTTGGGGAGCCTGGGTGGCTCAGTTGGTTAAGTGTCTGACTTTGGCTTAGGCCATGATCTTGTGGTTCATGGTTTGTGAGTTCAAGCCCCATGTCAGGTTCTATGCTAACAACTCTGAGCCTGCTTCAGATTCTGCGTGTCCCTCTCTCTCTGCCCTTCCCCTGCTCACACTCTGTTTCTCCTTCTCTCAAAAATAAATAAACTTAAAAAAATCAAAAATAAATAAAAATGCTATATGAATTAAATGAGATTTTGGCTATCCATTCTTTGTAAGATGGGTACCACATGGCAAAAGATAGGGTAACTGTAATTTTTGGTTGGGGAAGCCCTGAGTCTGCAGAAAGGAGAAAAACAAGCATGTTTCAGGTTTCCCTGGTCACACAGATAACAAGTCAAATGACTTTTACTAATTTTCCCAGTTCTCACTGAACTTTGTAGCTCTGTCTCGATTCTGTCCATATCATTAGTTCTAGTGTATAATTGAACATGTTTTATTTAATAAATGAGTTAAATGGGTGATTTGGGTTTCAGTTGAGTCCTCAAGGCAATATTTGCTGATATAAAAATATGGGCAATTTTAAAGAATTATCATAAAGTTTAAAATATTTATATGTTCCTCCGTTTCACATTTATATCTCCCTGATTAGAATTATCCATCTTTCCTTTTATGTTACACGTACTTTTAAATTTATAGCACAGTATTTATAAAAATGCATATTTCTTTTTATTTGATTGGATATGTTTAGGTCAGTAACTTTATCAATTTTTTTTTAAGATTTATGTGAATGTCTGACATTGATACCCAGAAGATAATTGCCACCTTATTCAAATGTAACATTCAGAATATATAGTCATTAGTCCCATTACAGTGATTGGGCAAGGTTTAACATTTGAATTTAAATCACCAGTAAAAAGCATCATTGTTTGTGTGTACCTGTTAAAATCTTCCCTTATTGGAGACTCTGCCGCGATTCAAATACTAGGAAGAAAATTGGAGGTTTTCTCTCCAATTAGCCATTTTTGTCACTTGTTGTTGCTTCCTTTGAGTTTACTTGTGGCACTCAAATTTATTTCAAGCTTTTGTCCTGAAAATGTTTTCTTAACCCACCACCCAGTCACACTAACACTGCCACTGTCTCTATACTCTCTTTCAATATCAGTCTTTCTTTGCCTGGAGGGAACAGGCTTGCTTCTGGAATCTTGTACAAGGATAAGCAAAATTAAAATTAAGGGCAAACTTGAAGTTTAATTGTTTTCATCTAGATTTAGACAACATAACACTAGGAAAAATGCCTGGGTGATTTTAACTGATTTTGAAAAGTTTGTTTTAAGTGGTTTTACTTAAAATAGGGACTAGATGGTGTATAGGGAAAGTCATTTCAGGGAGACCTTGTGTGGGAGAAGTAGAGATGTTCGATATCAACCTGCAGAGCACTTGAATACCAGGTACTAGAAGAGCTCCCCGTGACTGTGTTTTTGTGGGAGAGATGCTATGGTCTACCTTCTTAGTGAATTACCTGAAAGTTTTATAGCAGGGTTCTCGCACAAAGAGGTGGGACACCAATGCTCTTCCTTCCAGCAAGCTGCTTTATTCACCCCGGCAGGGGCTTTGTAGGCTAAGACCCCAAAAAGGCTGAGCCCCAGGCACAGTGGGGTGTAGCTTTTTATACAATTTCTACTTCTTTGTCTTCCATATATGGTGATGCATATAGTCTGATGGGACATAGTCCAAGTTACAGAGTCATGTCAGAGTTATGCATATGTGTATAGGAGTTGATTGGGCCACATTGCAAGTTGCCTTGCTTTGTTCTGAGATGGCCTCCACCACATTCCTTAAGAAGGGGCTCTATCATAGTTTCCCAGATTCCTTCCCAAGAGAATCTTATTTTGTGTAGGCATCCACCCCTCCATGATAGGATTATAGGAAGAAGACTCCATCCCCAGAACCAGGGTTGCATCCTGGCCTGAAAAGACCAAAAGTTCAGCAACCCCAAATAATTTCTGATAATTACAATGCAATCATTCAGAGAGGAGCAGCTTTGTACAGCATCTCTAGAAGCTTCTACATTTACCACTTCATTCATTTGGTCTCCCTGTGGCCATGCTGCATTTTGATATGGGCCTTTTGTTATCCTTGCCATGGTCTTTTATGTGCTCACAAGACAAATTCCTGTATCTTCCTGTAAATCCAGTTCTGCACATTCCAGAAAATCTGATACATTTCTCTAGTTTCCCTTTAATGTTGAGCACTGACTCAGCCCTTTTACTGGCAGCTAGTTATCCCAATCTATACAGTACTCCATCACCCCCTCTACTCACTGTCTTTTTTTTCCCCCCTGAGAAATATCACCCTGTCAGAATGTATACACAGTTGCAGCAAAAATCAATTTTACATATTGATCAGAATTTGTCAACACATGCTTTGGAGGTTCATAGTGTACAAATCTGTTCTGCCATACTGGTTGGGAACCCCCTTCCAATTCCTGTAGAGTGAAGGGGGTGGGTGGTTAGGTAAATGAATAAATAAGGAAATGAATGAATTAGTCTTAAAAAGAAAACTCAGAGAAATTGTGGTAGGCTGAAAGATGGCCCCCAGAGATGTCTACATCCTAATTCCTGGAAATCTGTTCTAATTCCTATTACCTTCTATGACACAAAGGTCTTCACAGATGTGATTAAGTTAAGAATCTTGAGATGGGGATATTATCCTGGATTATTTGGATGAGTCCAACTTAATCACAATGGTGTCGATAAGAGGAAGGCAAGGGGAGTCAGCATCAGAAAGGAGGCAGTGTCAGGGATTGGAGTGCTGTCCTTTGCAGATAGGGGAAGGAGACCTAAACCAAGGAATACATGCAGCAGCTAAAAGTTGAAAAAGATATGGAGACAGAGACAGATTGTCCTTGTAGAACCTCCAGAAGGAACTAGCCCAGTGCACACCTTGGCTCCTTGAAACTGACTTGGGACTTCTAGCCTCCAGAACTATAAGAGAATAAATCTGCATTATTTTAACCTACAAAGTTTATAGTAACTTGTTACAGCAGTTATAGGAATTAATACAGAGATTCCTAAGTTTTTAAAATGTCAGTTAATGGGCACTCAAGTGAAACCAGGCGACAGTTATGCTGACTGGGAGTCTCTTGGTCTTCCCCGCATCACGTGGTCGGGATGCCAGTAATTGTGGTCTTGGCCTTTCTGATGAGGTGTACATACACTTACAAGGCCCATAGGACCAGGGACTTGGATAAAATTTGCTTGACCAATTTCTGTTTCCTTAAGGTGTTTAAAAACAAAACAAAACAAAACAAAACAAAACAAAACAAAACAAAAACAGCATGATTGTTTCAGTGAAGAAACATTTCCTTTACCCATCTCCACACCTTTCTTTGCAACTTTTCCCATACTTTTTCTGATTTCTATTTCACTCTTGATTCAGTGCTATTTCTTGCAGAGAAGAAAAATAAAACTATCTGAAATTGAACTTGACTTTCTTTTTGCAAGTTCTTTCTTTTACAAGGAAAACGGCAGTCACTGTTCCTTACTGGGATTGAGGAGAGGGTGTTTATTTTCAACGTGTTTCGTGTCCAAAAAATCCTACACTGCTTCATCACTGCATTGTATCATGACGTGTTAAGCTTATTTAGTCGCCTGAAGTGGAATCTTGGACTGCTAATTCCCGGTACTAATGTTCCATAGCACCTATGAGGCTTTGACGGTTTCTTTTAGGTATTAGTGTTCATATGGATGCAGTAATTTGTTAATGGGAACTTATTATTATTTTGATATTTTTATTAGCATTTTTATGAGTCTTCACCCCACACAAACTGCATGTTGGTAGCTTTGGGATAGTTAACTATTGTAATGTTCCATGACATTTGGGTGTGGATGAGATTCACTGTGACTAGTAAGCAGTAAAGATCTGATGAGCAATGGAGGATTTCTAACAGACAATCAGGTAAAGGGATTGTGTCATTCTGATAACTGCTGCTTTTCATGTTTATCAGTTACAAAGATTACAAATGTCAGTCCCGGGTTAAATAGAATCCTCAGGAAATTTTAGTTGTATATGCATTTGTCACGGGGATTGATTTTTTTAAATTCCTTAACTAGACTTTGTTTTGTGGGTCTTCATTTGTCCCCATCACAAAAAAATTAAATTGGTACAAACTATTTGGCTTTCTTAAATACAAAGTTAAATAATAAATTTAATCCTAGAATATAAAATTATAAAAGACCCGCTTAAAATTGCCACACTGCTGGGGCAATATACTTTGCCCTGAAGTTTATTATTATTAGATTCCCGTACAGCTGTGATTTACAAATTTCATTGTGAATAAGAATCATTTGGAGTTATATAATAAAATATTAGTTCTTGGGCCCCTTACCATGAAATTTTGTTTTAATCAATTAAGGGTGAATCCTGGAACCTCTAGTTTTAGCAAGCACTACAAATAATCCAAAAATCTTCAGGCTGTCCTTCAAGAAACATTGCTATATATGGTCCATCAATAGTGAAAATAGTTACTGTGTGCTATGAAATTATTTTAGGACATTCCTTAAAGTCTTTTCAAGTATTTTCAGAAAAATAGTTGTTGGGACCACCATTTTCCATATGTAAATATGTTGTGCTAAATTACAGAACACTTGAAAAAGGCTTATTCTCACTCAGTGAGCCTGTGGCAATTGTAAGGTTCTGGATTTCACTCAACTTGGTAGAGATGCAAACGGCATCCTTTAGATGTGGCTGTAATGCATTTAGCTCAATGACAAGGAAACTGGCAGATATTTCCAGAAGACATACCAACAGAGAAATAGTGCTGGCTGCCAGTAGCTTGATCTGCATACATTGAGCATTTTAATAGTTTGCATTTTTTGCTTATTCACTTGTCCTAAATGCTTAATGAATAGGCTCTAAGGCTTTAATTTTCAACCAATCCTCAGTTTATTACTAAAGTTTATCAAGCAATAAACACACTATTGCACTTATACTGTCATGTTTTTATAAAGCAGTTTATAAAAGGTGACATCTGGCAAAGAGGCAGATCTATAAAAATCATGCTGGTGGATGTAGTGTCATTTTTTCTGCCATACTTCCAGAAAGAGTAATATTATTTTGACACACACATACATCCCCACTGTCAAGTTTCTATTTTTATAGTTAGCTTACTGCACATATCCTTAAGCTATACAAAACCTTTGGGCTAATGCAAAAAGTGACATTTCTGCATATTTATTACAGTACTATTTTAGAGGTTGACTTTGCCTGATAGGATTTTTCCAAGAACAGTGTCATTTTCATGACAGTAGACATTGTTGAGAACAATACTATTGTGCAGTTAGTCAGGAAAGGTCAAATATGGAAGGACAAATCATAAATAGCTTAATTTAATGCTTGGCATGATTGTTCTCAGTATTTGTTCCATGTATGTAGAGAAAACCTACGTGCATCATAACCCTGATGGACAGTTCCATAAGTGGTCAGAATCTGAACTAATAATTGAGTCAAGATATGCCCTAGCCCATGATCTAGCAACCCTACTGTGAGCTTTATACCCAAGAGCAGTGGGTGCTTTGTTGTACAAGAATGTTCGTAACAGCTTTATTTATTTATAAAATCCCCATGCTAGACGCAATTCAAATGTCCCTCAGCCACCGATTGACTTAATGTAATAGACATAAAATGGTTACTTCACAGCAATGAATATATACCATCTATTGACTCGCACAGCAACAATTATGAATCTCAGGGACAGTTGACTGAAAGAGTACGTGTTGTATGATGTACGGTATTATAAAATCAAGGATTGGCAAAATTGACCTGTGATGATAGAAGTTAGAAGAGTGGTTACCTTTGTGTATGTGTGTATGTGGTTGTGTGTGTATTTTTTTGTGCGGTGGTTACATATGGGAATACATAGGCAAAACTGTAGAGCGATACACTTAATATCCCATTTTATATGCTTGGGGCGCCTACTGTGTAATAAAGCACTCAAAAACATAACAGCTGAAAATGATTTTGTTATTAGATCTCACCATGCTGAGGGTCAGAGACTCACCCAGGACATGGCAGGGATGGCTGGCTTATCCCAGTTAAATCATGTCTGGAGCCTCAGCTTGGATGACTCCTTTGACTACAAGGGAGTTGAACATCTCTCTCCCTCTCTACACGGCTCTGTTGGGTTTCCTTGCAAGATGTTGGCCTCGAGGTAGTCAGCCTTTTTACCTTAGAGAAATTCATGGCTTTAGGAGCAAGTGTTTTCAGAGAGTGGGTAGAAACACCAATTTCTTAAGACCTGATCATAGTAGGTTCTGTGGAATTCTGTTGGTGAAAATACTTACTTAACCCACCAGACTCAAGGAGAGGGGGACACAGATCCCACCTTTCAGTGGAAGGGATGTTAAAGATATGTGACCATTTGTATTTTGTTTATATATGTATCACTTAAAACTTTTTTTAAAGAAAAATCAGTAGTAATACTCTCAAAACTTTTTTCTCTTTTGGAGGGTAGTATAAGATTTGAATCTAGTTCTGAAAAGCAAAAGCAACTGAAGAAACCCTCCGCTTGAAATCCATTTCCAGTAGATAATACATCTCCTCACCATTTCTTTTTGAGGCTGAAAATTCTGTGACTTTTTCTTATTTTATTTGAAGTTTCTGGGCTTTGAGGGGTTCCCCCCCACCCCATCTTTCTTTTCTTTCTTTTCTTTTTTTTTTTTTTCTTGCCCTGACTTGGGTGAACTTAGACTTTTATTTAATCATTTACGGCCTAGAGTTAACTGTCAGAGTGAAGTCAGATAAGGCTTTTGATAAAACTGAAATCCTGTGCTCCTTTTGATTTATGGATAATGAATTTGCCCTCTTAAAGTCAAAGTATGATTTAAAAAAAAGAAATCCTATATCTCTTATTAATCATCTATCAGAAATATGTTGCCCAACAGGCCTCTTTGTAAAAATCCTTATTAGGAGATGAGAGCAGGTCAGCTGAATTTATGCAGGAAGGTTTTATACGTGATTGACTGGAAATGTTTATTCAGGCTAAATAAAGCTGGCAAGAAAGCAGACCCTTTTAAATTATCGGGCTTCATTCGAACTTGCCACTGACGGAGACAGCTTGGACAAGCAGTGTGTGTACACAAAAAGCTGCATTATCAAACATACCAAAAGGTCTCCACGTCAGGGCACCGAACATCTCCAGCAAAGATAATTACTGCACCCGTGCCTGGCATAATTTGGGTCAAGAGCTGCACTTCAGCCAGATCTTTAAACAACATTGTACATCTCATTTGAAGAAGTTTTCGGGGCCATTTCTCAATTTTGTACTAGCAACTTCAAAGTCTGTTTTACAGAGTCAAGACTAGAGAAATCTAACCTCATCCTCTCAGATTTTCTTTTTAATTAATTGCGAAACGCTCTCCTTTTGCTCCCCCTGAGAGCCAGAAAGGATTTATGCAGTAATTCCATATCACCATAATTTCAAGTCACTGCTTTCATTTGTCACTTAAAGAGCTTTGTGGTATATAAAGCCGTCAACCCGGTACCATAGCTGTATCACTTTGTCAAAAGAGAGTTGTTTGCACTTTACATGACAACCTATTTGTATAAAGTACCAGGGTTTGAACTAAATATACCCCATGAAGTCTGAGACACACATGATGAAATCTTGTTTGGAGTACTGGCTGTTTGCCTCTCATACTCTTTCCCACCAGCCTTCAAACTCAGTCTCTCTAATCTAATGTGACTGTTTTTAAAAGATCCCATTAATTAAGACAATATAAATGGTGCTTGAGCCACTGGGGAAGGCACATAATTCTAGGGACTTTGATTTTGACATATTAGTTTCCTCTCACATGAATACTGTTTGTAAAAATGGAAGTCCAGGAAGGTGTCAATGTGCATATCCACATGTGTATTTATATGAAAGCAGTAGCTAGAGCATCTGTATATGTGTGTGAATAGTATACATGTGTGAGTCAGTGAGTATGATAGAAGCATGACCTTAGGAATCAGCAGGATTCTAATTTTTGGCCCTCTACTCACAAGCAGTATGACCTTAGGGAAAGTAAGATGTTTGAATCTGTTTTCTCCTCTATAATTTGGGGGAAATAACCCCACCTTGCATGATTATTGATTGGGTCCCATGTGTGGCATTTCATGAATACCAGGAAATCTCAATGTTATTTATTTTTTATTTATTTATTTTGAGAGAAAGAAGAGAGGGGAGGGGCAGAGAGAGAATCCTAAGCAGGCTCCATACTGTCAGTGTGGGGCCCAATGTGGGAGTCAAACTAACAAACGTCAAGATCATGACCTGAGTGGAAACCAAGAATCGGATGCTTAACCGGCTGAGCCACCCAGGCGCCCCCCAATATTCAATAATCACCATTGGCACATATTTTTTTCCTGCTATGCAGTGAGCTGATTCTATCTGGAAAGCTTTTGTTTATTTGCTTTAATTTAAACATTTTCAAGAATTAATTTATATCGAATTGTTAACAAATGAAAACAAATATATACTTTATGTAGATATCCTTCCCATAAGCTAGTAAACTGGGATACGGTGTTTTCATCAGGCTCTCAAAGGTGCCCACAAGCTAACACCCACAAACAAATTTCTTCAACACATGCAATCTCAGATCCCATCCCAGACCTGTTGAATCAGAACCTGCCTTTCAACCTTTGTTTTCACACTAAAGTTTAGGCAGCACCTTTGTAGTAGAATGGCTCCTGGTTTTTAAGTTGTCAAACCTAGATTCTGCTGGTTTTTAAATATGACCTTCAGTAAGAAATATATTTTATGTCATTACCCAGTAGAGGGGAGCATACCCATTCATAAACACTTGTAATTAAAACAAAAGTTTCACCAAGCAATATTTATCCTTGCTTTATGCTAAGTGCTCAGATATTTTTTTTAAATTGTATTTCACTTTAAAACATGGCAATCATGGCCCTCTGAATTGATTTTATAATTGTTTCTAAAGAACTGTTGTGTTTATGTGATCTTGGGCAAGTCATTTTTTTCCTCCTTAGGCCTTGTTTTTTTCTGTAAAAATGAGTGGGTTGGACCAATTGATTTCAAATATCTCTCACCTTGAACAGCCTGAGATGCTCTTTGAAATGTGAAAACCCACCCTTGGACCACTTTTAAGAAAGGACACATTTATTGGTTATTGTATGGTTTGTGTTGTTTTGGTGAGAGGGCCTGAAGGAACACATACAAACAGTGGCTCCCACACCACAGCTTTTGCGTAATAAAAGCTTACAGCCCAGAGTGGTAGACAACAGGAAGTAAAAAATGGTGTGCATGTGTTATTATTTAAAATGAACAAAACGCACTAAGCTTTTAAAAATGTGCATACTTTATCAGTATGTAACGAAAACATAACAACCTCTTTTTTCTTGTCTAATACACAATCAGAATATTAAGCAGTCCTCAGTTTAGGAAAATGGTAACTGTACAGTGGAGAAAGCTGACAAGATCTTGACCAGTGATCATGATAGACTTCACCCACGAGGAGCAGCAGATACTTTGTGGCACTCAGAGTGATGTCCCACGAAGGCCCGGGCTTGATCAATACGGTGTTTGGTCAGGAATACATAACATGAACCTCATCACCAATGCACATCAGAGAAACCCCAAATAAAGTATAGTTCTATTTAAAAGCAAACAACCATGTGGGTGGGGCGTGGGAGCGGGGATAGGGATGTATCATTAAACAGAAAAATAAAGAAAGACAAATGTTGGAGATTAAAGCATATTAAGAAGACATGAACGCTAAATAAGCTCTTATACTGGATCTTTTTGTAAAGTTTATATTTTAATTCCAGTTAGTTAATGTACAGTGTTATATTAGTTTCAGCTGTCTAATACAGAGATTCAGCACTTCCATACATCCCCCTGTGATTATCATAACAAGTACACTCCTTAATCCCCATCTTTTATTTCACTCATCCCCCCACCCAGCTCCCCTCTGGCCACCATCGGTGTGTTCTCTATTGGTAAGAGTTTGTTTCTCGATTTGTCTCTCTCTCTCAGATTTGTTTCCGTTTGTTTATTTGTCTTTTTCTTGAATTCCACATACGGGTGAAATCATATGGTATTTATCGTTCTCTGACTGACTTATTTAGTTTAGCATTGTATTCTGTAGTTCCATTCATGTCATTGCAAATGGCAAAATTTCATTCTTTTTCATGGGTAAATATTCCATTGTATATACATATAAAACACATCTTCATGCATTCACCAATTGATGGACACATGGGCTACTTCCATATTTTGCCTACTGTAAATAATGCTGTTATAAATACAGGGGTACATGTATCCCTTTGAATTAGTGTTCTTGTATTCTTTGAATAGGTACCCAGTGGTGCAATTGGTGGTTCATAAAGTGGTTGTATTTTTCACTTTTTGAGGAACCTCCATACTGTTATCCCCAGTGGATGCACTAGTTTACATTCCCACCAGTGGTGCACGAGAATGCCTTTTTCTCCCCATCTTCACCAACACCTGTTGTTTCTTGTGTTGTTGATTTTAGCCATTTTGACAGGTATGAGGTGACATCTCATTGTGATTTTAATTTGCATTTTTCTGATGATGAGTGATGAGTATCTTTTCATGTGTCTGTTGGCCATCTGGATGTCCTTTTTGGAGAAATGTCTGTTCATGTCTTCTGCCCATTTTTTAAGTATATTATTTGTTTTTTGGATGTTTTATATTTTTTATGTATTTTGGATACTACCCCTTTATTGGATATGTCATTTGCAAATATCTTCTCCCATTGAGTAGGTTGCCTTTTAGTCTTGTTGATTATTTCCTTTTATACTGGATCTTAAACTGGAGGAGGGAATGCCATCAGGGGCATCATTTGGTTAATTGATAAAATTAGGAAAGAGAAGATGGTGGATTAGGTAAAATACTGAACAAATGTTACATTTACTGAAATGCTTACTGTACTGTGGTGATTAGAGAGAATATCCTTTTTTTTAATTGAAGTATAATTGACACAGAATATCTTCTGTACGTTACAAAATGATCCCCATGATGTGTAGTTACCATCTTCCACTCTTCAAAGTTAATAGAATATCACTGATTATATTCTCTATGTTGTACATTACATCCCCATAACTTTTTTATTGGATAACTGGAAATTTGTACCTCTTAATCCCCTTCACCTATTTTGTCTGCCTCCCAAATCCCTCCCCTCTGGTAACCAGTATCCATCAATCCTGTATCTACCAGTCTGTTTCAGTTTGATTTTGTTGGTTTTTAGATTCCATGTATAATTGAAATCCTAATTCTGGTGGGATGCCCAGAGCTAGAGCAGCAAAAGGCATGGGCTAGGGATGTTAGGGTCCTCTATGCCACCCTGGAGGGACAGCTGGAGCTGCAGTGGGCTAGGGGCTTGGAGCTTGCTGGGGTGGCCTTAGGATGCCAGCTGGAGTGCCTAGACCCTGCTCTCCTCTGTACTGCCAAGTTGGAGAGGAATGTAAACAGTGGTGCTTACCAGTTGGTCCCTTTGACCCAGGAGAGAGTTCCAGCAGCTCCCCCATGTTTGGAGGACACTCCAGGATTAGTAAATGGGTTTCTTTCACCTCTAGTCTAGTTGGCTGTTAACCCACTGAGTTTTCTTTATGCCCCCGGGTGGGTGAGTCTGCCGCAGACACCCCTCAGAGATATCCCTACCGCAGGTCATAAGGTTCCAGGTGGGGTTCTTTTCATTATCGTGTCTCCTCTGGTCCTGCCTTTCTCTCTTGTGGAAGATGGTCATTCAGCCCTCAGTTCTTCTTCAAGAGGAATTGGTGTATATGCAGTTGCAGGGTTGGGGGAAGGATTTGGTGTGTCTGTGGGAAAGGGTGAGTTCAGGGTCTTCCTGTGCCACCATCTTGGATCACCTCCAGAATCTCTTTTTCTTAAAAAATACACACTGAATGCAACTTATTTTCAAGATAAGAGCAAGAAATAAATAGAGTGTATAAGGAGAGAGTGCAAGTGATAAGCAGGTGGGGGAAATACTAATAGTGTATACATCTGGGGGTGTGCACAGTTGTTCCCTATACTCTTCTTGTTCTTGAGACTTGTGGGTAAGTTTGAAATTAGTTCTGAATTAAAATTTTTTTTCTTTCAATTGAAAAGTGTTAGAGTGCTTTGTTTTGTTTCGTTTTGCCTTGGGGGTTGTGCCCATTTAAGGCCAAGTTCAGTGGAATTGGAGGCTCCAGTATTCTCTAGTTTTCTCAGAGCTGTTAACTCTGTCAGGAGCTGACAGGAGGGCCCTGAAGTAACTCCTGCCCCTACCCTTATCCCTGGGACATTTTTGTCTGTCCCTTTTCTATCAACCAACTCCTGATCCAGTGCCCAAATTTATTATTGATTAGCTGGTTCCTTTGGTTACATTTGTCTTTCTCACTTGGCCTTGAGCTGACTTTGACCTCTACCCAGTTCTTGTCCCGTTTTGTGTCCCAGTTAACCAAATCCTCCCCTCTCTGATCACCAGTCTCTTTGAGAGAGCATCACTCTCTTTTGATTTTGAAGAATATCTCAGGATCCTCTTTTGAAAAACACTGTAGGATAGGGACTCAGATACTGGCAGACATTTGGACCAGGGATTCTGGAGCCTTTAAATGATAGGTTTGGGGCTCTGCTGGAGCCAGAAACCCACAAAACACCTTTGAAAAATTAAAAAGCTGTAGTCTTTTCCCATGGCAGGAGAATGCTGGGGAGTACCCAAAGGTGCTGCTTGCTTTTCTGCTCCACGAAGTATCCAACATGACCAGATTCCAAAGCAGTGGTACTCTGTAATTGTTAATTATCTTTTGAAGACATGTCCTTGTCCTCAAAGAGCTGAGGTCTTATTGATGAGGTGAGACGCTTGAATGTGAAACTGACTAAAAGCTTATGTGATTAAGTGCATTCAAAAAATTATAGTAAGTAATGCATAGCAAGAATCTGTGGGACCAAGAGATCATTGTGCCTGGATGGGGAGTTTAAACTGATGGAAGAAGGTGGAGAGCAATGGGGATGTGTTTGCCAGGACCTGTAGGATGAACCCCTAATAGCTCTATACTGAAAGAACAAAATAGGCAGAAAAGGAGACCAGCAACTGAGGCATATGATACCAGATGATTTAATGAAAAATAAGATCTCAGAGTCTGAGGGCTGAGGGAAGAGGGCTCAATCCTTAGCCTAAGGCTGCATTTTCACAAAAAGCCTCAATTTAGACTCAATTTAGATGTTATTTTGAAAAATTTTTAAATTTAGATATTATTATTTTTTATTTTTTAGACTTTAGATGTTATTTTTTAAAAAGAAGAGTTATAGAAATGTTCTGGTCGGAATGCAAAGAGCACTGTCATCCTTCCTGACCACTCACCTACCATGTACTTTGAAATTAAAAAAAAAAAAAAAGTTCATTACTTTATGAATATCTTACTTATTCTTATTTTGTTTTTCAGTGTTTAAAGTGTCTTTCTAAAGAAAAGTAGACCATATTTTTGGACTCCTGGTTTGAGATTTCTTCCTTTTTGGTTTTTTTTTTTTTTTTTCAATATATCGGCACCAGCAAAGCTATACATGGAGGTCTCTCGTACCTTCCCAGAGGGCTCTGTCCATCCCCATCCATCCCTGTAATGACATCTTACAGTGTTTCATGGACCTAGGAGGTGGATATCCTCTCTCTCTTCCACATCTCTGCACCCCCAAGATAAATGGTTTCAAACGTTCACTGCAAGCAAAGTTAGTGTTTAGTTTATTGTTAATTAATTACTAGCACTTCCTTGACAGAACATAATGGAACTACAGAGCAATCACTTAGAAAAGGAAACAACTGTCAATTATCACTCTAATGAATCCTGTTTAGCAGACGTGATGGCAGCCCAGCTGATGCACAAGCTTCTGTGTGTGGAAAGTGGATCCTTTGAAAACTCTCATTTCTCTACTGAGTGTGTGATTTGCAAGATAACCATTCTCAAGGCCAGATGTTAAAGTGGTGTCAGCTGTGGTTAGCAGTGTGGAATTTGGAACCATTTTCAGAACTAGTGATTATTCTTTCTTGTTAATATTTTAATGTGAGTAAACAAACCATCGCTAACATTAAAAATTTTAAGTGGTATGATAATGGTGGCAATTATTGACATGTTCATAGCAGTGATGCAATGGGTAACATTTATTGAATTCTATGTGAGACACTCTATACCAAATATGCACTATGCATCATCTCACTTACTTGTCAAAACAATCCAGTGTTAAGTTAAAAAACACTTTGCAGAAAGATAAATTAATGGCTCTTGTACAAATGTGAAACAAACATGGCTCAATATCTTATTTAGCTCATTAATTGATGAGGGACCTAGTAAGATGTTAAACTCAGTCCAAAGATCATTTGAGATTTTATATATACATGCAGTTTGCTAGGTTGGAGGGTCAGATATAGAGCAGGGTAGTATCCATAAGAGCTCACACGAGTCACTGTCCCGCATCAGAATTGTAAAACATCCTATACACAGAAGGACAACCCTGGCAGTGGGGGCACTAACACTGAAGGAATTCAGGAATCTCCTTTGCCTATTTCCCAGTTTAAGATGATTTTTCTGATGCCTATAAGGTAGGTAGTGCTATAAACCACACATTACACATGAGGAAGCTGAGCTTTTGTGAAGTTAAGTTATAGTAAGAGGTTTTTTGAGTAGATACTTCACTGGAGACACAATTCTATCCTGGCTCCTTAGCTCTGAGATGAGTCCCTTATTAAAGTCAGCACATCTGCATTTAATTACTCAGGTATACCAATAATTTCTCTTTATGCTCTGATCTTTGTTGTGTGGGAAAGAAGGAAGTATTCATCTTCAAAGTGGGGGCCTGGTTTCTTGATTTGGAATTATTTTTAATTTTTAAATGTTTATTTATTAGAGAGAGAGAGAGAGAGAGAGAGAATGAGAACGTGAGTCAGGGAGGAGCAGAGAGAGAGAGGGAGAGCAGAATCTGAAACAGACTCCAGGCTCTGAGCTGTCAGCAAAAAGCCCAAGGCTGGGCTCAAACCTGGGACTGGCAAGATCATGGCGTAAGCCAAAGTCGGAAGCTTAACTGACTGAGCCACCCAGGCACCCCTTGATTTGGAATTCTTTAAGAACATGTACAAATGACTAGCTTTGCCTTCTTAGGATTCATGTGTCAGATTTTTGCCTAATCACAAAACAAATGCATTATGTAAGTATTACTGTTGTGGTTAGGAGAAAGGCAGATACTCTAGTGATCAATTCGCCATTATTTGTGTTTTATTATTGATAATACAAACAATATGTCTGTACTCTCTGAGAGCTGACAACCACCAAGTATATTTTTAAACATGCCAAATGTGTTTAGTACTCCTCCTACATATTTCCTTAAATTTGTAAAATGTAACATTTGTTTTTTGTTTTATATTTAGAATTATTGCCTTATAAACTCTCTTACCATACTGTGAACAGTGCAAAGAAACTCAATTTAGTTTTACACATGAATTGGTTTGTGGAATTGTCATGAATATCTATCAAAGTTTTGAACAGTTGTTGTTAGTAGCAGTAAAATGGACTGAAAGAAAAAGGATCTGGGGAACCCCTCAGTCTAGGGACATTTAAGAGCCATGCCAATGACACCTTGTTAACTCATATCAGGATTTTCCCCAGATCTGCTTTTACAAGGTCTGTCCTACACAGAAAGGCTGTAGACTGGGTTAACTAGTTTAACTCCAAATTTCTTTTTTTTTTTTAATGTTTGTTTATTTTTCAGAGAGAGAGAGAGAGAGAGAGAGAGAGAGAATGCACAAGTGGGGGAGGGGAGAGAAAGAGAGAGAGAAAGAGACAGAATCCAAAGCATGTTCCAGGCTCAGAGCTGTCAGCACAGACCCTGACACGGGGCTCGGACTCATGACCAGTGAGATCATGACCTGAGCCAAAGTCGGATGGTTAACCAACTGAGCCAGCCATGAGCCCCTGCTCCAAATTTCTGTTGCACATAGCCTTGACAACTTTAAAGCAAATGTATTTCCTCTTTTATTTGTAGGTGTCTCAAGAAAAATGGTACTTAAGTTGCTAGTGAGATATTGCAGACTGTATTAACTTAGGGGAGATGTGTTTCCACTTTTAACTTCTTTGGAAGTTCAGTTGATGTATTCTTTACTATAGTTTGCAGGTGCTATGTATTCTAGCTCTCATTCCAAGTCAGATTAGTCCACAAGAGACCCAGGAGTTAATGAAATTCCCCTCTACGTTTGTGTCTATTCAGTCTCATAACCGTGATAAGTCCTAAACCTTTCACTTTTAAAATCTCTCATGAAGACATACCACAGTGCTAAATGTGGGTTCCTTTAGAAAGTAGTGGAATTATGTTTTAATTGCATAGTCATTAACTGACTAAATTTGCTTTTTCCAAAATACAAATTTTTAAATTAGCCTTCATGACCTTTATAAACATTCTAAGTTAAGGTAGAATGTAAGCAATGCAATCTCATTAACTTTAATAAAGTTCGATAACAATTCTAAATTTAAAACACTGTCTTCATAAAACAGTGTGTTATTGCTAAAGCATTAAGTGGCACATCGGAGTTTAAAATTATTAAATATTGCTAAGTATCCATTTAGAATGATATTTATTTTATGATTGCAGATACCTCCAAAACAAATTGACAGTCAATTGCAATGCATTTTGAGATGTAAAAGCACCATTAATTACTGTTAATGGTACTTCTTTAATGTATG
Source organism: Prionailurus viverrinus (assembly GCF_022837055.1). Lineage (NCBI taxonomy): Eukaryota > Metazoa > Chordata > Mammalia > Carnivora > Felidae > Prionailurus > Prionailurus viverrinus. Next base: position 27,358,298 of record NC_062562.1, on the reverse strand, counting down.
TAAATACATCATCTGCACCCAAGCTCGTGGCAGTTGTTCTTCTTTCTAGACAGTTTAAAGATCTTAATTTATTAATATTCACAACAAGTCGAAAGATAAACACATTGTTTTGAAGCTCTTGATGAATGATGATTGGGGACATACTGTGCTTGAGCTGAGTGTAGATATTAGCCTGTTGGCAGTAACTCATGGCCCTACTCAGGCAACAGAACCTGGAAGAGAGAAGAAGAGTTTAAATGTTGTTAAGAGTCTCTGGAAGCACTTTATTCCAAGGTACCTCAGATTTGAAAATTTTACTAGTTTCCCCCTACACCTATTTCATTATTTGTCCCAGGCATGTTGAACTCAGTGCCTGCTCCTGCCATGGTAAGCATTATTTTAGATTCCCTTTACTGAATATGATTGATAAGGGCTTTTTCAGGAATACACTGGTAGAGCAGTATTTCCTATTTATTATGTCCTTTCATCTCTGCCTGAGCTAAAATATTCACGCTGCTGTTAAAACAGGCTTCATGTTGTAAAAGTAATAAAAAAAAGAATATTCTATGTTTTTTTAGCAACCCCCTCCAACCCTCAAATCCAAACAAACTGAATGCTGTAGAGACATACAGGTAGGATTTTCACCAGTTTAGGTATAACAGATGACACCCGACAAATTTGATACATCAACATATGGATCCTTCTGAAATGCCACAGGCTGTGTAGTAGGGAAGGAAAGGCAAATTTTTTTATGATAAAATGTCTTTTTGACATTTATTAATTTAGTTAGTTATTTTTGACTATCCTCCTAGTACTGTACTTTTCACCTCCATGACTTACTTTATAGCTAGAATTGTGGGATTTAATTTTTTAAGCTTATTTATTTTGAGAAAGAGAGCAAGTGGGGAAGGGACAGAGAAAGATGGGGAGAGAGAGAATCCCAAACACTCTCTGCACCACTATTGCACAGCCTGATCTGGGGCTGGAACCCATGAACCATGAGATCATGCCCTGAGCCAGAGTCAGACACTTAACCAACTGAGCCACCCAGACGTCCCCGGGATTTTATTTTTATTGTAGGCTCGGCTAAAAGATTCCCCACCCCCCACATCTCCTTTAACTTTCTTTGATAGAGACATGTACAATCAGCTTAGCTTGGCTGCTTAATAAAGTCAATACTATTGAGTACTGATGACCATTTCAAATATTGCTTCTAATTTAGAATTGCCAGATTTAGCAAATAAGAATGTAGGGGCCCAGTTAAATCTGAGTCTCACATAAATGTGAAAAATGTTTTAGCATAACTATGCCTCCATGTGATATGTGGCACTTACTGTGCTACAAGTTTTTTGTTTTGTTTTTATTTCTTAATCTGAAAATCAGCTGCTCATCCTAGGTTTTATCTGGGAACTCTGGCGTATGATAAAAGGTCAGCACTTTCTAGGAGCATGTAAACTCATGCACTAGTTGTCTCAGCTGTAAAGAAAGGGGTGGTGAAACTAGGGATCTCCCAAAGCTGTTGTGGGAAGAATTAAACACACTGATATGTGTAAAGCTTCTAGAACCATTGCTGACGTATAGTAGCGCTGTGGAAGTCTAAGTTTTTGTCCCTAAGGTGGTAGTCATTTGTTCCAGCATGAGATACCTTTTCTGTTGGAAACCTACTGATAGAGATCTGTTAAAGTTTAAGAGAATCTTCCCGATACATTTGACAGAAACAATAGTTCATCTGCCAAAATACGGTTTGACCCAAGGGACCCTTGACTGAAATACTTGAAAGTGCTCGAGTGCTTACAGGTATTGAAAAGAGCAGCAACAATGGCAACTTTTGCTTTTGGTTTTTATAGAGACATTTTTTGTGTTTATTATGATACATCAAGTCTACTCTGGAAAACATAGGTGTTTAAGTGTAGAAGTAGAGAACGGATAAAGGAGACAGGTAAGAGCCAATGTGCCAGCCACAGCTGATAATAATCAAAATGAAGGTAAGCGATGTGAAGGGTACAAGAATTCTCGTTCCACCAGTGGAAATTTACCATGGTATTGGTGGATGTCTTAAATGTGGCATCAGCTAATGTTGCTAATTATGAATTTGTTATCCTGTAAGAAATGCCAAGGACTGGGCACTCCTGCCTCCTATCCCTGATCTGAAAGTCAATATAGAAGACAGAATAGGCTGGATTTATAATGCAGTAACAAATGATAACAAAAATCTTAGGCTTAACCAACCGTGAAGTAGTTCTCATCCTTGCAAGGCCCACAGTGGTCCAGGTGACTCTCCGGGGCTGCTCTCCTCCAAAGAGTGGCTTATCATTTAGTCTACCCCTATCTTTATCTGAAGATTTTATCTGAAGACTTCAACGTTTTCCACCATTGCAGAAGAGAGTTGTGGACAGTTTACTGCTGATCACAGCCTGCAGCCCCAACTGGTCATGTGTCCTTGTCCAGCTGCAAAGAGGGTTCAGAAACATAGCCTTCCACATGTCCGGCAACACCTGTTTTAGGAGAGGACCCAGAACAATTTGTACTGGTTTGCCACCCTGGCAAATGTCGCTGATTGATTGTACTATTCCTTTCCACAAAGCCCAGAAGCAATATCAGAATTTTCCTCTACTATGTGGTAGGTAGTCATTGGCAAACAAAGCTGGAAAGAGAACTGTAACCCATTAGCCATCAACTGTACTTCTCTCATAAGCCAGTGAAAACAACTCTTGTGGTAGGAATTTGGATTCATGTGTAACAATTAGTATTTTAGAAATGAGTGAAAATAGGTTCTTACGATAGTTTCTATCACAGGCTCATATATATTGATTTGAATTTACCATCACTCCAGGCTCTGTTTGATTTGGGCAAAGGTGGTTTTCAGGTATGCAAATCCATCAATCTTGATGATTGTATTTTAAAAATGTTTCTCCAACTTACCTGAAATTTAACTCCTCTCTGGCTTTATTCCCATGCAACAAAAATATTAGAAGTTTTTCATAACTGTGACAAAGAAGGGAGAAACTTATTAACTGCAATAAAAGTTGAAAATTGTTTTTTGATCTTGGAGTAAAACTGCTAGCATCAAAGCTTTTTCCAGCTCAAGGCAATCTTGTCTGTGATACCTTAAAATGCTGCCTTTAGAGAAATTTAGATCAGCCCCCATTTGAGCCTGTCCATTTCAGTTCACTTTTCATTTAGATGGAATTTTCTGGTGGGTGACACTGTCTCCTAATTTACTTTGATGGAGGGACATAGCCTCAGAATGTTCCCAATTCAGAGATAGGAGTTAGACAGCAGTAAAATATGATTCTTGGAAGACTGAAGAATAGTGAAGGAACCCTTTTGAAATGGGGAATTATATTTCACAATTCTTCCATAGTGTGCTTTGTGGTTCATACTGATCCCAATCATCAAAACTTGTTTTCTTTTAAATAGCTGTTTAGTTAAAGATACCATGGTAGACACTGTAATGAAGATTGACTTAAGGGGCGCCTGGGTGGCTTGGTCGGTTAAGTGTCTGACTTCGGCTCAGGTCATGATCTCGCGGTCTGTGAGTTCGAGCCCCGCGTCAGGCTCTGGGCTGACCACTCAGAGCCTGGGGCCTGTTTCAGATTCTGTGTCTCCCTCTCTCTCTGACCCTCCCCCGTTCACGCTCTGTCTCTCTCTGTCTCAAAAATAAATAAACCTTTAAAAAAATTTAAAAAAAAAAGATTGACTTAAAACTGTGGTATTTTCTAAACCTAAAACCTGAGACATTAGAGAAAGAGATGAGTATGGCATAGAATCAAATAGTTTTGTTTTTCAAGATTAAAGTCAGAGGAGTTGGGGTATCTGGGCCACTCTGTAAAGCGTCTGACTCTTGATCTCAGCTCAGGTCATGATAGCACTGTTTGTGAGTTCAAGTCCTACATTGGGCTCTGCACTGACAGTGCGATGCCTACTTGGGAATCTCTCTCTCCCTCTTTCTTGGCCCCTCCCCTACTCCTCTTCTCTCTCTTACAAAAATAAATTAATATAAAAAAAGTCAGAGGAGCTAAGGCAGAAGAAATCACTTAAGGTCAGAGTAGAGGTTCGTAGGAGATAAAGGGTCAGTGACTACTCCATTGATTAAATATGGCAGGAGGGGAGAGAAGATGGAGTGCACCCCACACTGACGTCATAGACATGTAGTCACAAGCTGTTTTTCTTGCCTCTTTCAATAAATACGAAGCATTTCTTGAACTCTTAGTGATTACAAAAAAAAAAAATTGACCAGCATCTTCAAAAAGTAAAACATAAAATACCACTGAATGCCCACAGCATATTGATTTAAAGTGGCCTTCAGTTAATTTCTAATTGCAACCTCCTGATACTTCTTTTAAAAAGGAATTAAAATAGATGCAAAAAATATCAATCTGACATTGAATCATAGCCACTTGAAATACATTTAGTCGATGTAGGTATTTAATGATCTCCTGAGAGCAAGCATTTTGTTTTCTTTTATAAGATTACTCATAGTTCATTGACAGGACCTATATTAAGCTTGTAATGGTTTCCAAACCACAGGGGTTAATATGCGAATGCATTTTCATTGTGTAAAATTCAGGCACTATGGCTACTCTGCACCCCATCCCACCTCTACTTTCCCCTCAGACCATCTCCTCCAATAAGAGGTAATAACTGTTCAAAGTTAGGTATGAATTCTTTGGTACCTTTTCCTAGATGTTTATTTTGCTAAAGCCTAATGATTCTAGATCATGAGGAACACAACAGATCTTCAGGGAAGGTTTATTAACCTGCTACAGCAAGGGTGAGCACATACTGGGAGAAGTGTGGGTGTCTCAAAAGGAAGAATGTGGGAAGGGGTAGGTTATTGAGGGCTGGAATTTGTCATGGGAAACTCTTAGGTATTGGTGAGAACATGTCAATTAAACAGTTTCTGCAAGAGTGGTAGTTTTATTACTCTTTGAAGAGAACACGGCTCAGAGTGAACTAGTAAGAGTTTAAGCTTTGTCTGTAAACATAGCCTGTTGAGGTACAGCTTACCTGATTTGTGAGTCATGGTGCGGGTTTGCAAGTTGTGGTTGATGCTTCCATTCCTGAGTAATATAAATGTAAGACTGCTGGTGAAACATACTAGATCTGCTATATATTTCCAATTTTTCTTCTTATCCTTATGAAGCAGTGCTAATGCCAGATGTCAGAGTTACTTTCCTATTTTAAAGCACTGATGTTAGTTTTATTGTATTGATCATAAAGCTATTAAAGAGTTAGAATAATGGTTTTAGATTAGATTTTTATTTTAGAACAAATCATTCAAGGGCAAACTATTTCAATGTTTTGAATGAACGAACAAATTATATTCTCAATAGAAGGGAAAGCAGAATGGTGTCTAGGGATCTAAGGAACCCTGCAGAATCTAGCTTGGGCAAGGGAGATCTGAATTGGGTACTAGACAGGGGATTCTGGCTGCTGTATAGAGAACTTAAAACTGGGGAAATCAGTATGGTAGCCATTATAAAGTTGAGAGAGAATGGGGCTAAATTTAGGGCTGATGGAGTGAGGTGAACAGATTTAAGAGATATCAGAAGTACCACAGCAGGACTTAGATACTCTTATTAGACCAATGGGGAAGATATTCTTATTAGACCAATGCTTCACATGTGTCTAACGTGTACTAGTTTATCAATAGTGACTGGATCCATGCTGAAAAATGGGAAAAATTGGAAATGACCAGGTTTTGTTGAAGCAGAATGGGCAGTGGGCAGAAAGTTCTTCATTACAATGAAATCGTGTGCCTTTTCTTTGTACCATGACTGAAAACTGACAAAATATCTCCCTATATCCTCTGTCATCTTGTGCTGACAGTAACTGTGGAGGGACTTCTAGGCAAGTATCATCTCCATCTTACAGAAAGAAACCAAGATTGGTTGAATGTTTAAGTGACAGACTCAGTCACAAGACTGTTAAGTGAGAATCCTTCCATTAGCACTTGAGTCTTTTGACTCTATTTCTCTTGTTTTCTGTCCCTCCCTTTGCCTTTTCCAGGGTAAAGTAGTGATAGCCTCTTGCTTCCTCTCCTTTGTCTTAAATCCTCTGATATGATAGGATCTGGTGAATTAACAATGAGGAGAAAAAACATTTATTTGGATACAAAGGTAAAGGGACTTCCACTTCTGGAAAGATGGGATAGTTGTACTTGTCTCTTTTGCTGTCATTAACTACTGCTAAGAACTGTGGGAATTATATAACACAAACATAAAAAGATTCTGAAAGGTGGAGAGAGGAAGTCAACCAGTTAGGGCCCTGGAGACAGAAGAAACAATACAGTAGTGAGTTCCTTAGCTTTTATTTTTGCCTTAGATATTCCAGCCCTAGAAGTAAAGAAGCCAGCAACCCTTAAACACCAAAGGCACATTGGGCACCTGGGTGGCCCAGTCGGTTAAGCAGCCGACTTCGGCTCAGGTCATGATCTCGCGGTCTGTGAGTTCGAGCCCCGCGTCGGGCTCTGTGCTGACAGCTCAGAGCCTGGAGCCTGTTTCAGATTCTGTGTCTCCCTCTCTCTGACCCTTCCCCATTCATGCTCTGTCTCTCTCTGTCTCTCTCTGTCTCAAAAATAAACGTTAAAAAAAATTTAAAAAAAAAAAAAAACACCAAAGGCACAGACCAAAAAAAGTCCTAACAAAAATCTGTTCTCTCTAGCCAAAGGATTAACAAAGGAGAAGTCTAGCAATACAGGTAACTTCTAGACAGTATCTGCTCTACTCCAGCCAAACTCCACATACAAACAAAAAACAAGCCCACACTGTAGTCCCACTCCACTTCCGGCAGCAGAGGTCAAGTAGGGAGCCTAAACTTGTACCCTCACTGTGCTCTACTGAAACATTCCAACTTCCTTACCAGATTAGTGTCGGAGAAGGCCAAGTATGGAGCTGGGGCTTTCATAGCCACTTGTGGTAACGACTCCAAGTGGGGAGCCTGGATTTCTACCCACAAGCAATAAAGAAGTGCTCCTTTCCTCCTCGAGGGAATGGCATCAGAGGAGGCCTAATGGAGTGTTAGGATCTTCACCACTACTCATCTGTGACAAGGCCACATTAATCCAGCCATGGAGAAGTGGTACCAGGCACTGAAAAGAAAGAATTACCCACCCAGAATTCTATGTCTCATGAAAATATTCTTCAGGAATAAGGGGGCAAGGAAAACATTCTCAGATGAAGGAGGCTGTTCCTTTATTTATTCATTTTATGAAGCTGGTATTGCTCAATACCAAAACAATAGAGGAAAGAAAACTGCAGACCAACATCCTTTATAAATACAGATGTAAAGATTTTTAGTGAAATATTAGCGAATAGAATGCACAGATTTAAAAAAAAAAAAAGAGAGGGTGCCTGGGTGGCTCAGTTGGTTAAATGTCCGATTTCAGCTCAGGTCATGATCTCATTGTTCTTGAGTTCGAGCCCCATGTTGGGCTCTGTGCTGACAGCTCAGAGCCTGGAACCTGCTTCGTATTCAGTGTCTCCCTCTCTCTCTGCCCCTCCCCTGCTCATGCTTTGTTTCTCTCTCTCTCTCTCTCTCTCTCTCTCTCTCTCTCTCTCTCTCAAATGAATAAATGCTAAAAAAATAAATAAAAAATAAATAAAAAGAAAAAGGATTCTGAACAGTGACCAAGTGGAGTTTATTTGTAAATGAAATGATGTAATCTAGCATGTTAATAGGATAAAGATGAAAAATCACATGATATTATCAATTCCTACAGAAAAAGCATATGACAAAATTCAATACCTAATCATGATAATAACCCTTAGAATACTAGCAAAAGAAGGGAACTACCTTAATTTCATAAAGAATGTCTATAAAAAATATACAGGTAACATCATACTTGATGGTGAAAGACAGAATGCCTTCTCCTTAAGACTGGAATAAGACACAAGTGGCCAGTCTCCCACTGCGCAGCATAGTATTCAGTATGGTATTGGAGGATCTAAACAGCACAATAAGGCAAGAAGAAGAAATAAAAGGAATAGATAAATTGAAAAAGAAATAAAAAATGTCTTTATTTGTAGATGAATTGATTGTCTACATAGAAAGCCCTAAGGAATCTACCCCAATCCTCCTCCCCAACCAAAAAAATTCCCAGAAATAATAGAGGAGTTCAACAATTTTGTGAAATATGAGATCAGCATACACACATTAGTTGTATTTCTTTATACTAGCAATGGGCCTGTGGCCACCAAATTAAAAATGCAGTACTATTAACAAGCACTCAAAAAAATGAAATACTTGGAGGTGAATATATCAGAATATGTACAGGATTTATATGTTGAAAACTATAAAACACTGATGAAAGAAATCAAGTATCTAGATAAGTGGAAAGACCTACTGTTTTCACATATTAGAAGACTCATCATATAGTAAAACTACAGAATGCTGATGAAAGAAATCAAGTATCTAGGTAAATGGAAGAACCTACTGTTTTCACATATTAGAACACTCAGCATAGTAAAGTTATCAATTCTTCCCAATGGATACACAGATTTAATGTAATTCCTATAAAAATCCCTACAAGATTTTTTTGTAGATATAGACAAGATTATTATGGAATGTAATGTAAAGGCAAAGGAAATAAGATAGCTAAAACAATTTTGGAAAAGAACAAAGAGGTAGGGATCAGTTTATCTGGATATTTATAAGCAAAAAAAAAAAAAGAAAGAAATCTTGACCTAAATCTCACATATCGAACAAAAATTAATTCCCATGTGTCAAGGACTTAAATGTAAAACTATAAAACTTTTAGGGAAAAAAAAGGAGAAAATCTTTGGAATCTGTGTCTAGACAGAGTTGTTAGACTTGACACAAAAAGTATAAGCCAGAAAGGAAAAATCAATAAGCTCTACTCGATCAAAATTTAAAACTCTTTCTATGTGAAACATTCTGTTAAGAGGCTGAAAAGATGAGCCACAAACTTGGAGAAAACATCTGCAAGCCACATAGATCATCCAACACAGGACTATCACCTCAAATTTATAATGAGCTCTCAAAACTCAACAGGAAAAAAAAAATGGCGAACAATCCAATCAGAGAATGGGCACAAGATAGGGATAAGACATTTCTTCAAATAGTCACATGAAAAGATGTTCTACGTTTTAGCCAAAATGAAAATGCAAATTAAATCCACAAGGAAATATTTCTGCATACATATCAGAATGACTAAAAGTGTCAACACTAAATGCTGGCAAGGATATGGAGAAAAAGAGTCACATCATCCATTTTGAATTCATATTTTACAAGTTGTGAAGTTTAGGTCAAGGTTCTTTGGCTGGGGGGAGGCTATGAATGTCCAAATGCTCCAGCAGAACTTGCTGAAAAATCTACCCTTCCTCTGTTGAATTAAATTTCTTCACCATTGCTAGTGAGAATGTGACATGGCACAATCACTCTGGAGAACAGTTTAGTAGTTTCTTAAAAACTAAACCTACAACTACCGTACATCCATACATTCTCACTCTGGGGCATTTAACCCAGAGAAACGTAAACTTAGATCTACACAGAAACCTATACTTGAATATTTATAGCAGCTTTACTCATAATAGCCACAAAAAAAAATTAAAACCTAGATGTCCTTCAGCAGGTGAGTGGTTATATGAAATGAGGTGCTTTACGTGATGGAGATTATTTAGCATTCGAAAGAACTGTTGGTACCCACAAAATCCTGCATCAATCTCCAGAGAGTTATGCTGACTGAAAACAAGCCAATTACGCAAGGTTACATTTTGTGTGATTCTGTTTATATGACATTCTTAAAATGACAAAAGTGTAGAAGGGAGAACAGATTAGTCATTGCCAGTGATTGAGGGTGGGTAGGGAAGTGGGACAGGAAGGAATGGGTGTGGCCACAAATGGGCAACATGAGGAATCTGCAGTAACAAAAATGTTCTTTAGGGAGAAAAACACATACAGGTAAACAATTTAACTGGGGCAGTAGGTTTATTTTTGTAATTGTTATTTCAGGCACAGCATATGACTATAGACATTTTTTCTGTATTCATGCCCATTGGTACTTAGAATCTGAAGTGTGGTACAATGAAATTACATCATGTATTCTGATCCACCTTCTGTTGCCAACTAACTTGTGACCTTGATTGTGTTCTTCATGTCTGCTGGAACTGAGGCTCCTCCGGAGGGCTTTGCAGTGATGAAGCACAGAGAGTCCTTCCAGCTGTAGAATTTGATGGTTTCATGTTTCAGTGCATCAAATGCATTTCGGCATCTCAAAAGTATACTCAGACATGCAAGAGTGCATCTGTTATGTTATTTATCTGTTTTCATCAAGCATGTTTTGCATGGGTTATTTTAAAGCATGGAACTTGATAGCATTTCTCTTCAACAGTGACAAAGGCAGAGACCCCAAATTGTCCTTGTATTTCTTACTTTTGATTACCTCTTGTGCCTCTGAAGGTATGATTTGCTCATGGAAAGCTGTTGAAAAGGACTCACAATGAATGTTGGTTGGAAGGGAATTGGCAGTTTCAGGGTAGAATGTATTGCTGAGATTGCTTTTTGAAGTGTAATTTGGTGTGGTTTTACCTTCTTGTGAATTCTGTGGTATCATCTGAGGCATAGTTCACATTCTGAACTAATTTTGTTTGCATCACATGTTGATGAAACTTAACACACAATAGGTCTTAATTCATGTGAAACTTTGTGGTCTGAAAGCCCATTTTCTGAACTTTTAAGTATATCTCGTGAACCCTTAACCCCCTCCCCATCACTCTTCATCTAACGTGGCTCAGTCTGGTGCTCACTGTTGATTTTCCCTAAGGGAGCTGAGAAGTACATTCTCCCAGGATGGTTTTCATGGCATTAAACATGGGGCTACCACATTCCCAATGCCAAATAGCAGGCATATTTTACTGTCTTCCCTTATGCCCTATAATATTGGAAAGAAACCATATAGTTGGGTGACTTTGAGATCTATTCCTCACCTCTTTCTGAATTAACAGACATTTATTAAGCATTGTCTGCTGTCAGAGAAGGCGGGTACAGTGTGCACTTGCTTTATTTCTATGGAGACTAGTGGCTTTGAAGTAAAAGACTACGATCTTTGTCCTTTTTTCATGTTGTGTCTTTCCTCCTTAACTTTCATAATTTATAAATTCTCTGGTCTTTGACTTGAGCTTTTTGGTAAAAGTGCAAATTAGACATAGGTTATCTATTATTATGGGCATAGAAACCCCAATAATTGGAATTTGCAAGGTCAAAATTTCTCTTCCCACTGTTACAACTAATGATCTAATATCATATTGAGACTATTTTCTCATAGAAATGTAATCTTGGGAAAGAAATAATACCTTAAAAAAAGATGTATAGTATAGTGTATTTGAACATCATCTCTGGATTACTTATGTTTTCAAAGTCATTTTTATGCCTTGAAAGCTGTGGGTTTAATGGACTATATGTATTAGCATCAGGGGAACCACAATGAAATATCACTTTGATTTAGGGTTGCTATGGAGAATATTTTAATGTTTCAATTCAATAGTTTATAATATATTTATGCTTGTTTATATATATATACTTGAGCAGACTTCTAGTTTGGTGAATGTTTTAATTGACTATCAAGATGTAATAATAGTCATTTGAAAAATAGCCAATAAGAAAAAAAAACAAAAAAAGCACTTTTAATTTTATTTGACACCTACATAAGAGAAAGCAATTTAACAGAGTTGCACACTTTTTTTTTCTGCATTGTAAAGCTTTGCATGAGGCTTTTGATATATTTACTGATAGTGTTCAGTATTCATCCTTTGATAGCCTGCCTTCACCAGTCGGTATTTATGATTGCTATGGTGTGAGGAGTCCTGGCCAGCATCTTAATTACATCTAATTATCAAGTCACAGATAGAATGACCTTGCTGGAGCCACGCCATTTTGTCCTGAGTAACATATGCCCTTAAATTGTCTTCTCAGGTTTTCTTAGGGCAGAACCTATTATAAAGGTTTGATTTTAAAAGTTAAGGGGGGAAAAAAAAAGAAAGCTCCAGAGTAGTGAACAGCAGCTGACATCTAAGTTAGGGTGAGCCACCTGATTTTCTCAGGCTCCCTGACTTTTGTGTCTGAAGCAGAAAGGACTCTTTGACTGGTTGAGGGTCTGCTTCATGCCTAGCACTATACTAATCTGGAGATGATACTCCACTGTAGTATACTATTCATCTGGGTTTACGCTCACTCTTTCTAAGTACATTTTTCACACTAACTTCATAAACAAAATGTTGTTTTTGTTTGGGTAACATTGACTTTGAGGTATTTTGTTTTGGAGGTGAAGTTAGTGTTTGGATTACTGTTATAGCCCTTGTTCTTATGGCCAGTCATTACCACCTAGGTCCTAACTTGACCAAAATAGTAGCTGACCTGGGGAGACAGGCATGACAGCTTCACATAGTGGCTGTCCTCTCTGGTGGGCATTGACGTTGTGCAGGGCTTGTATTAGTTCCCTAAGGCTTCCATAACTATCAAAAACTTCATGGTTTAAAGCAGCAGGACTTTACTCTCTCATAGTTCTGGAGGCTAAAATCAAGGTGTGAGCAGGGTCTCATGCCCTCCGAAGACTTTAGGCGAGAATCTGTCTTTGCTCCTTTGAGGTTCTGGTGGCTTCTGGAGTACCTTGGCTTGTGGCACCCTAACTCCACTCACTGTCTCTGTCTTCTGCTCCTTGTCTCTGTGTCCACATTCCCCCTCCCGTTCTCTTCTGAAAATACCATTCATTAGATTAAGCCTCACCCTAAATCCAAGATTATTTCATCTCAGTATTCTTAATTACATCTGCAGGAACCCCAGGATCAAGTCAGAGCTAACTTCACATCAGGAAGTGGGGAATTTATCTGTGTCTTCAGGCATTTATACCTGTTTGCGCTCTTTCAACGCCCAGAAGCCCCTGGAGCAGACTGCTAAGACTCAGAAGTTCTTAGTGCAACAGGCCTTTTCGATGCCCCACCCCTTCTTCCCACCCCTGTGTCTCCTCTGCCAGGGAAGCCCACACTCAGAAGGTGGGGTGATTATACAAGGGTGTGAATCTCAGAAGGTGGAATCTGTAGGTACTGTTTTAGAAACTACCAAGGGTAGGACCCTCCCCCCAAACCTGTATTATTTTTCTTTGGAGTATGTCCTGAGTATTCCTAGCTTGTGGTATGCCCTGCCTCTTTCCTCCTGCCATACCTTGTAAGCACAGTGGGGCAGATGTCACCCTGCTATACTGAAGCGTAAGAGGTTAAAGAGTACGCTTAGACAGCCACACAGAGCATCAGCAATAGTATTGTGATAAGAACCTCAATCAGCTGATATCCTGGTGGGTCATTATCTCCTGAATTATTTTGCTCCATGATTACACATGAACTATCAAGCTTCAGAAATAAACCACTATAGCAGGCCAGGAGGGAACAATATGAGCAGCCATTGAGAATGTGCCGCTGCAGAGAGAATTGCTAAATGGCAGTTCTTTGAAACCACTTTACCAAACTATAGTTTGTGTATCTGCTGTAACTGCTCCTTATAATAAGCCAGAGCAGCTACACTCTTATTCCTTGTTCTAAACACCCAGTTCTGAAACCGCCATTTCAGGAGGATATTCTTGGGAGAACACTGAACATCATTTCTAGGCATTTCCAATTCTACATAATTAGAATAGAAAGACTTTCAAGTCGGCTTCAGGTTTTAGCTTGTTATATAAATAAGTTCACAGGAATCTCAAATGCTTTACAGAAATCTGACAGCAACTATAAAAGGCTTTTGAACATTTTTGTTGCCAAAGTCCCAGGGATTGCTGGAATCTTAAATAGCCCGTTTTAAGCTCCAATTCAGAAGCTTTTTGTCATGTTTAATAATGTGGTGAATAATTCCTTTTCTGTTAGTCGTTTCCTCTTTTATAATCCACAAGGATCTTTGAGCCATAGAATGGATATTTTTCTGTAGCTATAAATTAAAGGTCCTTTGGATCCAAAAACTTAAAATGGCCTTTTAATGTACCACTTCTGTAAATCCATTTATCTAGGTCTAAAGATTCATTAAAATCCATTTAAATGAAAGCATTATACAGGTATGTGTCCAATTCAAGGGGTGATCATGTTGAAATGAGAATGCACGGAAGACATTAGATATTCCTACATATAGTAGGAAGTTTAATAGGAACAAAATTATTTTATTTGTAGAGGATATTAAATGTTAGAAATACCTTTCTTATCCCCTCCCTCCTCCTTTCTTTTCAAGTATAAGGGCAGTTAGGAGTTTGGTCCAGGGTCCAGTGACTGCCACTGGGTTCGTGGAAAATGTTCATGAGATCTTTGAATTTAGATAGGAAAAAACATTACATCTTCATTTACACTAACCTCTAGCTGAAATTTAGCATTTCTTTCAAATATGAATGTAGGCATAAAACCAGAGTAACATTGGCACTGCTTTGATGTTGTCACCAAAAGAACTAGTGGGTATTGCTTAATCATTTTATAGTTATTGCAAATAACTCAAAATATCATTTGGCTTATTACTCCTTTGAAAAGAGCTATTAGACCTGCTATTAGGATTCATTATTTAGTGTCTTAATAAATAAACACAAGTTGTTCTATCACAAATCTGTTTTAAAATATTCTGATAGCTGTATTTCAGCTTAACTAGTATTCTGTATAATACTTTTTAATTAAAAACATTCTTAGAAGAATATCAGGGATCCAAAGGGGTTCAGGTATATACACACATACCCACATATACATACTCACATAGTGCTGGAACCAAGAAAGCACATAGAATGAATGAGGAGCCCTGGCATTCATTGATCAAGTATTGGATATTAGGCACTTTGGATGGTGTTCTTTAGACTTTCTACCAACTTTGTGAGGTGAGGCCATTATCACATCATTTTACAGATGCTGGGTCAGGAGCTTAGTGGTAACCAGCCTCCAAGATGGCCTCCTATGACCCTCACCTTTTTGTATTCACCCCCATGTGAAGCCCTTACCCACGATGTATCAGGTTGACCTCTTTGACCACTACAGTACAGTGAAAGCAACATTGTGTGACTTCTGAAACTAGGTCATAAAAAGCTTACTCATTTTGGAGGAAGCTCGTCACCATGTTATGAGAACATTTAAGCCATCCTATGGAGAGGTCCGTGTGACAAATAGTGAGGTCTTCCAATGGCCACTACCACCTTCTCAGCCTTGTGAGTCAACTTTAAAGTGGATCTTCCAGCCCCAGTCAAGCCTACAGATTGTTTCAGACATGAAACTATGTCTGAGTCCAACCTCCAGAAAGACCCTGAGCCAGAACCATTGATCTATGCTACTTCCAAAACTCTTGACCCACAGAACCTGTGAAGTAATTGTTTATGGTTGTTTTAAGCCCCTGGATTTTGAGTATAGTTTGTTAAATAGCAATAGATAACTGATACCCAGGGCTTTTGTAACTTTCCCAGGGTTGGAGTACTAGTAAATGAGAGGCAGGATGGGAACCAAGCTATTGCTGATAAAGAGTGCTTTTCTCCTCCACTTAACAAGATGGCAGTGTTCTGAGACAAAACTATGTATCCCTTCTCTTCCTTTTCCTTCAATACTCCTTTTCTCTCTTCTCTCACACACCATAGATATGTAGCACTTGACAGTTGATGAGGTAGTGGGTCATTTATTTCCTCACTGGATCCCCTTAACTTCTTAAAGGAAATTAAGCAGTGTGACAAACACCTGATAAAATTTATTAAACCATTAATAAGTATTCTAAATAGGTTTCTAAGTGTCGAAATTGATCCCAATAACAGTCATGTATGTTATGCTGTTATCACCCTAATGTGGCAGGAACTAAATGAAATTTTCCAATAACCTTGTCATTGGGTAGGCAGGTGACATGTCCCCATTTTAAAGATGACTTGGCTGAGTTCACTGTTGAAAGGACTCGGTAAATCAAGAAGGTTTTCCTGTGTTAGAAGCAAAAGTAGAAATCTGCTCCCCCTGATTGGAGTTAATCTCCTATCCTGCTGATATGAAAGTATTAAAAGATAAGAGAAGAGTCACCAGGCTAATTTGTACAGCATTTGTTTGAAGTAATGCCTTCTCTGCTTGTGTAGATATGGAAATATCTGAAGCCTTTAGGTTTCTTTGGAAGAACTTGGGTAAAGACCATCTTAACATTTGAATTTATATTCCCAAACTGGTGGTGGCGGGGGTGGGGGAAGCAATGTGCATTGGATGGTGAATTGATCTCTGGATTATCCCTTGACCTTTTGGTGACATTAAAATGAAAGAAAACTAAATGAAATGATATATCTCCATAGCATTCTAAGCCTATTGATATAAAAATGTAATTTAAATACCAAACACCAACTTTCCCTGTTGCTTTTCTGTCTGATTTTTAAATAACATTTTCATTATTGTTTCCATAGTAGATTAGCCTCGTAGTTAGAAGGAAAACTCAAAACAAAATACATTTAAAGTTGGAAATATCTTTTTATTTGAGAGCAAGATTGGGTGCTGTGAGAATTATAGTAAATTACTTAGCTGATATGTACTAATATTGAAAACATCCTTTATAAGTACCTCATTTGAAAATTTATTTCTATTCAATAAAACAAGCATACCATCAAGGGACTTAGAAAAGAGATAGATACATAAAAATCATAACAAAAACACATTTGTTTGAGAGAAAAAAATATTTGCAGCTTGTATCCCTCCCTACTCTAATATAGTTAATTTAGCTAGATTTTTCAAAGCTTCTAGAAGTGATTAGGGAAATGATCAGGGATCCTACAGAAAAATCTCCACAGAACACTGTGGCATGTTATGTTTTCCAGAAATGGCCACAACTGTATTTCCAGTCTCACATGTTCTTCCAGAATCTTGGTAGGCTCTTAAGATGTAGAGTCTATTTACTTTTCTCTTGTACCTAGGTGGGACTTTGTGACTACCTCTATGAGTAGAATGCACCCAGCGTGGGCACATGCTCTCTTTCCATCCCTCTGCTCTGTCTCCTCCCCATCTTGGGATGCAGTCCCCTGGAATCCAATCACCGTGTGATGAGGGAACCCTAGGCATGTGATAGAAGATGACCATGGGATACAAGCATTTTGGATGACAACCCCAACCAAAGTCTCAGCTCAGATCCATCATCAGATAGGAGATATCCTAAGTCCTGTCTTAAAAGCTGGTTAAATCAGGCCCACCCAGGACAATCTCCCAAAATGAAACTCAACTCATTAGAAACTTTAACTATATCTGTAAAATCTGCTCACAACATCTTGATTAATGTTTGATTGAATGACTTGGGACTGTGGTTCAGTCTAGCCAAGTTAACATATTAAAGAACCATCACAGTCACCATGAAGATGTCCTCATTTATAAATACACATAAACATATCCTATATAAATATCATATATATTTATAAATATCTATCCACACATACTCCTTGCATTAGAGATATACTTCTCTCATTCTGTGATTTAACTCAAAGGTATATTTCAAGGAAGGGTGGGGTGGCAGACCCCTGTAATGATAACTCATGGGTTGTAACTTTTTGACATTGTTAATGATATCTTACTTTTGTTAATGTATCCTTCAAAACATTGACAAAAACAAAGTAGAGTTTGTTCAAGTTGTTACATTTGATATTTCATGTGCCTAAAGTTATATTTTCTTTTGTTTCTCTCTTTTTTTTTAATTTTTGGCAAGTTAGCTAACATACTGTGTAGCCATGGCTTCAGGAGTAGATTCCTGTGACCCATCACTTTCAGACTTTCGATGGAAGTCCTTAAATAAAGATAAAGGCTTCCATTTTGTTGATATTGTTAGCTTGACTGTCACAAAGCAATTCATGTAAGTCTTGGCTTGCACGGATTCATGAGAAAGATGTTGGTTTATTTTGCAAAAAATCTTACACAGGTGCCTGATGGAGGAAAAGTATTATTTTTAAAGAGTTAAAGATAGGACTTTATTATACATATAGAATAATTATGTTACAAGTTTTAATAAGTCTTTAATGAGGAAACCAATGAGACCCCTGAGTGTTCTCAGGACCTGGGTATGTGGGTATTTATGAGTATTTTGTTAAAAAAGAAGAGGGGAGAATATGTGAAGAAGATTGCTAGATTAGACACAAGACTGGTTAATAGCCTACAGAACAATAAAATGGTAATTTTGTGGTTATTTTTTCTTTAGACACAAATTTGCAAGTTAACCTGTAATAACTTTATAGTAGGTGTACAATAATCAAAAAATACCTAGCAAATTTACACACATGTGCATTCTCTTAGATAATTAAATCCTTAGGTGGCCTTCTAAAACAATACGCCAGTATGATATTGAAAGGACATGCTATGTATCACCACCACTATCTTTGCCTTATTTCCAATTTTATGATATTTTGTAACAAGGGCCATATTCATTTTTGTGTCTTAGTAGTGGACACAATGAAATTCTTAGGGAAGTCCATGTGTTACTCTTTTAGGAATATTAAGCTATCACAAAAGGTATTTGAATCTCTTAATTCTTTCTTGAAATTATTCTGAAACAATGAGTGTAAATGAGCAAAGAAGGTGAGAAAAATAAGTTGTGAAGATGTAGTTAGCCACCAATACCATGATTTTTATAATACAGTTCTCTCTAAATTGGGGAAAATGATGGTAAAACTAACAAATTATGGTTACTTTTTAGATGACCTATCTTGCAAATGCAGTCCAGTGAGATTCCACAATTAGCCCAACAGAGAAATTTGAAATCAGACCTCCTTATCTGCTAACCATCTCAATTCTGCTGTCGAATATACTGGGGACTGTACTTGATGAGGTTATTCTGGTTTCATTAACATTGTCTAATTTTCACCTGAGCGTCTACTTTCCACTTGTCTTTGCATTTACCATTTGCCAATGTCACACGCTGAACTAAGATTCTTAAATGTAATTGACATCCATTTTTAAGAAATAAGTGTTTCGTCATAAAGGGTATTTTTAGGTTTATGGTAAATTTGTTCTCATTTTTAGTTTGTTCTTCAGACAAAGAGTGTAATATATATTGTTCTTCTTATTCTTATTGAATATTTTCTACTAAATCTGTCTTTTTATGATTCTAAAATGCCAGCTTCACTGTTTTTATTAATTCATACTGACCCTGTGCAGATCTGTCTGTCTCAACTTAATGACTCTGTATAATATATGGATGGCATTCCCCCACCATTAATGTTTAATGAATTGGCTTCTGATCCAATAGAGTCTAATAAAGGTAATCGTTAGAATCCATTGTCTTTCTGCAGTGCCCTAGAAACTTTTTTATATTCCCTATTGTATACCTTTGGCCCATAGTCTCCTTTTTTGCCTCTTCCAGTGCACTTTCTCTCAACCTCTTTTTCATTATTTAGTCCAAATGTATATGTTTTTACACTTAATTTTTTCCCAGGTCAGGATGACAGTCTTCTGTGTGGAAACTTTAACAAGTATCAGCCTACATGATTGCTGGAGAGAAAATAGACCTTCCTAAATACAGAAAGAATATAGACTTATTCATACACAGACTAAATATTTGGGGGAAAAAAAACAAGGATTCTTCTTATAGGACATCTCTCTAGCTGATTGGTCTTTTTGTGTACTCTGAATTTGAGTCATGTGTTAAAAACAAAATTTGGGTTTTAGAGTTAGGTAGTGGTGAGGGATACATAAAGCCATTATATTTAAAACTTTGAAAGGATAAGTTTTAGGATGTGTGAAATATCTATATCTATATCTGTATCTATATCTGTATCTATATCTATATATCTATATCTATATCTATATATCTATATCTATATCTATCTATCTGTCTGTATGGGTGTGTGTATTTCAATAAAAATATTAGGCCTGAAAGAGTTGAAGGAGCAAAGCTGAGCATCTTCTAATATTATAAACACGCACACACATTTTCTCTTTTATTCACTCTTATATATAAATTCTTTCCATATCTCCAGTGAAGGGAATTTTGGTGTGCTTGTGAAATCCATCAGACATTTGTTTGTCACTAAAGAACCTAAACCAAGGCCATATTTATACCTCTGTGCACCTTCTAAAGTCTTTCTCCATGGGGGATATCTTGCTCCTGAACAAGTTTGGCTCTGCCATCCATCACTTCTGAACATCCAGCTATCCTCTATTTGTTTCAAATTCAAGCCCTATTCTTGGAACTCAACGTGTTTGAAACTGCCTGTTGTATCCACCTTGGGGCTCTGTATACTTAAAGCCATGGACTGAAATCTTAACAGCTCTGAGATTGTTACTAGCTGCTTGAATTAGGGGTTTCTGGTTTCTAGAGACCGTTCCCAGAGAGCATCCCAAGTAAGTTTTTAGATGTGCTTTTCTTTTTTGTTTTGTTCTCTTTGTTTTTCTTTCTTTCCTTAAAATTTAGTAAACTCTTCCTGTCCGTGAACATGGAATATTTGTTTAGTTAGATCTTCTTTAATTTCTTTCATCAGTTTTGCCTTCTTTCTCATAAAGATCCTATGTGTGGGGCCCCTGGGTGGCGCAGTCGGTTAAGCGTCCGACATCAGCCAGGTCACGATCTCGCGGTCCATGAGTTGGAGCCCTGCGTCAGGCTCTGGGCTGAAGGCTCGGAGCCTGGAGCCCGTTTCCGATTCTGTGTCTCCCTCTCTCTCTGCCCCTCCCCCGTTCATGCTCTGTCTTTCTCTGTCCCAAAAATAAATAAAAAACGTTGAAAAAAAATAAAGATCCTATGTGTATTTTATTACATTTATACCTAAGTATTTGATTTGTACTAACATAAATGTCATTGTGTTTTAAATACAAGTTCCAATTGTTCTTTGCTGGTATTAGGGGAGGCAATTGATGACTTTATGTTAACCTTTACTCTGCCACATTGCTACAGTCGTTTATTCCAGAAAAGTGTTTTTCATTAGTTATTTGGTATTTTCTACACAAACAATCATTGCATCTCAGAACACAGACAGTTTTTATGTGTACCTTTTCTTCTGTTTTCTTGGTTTATCGTATTATCTAAGACTTCCAGTATAATGTTGAATAGGAGTGTTGAGAAGGGCATAAACTTGCTTTGTTCCCAGTAGCATTAGTTTTTTGTGAGTGTGGTAACAAGTTACTGCAGAATGGTGGTCAAGACAACAGCAGTTTATTGTCTCAGAGTTTTGGAGGCCAGAAGTCCAGATTCAAGGTGTTAGCAGGTCTGCCCTCTCATCAGGACTCTAGGGGAAAATCCATTTTTTGTTTCTTCCAACTCCTGATGACTCCAGGCATGTCTTAAGATTGTGACTGCATTAGTTCAGTCTCTGTGTCTTGATCACACTGGCTTCTCTATGTGTATCTGTGTTATTTTCCTTCTCCCTTATAATGATGTATATATATATATATATATATATATAGAGAGAGAGAGAGAGAGAGAGAGAGCGCTTTTGTTTAAATTCCAGTTAGTTAACATATGGTGTAATATTTGTTGCAGGTGTACAATTTAGTGACTCAACACTTAAACACATCCCCTGGTGCTCATTGTAACAACTGCACTTCTCAATCCCCATCACCTATTTAATCCATTCCCCACCCACCTCCTCTCTGATAACCATCAGTATGTTCTCTATAATTATGAGTCTGTTTCTTGGTTTCCCTCTTTCTTTTATTCCCCTGTGATCATTTGATTTGTTTCTTAAATTTCATATATGAATGAAATAATTTGGTATTTTTCTCCGACTTCTTTTGCATAGCATAATATTTTCTAGCTCCATCCATGTTATTGCAAATGACAAGATTTCAGTAGTTTTCATGACTAATGTTCCATTCTATATAGGTAGATACCACATCTTCTTTATCTATTCATCAGTAAAAGGACTTTTGGGTTCTTTCCATAATGTGGCTATTGTTGATAATGCTGATATATAGATATAGATATAGATATAGATATAGATATAGATATAGATAGATAGAGATATAGATATAGATATCAGGGTGTATGTATCTCTTAGAATTAGTATTTTTGTATTCTTTGAGGAAATAATAGAAACAACAGGTGTTGACAAGGATGCGGAGAAAGGGGAACCCGTTTACAATGTTGGTAGGAATGTAAACTGCTATAGCCACTCTGCAAAAACAGTATGAAGGTTCTCAAAAAGTTAAAAATAGAACTACAATCTACCAATTGCACTACTAGGTATTAACCCCAAGAATACAAAATACTAATTCAAAGGGATGTAAGGATATTTTGAATGGCATTTAGGGCCCACTCAAATAATCCAGGGTAAACTCCTAATTTCTAAATCTTAGGGCTCCAAAAGTCTGTCTGTTGGTGTGTCTGTTTCTCATTTATTTTTTCCCCCAAGTAAGCTAACACTTAGAAGTTTTAAGAATTAAGACTTGATATCTTTGCCCATTATTCAACCAATTGCAGTGATGTTAAGAATTAAGTATGTAGTTTCTCACCATTAGGTTTGATATTATGTTACTTGTATGTTTTGTAGATTTTTTTCATCTAGTTGAGGAAATTAATGCTGCTCCTAGTTTGCTGAGATTTTTTATTATAAAACATTTTCCCAAGGTTTTTTCTATATTTATTGCTATCACAGGTTTTTTTCTTCCATAACTGATGGATAGGCTGGATAACACTAATTGATTTTGGAATGTTTGACCAGCTGTGTGTGACTGGAATAAATTTTACTTAGTCATGCTGTATAATTATTTTTATACCTTGTGGATTTGATTTCCTAAAACTGTTGAAAATTTTTACATGTCTGTTCATGACTGATACTGATTTCTAGTTTACCTTTCTGGTAATATCTTTATATGATTTAGGTATTAGGGTAATTCTAGCATTGCAGAGTGACTTAGGAAGTGTTCCCTCTATTTCTTTTTCTCTAAAATTGACTTAGGAAATTGGTATAATTTGTCCCTTTAAATGAATTCACTAGTGAAACTTTCTGGGCCTGATGCCTCCTCTTTTGGAAGGTCATTATTTATTGACCCAATTTCTTGAATGGATACAGACCTATTCACACACTGTATTTCTTTTTTGTATGAGTTGTGGTAGTTTGTTTCTTTTAAGGAGTTGGTTCAGTTTATCGAGGCTACCAAGTTTGAGATCAGAGTTGTTCATAATGTTCTTGTGTTATCTTTTGAGTATCCATGAGATCAGTAGCAATGATCTCTCTTGTATTTCTTTAAGTAATCTCTATACCCCATTGTGATCTCAAACTCATGCCCCTGAGATCAAGAGTCACATACTCCTCTGACTGAGCCTACCAGGTGCCCTTTTTTTATTTCTAATATCAGTAATGTGAATCCTCTCTCTCTCTCTCTCTCTCTATCTCTATCTCTCTCTCTCTTTTCTTGATTTGGCTGGAGGCTTATTAATTTTATTGAGCTTTTTAAAGGACCAGCTTTTGGCTTTGTTGATCTTCTCTAATTGCTTTATTGTTTTCAATTTATTTGATTTCTGCTCAAATTTTTATTCTTCTGATTTTGCTCTAGGTTTCATTTGCGGTTCTATCTTGGTTCTCTAAGGTGAGAGTTTAGATTATTAATTGTTAGACCTTTCTTTTTTCAAATATATGTATTCAATGCTATGTACTTCTTACTAAGTACTGTTTTTGTATTCCACAAAATTTGGTAAGTTGTATTTTCATTTATATTTAGTTCAAAGTATTTGGACATTTCTCTTGAGACTAGGTGTTTGACTCATGTAAAATGTAGAAATGTGATGTTTAATCTCCAATTATTGTGGAGTTTTCCACCAATGTTTCTATTATTGATTTCCACTTCCAGTGTGATTTAAGAGCAGACATTGTACAATTGCCATTCTTTTAATTTTGTTAAGATGTGTTTTATGGCTTAGGATGTGATCTGTCATGGTGAATATTCTATGTGAGTTTGAGAAGAATGTGTAATTCAGCTGTTGTTGAAGGAAGAATTCCATATATGGCTGTTAGATCCGGATGATCAATGCCACTGTTCAGTTCAACCATGGACTTACTTTCTACCTGCTGAATCTATCAATTATTAACAGCAGGTTGTTGAAGTCTCCATTCATAAGAGTGGGGTTTTCTGTTTTTCTCTACATTTCTGTTACTTTTTGCCGTATGTATTTTGAGGCTCTGTTTTCGGATGCACACATTCAGGGCCACCTCATTGTTTTTTTTGGAGTACTGACCTCTTTATCATTAAGTAATGCTCCTCTTTATCCCCGATAATTGTCTTGGTTTTAAAGCCTGCTTTGTCTGATATTATTATAGCTATTCCACCTTTCTTGAGATCAGTGTTAGCATAGTGTATCTTTCTACATTTCTTTACTTTTAATATATCTGTGTCATCGTATTTGAAGTAGATTACTTGTACACAGCTTATGGTTGAGTCTTGGTTCTTGTTCTTTTTAATCGACTCTGGCAGTGTATTTTTTATTTGTGTCTTTAAACCATTTACATTTAAAATGATTAGTGATACAGTTAGATTAATACCTACCAGGTTTGTAACTGTTCTCTATTTCTTGCCCTTGTTCTTCATTTCTTTCTTCTTCCTTTTTTTTTGAAAGGTTTATTTATTTTTGAGGGAGGATGTGTGGGGAAAGGCAGAGAGACGGGGGTGTGCAGAGAATATCAAGTGGGCTCTGGCTGATGGCGGTGAGTCTGGGCTCGAACTCACAGAATATTAGTGCATGACCTGAGCTGAAGTTGGGCTTTCAACCAATTGAGCCACCCAGGTGCCCCTTCTTCGTTTATTTTTAAATCTTCTCTTGTCTTAAGTGAGGATTTTGTATGATTCCATTTTCTCTCCTGTAATTAGCGTATCAATTATGGTTAAAAAATGGTTCAGTGTTTGCTCTTATGTTTTCAGTATCAACTTACAACTAATGTAAGTCCACTTTCAAATAAAATTATAGTGCTTGATGGTAGTACAGATACTGTATAACAGTACTCTCTATTTCTCTCTCTCTTCCTTTATGAAATTGTTCTCACTTGTTTATTTTATGCTCATGCTGTAATCATCCAGTAAAATGTTTTGATTACTTTGAGTAGTACCATATTAAATTCACTCTGATTAAGAGAAACAAAAGATCTTATTTTGAACTCTGATGCTTTTCATTCCTTTATGTAGTTAACGTTTCTGTGCCATTTTCCATCTCTGAAGATCTTTTAACATTTGCGACGTGAATCTACTGGTGAGAAATCCTTTATTTCTTGTTTGTCTTAGAAACCCTTTATTTATCCTTTGCTTTTGAATGATAACTTTTTCTGAGTACAGAATTATAGATTGGAGATTTTTTGTTCCAGAACTTAAAATCTTTCACTGCATTCCCCTTTTGCTTGCATCATTTATTGCAAGAAGTCAGACAAGCTCTCTACAGAAAAGTAATATTTTTCCTCTAGATGCTTTCATGGTTTTCTATTTGTCTGTGGTCTTTTTTCCGTTTAAATATAATATGCCTAGATGTAGGTATTTTAGAATTTATTATGCTTGGTGGTCTCTAGGCTTCCTGGATCTGTGATGTGATATCTGTCATTTTGAAAAATTTTCAGCCATCATTACATCAAATACATCAAATATTGTGTGCTCTCTCTCTCTTCACTTTTGGTATTCTCATTACGCTTTTTAAAAATTGTCTCACAGTTCTTTAATGTTCTGTTCTATTTTTTTTTCTGCATTTCACTTTGGAGAGGTTTCTATTGACATGTCTTAAATCTCACTGATTTTTTCCTTGGCCCTGTTCTGTTTACTAATGAGCCTATCAAAGGCATTCTTCACTTCTGTAACAGTGTTGTTGATTTCTAGCATTTCCTTTTGATTCTTTCTTTGAATTTCCATTTTTCTGCTTATGTTACCTGTCTGTTCCTGCATATATGCTTTTCTAGTAGAGCCCTTAACATATTAACCAAAGTTTAATTCCTTACCTGATAATTCCAAAACCTTTCTCATATCTGAGTCTACTTCTGATGCTTGCTTTGTCTTTTTAGACTGTGTTTTCTCCTTGCCTTTAGTGTGTCTTGTGATTATGTTGTTGGTGAAAGCAGGAAATGATATCTCAGATCGTAAGAGCTGAGATTATTAGGCTTTTGTGAGTTTTTTAAAACTATTTTTAATGTTTTATTTTATTTTTAAGAGAGAGACAGGGTGCGAGCAGGGGAAGGGCAGAGAGAGAGAGGGAGACACAGAATCCAAAGCAGACTCCAGGGTCTGAGCTTATCAGCACAGAGCCCAATGTAGGGCTCGAACTCAGGAACCAGGAGATCATGACCTGAGCTGAAGTCAGATGCCTATCGGACTGAGACACCCAGGTGCCCCTATTGGGAGCTTTTATAGTAATATGTCTAGGAACTGGATTGTGTTTAATGTTTGTTGTAGATGTATTTTTTCTCCCATGTTTTCTCTTGGTTTCCTTAAGAAATCATTTGTAAATGGAGTCCATTTATAATAACTATAAACCATTGTTATACTATAAGTTATAATCCATTGTTATTCTAAAGTTATAATTTCATTGTTTTACTAAAGCCCTGTTCATCTAGTGATAAGAGGTATTGAGGATGGATACTATTCTATAATGTTATAATCGTATCTCATTTGTTAGGGAGTCTGATTCCCTGGGCTGTGATCTTTAGAAGTGTCTCATAATCTTTTCCTTCCTCCCTTCCTCCCTCCCTCCTTCCCTCTCTTCCTCCCTGCCTCCCTCCTACTCTGCTTCCTTACCTTTCCTTTCCTTTCCTTTCCTTTCCTTTCCTTTCCGTTCTTTTCTTTCCTTCCCTGTCTTGTCTCCTATGATGAGGCAGAAAAAGTAGAAAGGATCAGAATTGGTTAAATGTTTTTTTGCCTAAGTTCAGATAAAACTCTGGTAAAATATATTTCCTAGGAGCATGCCTTTGGTATGAAAACAACCTGGGAAACTTTCAAAAACAGTTATTTTCCCCTCCCTGACAGGATTTTTCCCTCCAATCTTCATCATTAAAACATGGTAGTGTTCCTAGAGGTAAAGCCACCAAAAGTGTGGAGTCTGTCCTAAGACTGGGCCCCTAGGAGTTTTTAACTCTCAAGCTAGTTCTTATTGAGCCTCCAGCAGTTTGTTGAAGTTACCATTTCTGTGTTCCTCTTAGTTACGAGCTCCTTCTGCTTTAGCTTCAGGTAAGCTGACCGTGTCTCTGATTCTTTGTATTCTCCTATGTCTGCAGATTGTGGGGTGGTGGTGTCTCTGATTCTTTGTATTCTCCTATCTCTGCAGATTGTGGGGTGGTGGCTTGCCCTGTAACCTCAATTCTCTGATGGTTCTAAAAATAAAGTGATTGATTTTTTGGTTGGTTCACTTTTGGGGGGGGAGGGGTAATGGCGATGATGGCTTCCAATTCCTGACATGTCCATCCCAAGAAATTTTCATTCAAATGGTTGATAGACAAACCCAGAAATTTTTAGTCATGTTAATATATAAATTGATATTTTCTTATGTTTTCACTAATTTCTCTCCCACTACTGATCAGCAGGGGTTTAAGAAGCCACTAAGATTTTTTTTTAAGTAAATACAAGTTTTAGGTACTGAACCTTTTGTACATTTAAACATTTTTTTTCAACGTTTATTTATTTTTGGGACAGAGAGAGACAGAGCATGAATAGGGGAGGGGCAGAGAGAGAGGGAGACACAGAATCGGAAACTGGCTCCAGGCTCTGAGCCATCAGCCCAGAGCCCGACGCGGGGCTCGAACTCCCAGACCGCGAGATCGTGACCTGGCTGAAGTCGGACGCTTAACCAACTGCGCCACCCAGGCGCCCCATCCTTTTGTACATTTTAAATAGGAGTTGCGGTTTTTTTTAAATGTTTCTTTATTTTAAGAGAGAGAGAGAGAGAGAGAGAGAGAGAGAGAGAGAGAGAGGGAGGGAGGGAGGGAGAGAGAGAAAGGAAGGAAGGAAGGAAGGAAGGAAGGAAGGAAGGAAGGAAGGCAGGAAGGAAGGAAGGGAAAGAGCACAAGTGGGGAAGGGGCAGAGAGAGGGGGAGACAAGAGGATACCAAGTAGGCTCTGCTCTGTCAGCACAGAGCCAGATGTGGGACTCAATTTCATGAACTGTGAGATCATGATCTGAGCCGAGATCAAGAGTCAGATGCTTCACCAACTGAGCCACCCAGGTGCATCATGAAATAGGAGTTTAAAAATTATTTTGTGATTCACCTTGTTTAGTTGTTACATAAACACTGTTGGGGCATCTCCATTTGCTGAAAAGGCTCTCTCACCAGTTTTACATCTTGTAGACTCTCAGACAAGATTCTCTTGGGCTCTGAGTACCCAAGTATGCTTTGCATTATTATTATCCTTTTTCTCAGTCATGAAGAAAACATTTGTATGAATGCGTGGTCTTCTCACAAAATAAGCAAGATGTTTTAGCATGCATCTTTTGGGCTGTTTCTATGTTTCTCAGGGGGCTTTGGAGTCTAAAACATAATAATTCTCTCCAGACTATTGCTTAAACCTACCTTGATAGTCATCTAGGAGGACAGTAATTACTGCCTTGCCTTTTAATTTGTAGGAACTAGATGTGTACACACATAAGTAGGTGTCCAGTTTCAAAACCACAGATTGCAAGCCTTTATACACAGCAACTTTAGGATTGATACTGAGATACTGGATGAGAACAGAGTGTGTCTGTTAGTTTAGTTTGGGTTACTGGCTTTCCTTGGTAAGGACTTGGACTCTCTATAACCCAATAGAACAAGATTACTCAGACTACCTTCCTTCCTAAGTATGAATTTATCAGTCACATACTATGTGCCAGCAACTATGCTAGTCACAGTTATATGGTAGCAACCAAGACAATATGACATGTGTGAACTCAAAGAATTTTCTTTTTAGTGGGGCATAAGATAAATGTTGACTGCCAGTTTTGGAAAAGACTGCCAGAAAAACCTATTGATGAAGCAAAGCTACACTTTTAGAACTAACGAAGTAAGGGATGTACCACTTTGACAGAATCTGAGTAGATTCTCAAAATAGGAAAATTAAGGGAGTGCATTTATTAAGCTTGGGGTTTGAACCCAGTGATTTTAACACAGGTGTTGCAAGTCAGGAAACTGGAGTTTAGAGTTTGGGACAAAACAGCTTTGTGTTGATGTGATAGAAAGGGGAGGGTGGGTCTTAAAGTAGCCTTGATGAGTAAACTGATCACCTTGCAAAATAAACTATTTTAGTTAGTTCACGGATTATTGTTCCAGGAGCACGTATTTCCCAGAACAGATAGCTAAGTTGTTTTTATTTGTTGTCAGTAATAATGAACAGAGGAATAAGACAATGCTTAGTTTGAGAATTTTCACAAAGGAACATGAAATTGTTAGTTTCAGCTATCACACGTTAATAAACTGAAATCGTTAAAATGGAGCCA
Source organism: Prionailurus viverrinus (assembly GCF_022837055.1). Taxonomy (NCBI): domain Eukaryota; kingdom Metazoa; phylum Chordata; class Mammalia; order Carnivora; family Felidae; genus Prionailurus; species Prionailurus viverrinus. Next base: position 27,329,001 of record NC_062562.1, on the reverse strand, counting down.
TCAGGAGGATTTAAGTAAAAGGTGAAATTCTTACCCTGTTAAGTGAAAGAAAAGGATCTTTCTCTTCCTTGCTATGCTCTCCCTCTCTTTTTTTTTAAGAGTCTCTTTTTTTTTTATGAAATTTATTGACAAAATGGTTTCCATACAACACCCAGTGCTCATCCAAAAGGTGCCCTCCTCCCTGCTTCCGATTCTGTGTCTCCCTCTCTCTCTGCCCCTCCCCCGTTCATGCTCTGTCTCTCTCTGTCCCAAAAATAAATAAACGTTAAAAAAAATTAAAAAAAAAACAAAAACAAAAAAACAAAAGGTGCCCTCCTCAATACTCATCACCCACCCTCTCCTCCCTCCCACCCCCCATCAACCCTCAGTTTGTTCTCAGTTTTTAACAGTCTCTTATGCTTTGGCTCTCTCCCATTCTAACCTCTTTTTTTTTTCCCTTCCCCTCCCCCATGGGTTCCTGTTAAGTTTCTCAGGATCCACATAAGAGTGAAACCATATGGTATCTGTCTTTCTCTGTATGGCTTATTTCACTTAGCATCACACTCTCCAGTTCCATCCACGTTGCTACAAAAGGCCATATTTCATTTTTTCTCATTGCCATGTAATATTCCATTGTGTATATAAACCAAAATTTCTTTATCCATTCATCAGTTGATGGACATTTAGGCTCTTTCCATAATTTGGCTATTGTTGAGAGTGCTGCTATGAACATTGGGGTACAAGTGGCCCTATGCATCAGTGCTCCTGTATCCCTTGGATAAATTCCTAGCAGTGCTATTGCTGGGTCATAGGGTAGGTCTATTTTTAATTTTCTGAGGAACCTCCACACTGCTTTCCAGAGCGGCTGAACCAATTTGCATTCCCACCAACAGTGCAAGAGGGTTCCCGTTTCTCCACATCCTCTCCAGCATCTATAGTCTCCTGATTTGTTCATTTTGGCCACTCTGACTGGCGTGAGGTGATACCTGAGTGTGGTTTTGATTTGTATTTCCCTGATAAGGAGCGACGCTGAACATCTTTTCATGTGCCTGTTGGCCATCCGGATGTCTTCTTTAGAGAAGTGTCTATTCATGTTTTCTGCCCATTTCTTCACTGGGTTATTTGTTTTTCGGGTGTGGAGTTTGGTGAGCTCTTTATAGATTTTGGATACTAGCCCTTTGTCCGATATGTCATTTGCGAATATCTTTTCCCATTCCGTTGGTTGCCTTTTAGTTTTGTTGGTTGTTTCCTTCGCTGTGCAGAAGATTTTTATCTTTATAAGGTCCCAGTAATTCACTTTTGCTTTTAATTCCCTTGCCTTTGGGGATGTGTCGAGTAAGAGATTGCTCCGGCTGAGGTCAGAGAGGTCTTTTCCTGCTTTCTCCTCTAAGGTTTTGATGGTTTCCTGTCTCACATTTAGGTCCTTTATCCATTTTGAGTTTATTTTTGTGAATGGTGTGAGAAAGTGGTCTAGTTTCAACCTTCTGCATGTTGCTGTCCAGTTCTCCCAGCACCATTTGTTAAAGAGGCTATCTTTTTTCCATTGGATGTTCTTTCCTGCTTTGTCAAAGATGAGTTGGCCATACGTTTGTGGGTCTAGTTCTGGGGTTTCTATTCTATTCCATTGGTCTACGTGTCTGTTTTGGTGCCAATACCATGCTGTCTTGATGATGACAGCTTTGTAGTAGAGGCTAAAGTCTGGGATTGTGATGCCTCCTGCTTTGGTCTTCTTCTTCAAAATTCCTTTGGCTATTCGGGGCCTTTTGTGGTTCCATATGAATTTTAGGATTGCTTGTTCTAGTTTCGAGAAGAATGCTGGTGCAATTTTGATTGGGATTGCATTGAATGTGTAGATAGCTTTGGGTAGTATTGACATTTTGACAATATTTATTTTTCCAATCCATGAGCAGGGAATGTCTTTCCATTTCTTTAAATCTTCTTCAATTTCCTTCATAAGCTTTCTATAGTTTTCAGCATACAGATCCTTTACATCTTTGGTTAGATTTATTCCTAGGTATTTTATGCTTCTTGGTGCAATTGTGAATGGGATCAGTTTCTTTATTTGTCTTTCTGTTGCTTCATTGTTAGTGTATAAGAATGCAACTGATTTCTGTACATTGATTTTGTATCCTGCAACTTTGCTGAATTCCTGTATCAGTTCTAGCAGACTTTTGGTGGAGTCTATCGGATTTTCCATGTATAATATCATGTCATCTGCAAAAAGCGAAAGCTTGACTTCATCTTTGCCAATTTTGATGCCTTTGATTTCCTTTTGTTGTCTGATTGCTGATGCTAGAACTTCCAGCACTATGTTAAACAGCAGCGGTGAGAGTGGGCATCCTTGTCGTGTTCCTGATCTCAGGGAAAAAGCTCTCAGTTTTTCCCCGTTGAGGATGATGTTAGCTGTGGGCTTTTCATAAACGGCTTTTATGATCTTTAAGTATGTTCCTTCTATCCCGACTTTCTCTAGGGTTTTTATTAAGAAAGGGTGCTGGATTTTGTCGAAGGCCTTTTCTGCATCGATTGACAGGATCATATGGTTCTTCTCTTTTTTTTTGTTAATGTGATGTATCACGTTGATTCATTTGTGAATGTTGAACCAGCCCTGCATCCCAGGAATGAATCCCACTTGATCATGGTGAATAATTCTTTTTATATGCCGTTGAATTCGATTTGCTAGTATCTTATTGAGAATTTTTGCATCCATATTCATCAGGGATATTGGCCTGTAGTTCTCTTTTTTTACTGGGTCTCTGTCTGGTTTAGGAATCAAAGTAATACTGGCTTCATAGAATGAGTCTGGAAGTTTTTCTTCCCTTTCTATTTCTTGGAATAGCTTGAGAAGGATAGGTATTATCTCTGCTTTAAACGTCTGGTAGAACTCCCCTGGGAAGCCATCTGGTCCTGGACTCTTATTTGTTGGGAGATTTTTGATAACCGATTCAATTTCTTCGCTGGTTATGGGTCTGTTCAAGCTTTCTATTTCCTCCTGATTGAGTTTTGGAAGAGTGTGGGTGTTCAGGAATTTGTCCATTTCTTCCAGGTTGTCCAATTTGTTGGCATATAATTTTTCATAGTATTCCCTGATAATTGTTTGTATCTCTGAGGGATTGGTTGTAATAATTCCATTTTCATTCATGATTTTATCTATTTGGGTCGTCTCCCTTTTCTTTTTGAGAAGCCTGGCTAGAGGTTTGTCAATTTTGTTTATTTTTTCAAAAAACCAACTCTTGGTTTCGTTGATCTGCTCTACAGTTTTTTTTAGATTCTATATTGTTTATTTCTGCTCTGATCTTTATTATTTCTCTTCTTCTGCTGGGTTTAGGCTGCCTTTGCTGTTCTGCTTCTAGTTCCTTTAGGTGTGCTGTTAGATTTTGTATTTGGGATTTTTCTTGTTTCTTGAGCTAGGCCTGGATTGCAATGTATTTTCCTCTCAGGACTGCCTTCGCTGCGTCCCAAAGCGTTTGGATTGTTGTATTTTCATTTTCATTTGTTTCCATATATTTTTTAATTTCTTCTCTAATTGCCTGGTTGACCCACTCATTCATTAGTAGGGTGTTCTTTAACCTCCATGCTTTTGGAGGTTTTCCAGACTTCTTTCTGTGGTTGATTTCAAGCTTCATAGCATTGTGGTCTGAAAGTAAGCATGGTATAATTTCAATTCTTGTAAACTTATGAAGGGCTGTTTTGTGACCCAGTATATGATCTATCTTGGAGAATGTTCCATGTGCACTCGAGAAGAAAGTATATTCTGTTGCTTTGGGATGCAGAGTTCTAAATATATCTGTCAAGTCCATCTGATCCAATGTGTCATTCAGGGCCCTTGTTTCTTTATTGGCCGTGTGTCTAGATGATCTATCCATTTCTGTAAGTGGGGTGTTAAAGTCCCCTGCAATTACCACATTCTTATCAATAAGGTTGCTTACGTCTATGAGTAATTGTTTTATATATTTGGGGGCTCCGGTATTCGGCACATAGACATTTATAATTGTTAGCTCTTCCTGATGGATAAACCCTGTAACTATTATATAATGTCCTTCTTCATCTCTTGTTACAGCCTTTAATTTAAAGTCTAGTTTGTCTGATATAAGTATGGCTACTCCAGCTTTCTTTTGGCTTCCAGTCGCATGATAAATAGTTCTCCATCCCCTCACTCTCAATCTAAAGGTGTCCTCAGGTCTAAAATGCGTCTCTTGTAGACAGCAAATAGATGGGTCTTGTTTTTTTATCCATTCTGATACCCTATGTCTTTTGGTTGGCGCATTTAATCCATTTACATTCAGTGTTATTATAGAAAGATACGGGTTTAGAGTCATTGTGATGTCTGTATGTTTTATGCTTGTAGTGATGTCTCTGGGACTTTGTCTCACAGGGTCCCCCTTAGGATCTCTTGTAGGGCTGGTTTAGTGGTGACAAATTCCTTCAGTTTTTGTTTGTTTGGGAAGACCTTTATCTCTCCTTCTATTCTAAATGACAGACTTGCTGGATAAAGGATTCTTGGCTGCATATTTTTTCTGTCTAGCACCCTGAAAATCTCGTGCCAATTCTTTCTGGCCTGCCAAGTTTCAAAAGAGAGATCAGTCACGAGTCTTATAGGTCTCCCTTTATATGTGAGGGCACGTTTACCCCTTGCTGCTTTCAGAATTTTCTCTTTATCCTTGTATTTTGCCAGTTTCACTATGATATGTCGTGCAGAAGATCGATTCAAGTTACGTCTGAAGGGAGTTCTCTGTGCCTCTTGGATTTCAATGCCTTTTTCCTTCCCCAGTTCAGGGAAGTTCTCAGCTTTTATTTCTTCAAGTACACCTTCAGCACCTTTCCCTCTCTCTTCCTCCTCTGGGATACCAATTATGCGTATATTATTTCTTTTTAGTGTATCACTTAGTTCTCTAATTTTCCCCTCATACTCCTGGATTTTTTTATCTCTCTTTTTCTCAGCTTCCTCTTTTTCCATAACTTTATCTTCTAGTTCACCTATTCTCTCCTCTGCCTCTTCAAGCCGAGCTGTGGTGGTTTCCATTTTGTTATGCATTTCGTTTAAAGCGTTTTTCAGCTCCTTGTGACTGTTCCTTAGTCCCTTGATCTCTGTAGCAAGAGATTCTCTGCTGTCCTGTATACTGTTTTCAAGCCCAGCGATTAATTTTATGACTATTATTCTAAATTCACTTTCTGTTATATTATTTAAATCCTTTTTGATCAGCTCATTAGCTGTTGTTATTTCCTGGAGATTCTTCTGAGGGGAGTTCTTCCGCTTGGTCATTTTGGATAGTCCCTGGCGTGGTGAGGACCTGCAGGGCACTTCCCCTGTGCTGTGGTGTATAACTGGAGTTGGTGGGCAGGGCCGCAGTCAGACCTGATGTCTGCCCCCAGCCCACCGCTGGGGCCACAGTCAGACTGGTGTGTGCCTTCTCTTCCCCTCTCCTAGGGGCGGGATTCACTGTGGGGTGGTGTGGCTCGTCTGGGCTACTTGCACCCTGCCAGGCTTGTGATGCTGGGGATCTGGCATATTAGCTGGGGTGGGTAGGCAAGGTGCACAGGGGCAGGAGGGGCAGGCTTAGCTCGCTTCTCCTTAGGTGATCCACTTCATGAGGGGCCCTGTGGCAGCGGGAGGGAGTCAGATCCGCTGCCGGAGGTTTGGCTCCGCAGAAGCGCAGAGTTGGGTGTTTGCTCGGAGCGAGCAAGTTCCCTGGCAGGAACTGGTTCTCTTTGGGATTTTGGCTGGGGGATGGGCGGGGGAGATGGCGCTGGCGAGCGCCTTTGTTCCCCACCAAACTGAGCTCTGTTGTCAGGGGGCTCAGTAGCTCTCCCTCCCTTTGTCCTCCAGCCTTCCCGCTTTCTGAGCAGAGCTGTTAACTTATGACCTCCCAGACGCTAAGTCGCGCTTGTTGTGGGAACACAGTCCGCCCGGCCCCTCCGCTTTTGCAAGCCCGACTCGGGGGCTCTGCTTGGCCGGCGAGCCACTCCTCCGCCCCGGCTCCCTCCCGCCAGTCCGTGGAGCGCGCACCGTCTCGCCGCCCTTCCTACCCTCTTCAGTGGGCCTCTCGTCTGCGTTTGGCTCTGGCGACTCCGTTCTGCTAATCCTCTGGCGGTTTTCTGGGTTATTTAGGCAGGTGTAGATGGAATCTAAGTGATCAGCAGGATGTGCGGTGAGCCCAGCGTCCTCCTAAGCCGCCATCTTGCCTCCTAATCCCCTATGCTCTCCCTCTTTTATAATTACATGTATATGGGAAATTTACTTTGTTACTCTAATATAATTCTATTTGGGAATGCAAAATAAAACAGATTTTTTTTTCCTTCAAGTAAAGTTATGGGCCTTTTCTAATGAAAGCAGTTTTTAAGCCCATTTTAGTTACAATCATCCATGCTCAATTTGAAAACATAAGTATTTTCATTTAGGTCTTTAGTACTTAGACTTGGCAGGGCTGGGCCATGTCTGCTGGCTGGGCTCTCAGGCCTGCTGTATGCATACTTGTAATCTCTCTCTTGCTTGTCTCTGTTAGACCTAAAATTCCTAGACTCATTCCAGTAGACTCCAAGAGACTGCCTATTCGTTGTACTAAAAGATTTGTGCTTTTCTTAACTTATTTTAAATAGTGGGACTATTGCCTTAATTTTGGAAATACTTGTTATGGATATATTTTTGTTATATATGTTTGTTTCCATAAAATCCAACCATTTTAAACATAGCTGATGATGACTATTCTCAAATGCACAAAGGGAAATATGACATTTAAATGGATGTACCCACATGATAATTGTTAAATTTATTTTGCTCGTACCGTATGTAAGATCTATTCTTAGGCAAGTATTCAGGTAAAGGTTTTTTGTTCATCCTTCCTCATATATTTATTGGGTGACTGATACATAGTTTGCAAAATATATCCCAGGTGCTGGGTATTTGGAGCTGGGGATTGGATGGTGAATACAATGGAACCATTGCCAGCCCTCAGTGAGCTTACCATCGAGTGGGGGAGAAAGATACTGAATCAAGAGTGAGATACCTAAGTGTAGTATTGGAGCCCCAATAAGGGGTATGAAAGAGTGATCTGATGCTATAAAAACTGGCCTGAGGGTGGAAGGAGCATAAGAAGAATGGAAGAAATAGAAGACAGTGAGACAAAGAGTGGTCTCCTAGAGAGAACAGACATACAGGAACCCACAGGAAGAAAGGACTAGAACTCAAGCACCTATCAGGATTGCTGAAAGGAAGTTGCCATTGTTGTGTTGTCTTATTTTAATGTTAATTTTTTTAATATAAATTATTTAGGGGCAGCTGGGTGTCTCAATGGGTTAAGCCACTGACTTCAGGGCATGATTTTGTGGTTTGTGAGTTTGAGCCCTGCATCAGGGACTTGTTGCTGTCAGTGCAGAGCCCCCTTCAGGTCCTCCGTCCTCCTCTCTCTCTGTACTGCCCTGCGCGTGCATGTGCACGTGCTCTCTCTCTCCCCCGACCCCTCAAAAATAAACATTAAAAAAATTCATTATTTAAATGAAAGCTATATCAGTGCTTTTTTTAAATATGAAATTTATTGTCAAATTGGTGTCCATACAACACCCAGTGCTCATCCCAACAGGTGCCCTCCTCAATACCCATCACCCACCCTACCCTCCCTCATATCCCCCATCAACCCTCAGTTTATTCTCAGTTTTTAAGAGTCTCTTATGGTTTGGCTCCCTCCCTCTCTAACTTTTTTTTTTCCTTCCCCTCCCCCATGGTCTTAAGTTTCTCAGGATCTGCATAGGAGTGAAAACATGGTATCTGTCTTGCTCTGTATGACTTATTTCACTTGGCATAACACTCTCCACTTCCATCCACATTGCTACAAAAGGCCATATTTCATTCCTTCTCATTGCCACGTAGTATTCCATTGGGTATATAAACCACAACTTCTTTATCCATTCATCAGTTGATGGACATCTAGGCTCTTTCCATAATTTGGCTATTGTTGAAAGTGCTGCTATAAACACTGGGGTCCAAGTGCCCCTATGCATCAGCACTCCTGTATCCCTTGGGTAAATTCCTAGCAGTGCTATTACTCAATCATAGGGTAGATCTATTTTTAATTTTTTGAGGAACCTCCACACTGTTTTCCAGAGCAGCTGCACCAGTTTGCATTAGCACCAACAGTGCAAGAGGGTTCCCGTTTCTCCACATCCTCTCAAGCATCTATAGTTTCCTGATTTGTTCGTTTTAGCCACTCTGACTGGCGTGAGGTGATATCTCAGTGTGGTTTTGATTTGTATTTCCCTGATGAGGAATGATGTTGAGCATCTTTTCATGTGCCTGTTGGCCATCTGGATGTCTTCTATAAGTGCTTTTTAATATTTAATCTATGCAAAGATGCAACGTTTTTATTAATTTCTCTGTAAATTTCAGTCCTTTTTGTGTAATTTTAAACATTTGTGAAAAATCTTTTAACATGACCTTAAAGACTGAGCTCTCATCTGCATACTTGCCAACAGAAATAGTAGTTTTACCTCAAGTAAACAAACCTAGAATTTAGGAGGTACCATTATGTTAATTGCTGCCTTGCAATGGTTGTTTAGTCATTTTGTTTATTGACAGTGACTAGAATCACATCAGCAGTATGATCATTCCAAAGAATAGTGAGGCTTTTCTTTTAAACACAGAATTACTTATACTTCTAATTTAATAAAGTTTCCTCTAAAATAGAATCGGATATTAATTCAAAGAGAAATGAAATTTTAAATTCTTTCCTGTGCTTATGCAGAACATTATAGAAATCCCCAAATCTCTTAATCTTTATTTTCCAACTAACGGAAAGGCAGTCATAAAATGCCTGTGTAAGCAAATCATCTGCTACCATAGACATTCTCTTTATGTAAATCTTACATTTTGAATAGAGTGGCTTATCAGATCTGGATGTGTGGTTTTTACATTGATCTATTGTTTACCTTGTTAGAGAAATAGTGGACAGATTACACAGAGATGAGTCAGAGAAATTTAAACTGAATTCACCACTGGTTATTTTGATAGTGTCTCTGAGTCCCAATTCCAAGGATACCCCTTGATTTACCATCGTTGTCAGTCCTCTGCTTTCATTAGTGGCGAATGCATGAACTCCAGACTTCTAGTTTCAAAATCACTGTTGGCGCCTGACGTATTGGAAGGAAGGCCCCACACATATGTCAGTTGAGTCATCTGCATTTGGGGATTTTGTCTGCCTTCCTTGGAAGGTCCATCCAACTGCCTCCCTACTGAGCTCAGGGACTGCAGTTCTAACATCTGTATTTTTGGCCTCAGACTCCATTTGTACAAAAGTGACCATTCTAATAACATCCCCATTCTCGTTAGAGTTCACAACTTCAGAGTAGTCTTTGATGACTTTTGGGAGTCTTCAGTCAGTCAACCTCAGCATTTGGTGAGTGCACTTTGAAGGAAACTGGTAGAGTATGAATAAAACAGAACGTGTCCTTACCACTTCCTACACGTGCCTCACAATGCAGCTTGTCCCAAACACAGTTCTTTTCCTGTAGTGATAGTTTTCCTGAATAGCATCTGGATCCCACATCTCTGCAAATCCAGGCAAATCCTCTGTTGTTTAAGGATGAGCCCACTTGTCTCTGATCTACACAGCCCTCTCTGATTCTCCTGCCCTAGCTAAGAGTTCTTTATGTCTTTTGCACCTGGAGCCTCATTTCTAGAAGTACTTATCAGATGCTGTCTCATCTAGAAGTAAGTTGTATAAACACCACTTTAACTTTACATCTTATTTATGTTTACATCTGTCAGAGTACTGACCATCTGCCAGCCCATCAGGAAAGTATTTTTGAGTTGCCTAGAATATGCTTGGCAGTCCTTCAGGGTGATGTAGAGCTTGAGTTCTGGAGGTCAGCTTACCGGATCTAGATGGCAACTCCACCAACTAGTAGCTTTATCACCTTGGACTATTTACTTTCTATGCCTCAGTTTCCTCATTGGGTTGTCATGAGGACTTAATGAAACACTGCACATAAAACATCTAGTGCTATACCCGGAGTTGAGTAAGTATTCACAGAACTCTACTAGGCATGATGGACAGGAATTCAGAATGTGTCTGAAGCTTAAACATTACTACAACTTTTTTATGCATTCACAGATGATCTTTGAGTCTTGATTGTCTGCTAAGCATTGTGCTAAGTGTTGAGACTGCAAAAATGAATGCTAAATATCTTTGTAACATGGCAGAGGAAGAATCAATACCAGCCACAAAGTTCAGTTTGGGTTAGCCTAGAACGTGTATGTGTGCGTGGGTGCGGGTGTGGCAATGATGTGGTGATGCAAATTCCATAGTAAAAATTCCATGACAAAGGAGTTCATATGTACCATAAAATGAGTATCATTTAATCTCATATTTACTTCAGCCCTCATAATATGTATAGACCTTGATTCTAACATCAGTAAGTGAAATCATCTTTAGATCTTTTTTTTTTTAATGTTTATTTTTTTTTTTCAACATTTACTTATTTTTTGGGACAGAGAGAGACAGAGCATGAACAGGGGAGGGGCAGAGAGAGAGGGAGACACAGAATCGGAAACAGGCTCCAGGCCCTGAGCCATCAGCCCAGAGCCTGACGCGGGGCTCGAACTCACGGACCACGAGATCGTGACCTGGCTGAAGTCGGACGCTTAACCGACTGCGCCACCCAGGCACCCCTTTTTAATGTTTATTAACTTGTGTGTGTGAGAGACAGAGTGTGAATAGGGGAGGGGCAGAGAGAGAGAGGGTGGCACAGAATCTGAAGCAGGGTCCAGGCTCTGAGCTGTCAGCACAGAGCCCAAGGTGGGGCTCAAACTCACAGACCATGAGATCACGACCTGAGCCGAATCTGGGCACTTAACCCGACTGAGCCACCCAGGCACTTCTAGATCATTTCTCATTTCTACTTTAGCTAATTTCTTACTCCTCAATGAACAGCCCCATTATCAGAGATGCTAATAGGGAATAAATAAATGGAACAAAGTCTGTATTTCTTTGTCTTCTTTGTCTCTGTTAGGTTTTCAGTGCTAACAAGCTATGACTGACCTCAAAGATGGGCAGCAGAAGGTAGCCCCCAAAGAGCAACTATTTACTATATCATTCGATAGATTCTTGGTAACAGAAAACAGGAAGAAAATGCCCCATTGGTTACACATGGGTCTTGTTCTTTTGATTGTGGTAGAGCACCCTGCTTTGTCTAGTTGGAGACCTTTGAAAGTTGACTTTTGATGCCCTTTCTGTATTCTATCAAAAGAAGAACTTCATTTGTAGTGTCTGCTGTGCAATGTGGTTTAATAGCAAGATAGGCTTTCTCTGGAACATAAATCCCCCCGCCTCCCAACATTCATTCCATGCTTCTGTGTGGATTCTTTTTCTACCATTACCTCCTTCTGTCTTCCACACTTTGAAATGGCCAAAAATGAACTAATCTCTGAAGTTGAATAGAGAGCACTGATTTGAATCATAGCCCATTTTAATTTGAACTTTTTCCTACCTCTTTTTTGCTGAAAAATCCTTCCATTTGGCTTTAATAGGGGTCATTCTGTGAACACTATTTCATAACCAGTTACAGTTGTCAAAGTTTTGCATTTATATGATAATTTATGGTCCTAGTGCTTTCGTGCTTGCACATCCATTATGAATTCTGCTGCCCATTCTCTGAAAAGGGAAAGCATTTTCCTCTCGCCCGCTTGCAGGTGAGGCCACTGAGGCAAATGTCTGGGCTACTGAAGAAGTGGAATCTGTTTCATGAAGACACAACTACCTCACTGGGCAAGCAACAGAAACTAACTCCAAGTAACCATCACCAAAATAAGAGTTTTATGTTAAGGACCCACTGTGTCTTGCTTCAGTGGGGCAATAGTGCATGTGGAGCCTCACAAGGAAAGTCAGTTTTATGTTAAGTCAAGTTTTGTGTTAAAGATGCAGTCTGTCTTGCTGCATCAGAAAACAGTGCAGTGGGACCGCACAAGGAAAGTCAGGGCAGAACTATCCTTGAGTCTCTGCTTCATTACTGTTTTTCTCTACTTGCCAGCCTTCTCTGTTTTTCTTTGCCAGAGGTCTTCCGTGCCTGTGTGACATGGCTTCCCAGGTCACCGAGTCTCTATCGCCTGACTTCACTGGATTACCAGAGATGCACTCATAGTTTGAATTCTAATTATAAAGTATCGAGGTGGAGGGAATATTTTTGGCTGGCCCAGTGTGGTTCAGGCGTACACCCTCAGTCATTTCAGTCCAGGGTGGGATGGGGGCTAGTGGAAGGCTCATTTTCAGAGAAGGCTTATATGGACCAGGAGGCACTGAAAGGAGTCTTCTAACCAACTCATGCATTATAACTAATTGCAGTTTGAGAGGACGTTCATTCATAAAGGTAGAAGTCATTTTTTATGACTTGACATAAATTTTTTAAATGAATTTAGTGATTTTTTTTCTTTTGAGTTGCCACAACACTTTGTGGATTCTTCTTAACCCCTGACTTTAAGTATTCTTGGCTTTCACCTTCATGAGGCTGTGTGCTTCTAGTGGATAGTGACCATGCTCTTCACCCTTCAGATACTCAGTGCCTGCACAATGCTATAGCATACTATGTGTTCAGTAGATACTGGCCAAGCAAAGAAATAGATAAAAGATTGTATCAAAAGATGCCTCTTTGTACCTCATCTATTCTGTGTTTGAGTCACAAACAACCAAAAGATAACTTAGACCAAAATATCTGCCTAAAGTGATGAATAAGAACAATGTTTTGTTATTGAGACGTACTGCTCATAACATTGCCACCAGAGCATTGTGAAAACAACATGATTCATCACAGGAACAGCCAGTGGCTGTTCCCAAATAAGTGCAGTTGCTGGTCAGTGAAAGAAAATTGTTTCTAATTTTAAGAAACTGTGGATTTCAAATGAATGGACAGTAAAATCCCAATGATGGAATATGCCAAATTAAGTTTTCAAGTAGAAGATATGGAAATCTGAAAATATCTTGAATGCTCATATTTATCCTCAGATACTACTTTAGTTTTTATTTTGAAAGTATTTACTGATTAAAACTATTGATTTTCTATTGCTGGCATAACAGATTCTCCAAAGCAGTGACTTCAAGCACCTAAATTTATTATTTTGTTGTTGTGGAGGTCGGAAGTCTGAATCAGGTCTTCTTGGGCTAAAGTCAAGGTTTTGGCAGAGCTGTGTTCCTTTCCTGAAGCTCCAGGGGAGAACTCTTTTTTTTTTTTTTTTTTTTTGCCTTTTCTAGCCCCTAGGCACCAGTGGCATTTTTGGCTCATGGCTTTTTCCTCCATCCTCAGTGCCAGCAAGGGTAGGTCAGGTCCTTCTCCCTTTTCATCCCTCTGACCTCTTCAGCCTCCCTCTTGTAATTTTTGAAGATCCTTATGATAACTCTGGACCTGCATAGATATCCAGATTAATCTCCTTACTTTAAGACCATCCGATTAGCAACCTTAACCTCATCTGCAAATTTAATGCCACTTTGCTACGTCAGGTAGCATATTCAAGGTGTCCAGAGATCAGGAGGGAGGCATTTTTAAGAGGCCATTATTCTGCCCATCACACCTGTTGTGGAGGTAGTCATGTACTATGGAGGCTATAAAGATAAACTATGTATTACAGTCAAGGAGGTCTATTGGCTAATGAAAAAATCAACACAAATAAATAAGTAATAAGTCAACGCCAGATATCCTAAATCTCTCTGGTGGCAAATTCTCTGCCTCAAAATTTTCCTCGTCACTTACTCAAACGTCTAGCCTCTTGGTCTGTGTGCCAGTCTCAGATCATGTTTCCTAGCCATAATTATAGGGTTGCCTCTCTTGAGCATCTAGTGTATGTCAAGACATATAGTCATTACACTGGGATATATTGCTGTGAACAACATAGCACTCTTTGACTAGACAAATTCATATATTATGAATAAATTATGAAATAAAGTAATTTTCCCTAAAACTGTTAGTGATCGAGCCTGAGAATGAGAAGTTGAAGATTGCAAATTATCCCAAAGTTCAGTTATATTTAAAATCTTTAGGCCACATGCTATAAGAGATACAGATTCTTAAACATAAGAATATTATGCTAAAAACTAAAGTTTGAACTCATTTTCGAGGAGCTAAAGCAATAGGATGTCAATGGCAGAAAATCTTTTTTTTTTTTTTTTTTTTTTTTTACTTCTTTGCCCATTTAGACTTCAAGGACAAATTTGAGGATCTATGAATGATATCCATAGTTTGCATTTAAATTTGAAGGTTATTTATTAAGTGACATTTTCAGTGAGATACAAAACCTTCCTCCTGGTTAGTGATTGCGCGAAGTCATTTTTAGTACAAGTGAAAGAGCAGTGAATCAGAATATTTATAGTTTAGCACTTTTTAAAATGTCCTTCAAATATGTGCACACATAATAGCTTCATAGAATACTGAATCCAAGTTTTGCAGGGCTTAGGCTAAATATCTAACTCAGCCTTAATAAAGAAAAGGGTTTGTGCCCATATGTTTAGGGTGGTCGACTATCTAAAAAATATATATATTGCCAGGAAAAGAATGTGTTGGGAGCAGTTGTACATCACATGTTTTTGTTTTACCTGAATTACGTATTACTCAGTCTTTAAACGTTTGTTGAATAATGGTGAAAGTGCTAAGTATAGAAGAGTCACAGGATAGTTAAGGCCTTGTGCTTCTCAAGCTGGGATTTGTTAGAGGTAATTTTTTTTAAGTGTATTTATTTATTTTGAGAGAGAGAAGGAGAGTGCGTGCGCACAAGTGTGATCTGAAGGAGGGGCAGAGAGAGAGGGAGAGAGAGTCCCAGGCACCCCTCAGGTAATTGGTTTTGTCTTAGGAGGGCCCTGGATACATAGGATACACATTATGCATCTTCCTGGAAGTGAATATTACTTAAATATTTATGAAAACTAAGTTAAATATTTTACTTGCTGAGTAACTTAAAATATTTTTATGATGTGGCAAAATATATTGGGAATAAAATTCAGGTTTTCTGAAGTTTAATCATTTATTTTGAGAGAAACAGAGACAATATGAGTGGGGGAGGGACAGAGAAAGAGACAGAGAGACAGAGGGAGAGAGAGAGAGAGAGAGAAAGAGAATGAACCCCAAGCAGGCTCTGTGCTGCCAGCGCAGAGCCCCCACACAGGGCTCAGACTCATGGAACTGTGAGATCATAACCTGAGCCAAAACTAAGAGTGGGATGCTTAACTGACTGAGCCACCTAAGAGCCCCAAAATTCATGCTTTTAGTAAGTGCATTTATTTATATCTAATTTTTATCAAATGTTTGAAAATTTTTATAACATTATATAGCTTGGAAATATTTCCCATTTATTGTGTGTGTGTGTGTGTGTGTGTGTGTGTGTGTGTGTGTGTGTGTAATCAAATAGGCCTACAAGTTTTCCTATTTAAAAAACAAAACAAAACAAAACAAAAACAAAAACAAGGGGTTCCTGGGTGACTCACTTAGTTGAGCCACAGACTCTTGATTTTGGGTCAGGTCGTGATCCCAGGGTCTTGTGATTGAGCCCTGCATCGGGCTCCACACTGAGTGTGCAGCCTGCTTAATATTCTCTTTCTCTTTCCCTCTGCCCTTTTCCCCTGCCCCCTCATGCTCTTTCTCGCAAATAATTAATTAATTAAAAAACACCACAAAAAAAAAAAGAGAAACCCCAAACCTACAATATCCTTCCTCCTTCTCACTCACTCCCTATCCTCTTTTAAAACTGATTATTTTTGCAGGGTGCTGGTGGCTCAGTTGGTTAAGTGTCCGGCTTTGGCTCAGGTTATGATCTTATGGTTCATGAGTTTGAACCCTGTGTTGGGCTCTGTGCTGACATCTCAGAGCCTGGAGCCTGCTTCAGATTCTGTGTCTCCCTCTCTCTCTGCCCCTCTCTCACTCCTTCTCTCTCAAAAATAAATAAATGTTAAAAAAAATTAACTGATTATTTTGGTACTGAACTCCATATCTTTAAATAATGTTTATACTGCTACTTTTATTTTTAATTTTAAGCTTTTTCTATTGGTTTGTTACTACGGAAGTAGAAAAGTTTATTTTCCTTAAACGCTCCGCTTGTATTGTCATGGTTTTCTCTTCTGCCCTTTCCATCTCAAAATAGTGTTACTCTAAATTTGATGACATCAATCTTCTATATTTACATTAATGTACTATATAAATGCCATCTAAAGTTGAAACACGGAGTTCAATTCTTTACCTGGCTGTTATTTTCTCTGGAAGTAATAAATGTCTTCTTTTTAAAATTAGTATCCTTTTCTAAATATTTATAACGACCTCAGCCCCAGATTCTCCACTAGTTGTCTCAATACCTCCTCGAGATGTTTACATGGTTCTAGTTTTCTATCAATTTCATCTTCCTGAAAACCCTGTCTTGCAGCCTCACTCTTTACTCTGTCTGGTGTACTCCATGTCCAGAGACCTTCTGTTTTACTATCTAAGGAACAAAGTTTACCTCACTGGCCAGGGTAGAGATAAGGCAATTGCCTGGCTATAGGGAGTGGAAGAAAAGATGTGCAGATCCTCCTTCCTCCCTCCCACCCTCCCCTCTGTTTACAGTTTTATTGAGATGTAAGTCATGAACCATACCATTTGCCTATTTAAACTATACAATTCCATGGTTTTTAAATATATTCACAGTTGTACAACCTTCACCACAATTTGGAACATTTTCATCATCCCAGAAAGAAACCCAACTCATTAGCATTCACTCTCCATTTCCTCCAGCTCTAGACCACCACTAATCTACTTTTTGTCTCTATGTGTTATCCTATTCTGCGTATGTCATTAAATGGAATCAGACAACATATGGTCTTCTGTGACTGGCTTCTTTCGGTAGCTTATGTTTTAAGCTTTATCCGAATTATAGTATGTATCAGAAACTTCCTTTCTTTTTATTGCTAATATTTATTTTATTTATCTGTTTATCAATTGATGAATATTTGACTTCTTTCTACTTTTAAGCAACTACAAATAATGTTGTTATACACATTCATGTATAAGTTTGTGTGTGGGTGTATGCTTTTTTTCTCTGGAGCATATACATAGGACTGCAATTACTGGGTCATATAGTAAGTCTATGTTTTAACCTTTTAAGGAAATTCGCAAATGTCTCCCAAGGTGGGTACACACTTTCCCATTATGAACAGCAGTGTATGAGGGTTCTAATTTCTCCTATTGTTATCATTTGTAATTAACTTTGGTTTTTGTGATAACCATTCTGGTGGGTGGAAGGTGGTCACTCGTTGTGATTTTGAGCTGCATCTCTCTTATAACTGATGATGTTGAGAATCTTTGCATATCTTACTGGCCATTTGTTTATCTCATTTGGAGGAATGCCTGTTTAGATCCTTTATCCATTTTTTAAAAATTGGGCCATTTATTGAGTTGCAAGAGTTTTATATATACTACATACAAGTCCATTTTTAGATATATGTGCAAATATTTTCTTTCATTCTGTTGACTTTCTTTTCACTTTCTTGATGTATCTTTGAAGCACAAACTTTTTAAGTTTGATGAAATCCAGTATATCTATTTTTGTTGTTGCTTGCACTTTTGGGGTCATTTTTAAGAAACCGATGCCTAACGTGTGGTCATAAAGATTTACACCTGTGTTTTCTTTTGAATTTATGGTTTGAACTCTTGCATTTAGATCTTTGATCCATTTTGAGTTAATTTTTTTTAAGAGAGAGAGAGAGAGAGAGAGAGAGAGAGCGAGAGAGAGAGCAGGGGGAGTAAGGGGTAGAGAGGAAGAGAGAAAGAATCGCAAGCAGGCTCCATGCTTAGCATGTAGTCCTATGCGGGGCTGGATCCCATGACCATGAGATCATGATCTAAGTTGAAATCAAGAGTGGGACACTCAACCAACTGAGCTACCCACACACCCCATTTTGAGTTGATTTTTGAATACTGTTTGACATAAGGACCCAGGTTCATTTTTTTTAAACATATGGATATCCACTTTTTCCAGGATAATTGTTAATGTGACTATTTTTTTCAATCCACATAATGTTTAAAGATA
Source organism: Prionailurus viverrinus (assembly GCF_022837055.1). Lineage (NCBI taxonomy): Eukaryota > Metazoa > Chordata > Mammalia > Carnivora > Felidae > Prionailurus > Prionailurus viverrinus. The sequence continues at coordinate 27,311,003 of NC_062562.1, read as the reverse complement.
TCAAAGCTCAATTTATTTCCTCCTTGTTAGTTATGTACATATGTGTTTGTCATCTCAGTGCATGCATTCCTTCTTTACTATCAGTATGTGCTTCAGTTGAAAAGTTTGGAAAAACTGGTATAAAGAAAACAAACTACAATGAATATAACCCCAAATAAGAAGGCTCCTAGAAATAGGTTTTTCACTGCAAGATGACATGGAGAATATGCAAGGAAGGCTTGTAGTAAGCTAGAGGTCAGTTTAGGTCATATATTCTTAAGAGGGTTGATATTGCCCCCAAATGGGTAAAAGTTCTTGGGGAAAGTAAAAATCTTACTCTTTTCAGGTATAAAGCACAGACATACACATAGTATATAAACAGATATATAGGAAATCTGCAATATTAAAACTTCCTGGAAGCATTTAGCAAAATGTCTAAATGGGCTTATTAGGGAGACAATAATGAAAAAAAAAACAGTTGAGGAACACTAGGTTAGGTGAAAATGATACTTCAAAATTTTCTTGGAAATTCCATAAGTGGCCCATGATGTATATACCCATGTATATGTAAAACCCATCGTTTTGGCATATGATACTATTCAGTAATTTTTATGCAATTGGATATTTGAGAGCCACCTACATGAAGAACAGGAATAAAGGGGCATCGATATCCATCTGCATGGGTATTGAGTCACTCCCAGTAAAGGCTTTTTATGGAATTCTAAATGGTTCACCTACAGTGTTTGCGCTCTTGCGCTTTTATATGAACCATCTATTAAGTTAGTATCTTGCAATAGATTTGTTTTTTGTTTTATGAGGATTAAGTGAGACAGTAGAGTCTGAATTTTGTAGGCGGGGGAGATGTGGTATGTGCACTGAGCGTTTTTAAATCTCTTGAATTGAATATCTCTTATGATAAGCCTCTACTGTCAGACTTTCTTCTTCTTCTTCTTCTTCTTCTTCTTCTTCTTCTTCTTCTTCTTCTTCTTCTTCTTTTCTTCTTTTTGGAAGCTATAAGTTTTCTACCCATTGGTTTTGATATGTCTAATGTGGTCTAAGATATTGGTAGAAAGGCCTTATTAGTGAATGTACAGTTAAATGGGTTGAAAACCTCTTTACCACTTGAGTCTGTCTTTCCAGGCTTTTGATGGTGCTACTTTATCATGTCCATATACAGGAGTGTTAAATTTGCCTGCCTGAGTGTGGCTACCTACAGAGTGGTTTTTAGAAGTCATTCCCCCCAGAATGTAAGTGTGGAAAAGTAAGGATGAATGGGTGTTTTGGTAGAAGGCTCTCTCTTTGGATCCATCTCTGTTATTTTTCTTCCCTATACTTCACTGAATATGATAGAAGATGATGATGATGCATATTTTGTCAGTGGTATTCTTAGCAAACCACCTCAGGACAAATAAGTTTGATTTCAGAAGATCAAAATGATCCAAGAGAAAAATATTTCAGATAATCAGTAAAAGTACCAAAATAAAATGTCTTTAAGAAATACAAATTTCACTTTCTCTCAGACCCCTTACCTGGGAGGCTTTGAATTATTCCAGGGTGATCAGCTAGATTGTAAAGGAAGAACATGCTGAAAAATGTGTTAAAGCCAAACACCTTGTTTCTTTTGTACTTATATTTTGATATAATTTATATACAATAAAACACACCCTTTTTAAGCGCATCATGCTTTGCATTTTGATAAATGTATGCACTGGTGTAACCACACAAGCAATAAAATAGTTCTATTGAAACAAAAAAAGTTCCTCTTGATTTTTGCCAAAATCAACCTCCTCCCTACAATCCCTAACCTCAGGTATCCACTAATTTGCTTTCTCTCATTGCAGATTAGATTTGGCCCTTCCAGAATTTCATATAAATGAAATTACGCAATGTGCACATTTCTGTGTGTGGCTTTTTCTCCCTCATTTTTGTTATTGCATTTATCAGTGATTCATTACTTTTTATTGATGAGTAGTATCGTGTGATTATACCATAATTTGTTTATATACTCATCTAATATTGGGCATTTGGGTTGTTATTGCTTTATGGCTTTTGTGAAGAAAGTTATGATTTTTCATGTACAAGTCTTTTTGGAGAATGTGTGTGCATTTCATTAAGAAAATACTTCCAGAAGAGAGAGTATTGAGTCAAATAATACATTTATAAATAACTTCATAAGAAATTGCTGTTTTCCATTTGTTATATCCATTTATATTTCATCAGCAACGTATGAAAGTTCCAATTGCTGCCTGTCCTCATCAGTGCTCGATATTGTCAGACTTTTTAATTTTCATCATTCTGTTGGTGGTAGTGGTATCTCATTTGGATTTTAATTTGCATTCCCCTAATGACTAATGATAAACATCTTGTGCTTATGTTTTTTTTTTCTTCTCCTGTGCAATGTCACCTCAGTTCTTTTACCCATTTTTAATTGGGCTGTCTTGCCACTGAGTTGTAAGAGTTATTCTGAATGTTAGTCCTTTATTATATATATGTATTAGAAGTATTTTCTTCTAGTCTGTGACTTGTCTTTTTGTATTTTAACTGTGGCTTTTAAAGAGCTAAAGTGTTTTTGTTTTTTTAATTCCAGTATAGTTAACATAGAGTGTTATACTGGTTTTGGGTACACAATATAGTGATTGAGCAATTCTATACATTAATCAATTCTCATAAAGACAAGTGTACTCTTCCTTCCCTTAACCTATTTCACCCATCCCCTACCCACCTCCCCTCTGATACCCATCAGTTTGTTGTCCATAGTGAAGAGTCTATTTTTTGGTTTGCTTCTTTTTTCTTTGTTTTGTTTCTTAAATTCCACATATGAATGAAATCATATGGTATTTGCCTTTTTCTCATTGATTTCACTTAGCATTATACTCTCTAGATCCATCTATGTTGTTGCAAATGGCAAGATTTTATCTTTTTATGGATTAGCAATATTCATATATATATATATGTGTACATATATATGACCATGTATATGAACATATGCATATGTATATACACATGTATATATGTTCACATATATGTATAGGTATATGGTCATATGTATGTTCATATATGTGTATATATGTTCATATATATGTATACATATATATACCACTTCTTCTTTATTCATTTATCCATGGATGCTTGGGCTTCTTCCATAATTTGTCTATTTTAAATAACATTGCAATAAACGTATGGTGTATATATCTTTTCAAATTAGTGTTTTTTGTATCCTTTTGAATAAATACTCAGTAGTGGAATTATTGGATTATAGGGTAACCCTATTTTTAATTTTTTTGAGGAAAATTCCTATTCATTTTCACAGTGGATGCACCAATTTGCATTCCCACCAGCAGTGCACAAGGGTTCCTTTCTCACCAGATCCTTTCCAATATTTGTTGTTTCTTGTGTTTTTGATTTTAGCCTTTCTGACCAGTATGATACCTCATTGTAGTTTTGATTTGTATTTTCCTGATGATGAGTGATGCTGAGTGTCTTTTCATGTGTCTGTTGCCCATCTAAATGTCTTATTTGGAGAAATGTCTGTTCATGTCTTCTGCCTACTTTAATTGGATTATTTGTTTTCTGGGTGTTGAGTTGTGTAAGTTCTTTATATATTTTAGTTACTAACTCTATTGGATTTTGTAATTTATAAATATCTTCTCCCATTCTGTAGGTCTTTTAGTTTTATTGAGTGTTTCCTTCATTATGCAGATGATTTTTATTTTGAGGTAGTCTCAATAGTTTATTTTTGCTTTTGTTTCTGTTGCTTCAGGAGACATAGTTAGAAAAATGTTGCTATAGCCAATGTTAAAAAAATTACTGGCTGTGCTGTCTTCTAGGATGATGATGATGATGATAATGATGATGATTTCGGTTTCAGGTCTCATATTTAAGGCTTTAGTCCATTTTGAGTTTATTTTGGGGGAAGGTGTGAGAAAGTGTTCCAGTTTCATTCTATTGTGTGTAGCTGTCTAGTTTTCCCAGCACCATTTGTTAAAGAGACTGTCTTTCCCATTGCATAGTCTTGCCTCCTTTGTTGAAGATTAATTGACCATATAACTTGGGTTTATTTCTGGGTTCTCTATTCTGTCCTATTGATCTAGGTGTCTATTTTTGTGCCAGTACCATACTGTTTTGATTACTACAGAATTGTAGTACATCTTGAAATCTGGGATTGTGATACCTCCACTTTTGTTCTTCTTTTCAAGATTGCTGTGGCTATTTGGGGTCCTTTGTGATTCCATAGACATTTTAGGATTATTCTCTGTCTGTGAAAGATGCTGTTAGTATTTTGATGAAGATTTCATTAAATCAGTATAGTGCTTTGTGTAGTGTGGACATTTTAATAATATTCTTCCAATCCATGAGCATGGGATATCTTTCCATTTGTTGTCATCTTCAGCTTGTTTCATCAGTGTTTTATAGTTTTCAGAGTACAGATCTTTCTTCTCTTTGATAAAGTTTATTCCTAGTTTTTTTATTATTTTTGATACAAATGTAAATGGGATTGTTTTCTCCATTTCTCTTTCTTCTGCTTCATTATTAATGTCTAGAAATGCAGTGAATTTCTGTATATTCATTTTGTATCCTGTCAGCTTTCTGAATTCATGTATCAGTTCTAGTTGTTTTTTGGTGGTGCCTTTAAGTTTTTCTCTATATAGTATCATATCATCTGCAGATAGTGAGGTTTACGTATTACCATTTTAGATGCCTTTTATTCCTTCTTCTTGTCTGATTGCTGTGATTAGGACTTCTAGTAATATGCTGAATAAAAGTGAGCGTAGACATCAATGTCTTCTTCCTGACCTTAGGGAAAAAGCTTATAGCTAACATTTTTAACTTTTATCAAATTCATACCTTTAAAAAAAAAAACTTCGGTTTATGTTTTGTATGTGCTAAGGAATTTTTGTCTAATCTAAAGTTGTGAATATTTCCTCCCATATTTTTTTCTGAAAGCTTTATAGTAGTAGCTTTCTTGCTTGAATCTATAATTAATATTGAGATATATTTTCTATATAGAATATATATATATTCATTCATAGAATTCATTCATAGAATGAATATATATATATATATATATATTCATTCTATATAGAATGAAATGATAGTTGAAATTTATTTCTTTTTTTTTTTAAGGACAATTTGTTGAAAAATACTGTATTTTATTGGTTGAATTATCTTTCTGAAATTAATGACCACAAATGCACGAGTTTATTTCTGGATTCTTTAATATGTTTTGTTGAGCTGTATGCATATCTCTACAACTATAGCCATGTTGTCTTGATTATTATAGCGTTTATTAAGTTAAGAAACTAGGTAGTAAATATCTCCAGACTTTGCTCTTTTTCAAAATTGTTTTCGCTCTTTTCAATCATTTGTGGTTTCATATATAAATTTTATCATTAGTTAGTTTTTAATAAGTCAAGACAAGAAATACTAGCACAGATAAAGAGAATCATTTCATGGTAATAAAGTAGGCAATTCATCAAGAAGACATAACAATCTTAAACTTTGGTGGGGGGATTTACAGTTGGAATTTTTGTTGTTGCAATCAGAGGGAGTTACAGTCAGCTGAACAAGAAATGTGTATCTCTATGTCTAGGTAATTTGAGGGTTTAACACAGTTTTAATCTTAGCTGATTACTCATGAGGGAAAGAATGGGAGGTTGGCTAGGGGTAAAAGAAGGGTCTGTTTCTGGCCTTGTTACAGGCAAATATCTGCAATCTTAATGTGTTATGAGAAAGTAAGATCAACCAGTTTTATCTAAGTCATAAAAGCAAGAAGAGTAGTTCCTTTCAGTAAGCCATTTCCCAGGACACTACATGACTGGAGATTTTGGCAAACAAAAAGTTGAAGGGATATGTTAGCTATCAGTGTTATCCAAGAACAGGGCTTAGGTAAAATGCTACACTTTCAGTGCCTATTTATATGTGGACTCTTTAATTCTGTTTGAAGCAGTATTAGCATTGTAGAGAGGAAAAAAAATCTTTTTCTCTATGATTCTCAGGTTCTTCAGCTTAAGCCTTTTAAGGAAGACTGGCAAAAGACAGATTAGCCAGAGAAGAAGAAAACAGAAATTTATTTTACATGTACCCATGGCAGCACACAGTGACCCAGGGATAAGTAACCCAAAAGGGTGGCTAGAGCTTGGGTTTATCTACCATATTAGGCTAAAACAAACAGATATTTCTGGGGGGTGGCAAGGTCTGGGAGGGTAACTAAGCAAAGCATGGTAAATAAGGATTGTTTAGTAAGATTTGCTTGATGTATTAAAGATAGTGCCTTTACCATTGATAAGACTTTTTAGGAGTGCTCTTTCTTGGTATGAGAGAAGGAGACTTTGCAAATATAGATTTCCTTTATAAAAAGAAACCTTGTGTCCTGTGTTTTGGAGATTTTCTGGAATCTGCTGGCTCTTAGCTCAAAATAATTCATATGCCAAAAAGGCATATTTTGGGACAACATGTTCTGGTATCCCTCAACATTTTTGGGATCCCTCATTAGTAAAATTCATTTTTGACACATGGTCATTTCATATTTGTATGAAACCAATGTTCTGAACTTTTAAAAAGTGATACTGTGACATGCATTATATCTTGGCATGTACCATATATATTAGATAGGCATGTTTTTTAAACACATATTTGTCCTTTGAAATATCTGCTCAAGTTAATTTATCAGGAGGGCAGTATTTATGCCAACTAGTATCTGCTATCAGATTGGTTTCTTTTCTGTATGTCCTGAAGTTTGTTTCTTGTTTGACTCCTGAAAAATCAACAAGGTTCTCTTACAAAGGAATACTCTGCTGCTGAAAAATCCTGTGCTTTATGACATTAAAAACTTCCTTGTCAACAAATGTCATGGCTATGACCACTATATTGTGTTGTTTCAAAGAGCATATTTTTTCCAAATTTATCCTCTGAAATCTCCGTGTTGGTACCATATTGGATTTGATGGAATTTGGTATGTGTGTCTTTTGTTCTTTGTCTCCTGTATCATAGACAAAGAAAAAAAGTGATAGAATAAATAATTTCATTATAATTCATTAAAGTTCCAGAAGCATTTTTTAAAAACATTGTTACATCTAAAGCCATAATAATTGTTTTCATGTTGGTACTCTATTCATTTACTCAGAAGTTTCAAACTTGTAAATAAAAGTTTGTACACCAGATTTCTTAAATATTCTCACCTTGGAGGGAGAAGAATAACTTCTATATTTTATAGTTTGTCCCGCTTGACTTCACAGTTAATTTTTTTAGGGAAAGAAAAGCCTACTGCAGTGGCAGTAATCCAGTAACTGAGGTATTTAAATATCTGACTGTGTTACTCACCAGTTTGCCGTAGTCGCCATATTTAACTGGCACACCCTGAAGTGTGAACCAACCTCCCGCACCTCAGTGGCCTTTATAGTGGTAGGATGTTTTTGCTAGGTCTCCCCTAAGACAACTAATGTTTGTTTTTCTTTTTTCCTCAAATAACTATAGTAATTACATGCACAGAATTGAGATTTGAGTTTCTCAAATATTTAAAGATAATTAAAGATATTAAAGATATTGTCCCATCTTGAAGCTAAGGGTGGGTGGGAACTCCTCTCTTTTAGTCTTGGTTTCTTACTTTCTCCAGCTGGGGCCCTGTACACGAGGGCCAAAGACAGGTTAACTGGAGAAAAACAAGTAAGCTTATTAACATGTGCATTGCTTACATAACACATAAGTGTACCCAGAGATGAGTAACCCAGAGGAATATTTAGAACGTGGGGTTATATACCATCTTAGGTTAAAGGAAAGGGGATTTGGGACATTTAGGTAGGGAAGGCAAGTTAGGGATGGTGACCAGGGAAAGTATAGTCAACAGGGTTGTTAAACAAGGTTTGTTATGAGTTAAGTCTGTGCTTTCTCCATTGATAAGAGTTAAGATAAGAGTTGATAAGAGTTGTTAAGTTTGTAAGTTGTTACGGGAGAGGGAGACACCTTTACAAAAGGAAACTCTGTTTCCTGTGTCCCTTGGTTCTCCCTGGAGTTTAGCCCTAAATAGTCCAAATGCTAAAGAAGGATGTTCCGGGCTGGCATATTCTGGTACCCCTCAAAGTCAATCCTTTCTTGCTTTGTGCTGATTGAAGAACTTTAGCCTGTGGTTGCTTTATTTTTTATTGTCATTCATTTTGGTGCTCTGGAGGACACCCTGCAGTTGGTCCCCCTAATACTGAGATTTCCTTTGCTAGGTTCCCACTTCCTACTTTACTTTCCCTTGAAGTCTTTCTCTTCCCATTGCCTCCAGGTGACGTTCAGACTCCCTGGCTTGGCATAGGAGGTCAGACCTTGTGTTTCCTTTTTCTCATCTTCTCCACTCCAGATTCTAATTTATATTGGGCACCCTTACCTGAAGCCCTCTGGGAGCAGCCTTTGGGAGGGATTATTTCAATACGGTTTTGAGTTGGACAGCCCAGCTACTTACTGTCTGCAAGACCCTGGGCAAGTTAATTAACCTCTTTGAGGCTGTGTTACTTGTTATGTTAAGTGGGGATAATAATAGTACTTAGCTTCTGGAGTTACTTTAAGGATTTAGTGAAGTAATGAATGTAAATTAGCTCAGTTCCTGCATATTTTAAACTTTTACTTTTTTTTTTTAATGCAGGCCATTTTTTTTTTGCTGTTTTCATAACTTAAGCTCTTTCTTTCCATCCTGTGCTCAGAATGTTTTGATGTTTTGTGGCAGCCCCGAAGCTTCTCCAGCTCCCACTCCCCATTCATCTTCATCCTTTGAACCTTATCTTTGGTTTGAATTTCAAAGCTTTAATCAAGATTCCATAGCTTTCTCTTGAACAAATTCTATCTCCAGTCCCCAGCCCCTCATCATCTATGTCCTAGCAATATTTGTTGAAAGAAGAAGGAATGAAAACTTGTGTCCATTCCTAACATTCTTATTTTCAGAAATCATGGGTGTTAGGAAGGATCTGTGCCCGCTTCTTCCTATTTCCCCAGCCTGCTGCAATTATTCTTATGTCATTCTTGGGGGTGTACCCTCGGTAGTCACTTCGCCTCCCAGATTTATTGAGGTGTAAGTGACAAATAAAAATTGCCTAAATAGATACACTTTAGGTATACAACATATTTTAATATATATAGTGAGATGGTTACCACAATCAAACTAAATAATATATTCATTATCTTACAAAATTACCTTTTTTTGTGCATGTAGTGAGAATATCTAAGACACTCTTAGCAGATTTCAAGGCTACCATACATTATTTTTTTTTTAATTTTTTTTTCAACGTTTGTTTATTTTTGGGACAGAGAGAGACAGAGCATGAACGGGGGAGGGGCAGAGAGAGAGGGAGACACAGAATCGGAAGCAGGCTCCAGGCTCTGAGCCATCAGCCCAGAGCCTGACGCGGGTCTCGAACTCACGGACCGTGAGATCGTGACCTGGCTGAAGTTGGACGCTTAACCGACTGCGCCACCCAGGCGCCCCAACATTATTTTTAACTATGGTCATCTTGATGTATGTTAGGTATCCAGAACTTAATCACCTTGTAACTGAAACTTTGTACCCATTGACCAATATCTTCCATTTCACCTCCTTTTCCTCTAGTTACTACCCTTTTATACTCTGTTTCTATGGGTTTGACTTTTTTTAGATTCCACATATAAGTGGCATCATGTAGTATTTGCCTTTCTGTGTCTGGCTTATTTCACTTAGCATGATGTCCTCCAAATTCACCCATATTGTTGCAAACAGCAGGATTTTCTTCTCTTCTAAGGCTAAAGAATATTCCATTATGAGTATATACCACATTTTTAAATTCATAGGCTGTTTCCATATCTTGGCTATTGTGGATAATGCTGCAGTGAATGCGGGAATGCAGATATCTCTTTGGGATAGTGATTTAATTTCCTTTGGATGTACACCCAAAAGTAAGATCGCTGGATCATATAATAGTTCTACATTAAAGTTTTTGAAAAACCTACATGTTAGTTTTCATAGTGGATAAACCAATTTACATCAACAGTGTACAAAGTTTCCCTTCTTTTCTCATATTCATCAATACTTGTTATCTTTTAACTTTTCAATAACAGCCATTCTGATAGGTGTGAAGTGATATCTCACTGTGGTTTTGATTTGCACTTGCCTGATGATGAGTGATGTTGAGCACCTTTCAGAGACCTGTTGGCCACCTGTTTGTCTTCTTTGGAATAATGTCTATTCAGATCCTTTGCCCCTTTTTAAATTGGGTTATTTGTTTTCTTGCAACTGAGTTGTAGGAGTTCCTTTATAGTTTGGATACTAGCCCCTTATCAGAGATATGGTTTGCAAATATATTCTCCCAATCTGTAAGTTGCCTTCTCATTTTGTTGATTATTTCCTTTGCTATTCAGAAACTTTTTAGTTTGAAGTCCCACTTATTTATTCTTGCTTTTTTTGGCTGTGCTTTTGGTGTCATATCCAAAAAGTTACTGCCAAGACTGATGTCATTGAGCTTTTCCCCTATGTTTTACTCTAGGAGTTTTTATAGTTTCAGGTATCACGTTTAAGTCTTTCATCCATTTTGAGTTGATTTTTGTGTATGTTATAATAATCCAACTTCATTTTTATGAATTTTGTTGGAGACAGAAAATCTGGATGTTTTTCTATCATAATTTAATGTGCCATGAAGTCCAAGATTTCATGGTTTTAATCTTGAAAATATCACATAAAGTCATGGGTTTTCAGAATAGGGTGTACTCTTTAGAATGTCATTTGTTAAAGACAATGTACTGGACAACTAAGCAAGTAATTTTATCCATACTACTGTACTCGGGAGAATATTCATTAATGAAGAATATCCTAAAGAAAAGGAAGGAGTTCTGGGGTTTTATAAAGGCAGGTAAACAAAGGAATCCTTATAATGAAGCATGGAGGGTGGGATTTTTCATAAAAGAGTGTGTGTGTGTATGGGGGTGGGGTATTTCTTAACCATTGCTTGTTTTTCCTGAGAGTACAGAACTAGGCAAGGTATACACAAAGCAACAGGATAGGTAAGTCACCATCTTGGAATAGCAATTTTACTATAGCATTTGCAGGTGGAGATATTATTTTTCATGAAAACCCATAGTATACTATGGAGTAGATAAAATCTGCATGCATTATTAAGATTAAACAGGAGACCTTATAAAAATTATGTTTCTAGTATTCTATTTCCCTGTCCTCCCCTTTTTCCACTCCAGGGAAGTGAATAGAAATTCTCTTCACCTGTGTTATTTCCATGTAAATGTTTGGGAAGCATGGGCTTAAAGCATCCACACTAGTCCTTTATATTGAATGCTGTATGAATAGCCACAGTCCAGGGGAAAGAATTAGAATCAGGAAAGGAAGAAAATTGGAAGTGTAAAATGTGTATCTGGGACCTGGGCATTTCTTTTGGCCTCTATGTAGGATGTGAATGGATGAAAAGTAAGTAGAATGAATGTACAATTGACAGAGTAGAGGAAGTTATAATGTTGGCTTTGAACTGTACGGTTCATTGTAAGCATTTGAGCAAAGGATAGATTTGTTGGGAGCTGAACATTTTGAAAAATAATTTTTAATAATAGGTCAAGCCATGACTCTCATGTAGATATAAAAATGAACAGTGTATTAAAGATTTTAGTTAATTCATGACGAAACCTGCAGGTGTGGTAACTAGTTCAAAAGAGAGTGAATTTTTTTCAAATTTATAGACTAGAAATATTGAGATGAATGGGCAAATGGAATCAAAATTGTTTTTTTGTTCAAGTGATGAGATTGGTGGGGTTGGGTGGCAGGGAGAGAGGAGGTCCATTAAACCTCTACCATACAGAAAATAGTGTTCATGTCTCAAAGTTTGCATTGTTATCAATTACCTGTAACTTTCAGGGTTGTAGGGTATTTCAAACAATGACAAAGATGGGCAATGTAGTTTTGTTTTCTTTTTAATGTTTATTTATTTATTTTTGAGAGAGAATGGGGTTGAGGCAGAGAGAGAGAGAGAATCCCAAGTAGGCTCCACACTGTCAGCACAGAGCCCAACATAGGGCTCAAACTCATGAACCATGAGACCATGACCTGAGCCAAAACTAAGAACCAGATGCTTAACTGATAGAGCCACTCGGGTACCCCAGAAGTGTAGTTTTCTACTGAAACACTTTTATCTTTTCAGTAGGGTATGTTAGAAGCTGGACATGAGTGAGATCATAACATTGTGAAAACTGGGATTGAAGGGAAAGAAACTAGAAACACAAAGAACAGTTGAGAGAGAAAGAAACTAGAAACACAAAGAACAGTTGAGAGACCATTGTAATGGCCAAAGCAGGGAGTCCTGAGGAGTGTGGCTGGCTGGGTGGATTGTGCTGGGGTGGAGCAGAGTGAGGGAGGCAAGTTACTAAGCCAGGGTGGGATCTACCAAAGTGACCAATTAATTAGAAGTAAGAGATAAGAAGAAGAGCCTAATGGCTAAGAGTAGATCTGTATTTGGATTCTGGACCTACCTAGTTCTATGTAACTGTGAGGGAGAGAGAGAGGTATGTGACTTCTCTCACCCTGAGTTTGCTCATTTGTAGGATGGCATTAAAATACCATTTATCTCCTAGAATTCTGCAAATCAAGTAAGATAGTGTATATCAGATAAGCTTGATTCATAGTAATAGGTCAACAAATGTCAGCTGCTATTGTTACTAATATTCTACCTCTACTTCCTCTTTCCTCTACTTCCTTTTCCTCTGTCTCTACTATGCCTTCTTTCAGATTTTAAGCCCAGAGTTGGGAAATCTAACTTTTAGTATATATGGAGAGATTTGAGATTTATCCTGACTAGAGCAAGGGCAAAAACCAAGGAGTGAGTGGAATTATTACCTGAGATGAAGGGCCTAGCACAAGAAGATTTCTTGTAGTAGGCAAGAGAAAGTGAGTGAAACAAACAAAACAAAACAGGTGGATGAGTAATGTTCATTACCCTTATTATCAAGTCATAGTGTAAGAAGGGAGTTGATTTAGGAAGAGTCAGATGGGAAGTTAACCAAGAAGTAATATCACTGAGGTTGGGAGGAGAAAGTTCAGGAATGAAGATGGAATTTAGTGGCGTCAAGGAAATTTGGAGAACTCGATATTGATGAGAAACATGGGAAGGTGAGATATCTAATGCTGCCATGAAATTAAAACATATGAAGGCTGGATAAAGGTACCACTTCTCGAAATTTGCTAATTTCAGTTACTAATGAATTTTAAGAGTCATGAGGCGAGAGTTTAGAATAGGCAAATTGGCACTATAGAGAATTTAACAGAGTCAAGTAGAAAGAAATGGAGTAAGAGCTCGCTGAGCACTGGTGAATTCAATGGAGGTCACTGAGCTCAGATCATCTCATGTAGGTATCAAGGTAGTCTATTCATGATTCATGCTGTTCTACCACAATTCATTTTTGAAAACCAGGCTGTAAAACAGATCTAGTTTATTAACTTAAAGTGTTTCACTTGGGGAATGAGTTCCCCACAACAATAGGGCATGAAATAAGCCTTAGCACTGACCATGAACCCTAATTTTTAACCCCCTCCACCATTCGGCATTGCAGACTGATGTCCCCATGGCCAGCAGGAGGCTGTTTTTCTTGGTCCTCTTGCCTTTTTCTTTTTTTAAGCAAATATGAAATAGCTGCCAAATTTTTAATTGAGAAAGTTTATATACAAAATTTAGATTTTATATTTCTTTTGAAAAATTGGCTACTATGGCTGCGCAGGGTCTCCATTTTATGATCGAGGGCAGTTGATGATAGCCCCATTGTCTGCTGTCTCTCGGAGCTTCTTGTCCAGCCCAGTTTATTGCAATCCCCACTCTCCCCTGTTTCTTTAGAGCAACTCAACTTGATTCATTTACCTTACACCTGCCAGGCCACTGTGGACATCTGTCTTTGCAACTCCTGCTCCATCTTTACACAGCTATTATCCAGATTTTGGAATTGTTTGTGTGTGGTTCAATGCTTAAACCCTGGAAAATCCCTATACTCTAGATAGAGAGTACTGATATGGACTCCCCCAGCTCATTATAAGCATCTAAGGTGAGATACAGTTATTTACACCTCACTGAGAAAAACAATACATCATATCTATTAAATGCATTAACTTTATGGAAAAGTTAGGCAGGAGAAGAATTCTCATGACACTTTATTCTTAACCTAAATCATAAGTAAAAGTTATTATAATTCTGCCATCTGTTCAAGTTTTTAAAGCCATTTTGGTAAACTTAATGCTAATGCAAAATACATGCCTTAGCACTAATTAACCGAAAAATCTGTTTCATTCTTCTCAGATAATGAAAAAAATATGTCAAGGACATGATTTCTTAAAGAAAATCTAATTTATGTCACTTAGGCCTTTAAAACCACCCTTGTGATGTGCTCATGAACACAACCATCAGAATAACAAAAAGTCACATCACATATTCCCATTAGGAAAATCCCCAGACTACAAGCTTTAGACATTTACAATTGTAATTTAGATTGCTTTTTCCACTTAAATAATACTGTAATTTTTGGTTGATATAAGGTATTTGTATTGATTTGATAGGGGAGGGAGGGATTGGAGTGAAGGGTTGAGGAACATGGGGAGTGTCTATAAGGCCAATATTGATTTAATGTCCAAGTCTAAATATCACATTACTCCTCTACAAACCTAATGAATTGAAATATATGCTGTTTGAGTATGTTTATATTAAATATTATTGGTCAATGACTTTTTAAATCTCTTTATTTGTCCTTTGTTACAGAGACAGAATAGGTCGAGTGTCATTCTCTCTTTGCTAATATTTTCTGCATTTTGAACTTGCCTGATTTTCTGTTACTCACTTGTGTCTGCTTTGTCTTTGATGTATCATCCCCAAATTATCTTGAAAAAGTACCATCCTTATATGATTCCAAGCTCACTCAATATTATTCAACAATTCTTCATTTTCCATCAGGTAACATGTATCAGATTACATGCTTAGGATCGTTATCACCTGTTTTTCCAGTTACATTTCCCACTGTCCACTGTACTGAATTCTTCACTTAAGAGAGGTGTTTCTTTTAATATTCATTTATTTATTTTGAGACAGGGAGCGTGAGCAGGGTGGGGGTGGGGACAGAAAGAGAAGGAGAGAATCCCAAGCAGGCTCAGTGCTGTCAGTGCAGAACCCGACATGGGGCTCAAACTCACCAACTGTGAGATCTTGACCTGAGCCGAAATCAAGAGTTGGATGCTTAACCAACTGAGCCACCAAGGCATCCCTTGAGAGAGATTATTTTACTTAATATACTAAGTACATCTCACACAAAGGTTAGGTCTCACTCTATTCTGTGGGGGTGATAAAACCTTTTGTCTTTGTTTTCTGAAATACCCAAGCCATCCTGCAATAAGGAGCATCTTAGATGAATGATAATAGCAACAGAGTGTGGTGTGTGTGTGTATGTGTGTGTGTGTGAGTGTATGTGGTGTTAAGAGAGAAAGTAGATAAGGCAAAATGTGAATGACTCATGAAGGGTAAGTAAAATATGTATTAACTTTTTTGGGGGGGTAGTTATTTTAGTTTGCTAAATTGTGGAATGGAAGTGAAAACTTAGAAATATAAGTAGTTTGAATACTTCAGCATTCTATGCTTCTTTAGCAGTGTGATAGACTAGAAAGTCCATGAAGCCACAGTCTATACCTTTTATTCAGTTACTTATTGAAGAAACCACTAGTGCTCAGTAGTGCTAGCTGCTGAGATAAAGATGTCCACTGCCATCCAAATCCTGCTCTGGGGGAGCCTCAAAACTTCACCAATTGTGAACTTCTAGAGCTGGAGGAATCCTTAAGAATCATCTTTCTTCACTATGGAGAAGCAAATGACATCGAAATACCCTCATCTATTGCTTTTTAAACCCCAAGATGAAGAACTGCCATTGCTTTGATCATTGTGCAGACTTTATTTCCTGTGACCTGATTTATCTTTGTGTTGCTTCACGTGTCTAACACAGCATATTAGACTGTGTAGCTGTTGCAAAAGTATTTTTGAATGAATACATTAATATGCTTCCATGCAAATTTTGTCGTGATAGCTGATGATTAAATGAGGGGCATATGCAAATGCAGGGCACATGTTTGGCACATATAAAATGAAAGTTTTCTCCCTTTATTCTAGTTGGTTATCTTTAGAATTCATTTTCTAGAGTGAGTATTGTGGTTGTTCTTGGAATGCAATGGAATACATTCATAAACTTGGGAACACTGTCATGTGCCCTGTATTATTATGGGGTATGCAGGGAAGGAGCCATATGTTTATCATGTCTTGCACAATGTTGGCACCAAACAAATACTTGTGAAATAAAGGAGTAACAGAACTTTGAAATATAAAGAAGTTTTCTATAGGTAGAAATAGGAAGGAAAAGAAATGTATACCTTGTAGAAGAAATGGCATGATCAGTTACCCAAACACTAGAGAAGAGTAAGGAATCTCTAACTAGAAGTGTCTGGACTTGATCAAAGATGGTCTTAGAGAAACCTGAAACATACATGAATTATATTGTCCGCAGAGTCAGAAATTTGAATAGCTACTGTAATGTCCAGGTTTCAACACTTGAAATATGGTTTTGAATGCAGTTTTGGGTATCAGAGAGATGGGGTTTCAATTTTGGTTCCTACACTCATGAGTTGGATTATTATAGGCCAGACAGGTAACTATTTACTGTTTTCTCATTTTTTTTTTCCGATGTGGTTGATAATACCTTTCTTCCAGGGGGTTGGGTGCCTGAATGGAGTGAGTCCTCACTTAACAGTGGTTGATGATAGTTAGTGGAATCATGATCATAGTTCCCTTCCTACTCCCTCTACAGAGAGAGCCTAATATTCTGGAACATCAACACAACCTGTTATAGTTTCTCTTAGGAACATATAATAGCCAAGTGCTATTGACCTAAAATTTAAAGGCCTCTGGCTGTTTTTTATGGATGCTATGTACTTCTTTGTGAGAAGTAAATGCAATTGGAATAACTTGATCCAATGAGAGCTATCTTTCCTCTCTGTTGCACAAAGCTCAGAAGGGATGTCTTCATAAAATCTGTACTGGTAAGGCATATGTAAAACCCACAGGCAAGTAATAGACTTTGCACATTTCCCAGGGGCTACTTAAAATATTACCTCTTGTGTAAAAGATGCTGAATAATCATAATGTCAGGTTTCACTTTTTGTTTTGTTTTTGATTACCCACTCAGGCAATTTAATAATTTTCTGGGAGCCTCTGGGTTTTGGGGGAGGTGGTAACTTAAAGAATCTCATTGGAGTTACCATTTAGAGGTTGCTGTGCACATCAGCATTCATCACTCAGCAGGCAGCAAAATCTCCTCTAAATGTTGGTTAAAAATCGGGTGGTCTTTTTTTTCCCCCTCTAAAGGAAGGTACCCTGGAATAGTGGGTAATTACCAAGCCTGAAGAAGAAAATTATAATAAAAGTGAAAAGAATAAAATGACTTAATTACAACATAGTTACTCCAGAAATCTTCAAGATGAATGGGGAAATTTAGCAGAGTTCTTAAATGTCACTGTAATTTAGCCCCATGCCCAGATATTCTAAGTTGTAATTGACCCTAATTATATAAATACCCAGTGGTGAGAAAAGATCCGTTTTTAAGAAGATGTTGCTGCTGCTGAACTTCATTGACAAGTCAGTCATGACTTCACCAGATGTTTTCTCCTTTTGGTTTTTGGCCGAGGGGATCCTTAGGAACCAACTTTCCTCTCCATTCGGCAGCAAATGATACAATAATACTCTCAGAGTGTCAGTATTTGAAGTAAAAAACGGACTCCTGTAGTCATGGCTCGGACTATTTTTGTCTTGCCTACTAGTAGGTTAGAAAAATTTCACTTATAATCACCAAAAGAAAAAAAAAAGGACCGTTCTACCTTAAGCAAACAATGGAATTTATTGACTCACATGATTGAGAAGTATTATGCTAGATTTGGCTTTAGGTGTAGCTTTATTGGGGTCTCTCTCTTTGTCTCTGTCAAATCTATTTCCTTGATAGTGAGCCAGTCTCCAACAGACTGTGTGATCATGGTTTTAACACGGTTACTCCCAGCTACGGGCCTTCATCCTCTTTCTCCATTCATGTTCAGTTGGAAAAGGGAAAGTTTCTTCCTACCACTGTTGAACAGAAATCCTGGGCTTCAATCAGATTGGGCCAACGTTAGTCTCTTCCTGTCCCTGAGCCAATCAAAATGGCCGGGGGCACAGAATTTTGCTGATCTTCCTGTGGGAAAGCTGAGAAGGCCCAAGTGATGGCGTCAGCCTCCTCCAGAGTACATGGGTTTTGTGGGGGAAGAGAACATGCTATTTCCAAGAGATGAGTAAATAGTGGTGTGTCAAATGAGAGAATTTTGTTTTCCCAGCATTAAAAAAAAATTTTTTTTTAATGTTTATTTTTGAGACACAAGAGAGAGCAAGAGCAGAAGAGGAGCAGAGAGAGAGGGAGACACAGAATCCGAAGCAGGATCCAGGCTCTGAGCTGTTGGCACAGAACCTGACATAGGGCTGGAATCCACGAACCGCAAGATAATGACCTGAGCTGATGACAGATGCTTAACTGAGCCATCCAGGCACCCATTTCCCCAACTTTTTAGCAACAGGTTTTACATCCAACTTTTTGTTGTAAAAATTGTCAAACATAAGGAAAGTTGCAAGAATCGTAGAACAAACACCTAAACACCAACCATTTAGGCCGAACAATTGTGACCATTCTTCAGCACCCTATCTTAAGTAGCAAGCTCTACCATAGTTCATGCCCACTTGTGACACATTTTCAGAATTTCTTCAAATGGAAAATTTTTAAAGTTCAGTCAGTACTTTAGAATTCAAATGGAATCTAAATGTCACTTCCACGGTACTATGTCCTTTACCTGCCTTCTCTCTCTGTCTCTCTCTCTTTGTTTCTGAAAGAGTCAAGAATCATTCTATTTTCCCACAAGCTGTCTTGTACACCCTGAAGGGAATATTATAAGATTAAATGCAGAGTAGCATTCCTCTAGCAAGGTGAATGCTTCTCATTACAGAGATCCCCAGTCGATCTCCTAAATGTAATTCCCTGATAATGTAAAACTTCTGAATTATTTATTATGTCATATTAGATCAGGAATATTATTCCTGAACATAAATTTGTTATCATCGGCAAATCGCTTTTGGAAGTTTCCTATATCAAAGAATGAACCAGAGAGTAGATTTTAAACTCTTAGGGGGGAGCAGCTGAAATTATTTATCTTGAGGCCTTTTTTGCAGCTAGGTAGCCTCGAATGTAGATGAAGAATCACACACTGAAGAATTACAATTTCTGGATAGAGTTATAAGTAATTCATCTAGTGGTTTATTATGCTGAATAAGTCTGACTACAATTTGAAAACCAGTAAAAATTCTACACTGAAGTAATGAATTTCAAACATTGCCTATTTATTCTGAAGGTGCCGTATTTTCTTCTATGACCGCTTGATGTGATATTGATAAAAATAAAGGAGATTTACCGGCCTTAAGTTGTGGTCAATAATAACAAAAGGAGTTTATATTTCTGAAGTCCTTCCTATGTGCTAAGCACTTCACTGAACCCCAACTGAAGGGGGTACCCTTATGTATCCCATTTTCTAAGTGAAGGAACTGAGGCAGAGGATATTATGGAATTTGCCCAAGGCCAAATAGGTGGTAAGTTACGACTTCACTGCATCAAAAGTTGCCCGTTTGCGCAGAGCTGTATAATTGACAATCAGAAGCTGAGTGCAAATGATTATCATGAACTTTAAGATAAGATGACTGCTATTTTTAGATATGCATGCCCAAATGTTTCACTTTGTAAACTCAAGTTTTTTCACACAGAAAAATTTTAATACATTTCTATTGCTATATATGTATTTTTAACAGACTATTTTTTTAGAGCAGTTTTAGACTCCTGGCAAAATTGAGCAGAAGGTCCAGAGATTCTCCACATATCTCCTGCCTCTACACATGCATCACCTCCATTATCAACATCTCCCACTAGAGTGATAGGTTGTTAGAATCGATGAACCTGCACTGACACATCATTATTACCCAAAGTCTGCAGTTTACCTTAGGGTTCAGTTTTGGTCTTGTATCTTCTATGGGTTTTGACAATGTATAATGACATGCATCTACCATTGTAGTATCATATAGAGTAGTTTCACTGCCCTGAAATTCCTTAGCGTTCTGCCTATGTAAGTGTTTTTCTGCCATATGTTAAGTCATCCTAATATCATAACACTTATTAAACTGTTATTTCCAAACCCCAGTAAGAGAAACAGGACCACTTAGCAGGGAAAGAATTTGTCTCAACTGCAGAAAGAGATTTGTAGGTCGTATAGGGAATTTCAGTAATTTATATGTTGGTAAATTGCAACTGATGCACATTAAATAGAATTAACATAATTTAACAAACATGACCATGGAGTTTGAACTCCACTCAAGAGATGCCTACTTGGAGACTGTTCACTCACCCTTAAAATGCTTCCATAGTTCAAGTCTGTAATTTTTGGCACAGGATAGAATTGTGCCCGATATTCATCTTGCAACTCTCTGCCACCTGTTCTAATTAAGGACTCCCACTTTCTGCTCTGCTGGCCCCATAGTTTGCAAATAAATAAAATCCACAGGACATTTGATATGAATGTTAAAAAAAAAACTTGTGAACTATTGCTCA
Source organism: Prionailurus viverrinus (assembly GCF_022837055.1). Taxonomy (NCBI): domain Eukaryota; kingdom Metazoa; phylum Chordata; class Mammalia; order Carnivora; family Felidae; genus Prionailurus; species Prionailurus viverrinus. The sequence continues at coordinate 27,290,345 of NC_062562.1, read as the reverse complement.
TTTGTAAAGTAGGAGAGAGACACTTCCCCTTTCCTCCTTTCTCCCCTGCCATTTTATAAAGACTTTTTTTCCTTCCCTTTGTGGAAGTAAAGAAAGTCTATAGAAATGGTTTCATTTTTTACCTGTTCAAGGATATATATACTTCATTTCACTGTAACTGCTCAAAAATAATTCATTTATCTACCTTTTGTACCTTTCTACTTTCCATTTTCATTTCTACCTCACTTGCCTGTGTTACTACAGTGATTCTCTCATTGGTCTACTTGACTCCATACTTTTCCAATCTCTTGTCTGAATTACTGCCAAGATAAACTAGAAATTTCCAATATAAAAATAAGCATTTTTTAGCATATATTGATGAAACGAATTAACACATTTTACTTTTTAACATAAGCAAAAGCAAAGAAAATAATGTTTAGCTTTTTGTCCTTTGGTCCTGTAATTTGTGTCATAAAAATGTATTTACTTTTCAATAATTTTCTTTTCTTGTGACATAGAATGTAATACATTTGAATAGTTTTGTCTACTTCTTTTTAATGGGCTTATTATAGTTATTGTGTGATTGACACCTAATTTTTTGGTAAGTTTCCAGTAATGAGATTTATATTTCTAATTTTTTCCTGATACTCAAAACATTTCTGCAGTAAGTTTATTTGTACATAAAGTAATGCCCGTATGTATTATTGTTTCTGAAGAAAACTGATTGGGATTTGAAATTCTGGATCTAAGGATGGGAATATTCTGCATATTGTTTAATTATTCTTTGTAAATACTTACATCATCCTGTCGCTAGTTTCTTTTTTCACTTACCAAAGTGTTTTCCCCCTAATATATTAGGTGAAAAAAAATGTTCACAGAGTTGTAGAGTTCAGTTAATCATTTGCAGGTGAAGTTGGCTAACTTTATGCAGTTATTTGCCTGGTGTGTTTCTCCTAGTTAAAGGATGATTATGAGAAAGTGTGTTGAGTATTGAGTCGGGAGTTCAGAACATTGAAGAGATTAACTGGTTCTGAGAATTTTTCTCGTCACCTTGTGAGCTGAGCTTAAGCTGTAGTGCCTCTAATAAAACCTATATGCACTGATGGTTAACAGTATGTACATTAAAGGGTTTTGGGTGTTTTTTTTTTTTTGCTACATTGAAATGCAAAATTATTAGCCTCAAGGAAATTAAACGTGAAGCAACATCCAGAAAATCTTTGATGTAAAATATGTTTCTGTACAGATTTATTGTTGTTATTTTCATTATATTCATTAAATGAAGCTCATGATTTCTTGAATTCATATCCATATTCTCTATCCTAAGGGATCTAACTACTGATAAGGCTGTATTTCTGTCAACCATAGTGGATTAGTTTCAGTTTTTACCTTTTAATTAAACAGCTGCTGCTGCTAAACACAATTTTGAATTATTTAATAGTCCATATTACTTTAGTCAATGCACACTGCTTGAATTTTTTTAATTATATGAAGCTATACATTTTTTATGATATAGCTTTCCTAAAAATGAGTTGACAGACAGTAATAATTTGTTCTTTTGAGGTGTCAGGAATATCTTAGCATATTTTAAAATAAGTATAACTAAAAAGCCAAGCTGATCAAACTCAAGATCTTTTGCTTTAAAAACTAAATGTGAAATACAGAGAATTTTAAATAAAACTCCCGTTCAAGATGTTTTTTGTAGTTTGTCTCATAAAACCAGCAGCACATGTAGTAAATACTATTGTGCACAATTCAGAACACTGGAGATGATCTTAAAGATTAAGCTTTTCCTTGAGGTCTCATTTCAGAAAGAAGTTGCTTTAGAATTTTGTGGCTTTTTTGGCAACAGAGATTAAGTGATGTTGACACTCATAAAGAGAAATCATTCAGTCCAAAAGCTATTTACTTTTAATCACCATGAATTTCTGTGATGGGTATATGATTATTGTGTTGCATTATTCTGAGTTATTTTCAGAGGTATTACTTAAATACCTAGTTTTAATAAGATTTTAAATGAATAATTCAGTATAACTTTGAAGATTAGCGATACTGGAAATTATTTATACTTAGAAAGTAACAATAGTGTGACGTTTCTTCTTCATCCCTTTATTTAAACAAAAAATAGAAATCTCTTTTTCACTCTGTATGTATATATGTGTGTATGTATATAGATCTATACATGTATATATGTGTTTATATACACTTTTATATGATATACATATGTGTGTATATCCTACAGAAAGTATCCTCTTTGCTGTTTTATAGAGTGAAATAAGTATAATAATTGAAATATTGAACTTTGGAATGAAGAGTTGAAGATATATCACATTTTATTTTTAGTGCCATCACTACATCTGAATTTTCTGATAATTGCTATGATCAGAAAAGGCACCTTCGATATCTTGATTTGATAAGCGGTGTCTTTAAATTCAGCCTTTGATTGAATTTCCTTAAGTGGTGGAAATGAAGGTGAATGGTGTAAGACCCATCTTAAGTTTTTTTTTTTTTTTAATTTTTTTTTTTTTTCAACGTTTATTTATTTTTGGGACAGAGAGAGACAGAGCATGAACAGGGGAGGGGCAGAGAGAGAAGGAGACACAGAATCGGAAACAGGCTCCAGGCTCTGAGCCATCAGCCCAGAGCCCGACGCGGGGCTCGAACTCACGGACCGCAAGATCGTGACCTGGCTGAAGTCGGACGCTTAACCGACTGTGCCACCCAGGCGCCCCAAGTTTTTTTTTTTTTTTTAAACAATGTTAAACCACTTAACAGAGTGTAGATGATGGTACCTGTCAGGATTCCTAGAATAAATTATTTCAGCCCTCCCTAGTGACTCATGTAGAACATTATTTAGAGACTACATCTGGTCCTGTGTGTCTGTTCTGTGTTGACATCTCATCGATTCTTTATCTCCTCTCCTGGCTTAAAAAAAAAAAAAAGTAAAAGTTGATTATAAAACTTGGTGGTGGAATAATACTGTCAAAGGACGCAGAGCATCACTTGCCAGTAATGTAAGGTGACATCTCCAGAGTGTAAGGAGGGCGGTTATCATTCTTCAGTGCTGGAGATGTTACCCTGTTCAAGATAACAGTTTCTGCCATTGAACTGGTGTTTGTAGATTAAATAAGAGATGTTACCTCTATTTCTAAAGGAGTTCAGTAGCTTAGAGCAGCAGATGGAATTTAGTCAAAAGACATAGCCATTTATTGAGCTTACAGAAGGACATGATTTTAACCTTGGTGTATACAATGTGTAAAGCACAGGCACGTGCTATCCTTCACCTCCACTCCCCGCCTCCCCATAACTAGTTGTTGGTCAAACTATTTTATTTTCCAGTTGTGTCCGATTCTATGAAGAAAAGTATTGTATTTTCGTTTGTTTTCTCTGGTAGAAAATAAACCTGATGGATGCAAAGTCCAAGTCAGTTTTGTTCAGCTGTTGAATGAATGACTAAATAACATTGAGTTGTGGGGTGCCTGGGTGGCTTAGTTGGTTAAGAGTCCGACTCCTGATCTCAGCTCAGGTCATGATTTTAGGGTGTTGAGTTGAAGCCCCACGTTGGGCTCCATGCGGGGTGTGAAGCCTACTTAAAAAGAAAATTGTTACTTTTTTCAGTGTTTTATGGGTATCGCTTAACCAGTTAGTCATCCACATGGACAAAATGCCAATGCCTGGGGACAACCCTTTGTTTCTGTGTGAATAATAGCAACCATGTGACTGAAAGTAGAGAAAGAGAAGAGAAAAGTAATAATAACCCATTTGTTTCACATGCAGAGTTAAATATGAGCATCCCAAGTCTAAATGTGTCAGTTCTTGATTAAGTACTGATGTCATAGTGTTGGCCCGAGAAAGTCAATTTGAGGCCATTGTGGTTCACTTGAAAACATTGCTTCTTGATTCAAGGAAAGACCTATCAGCTTAGAGAATCAAGTCTCTCCTACTCTGTCAATATGTTGAGAAAAAAGGAGGAGTGTGAGAAAGTGGTTGGTTGTGTGTGCATGTCTGTATGTACATGTGTGTATGTGAACACATGTGTTTGTACTGAGAGGAGAAGCAATCAATTTAATGCCGTCCCATGGAACTTTTCAGCCTGTACCTCCACAATTTAGCCACCAGAAAGGAGGAAAGAGGAAAGAAGGGGCAAAGTCAGTCAGTTTAAGATTAGAGGATGTGGTCTTTATTTCAGGCAGTCACACACTCAGCCAACAGTCAAGAACACAATGACTAAGGAAGCACTAAAGTGATACTGAGGTTTATCTGACCCGGTTGGGGTTATCTAACACCCACCACTGCCATACACCTGCTGTCTGCTAGCACTGGTTCTAGGAGCAAAGTTACAACAGTGAAGGAAGTTATGTCCTTCTTCTCTTCAAGCTTATATGGGTTAGGAGAGGCAAGCAAACACACAGATAGATGGCATTCCTGCTGGTAATAGGTACTTTGCAGAAGAATAACCATCCAGAAAGGTTTAGATATTTTAAATGAACAACAACAACAAAAAACATTTAAGTACTGAGAAGTGATTTAGGAATAGAACACAGAATTTTAAGCCAACCGGTGACGTTGCAGGATTTCAAATGAATTTGCTGTGAAAAATAAGTAAAATCTCTATTTTATTTGACATGCTCTACCACAGATAGGAAAATGACCACGTGATGCTACAAGGTTTTCTTTGGTTTTGGGTGACAACCTCATATACATTCTGATATTAGGGATAGTGAGAAGAAAGAAAATATGACATGCAGACATGTTTATTTTTTTAGTTCCCCAATATTATTCATCAGTGTAACGACAGTCTCCTTTTATAATGATTATGTTGTTATTTCAATTTTCCTAACCAGTGATTGTGTTACCAAAATTCATCTCTACCTAGAAGCTAAGAAGCATATTAAATTCTTTGTAAACTTAGGTAAATAACAATAATGAATTACTAAATTACTGAAGGTGATAGTGATCAAGAGAATAATGAAATATAATTCTAGTAATCCCAACTTCTTCCTTTTTTATAATCCCTTTTGTTGTGAAAATAAAAAGCAAGAAAAGCTAACTTCTACTTAACTATGAATATTTGTAGCTCATCTCTTTTCCCCAGTGCTCAGAAATATAGGGTACCTATCTGAGGATGGGTCTGCGGAATTGGCTTTATTTTTAAGTTTATTTATTTTGGGGGGCAAGGAAGGAAGAAAGAGAGAATATTAAGCAGGTTCTATTTTGTCAACACGAACCTCACTCCGGGCTCTATCTCATGAACCATAAGATCATGACCTAAGCCAAAATCAAGACTGTGATGCTTAACCGACTGATCCACTCCAGGCACCCCAGAATTGGCATTTTTAACTCTTTCCAGGTGATTTCTTGATGGGAACTTGCTTCTCTACCACCTGTTTTTTTTTTTGTCTCTACTATTACAATCTATTGCTTCTCTTTTTCTTTCAACCTTCATGGAAAAGGCAAAATGCTGTCGATTAGAAGGAAGATTCTATCTTAACGTAGACATTTTTTCTTGTCCCATCTGTAATATATGTAAGTAAATATCTTTGCTTACATATTCATTATGTAAACATATTTATATAAACATACTCGTTTCTAATCACCGGAAACTTGTGAAGAGAGAATTGACAACTCCTAGGAAACTCAAGATTTTCAATATAAATCTAATTTTAAATAATGTCTAGGAAATGATAATTAAAATAGCCAATTTGATTGGAGGTTTTTTCTGTGTATGAGGCACAGTGGTGACATTGGGGATGTAAGTGGAAAATATGGGCCACCTGGAGCTTGCTGACCATTGGGGGAATCTGACAAATAAATAGGCAGCTTCATTATGCTTACAATTTGTGCATCATTGTTGGACAAAAGCAATGAAGATATCAGGGAGAAGGAATGATGTTTAGAATGGGGCTACACCTCCCATCTTGCCATTTGATAAATTTTCTAATATCTGTGAACCCTGTTATTTTCCTTGGCATCTAATAAAAAATGAGAATCCCATTGACACTACCTTTGGGAATGGTCACACCGAATTTAAGAAGAAGTTGCAGGGGATTCCTTTAAGAAACAGAATGCACAGACAATGTGTGTTTGAACTTCCTTGCTGAAGTGACTTCTGCCTCCTGCATTTCCCTAAAACATTGCAAGTGCATAAGTAGTTTCAGTGCTTAAAAAGTACGCACTGTGGTGAGTTTTCATGAAGGAATATTTGCTTCTAGATTTGTTACAAATAAGCCTGCTTTGTAATAAGAGGTCCCTGTGAGTCCTGAAATAATTAGGTTCCTCATTTCCTCCTCTGTGAGAAAACCCTGACATATTTTCACCATTTTAAACAATTCTTTTCTCCAAAAGAGATCACTTATTCCCCATTTCACACTGTTTGTTTCAAGGGAGCTATAACTCTTGGATCTGAGGGTTGCTAATAAGTTTTGAAGTGAATTGCAAAGACACCATCTTCCTGCTTCCTGCCAGCTGTTGGGGACTTTGTTTCCATAAACAAAGGAACCCGGGCTGCACTGTCCTTTCCAGTCTCTGTGCACAACCACTTCTATCCCAAGTGCCGGGCTTTTATCATCCCTCTTCCTTCTAGTTCTTTGTTCTGTGATATTTGAATTGGATAAAAATGAAATTATGCTCAAATGAAGGCAAAGTGTTCTTTTATGTGATAGTTATTTGTATTCCCACGATGTTTTCTCAGTGTGCTTGAGCTTTCACGATAGAACACATTCCTAGTGAAATCCAGGGTCATAATCCTGATTTTGAAGTCTTCACTAGCCATTTCATATCCTTTGTGGTGTGTGTTTTAGGCTGATCTTCTGTTGATGGAATTCAAAGGGTTTGTTTGTATGTTTATTGCAAGTGTAACTTAATAGCTACATAACTGCTTCTTACTAGGTATGTGCAACAGAAATATAAATTTGAAACAGAGACCTTTCTTTTTTTTTTCTTTCATCCTCTCCAATTTTCTCTTAGAAAAATCAGAAAGATGGGGCGCCTGGGTGGCGCAGTCGGTTGAGCGTCCGACTTCAGCCAGGTCACGATCTCGCGGTCCGTGAGTTCGAGCCCCGCGTCGGGCTCTGGGCTGATGGCTCAGAGCCTGGAGCCTGTTTCCGATTCTGTGTCTCCCTCTCTCTCTGCCCCTCCCCCGTTCATGCTCTGTCTCTCTCTGTCCCAAAAATAAATAAATGTTGAAAAAAAAAAATTTAAAAAAAAAAAAAAAGAAAAATCAGAAAGCAATAGAATGGCTTCTATTGATCAAAATCCATGTTATAGTTTCCCGTGCAGTGTAACTTGTCTCATATCTGCTATGGTAGATACATGCTTACTCATACTGAAAATCTAACTCTGCACAGGAGAACCAGTAATTGTAACACCATTATCTTGTTTCCATCATATCGTATAATTTTTAAAACCTTTTCATATCTGTTAGTTTATTCAATCCTTATGATAGCACTGTTTGAAGTCTGCTGTGACATATGTCAATATTTTCATTTTACCCTTGAGAAATTGGGACTCCAATTGGTTAACTGCCCAGCTAAGTGTCAGAAGACAAATAAGAGGATGGACAGAGTAGAAGATGAAAGCCTCAGCTTCTTGGATATTGTGTCTATAAACTTGACTTTCCTTCTCGACTCTAAATTGAAATCACTTGATTCAAGTAAGACAATGATGTGATCTTTGATTTACTTAAATATTATCTGCTTATTGAGATGTTTGGTAGTTCAGTAAACTAGTAATGCAACTAGCTTGGTGGTTCAGTAATCCAACTCTTGATATCAGCTCAGGTCTTGATCTTGGGATTGTGAATTCCATCCCTGCATTGAGCTTTGTGCTGGGTGTGAAACCTACTTAAAATATGTATATATGTAGTCTGCTTATTCATTAAGTGGGAATTTGGCACAAGTGAACTTTGTGAATAATTTAACTGTAAATAAAGTTATATGTATACTTGTTTCCATGCTTTGGGGAAACTTTTGCTCACTAGAAATCCAGTGGAAATCCTGGGGACTCTAATGTCACTTCACATATTTGTCATATCCAAAACAGAAGGTTACCTTTTAGTGAAGTATTAATTGGTCATTTGACTAACAAATCCTTGGGAGGCAATAACCAGTATATAGCCCCCCTCTTTTTAGACCTTCCCATTTCAAGATATAATATGTATAAAAGAGAAATGAAGGGCAACATTTCTGGAAACCATAGGCTTTTAAAAAATCTCTTTCAAGTTACGTTGACCTTTTGTTCACGAATAATCATGCCTGGAAAAGCTGTAGAGTAGAACAGATGTGTGTTAAGTATGTACGTACTTAAAAAAAAATGCCAGGGATGTTCCTAAATGTTTTCTTCAATTATCTGTGGAACTCCTTGGACCATGTTTTAGAAAATGATTTTAATTTTCTTTGAGGGATTATCATAATTGAAAAGGTCACAGGAATCAGCTCCATTACTAATGCATTTGTACTTGCCAAGGCTCAGTCATGGGAAATCTCTCTGGTTTTCATATTCAATACTTTTCTTTTTGCTTTGTTGTATGATAAGGGAGAAGAAAGGGTTGGCATGAAGGGGAAGTGAATCTGGTGCCAACTTTATTTTTGTTCCCGCAAGTTCTGATCTTTGCCTTTCCTGAGCCTTGTCATCTGTCAGGCAAAGTAAGAGTACTGTTACATTAAGGGTTTTAGAAATGAATTGATCATTCCATACTTTCAGAAAACACATTCAAGTAATCTTTAAAGTACCATTCTCATGTAGACGATAGCTTCAAGGTTCCAGCATAACATATGCATAGTGAAATATTTTAACCTTTCATTTCATGCCTTTCAACATTTTAGAAAGCATTTTTCTGTTCCTTTTATTTGGTGCTAAAAGATGTACTTTTTTTTTTCCTCAGTAGAACTTGAGTGATGTGAAAGTTCATTTGTTTCCTCAGTACAGATTTTTGTTGGTAATATTAGGGAACTTTTCTGGAATTAACAGTGTAACTGTGGCTTCTTTGACTTTATTGATTTTTGTCCAGAATAGAACTTTTAAACATTTAATTCTTAAATATTGCTGAGGTGTAGCAAGTGTAATACTTACTCCCCTATACTTTATGTTAATCATTGAGAGCATTCTCTGTCTTTTCATGTCTTGGACATTAGTTCTGGGAAATAACGTAACTCCTTAAAAAAAGGCTAGGTGCCCAATGAAGATCATTTTTGTTGCTACTGAATAAACTTTGGTTGTCTTCTAGCATCTGTCATGCCAGCAGTGTTTCTAAGGCCATAATTTTTGTTAAAAAGAAATGGGTAGAGGCATTTTCACTCTTGGTGTGAACACTGATACTCAAAAAGCAGTATCTTGGGCACTGAGGAAGAATAACAACCCAAAAAAGTTTAAAGTGGATAAGACCCTGGTGCAGTTCTCTAATTCTCTGACTATTTAGCACTTCCTGGCATGAAGCAGAGCTTGGGACCCTTGGGGAGTCATCTTCCATTGTGGTCATCTATGAAACAGGGACAGAATTTTCTACCTCATCAGATATTAACAGGATGTCAAGATAGTTTATGTGAAGACATTACTCACAGTCCCCTCTTCCTGATGTTTAAACATGAGTTGATTTTTTAAGTTTTTATTTATTTATTTTTGAGAGAGAGAGAGAGAGAGAGAGAGAGAGAGAGAGAGAGAGAGAACGAACACAGGGAAGCACAGAAGGAGAGAGAATCCTAAGCAGGCTTGATCCCACGACCATGACCATGAGATCATGATCTGAGCCAATACCAAGCATCAGATGCTTAACTGACTGAGCCACGTAGACACCCCTAAAGACGAATTGATTTTGAACCGATGTTGATGATACTTGGGATGTGAAGTGAAAAGAATTGAGCAGAAGCCCTTCAGGGTCTCTGTGATATATTTCAGTTCAAGCTCTGTGGCAATCATAGTGTACCATAATGGGTATGAATATAGACATTTCTACACTGGGTTATATCATGTGGAGATAGATGGTATCATCAGATTGACCAAAAACAAAAACAAACAAAAGCTGTTAATATCCACCTTATTTGTGAGGATGTAGAGAAACAGGCTCCTACTCGGGTAAGCTTATCTTTGCATACTCTTAAGCCCAGTAATTCCTGGGACCTTTATATAAAGACACATGTTCAAGGATTTTTAAGACAGAAAAATTGAAAAGCATAATTTCAATCAGTATGAGAATAACTAAGCTATGGTATACCCAAATTATGGAATACTCATAGTTAAAAAGTGTGAGGTGTGTCTCACATGGCAATATCTCAAAGACATATTTAAAAAAAAATAACAGTTTATTTTATATTTGAGAGAGAGAGAGAGAGAGAGAGAGAGAGAGAGAGAGAGACAGAGACAGCATGAACAGGGGAGGGGCAGAGAGATGGTGACAGAATCTGAAGCAGGCTCCACGCTCTGGGTTGTCAGCACAGAGCCCAATGCGGGGCTCCAACTCAGGAGCCTTGAGATCATGACCTCAGACAAAGTCCGAAGCTTAAAGAACTGAGCCACTTAGACACCCTCTCTGAGACATATTTTTAATTGAACAGGGAAGTTTACAAAACCTTTAGATCTGACCCATGTACAAGACTCCAAACCAAGCAACACAAAACACGTATGCATATGCAAATAGCTAAATGATAAGAAAATGGCCTGACATCCATAATAAATTTGTCTTTGGGCCAGGAAGTAGATTAGGTGAAGTAGTAAGAGAGAGTTTTCAAGTTTTTCCTATATTGTTTGAATTTTTTATAATAAGAATATTTTCATGTGTATATATGACTAAAAAAGGGGGGAGGAATATAGCCCACAATTACTTCGCAGAATCAGTAACATCTAATGATGGATCCATGAACATCTCCATTCACAAAGAAGGTATTGATTTAAAAATACCTAAATATGAACCATTCTTTAAGGAAGCTAAAGTGACAAATGAATCATAAATCCATTGTGCCAGAATACTTCAGTGATCATGAACTTCAAAGCTTAACAATGTTTAGAACTGGAAAGTTAAGTACATGATAAACTCTGTTGGGTGTGAAGTGGAAGCCTAGTGGTGGGAACTGGATGGAAACTAGCAATTTAAAGAGATACTGGCTCCTTTTATTCATTCACTTGGCTGTTCATTCTTTTGTTCTTTCATTCAGTTTTTTTCTGAGAAGGCATTCGTGCCAGGCCCCAAGCAAGCCTCTGGTGACAAAGACCCGAGTAAAGGGTCATCTTTGTCTTTAAGAGTCCCATTCAGTTTGTGTGACAAACATTTGGAAAGCGAATGACAATTTATTGTAAAAATACTAGCATTTAAATCATGAAGTCAGTAAGATCGGAGCATAAATTAGGGTGGACTTGAAGTGAGACGCTTCTCAAGAAGGCTTTCTAAAGGATGGTAGCCTCCAATTTGGGTTTTAAAAAAATCAGGAATTATTCAGGAAGTTAGAAAGCTCCTGGGTGTGAGGAGACTGTGTGCAGTAGAAGAGTGTATTTGCAGAATTTTATGAAGACTGGGATGGCTGGAGACAAAATGCACAGTGTCTCTGGGTTTTCCTGCAAAGGAGATCCGGTCTAGCACTGCTCTTTGATCTTGGAAACATAAGAGAACTTTCTTTTCTTTCTTATCTTTCTTTTAAGTCTAGTACTGGGAGGATCTCTGTAGTGAGTTCTGCTTTTTCCTTCTATTTATTGCACCTTTCCATGGAACCAACCTGTTTATGAAACAAACTACAACCTCTTTAGTCCAAGTAAAAGTGACATTTCCTGTTGTGATATTTTCTGGGCTTCCCTTTATAAAAGTGGCATTAGACTGGACCACCATTGCCACTTAAATCACTTGATTGCAGACTGTCAAGGTGTTGCTGCATGTGTTGACTTCTAGGTTGAGTACGAGTCTTTATGCAAGTTTTCTTCTTGAGTTTCTTAGATGTTTTGGAAAAAAACCAATATGTAATAGCATGTGCAATTTAAAACTCCTTGTCTTGGGAGAAAGGAAGATGGGGAAAGGGCCTTTGAAGTTTAATGGATGGGGATTTGGCTAGTCTGGTTTTAGGGAAATAGATGGAGTTGAGATGCTGTGTCTCCCTTTTGTTACTGTTCCTGCCTCATTAGTATTTACCAGTTAGAAAGCCACATTGCTAGAATAGCTCTTCCATTCCTTCAGTCTACCAAGATGCCACACATTTTTTTTTTGTAATATGAAATTTATTGTCAAATTGGTGTCCATACAACGCCCAGTGCTCATCCCAACAGGTGCCCTCCTCAATGCCCATCACCCACTTTCCCCTCCTTCCCACCCCCCATGAACCCTCAGTTTATTCTCAGTTTTTAAGAGTCTCTTATGGTTTGCCTCCTTCCCCCTCTAGCTTTTTTTTCCTTCCCCTCCCCCATGGTCTTCTGTTAAGTTTCTCAGGATCCACATAAGAGTGAAAACATATGGTATCTGTCTTTCTCTGTATGACTTATTTCATTTGACATAACACTCTCAAGTTCCATCCACGTTGCTACAAAAGGCCATATTTCATTCCTTCTCATTGCCAAGTAGTATTCCATTGGGTATATAAACCACAATTTCTTTATCCATTCATCAGTTGATGGACATTTAGGCTCCTTCCATAATTTGGCTATTGTTGAAAGTGCTGCTATAAACATTGGGGTCCAAGTGCCCCTATGCATCAGCACTCCTGTATCCCTTGGGTAAATTCCTAGCAGTGCTATTACTTGGTCATAGGGGAGATCTATTTTTAATTTTTTGAGGAACCTCTACACTGTTTTCCAGAGTGGCTGCACCAGTTTGCATTCCCACCAACAGTGCAAGAGGGTTCCCGTTTCTCCATATCCTCTCCAGCATCTATAGTTTCCTGATTTGTTCATTTTAGCCACTCTGACTGGCGTGAGGTGATATCTGAGTGTGGTTTTGATTTGTATTTCCCTGATAAGGAGTGACATTGAGCATCTTTTCATGTGCCTGTTGGCCATCTGAATGTCTTCTTTCGAGAAGTGTCTATTCATGTTTTCTGCCCATTTCTTCACTGGATTATTTGTTTTTCAGGAAGCCACACATTATTTAACACTACTCTGGGTGTTATTGGGTTGTCTATATGACCCCAGAATAAATTTATACTTGAGAAGGTAGGTATATTAAAAATATACTTTACTATATCTATGATAACTGGGTATAGTTATTCTTGAATGAATGATGTTGAGCTATCAATATTAAAACAACATTTCAAAGAGGGTTTAAAACCTATCAGGCAGTGTCCTATAACTAATACATTTGTGTTTCTCTAACGATACATAAAGAAGCAAGCTCTGAAGGTGACATCTGAACAATGGCCAGGGAATGTAAGCTCGGCTTGGATCTTTCAGATTAAGAAGAGCTATCTCTTCTTCACAGCCGTATAGGTCAATAGGAAAGAATCTTAAAAATCAATTCTTTCAGCAGCTAGGAACATCTGAAAGGAAATCAAAACTTGCTTATTATGCTGACATGGTTTAACACCAGCTAAGAATCTTAGAAATGAATTTTAAAATATGAGGTATGGCAACAATACATTTGGCCCCTTTTTTTTGGCAAAGATATAGCAATCATAAACTGTCATACTCTTTCCATATTAACCAATAATAATCATACTATATATTTGGTATCAGGATGATGACTGTGTATATGTTTGTATGCATGTATCTGAATATATTTTATGTAATTCTAAAGAAACCTGCAGGCATTAATTATTCATGAATAGTATTAATTTGTGTAAGTATTTAATTATTCAAGATGTTGATATATCTTTTATTCAAAGGAATTCTGTAGATAGTAACTGTTAATTAACACTACAGATATATACATGTAAGGATAATTTAACCTTTTAAGACACTGATTATTCCTTTCTTTTTTTTTTAATGTTTATCTTGAGAGAGAGAAAGCATGAGCAGGGGAGAGAGGCCGAGGGAGAGAGAGAATCTGAAGCAGACTCCATGCTGTCAACACAGAGCCCAACATGGGGCCAGATCTCATGCACTGTGAGATCATGACCTGAGCTGAAATCAAAAGTCAGATGCTTAACCAACTGAGCCACCCAGGCATCCCTAAGACAGCAATTATTCTTAGTGGCATTCATGTGATATATATGCAACTTTAATAATCTGGTCGAATAGACAATTCATTTAATGTGTCTTCATTGGAATCCTCCTTGTGTACTAGACCTGTGATAGGCCCAGGACTATGCAAGTGAAGTAGACAGACTAGGTCCCAGTTATGTCTAAGCACATATTCTGGTAATAGTGGAGATAGTGACAAGAAATGACTTACTCTAAAGTGACTAATTTGAGACATAAGATGGTTTCAAAAATGATAAGCATTATAAGGAAAATATATCAAAAGAATAAAAGAAAATCAGAGGTTGGGTTGGGGAGGAGTGCAGAGGATGGGGAGGTTGAGGGTGAGATGGGAAGATACCCTCAGAGAGCATGGTCAGAAAAGGCTTTCCTGAGGAGTGAGGGCATCTGAAGGAGGAGGAGTCACCCATGAGAATGTCTGGGGTGAAGCCCTCTGGGCTGAGGGAAGGGCATTTGTAAGGCCCTGAAGAGTCAACGAGCTTGACATGTTTCAGGCATATGGGTTGCCTGGTTGGTAGCTCTTCCAGAGTTAATGGGCAGAGCTGGCTCCTGGATGAGATCGGAGATCTGAGAGTGGTAAGCAGGAGTTAGGTCTTACAGGACCTTCTGGACTAAAGAACATTCTTGGAATTTCACTGTAAGTGCATTCAGGAGTCATTGGGGATTTTAAAACTTCTTATTACAAAAATTTCAAACATACACAAAAATGGGAAAGTGTAATGACTTCCCTTATACCCATTAGCCAGCTTCAATAATTATCATCTCATGGGCAGTCTTGTTTTATCTATTCTCTCTCCCAACCACACCACATTATTTGAAGCAAATGTCTAATTATTTAAGTTGTGAATATTTCACTCTATACCTCTAAAACACAGAAACTCTTTTTTTTTAATGTGATTTATTGTCAAATTGGCCAAAATATAGTGTGTACAGTGTGCTCTTCGTTTTTGGGGTAGATTCCCATGGTTCATTGCTTACATACAACACCTAGTGCTCATCCAACAGGTGCCCTCCTCAGTGCCCATCACTCATTTTCCCCTCTCCCCCACCCCGCATCAACCTTCAGTTTGTTCTCTGTACTAAAGAGTGTCTTAAGGTTTACTTCCCTCCCTCTCTGTTCATAACTACTTTTTCCCACCCTTCTCTTCCCCCATGGTCTTCTGTTAAGTTTCTCAAGAGACACATATGAGTGAAAACATGTATCTGTCTTTCTCTGACTTATTTCACTTAGCATAATACCTTCCAGTTCCATCCACGTTGCTGCAAATGGCATGATTTCATTCTTTCTCATTGCCAAGTAGTATTCCATTGTATATATAACCACATCTTCTTTAAACAGTCATCAGTTGATGGACATTTAGGTTCTTCCCATAATCTAGCTATTGTTGAAAGCGCTGCTATAAACATTGGGGTACATGTGCTCCTATGCATCAGCACTTCTGTATCGTTTGGATAAATTCCTAGTAGTGCTATTGCTGGGTCATAGGGTAGTTCTATTTTTATTTTTTTGAGGAACCTCCACACTGTTCTCCAGAGTTGGTGGGAATACAAAAACTCTTTTTTTAAAAACATAGCCATCATACCACTATCACACTTATAACTTCTCAGTAATTCTTTAGTGTCATAGAATACCCAGCAAATTCCCTTGGTATTTTAAGCAAGGGAGTGAGGGTACCTAATTTACAATTTAAAAAGGGTCCCCTGGCGTATGTAACAGCAGGGCTTAGTGGAAGGTGGGATCACTGAGGGACTTCTTGTCTGGATTTGGCAACAGCATGGCCTGAACAGAGGTGCTTTTGATGGAAATGGAGACAAGTGGTCAGCTTTGGAATATGCGTAGGAGGCAGAATCCACTTGTTGGTCATTACCATGGTTTTGGGCCGAGAAATTGAGTGAAGGTGGGAGATGAACCACTGAGATGGAAAAAAAAACTTGAGGAGAAACAGGTTGGGAGGGAGAATTAGGAATTCCATTTTGGCTTTAATTGCACCTGTGAAAATGGAAAACAATTTTAAAATCAGCCTTAAACTCAGAAAGAGAAGAGAAATGGTGTCTGTCCATATTTATTGTGACTTAACTTCAATCCTAAGTGATGTGTGTCAAGGGGAAGATGATAATGGAAGAAGTAGTTTCTGTTGTTAAAAGACTTACAGTTTCCTTGATCTGTTCAGGTCCACGCAGGGAAAACCTTTCACTGAGATTCCTTTGAAAATTAATAACAAGTTTAAGATGTCTAACTGTCCAAAAACACTTCCTTCCACCAGTCTATCATAAACTCAATGACCTTACTTTCTGAACCTAAAATCTGATCACAGACTTGAAAATTCAAAGTGTACCTCCAGGGACAGTATGCAAGAATACATGACATCAGGGCTGGTTTGGGAAAAAACCTAGAAACCTTTATAAACATGATGCCTACCATTTCTACCATTAGTTCTAATTCAAGAATGATCTGCCCACACTTGTCTTTGAATTGGTTCACCATCTGTTATTAGCATGCATAAATTCTTTGCTCATTGTTATGTTTCAGAAAAAGTCCCTCCCTCCTCCTATTTCTTTCTTTGTCTCTTGGAAGCCTCAGAGCTCTTTTTAAGGCCTTTTAGTGGACTAATCAGGCCCATCCAGGATAATCTCCCTAATTTGAATTACATCTATAAAAACCCTTCATAGCAGCACCTAGATTAGTGTTTAATTGAATAATTGGGGACTGCGGTCTAGCCAGATTAATATATTAGGGTCCTCATCTATTTACTAATATGTTCTTGATGAACTTGTTTAAGGAATTAAATGAGTTTAAGTTTATAAAGCACTTAGAACTGTACTTGATGCATAGTACCTGCTCCCTAAACATTGGTTCTATGTGGTGTGGTGGGAAAGCCTTTAATGGCTACCTTATGGCAGCAAAGAGGGTCTATCAAAACTAGATAGTATGTTATGAGGGACCAAAGCTAGACACAAAAGAGTATCATGCATATAAGCTGCCAAAACAGTCCAATTCACCAGTGGTGTTGAAAGTCTGGATTGTTAATTACCATTGAGGAAGTGATCCCTGGAAAGCTGTTTGAGGCAGGCTGTGAGATGCTGATAATATTCTGTTTCATAATCTCGATGTTGTTTACACAGAAGTGTTAAGATTATCAAAAATAATTCAAGTTATATGTCGGTTATATTCTTAAAAATTTAAAGACAGATGATATCAAATTATGGATGGATAATGTTGTATGTTGTGTGGTATGTATGTGTGTTATATTACCCCAAAGTAGGATAATGACTAGAAAATCTTTCATCCCATACTACAAATAGGACAGTGGCTTAGGGGGAAGATGGGAGGGGTCTCCATTAGCTTATTTGACCCTCTCTCATAATATTACTTTATTTCTGGGCAGTTGCCATGACCATCTGTATCAACACTGGAATGATTATGAAAGCATGTGGAGAATTCTTTGGGAGAAAAAGGCAGTTTTACTCACAAGGCTATTAACTCAGGGACCAGAGCAATTGAGTTTCCTTGTATATTCTAAACTTTTCTTTGCAAGTCCAGTAAATTGTATTTCTTTCAAAACAGAGATGTAATGAGCTTGCATGCTCATTATCTGTTTGTCTAATGCTACCTGCATTTTCTTTTGTATGATAAGACGGAATCTAGGAAAGCACTCTTTTTCCCTGAAAAAAAGTCCTACATCTGCACGTGAGTAATATGATTTGAAACTATTATCTTAAAAATGTAAATGAGGAATTTTAATACCATTTTACAACCAAGGAAAACATTTGTATTTCTAGGTATTTGCTTGGATACGAAAGCCCATTTTTAAGATGTTAAATAAAATGTTATATTTCCCCTTAGTATATGACTATTGATGATGTGATTTTATGTTTTAGATTGGCACTGCCCAAGAAGACTTTCTGCAGTGGTAGACATTTTCCATTTTCTGTGCTTTCCAGTAGGGCAGCCATTAGACACATGTGGATATTGCGCTTGAAGTGTGCCTAGTAAACTGAGGAATGACAATTTTAATAGGATTTAATTTTAATTCATTTAAATTTAAATAGCCACATCTGGCTAATGGCTGTAATGTTGGACCATGAGCTTGGAAATCTAAATAAAAAATGGTATTCAGACTGAGGTTAGTGGCTGATTGCACTTAAGTATTTTCATACAACCCCTTAACAGTGTATGTACATGTTTTTCTCAGCCTACTCTGGTCTACTCTTGGTGGGAAAGTCCCCTTGTAGGTAGAAGTAGGCCTCAAGGTTCTGAATCTCATGGCAAGAACACTTACTTTTATGCTTTTTCCATTTCACCTGTTCCTTATTTCCTTAATCTCTGGGCATTGTCCTTTCTTTCCTAGTGTAGGTAATGGCTGTCTTGAGGGTTACATCCCCAAGATCTGCACATAGTAGGAAGTCAGTAAGCAGTTCATGTATACATTACGTTGTTAACAGGTACGTTGAGAGGGTGATGTATCATTAAAGAGCATGAGTTTCAATTCTTACCATCCCATCCTGTCACTTAGTGGCTTTGCAACCACGTCAGTGTCCTCATCCTTTACAGATGTTCCTTCATCTCTAAAATCAAGAATGTTCTGCTCACCTTATGTAATTCTCAAGATTAAATAATAATAAAAGGAAAATTTATGGGGGGTTCACACCATGGTATAGATTGGTATTGGATCATTATCCATAGTCTTATTTAGTCCTCCAGTTACTGTATGGGGTAGTTTCCTCATTTTACAGATGGGCTTGGAAAAGATGATAAGTGTTGGGGCTGGGATTTGAACCTCAGAAGCCTATGTCTAGGGAAATTGGTTCATTTGTCATGTTTTTTTTTAGTAGGACTGTAATTCATATATCAACCCTCCCCCCCCCCACCCCGCCTGTAAGAGTACACCATTCTGTGATTTTTAGTAAATTTGTAGGATTGTGCAGCCATCACTGCTACTATGTAATTCCGGAACATGTACATCACTGCCCCCCCCCCCCCACCAACCCATATCCACTATAAATCACCCCTGCCCCCATCCCCTCTCTACCATTGCCCCCTGGCAACCACTCATCTGTACTTTCTGTCTCTGTGGATTTGTCTATTCTAAACTTTCTCCATAAATGGGATCCTATAATATGTCAGGGACAGAGGTTTCAAGCCTTATTTTATACTGCTTCCAATATGGTGGATAAAGGTCTGTGGGAATTTGAAAATGAAAAGCTTGCATTGTATTACTGTTAGGGCCACTGTGAAGCACAATCTGGAGTGGCATGGCCATCTGTTTCTTGTTTATTATAAGGCAAGAGGTATGGAGGGTGAATTTCCACCATTGAAAACATGATAGAAAAAAAAATGGGTCTCTCTTGCAACCCATCTCTACCTTCTTATAATTCTTAAAATCATTTAATAATTGATTGATTTTTTTAAAAGTTCAGTTATTTATTTTGAGCAGGTGAGAGAGGCAATCCCACGCACACTTCATGCTATCAGCAAGGAGCCCATCGAGGGGCTTGATCTCATGAACCATGAGATCATGACCTGACCTGAAATCAGGAGTTGAATGCTCAACTGACAGAGCCACCCAGGAATCCCTGATAATTAATTTATAAAACAACTCCCGTTTTGATAAAAAAAAAATTGTCAAGAAGGGGCAAAAATAGAGAACACTGACTAAAATAAACAAAGACAGCCCTAGATGAATGTTAATTCACCACGCCACGGACTCTTGGCATTGGATGCCATGTAGAAAGTCCGCTTCCTTTAGTCTGAAGATGACATGATTTAAACACAGAGACCCACCCTAAGTGGCTCGTCCCAACTCAGAGAACTAGATGCTTATTTTATTCAATGGCTCTATATGCATATTTTTGACCAGTGACCCATAGTTAACCTAACTGGGGATAAGTATGGTATATGGTAGAGCAGAATCCAAAGGTTTGTTCAGTGAAAGCCATGTTTTTCCTTATTCCAGAAAGTCTCTGAGCAGAAGCAGTTGAAAAACAGGTGCCACAAGATTTGAAGACAGTCCCCATATTCCAAGGGAAATGCAAATAATGAAAACATAGCACACTTGAATTAAGCTATCTACATGGCAAGAGTCATGAAATTTTCATTTCCTCACTTCCCCTGACTTGGGTAATAAAAATATTTCCAGGGGTGGGAAGGTGGTCCTGTGGGGATCCACATCTCGCTCATAGGCAGAGTTAAAGTACTGGAGTTCTGAAATGTATGCCAAAAAATCCAATAACATATGAAACAGCCAAATATGTTCATTTTATTAAGAATCTCAGTAAATGTCATTTTTCGGAGCCAGTGCAGTTCTTTGAAACTGGTGGGGAGTGTTTGGGGATTCCACTGAATCACTGATGGTCACAGCTCATTGCCCCAACCCATATTTCTAATATGTGTTATGTTATGCGGTTCAGGTCAAAAAGAAAGCTTTTTTTGGCTTTATTCCTTAACCCAAATGGAGAGAATTTTGATTTGCTATGTATCTCTCAGCTCTTGTAGATTTTCTTATCGTCCTAACTGCTAGTTTATTGAGATTAAGTGCTTTCTTATGCGGCTGCATGGAAAGGGCTTTTGATTTTTCTTTAAATTAAACCTGATTCAATTACCACATTACATAGATAGATGGTCTTGCCAGAGAAGAAGATAAAGGCCCATAGTCGCATGGAGGACAAGCATGGCAATAGATAAGAGGTGGGACCTGAGTGTCCACAGAGGGAAGCTTGCTCTGAAACCAGAACTTCTCAAGGGAAAAGGGCTTTTGCATGATTCTTGGTTCCCATTTCTGATCTCTACACATGTATGCACACTCCCAAACATTCCCTCAAGACTTCTTTGTGATTTCTCTTTCTTCCCCTGTGGCTGGACTCTGGTGATAACTTGCTTTGCTCCTTGCTTCCTTCCAACTGGACCCTGGATGTAGTTTTCCATTTTTTATTTTTTTACAGTTTATTAATTTATTTTGAGAGGGAGAGAAAACATGAGTGGGGAAGGGCAGAGGGAGGTGGGGGGAGAGAGAGAATCCCAGGCAGGCTTCACATGGGGATCACAGAACATGTTAGTACAGTGCAGACAGTAAGTTTTAATTGAACAGAGGTCAGCTCTGGTGCCCACAGGTCATTCTCTAACATGGGGCATTTTTCCCAGATGGTATCCTGGGTTGTATTCCCCTGAGACCAGCTGTGAATGCCTCCCCCAGACTCTGTTTTCCTACAGAGTCATCACATCTGCTCTGTGTTGGCCAGTCCCACCTCAAGATAGTGTTAGGTCTTATAGACCGTGCACCTATCTGGATCTCTTTAGCCTGGGGGCCCCGCAGGAGCTGGAAATGACCGTTTCTCCTTCAGCGTGATCAAATTCCTAAGTAGGGCTTTGTCCTCAACCAGTCCTGTTAAAGAAAGTACTAAAGTGGAGAGAGAGATTTTGGTCTCTTTTAGTCCAGAATAAGCTATTAGGACATCATCTGCCCCCCTTCTGTCTCCTAATTGTCCCCAGTTACAATTCGATTTTGATGATCCCCAAATCACTGTCTTGAAGGTGGAAAAATTTTGCATTGCTTTTTCACTATTTCTCTGGTCTTTAATGCAACAGTGTTTTGGGAAGTGGGCCATGTAACTGCTTCAACTCATTTCCCTTAGGATGTTAAACTCCAGCCATCGGGAGCTAGGTGGCCTACTGGCCCCAAGCTACGTGCTTTCTTCTATGTATCCCTTCTTTTCGCTCTGCCTAAGAGCACTGCCCCAACTCTGTCCTGCGCCTGTCCAATCCCAGCCTCCTGCTTTCAGGACATTTCTCCCTGAAGAGTGCCTTGTAGTCCTTGACCCTCATGAACTTCCTCCCGCTCCCCAGGCAAACATCTGGGGATTCTGACTTTTTCTTCCAATCCTCTGGGCACCACTTACCTCACAGTATTCTAATTTTCCATTCCATTTGCAGTTTTCCCGTTACATTGTGCATAATTTATGAGCGGGGACATGCTTTTCCATCTTGCTTCCCTAGTGTCTGGTTGTACAGGGTAAGTCCTTAGTAAGTGTTTGCATGAAGGAATGAATACTGAAAGAATACTAAGTTTAGCTTGTCTACCCCATTAGTATTGTTTACCCCATTGATGGAAAAAGCATCTTACCATGTGCCCATGGGGTAAAAGATGAGTAGGGACCCAGGCTGGCCATGGGAATGGAGCATGGCCTGTAGACTGTTCAATCGCTGTGTAATAATTCCTGGAAGGGGGACATAAACAGAGTGTATGGAAGATCTGGTAATGGAGATACTGCACCTAGCCAGGGGAGACGACTATTTAGCAAGCATGAATTTATTTGAAATATGAAAATTCTGGTGAAACATACAAAGAGAAATAAACATAACCCGCCTTTATGGAGTTTGTGGTTATGGAAGTCATGTAATTCATCTTCCAAAAGATGAAAGGCACAGCACAGGGAGTACTGTGGGTGGTATTGTAATAGGGCTATGTGATGACAGATGGTAGCTACGTTTGTGATGAGCCTGGCATAATGTATAGAATTGTTGAATGTATAATGTTGTACACCTGAAACTAATGTAACATTGAATGTCAACTATACTTCAATAAAACAACAAAAAAAGAGGACACTTCAGAGAGTGATAGTAAGTGTGACAGAACACCATGAGCAAACTGGGAGTTCGTGCTTACCCTGACGATAACCTAGTAGGGACATAAATATAAGGAGAAACTTTGTGACAGGAACATTCAGAGGATCCTGGAAGAGTGCATGAAGATAGAAGTGGATTATTGGTCTTGAAAGAAAAGGAAGCATCCATTTTCTTTAAAAAACAAATTCTTTTCAATATTGTTAATAACCTGTTTTTTTCTCAGAAATTTATCTACCTCTTGTTATTTGCTACAATTTTGCATAAGGGTCAGGTCAGGACAGGACATTTAGAGCAGTATGTGTGTGTACACACACACACACACACACACACACACACACACACATATATGACAGTATAGTAGTTCTTGAGAATAGGGGCTTTGGAACAAGGAGGCCTAGATTTTTCTCCCAGCTTGACTTTAGGCAAATTCTACAACTTCTATAAACCTCAGTTTCCTAGTCTATAAGATGGGGAGAAAATAAGTAGTTACTCCACAGGGATTTATTTCTTTTCTTTTCTTTCTTAGAAGTAAATATTTTAAGGGGCGTCTGGGTGTCTCAGTCATTTAATCTCCCAGCTCTTGATTTTGGCTCAGGTCATGATTGCATGGTTTGTGGGTTCAAGCCCCGAGTCGAGCTCTGTGCTGGCAGCAGGGAGCCCAACTGGGATTCTCTCTGTCCCTCTTTCTCTCTCTCTGTCCCCACTTGCACTCTTTCTCTCTCAAAATAAGTAAGTAAACTTCTTTAGAAAAATATTTTAAAAGCTTTGCCTTGATACTTGATAGGAACGCTGTAAAGACTAGCTGCTATTGTTAATTTTTTGTGCTCTTAATTTTTTTTAAAATATGCAGTTCATGCTGTGTAAACTGGGAAGACACACTCCTACAAGTTTGAACTTAAAGGTATTGTTGTGATTACCACACAAGCATCAAGAAAGAAGGGTCGGCGACACAGATGCAGAACTCTGACTTCACTCCACTTTGAGAGTGAAGACATGAGTCTTGAGGAGCAGCCCAGAATCACCCATGGGGTGCTCTGTCTGCTAAGGGCTGCCGAAGGGGAAAAAACACCACAGGTCTCTCCTGGGTAGTGAGATCCAAAGGTTCAGCCATCTTTCAAAGAATACCATTGGTGCTCAGAAAACAATCTGCAATTGGATCTGGGGTGAAGACGTAGCAGGGGACTTTGGAAGAAGCCCCTGGCAGCATATAATTATGAAAATAAAAGTCTCATGGTATCTAGGACCGTGATTAGATTAGCAGCTCTTTAAAGCAGTGAATAGTGAAAAGCGGGCTGAGCTGGTTCTCAGTGACTCTCTCCACAAGCTTGTTGCATGGGAAGAGCAAAGGAAGTCAACTGTGCACATGCAAACTTCGTGTTAGTAAATAAAAGAGGCAAATAAAAGCTATTGGGACCTAAGGAGAGGAGGGTTTTTACTGGGACACAAAGCACGGATTGATTCTGCAGTGCAAAGGTGCTGTATGAAGCAGAGTTAGAGAGAAAGGACTCTAATGCAAACAGACCTGCATTTGAATAGTACCCCTGCTCCTTAGGACTTCTCTTATGTGGCTGCCTTCGCTTGGGCCATTATGATAAAATTCTATGCCCTGGGTGCCTGGAACAGCAGACATTTATTTCTCATAATTCGAGTCTGGGAAGTTCAAGAGCAGGGTCTGGCACAGTTGGGTTCTGGTGAGAGCCCTCTTCCTGGTCCATAGGTAGCCACCTTCCTGTTGTGTCCTCACATGGCGGAGAGGGGGATCTCCTTTTTTCTCTTTTTATAAGAACACTAATCCTGTCATGTGGGCACTGCCCTTGTGACTGTATATAATCCCAGTTACCTCCTAAAGGCCCAGCCTCCAAAAATCATCTTCCAGGGGCCTCAGGGTTAATTCAACATATGGATTTTGGAAGGACACATTCAGTCCCTAGCAGTGACCTTGAGCACATATTTAAGCTTTCCATACCTAGGTCCCCTTTGCAAAACAGATCATATGAGTAGCTCCTCAAATGGGGTCTTAGAATAAATAAAATGCCTCCACAGGGCCTTTCAGAGAGTGAGTACTTAGTGAATATCAGCTTTCCTCATCATGCCCTGCAGTGTTATGCTTGCCCTTGGGGAGCTTATACCCTGGATAAATGTCTCTCTTCATTTGTAATGCACTATTTCCCCACATGTGGGAAGAGATCATTTTAAACGGGAAAGATATAAATGAGTGTGTGTGTATGTGTGTATGTGTGCGTGTGCGCTAATAGCCAAGGATTGATTGTAATGTGATCTGGAAAAAAAAAATAGACTTGTAACAGTGTACTCAATCCATTTCACCAATCCTGCTACTTAGTGTGAGGACACATAGAGTAAAAATGTGTGAAAAAATAGCCTGAGTAAATAATTGGTACGTGTGGTACTCAGAAATGACACAAACCATGCAGGAAAGTATGTGAATGATTAAAGTTGGGGGAACATTCAGTGAAGTGTGGAGGAATATTTTTTTTTCTAGAGCTTGTGTTTTTCCCACCCTAGTCAGAGGGGCCAGGACTGAGTATTTTCTGGAAAAGAAGACTATTATTTGCATGTTGTTAGGTTAAATTTCAACTAGCTGAATCTCCTACATTCACAGAATCAAGTCCTTTGATGATCCTCTGGGCAGAACTGCAAATCTAGCGGGTTCCTTTCTTCCTGCCGGATTATGTTTTGAGCACTTACCACACATTGGATTCTATCCCGGGTGCTGGGAAGGGAATAATTGGCAAGATAGACGCATCCTCTCTCCGGATGGAATGCAGATTCCTGTGTATGTACACGTGTCTGCATGTGCATGCATTTGTGTAGAGATGGTTAATAAGCACACAAAAAAGAAAGTAATTTCACACACCGAGCGCAATGAAGAAACTTAACCAGGGGCTTTGTGATAGTGGGGAAGTGGATGTGCTGAGCTAGACAGAATAGTTGCTGACGAGGTGACATTTGAGCTAAAATCTGGAAGAGGAAGAGGGACTGGCCTTTAGAAGATCTTTGGGAAGGGTATTCCGTCTGAGGGAGCGTCAAATACCAACAGTTTGGAATAACAACGATTTGGGCATGTTTACGTTGAGACATGAAAATGGCAGAAGAAGGTACTGGGATGGATAAGTAGGCAGCCACATCACGAAGAAGCCTTGTTGGAAGAGAGCAGACATTTGCCTTTTATTTTAAATAAACGTTGAAGCCACTGGAAAACTGTAAGCAGAGGAGATGTGATAAGACGCGCTACTTACAGGGATGCTTGTAGCTGCTGCGAAGACAGTGGATACAAGGTGGAAGCATGTGTGCCATTTAGGCTCCCTTAGCAGCCATCCTGGAAGGTGATAGCTGGGGGAGACCCTCTGGCTTCCCTTTTATGCTGAAATGCTATTCTCCTGAAGTTTGTTTCCCACCGGGAATCCTCACGGTCTTCTCTTTCCTTACGAATTTTTCTGCTTGTCCAAAACAAAACAAAAATGTTCTGCAAACAGAACAATCTGTGGGTCATAACGTGGCACCAGTGATGAAAAAGGAAGAAGGGTAGATGTAGCAGTTCCTCTAAACTACTTTTAGGAGATACGCATTTTTTTCCATTTGGCATTTGGGATCAGTTGAATTCACAGCTACATGATTCTCAGGAGCTGTAAGTGTGCATTAAGAATAATAAGGAGACTGGCTAAATGCTTTAGGCATTATGGAGCCATAATATACCACATGTGTTATTGTTAATTCATGTTGCTAGCCCACCCTTTTAATAGCAGCCAGGAGCCGTCACGGTGCATGCTGTGAATATATATTAAAACAATTCACACAAGTTGCTCTAGTCGTGTTGGGTAATTGGATGTTACTTGAGATCCAGAAAGGCTTGGATGCAGCAGATAGAAATGGCATTCACTGTGGCTTTGCCTTTCTAATACTGCTGTGAAGGAAGTGCTGGCTTTAAATGTTTAATTTGTGTTTCTCCCGTCTGTGCTCTGGCCTGGGAAAGAACATTTTTGATGCCACAATCCCTGAATTTGAGCAAGTCCTATCGCCTTGTCCTCCATTTGACCACACTATCCATATAACATTTGTTACTGAAGTTGTGTTTATATGTGGTGGGAAAGGTTTTCCTTAGTAATCTAACACTGGTCAAGAAATTAGCATTTTTACTTTTTCCTCTGAATATTAAAAAAATACATACCATATAAAAAATTATGTACTATTTAATTTATCTTATAATTTATCATATATACAATTTAACATATAAGTTGGAATATCCTATAAATGCTGTCCTGCCAATCCTTTTTTTTTTTTAAACTAAGTATCTCTTGGACATTATTCGTATAGTTTGAGGTTGGAAAATCCAAATGCTTATTAGAGAATAGCCAGGCAATGCAGATGAGTGAAGGGTGACAGGTAGGAAATAAGTACAGGCCAGAGCATTTATACCCAGTTTTGCCAGACCATCTGATTTTTCAAAAGAAATTTGACATCTAGATTTTTATACAAAATCCCCCAATTTTTAAATTATGTTTTTAAATTATTCAGAGACCAGAAGCATCCACTTTATCTCTGATGTAGATTTACCTTATTTTGAAATTAATCACCTAGTGATAGACATTAGGTCTAAAATTCATGTCCCTCACTTATAACTTGTCATTCTTTGCTGTTTTCTTGGTGAAAAGATGCTTTTGTCATCAAAGGGCTGATGTCCATGAGCCACTCTGAAGAATTTTCCCTGGGTGCAAGTATAGTGAAACAAAAATAGGAGTAGATAAATCGAATAATTGTAAATTCACGGAAATATTTAGAACTGAGATAAGGCAGATCCAGGTTTGGTAGGATCCGAAGCTTATGCAATTTTCTGAGGCTTCTTTAGGGTTAATTAGGTACGTAGTCCAGCAAGGAGTCTTCAACTGAGGGACTCTGAAGTCTCAGCTTCATTGGCCTCTGGGTAAGGGCAAAAAGAAATCGAATGAAGGGAAAACACTCGAGGAAGAAAAACATTGTTTGTTTTCCAGAAATTGATTAAGGGACAGTAAGGGAGGTTCAGTAAAGGGAGGTATCACTTACACTGAAATTTCAACAGAGATAACAAAACTTTTCTGTCACATGATGTTCAAGACCTCCGTTTATATACTTTTATGTGGTATTTTGCCTAAAAATTTGACTACTTTCAAGATTTCTTACTTGATACAGAGTTTACTGTTTTAATCAGGAAGATGTCAGGCCAAATAATTCATTTCAGGAATACAAACTGCCTTCCATTTAACATAAATACATTGACCTTGGATAGAATTTTCTTTCAATTACTAGAGACTCCAAACTGGTTGTTTATAGTATCTGTTACACAGATGAAATAGGTATTGAACAAAGAATCGGACCATTAAGGAAGCAAAGATTTCACAGTATTAGGCTTCCAATAGTCTGAAGGCCAAGAAACATCAGTATTTGATACTGAATGCCCACTGAACAGGGTCAGAAATGGGCATTACCTCGCATTGCCAGGAAAATCTTCGGGAGCAGTAAAAAGCTGAAAAAAGAAAACCAGGTGTAATGAGAAAATTAGGTAGTTGTCCCACTCTGCTGTGGAAACTGGGCAAGTTATATACACCAAAGCCAATGAAAATAGTATTTAAGGTGATTGTCAGGATTTAAAGAGTTAAAATCATAAAGTTCTTCAAACAGTGCTATATATGGATTTTTGTCATTGTAGTTATACAGTAGTTACTTTTGAACACCTACTTTCTGTCATGTCATGACAAAATTGTTTCTTCCATTAAGAACTTTTCTGCAGCATCAAAAGATTTGTTTTAATTGTGATTTTCAAGTACATTTGCCTTGAAAGTCTGAGGCTATGTGTGTTTGTTATTAAAGGTGACATTTGTTAGAATGCTTTTAAAGGAGAAAATGGTTCATTTAAAACCGTAAACTATGTTTGCCACAGGAAGTTGAAATCTCTTGTCAACTCTGCTATAATGAACATATTGCCTGTGACCAATTCTGTTACAATTCATGGAGAAGTATATAAGACTTGAGCATAATCTTTCCGAGTTAGCAATATTATATGAAAGCATTCTTTCTCCCATGAAGTGTACTTACATAAAATTTAAGGTATTTTTAGAAGATTTAATATCAAGTATAATACAGTATTCTTTTTTTCTTATGCAGTGGTTCTCAAACTGTTTGGCTTTACGACTCTTTATTCTCTTAAAAATTATTGAAGACCCAAAGGATTTGGGTTATATCTATTGATATTTATCATAATAGAAGTTAAAACCCAGAAATCTTTAAAATATTCATTTAAAAAAATAGTGAGAAGCCATTATACATTAGCATAACATAAAATAAACCTGTATTTTTGAAAACAAATAGGAGAATGCCATTGTTTTATAGTTTTGTAAATCTCCTTAATGTTTGACTTAATATGTTAATTAGTAAGTTGTAAAGACTGCCACACAGAAAAATCGATCCCATAAGAGGTAGAAAAGGATAGCTAACATATTCTAGTAGATTGAGGAGTAAATGTCTTAGGAAGTGACACATAAATTGAGATCTGAACAGGAGCTGGAGGGAATAAGGCAAACAGAATAGAGTGGAGCCATCAGGGGGAGGTTGCCTTACTCTGCTAATGGAAGGCAGGCCAGTGTGTTTTGAATATGTTGAGTGAGAGGGCAAGAAACTCATGCTGAGGCTGGAGAGAAGGGTTGGGGCCAGGGTCATGCAAGGCTTTGGGGTTCATGTGGGCAAGTGTGGGTTTTATTCTACTAGGAAGGGAATAATGGAGATGACGTGACCCAATTTGCATTTTCTAAAAATATCACTCTAGCAGCTTTTGGAGACTAGACTGAAATATTGAGAGGAACACATAGGACAAAACAGTTTTAAAAAAAACACTATAGCAAAATATGCAAGAGATATGTATTTAGGAAGTGGTGCAAAGTGAAACTGGTGATTGATTGGACGTGGGCAATGAGCTCAAGGAAAGTGATTTATGTCTTATTTTTCTTCAACTCATCCATTTTCATCTAACACACATGTTTTTTGTTCTTAAATATAGTGGGGAAAAAAACATCAAATTAGGCCATGAAGCAGAAATTCTATGTTTGAGTTAGGGGGTCTGGATTTGTTATCACCACCTGGGTAGAACCTTAGAAGCTTGTCATCATTTATTCTTTCAGAATCATGGCATTTGTGTATTCTGTACCATCTTCCAGATGTCACAAAACTACTTTTAAGATACTCTGAATTTTAAGGTTTTGATACGTCCATTACTTGATTTGGTATTTGTTCAGCAGGCGAAGGTTTTATATTCTTCCCTCTTTTGTTCATTTTATATTCTCAGAGCTGGGTAGTTGGATAAAATGGAACCTGTCCATCATAGCCGTAGCCATCCTGAGTATCCAGATGTCAGGGAGTTTCTGCCAGGAAAGGAAGACAGCTGTTTGGAATGGGAAAGGAGTAGAGAATCCTGCAAAACATGTCAAGAGTTTTATCAGGGGAGCGAGATGACAGTTGGTAGCAGGAAAGGGCGAGCAGACACTGGAACATGTCTGGAAAAATCAATTTTGCTCATGGCTTAGGTGATAGCCTAAGACATCCAAAAATGCTTTGTGTTATGGAATACTGCATTTGTCTGGATTATCTATCCAAACAGCCTTGTTTAAATACAAGCCATAGGATTAGTAGATTGTAGACATGCAATGCACTGATCAGTCACCATATTTCAGCCTGGTATTAGATAGACAGGCAGTACACTGAGTAGTTGTACAAATGGTTTGTGAAAGTCTTTGCTTATGACTCTGATCCTTCTAGGACACTGAAATATTGTGTCTTACCCCAATGAGAGCATGGAACCTGACCTATCACTATTAAAAAGAACCTGAGATGTGGTAAGATTAAATAGGTTTTCAGAGTTTTAGCTTTTCATTGGACTTGTATTTTACTGTTAACTCTTACTTGTGTTAGTGTCTGACTCTCAATATTTCTGAATTATAAAACTAAAAAACAAACAGATTTGACTCTTACAAAGAATTGCAAGTAGCTGTCTTGGTCCTTTAGAATGGCCTTCTCAGATTACTGTAAAACCTCTTCAAATTTTCCACAGTTTATATATAAAATCTCTTTTGTTTTGAAATGTATTAAAGCTCAATATAGCAGGTTATCTCGTGAGCAACTGGTCAGTGTTTCTTCCCTTTCCTTGTCAAAGCTTTCAGTTGGCATTGTGAAATATACTTTTAGTCTTGGACTCCCTTCAGTCACTGTGGGCCACTGTGGAAAGTATTTTCTTATTGCCATTTGACCTATAGATTGTGCTTGATACGGTGTGTGTTCATTTTGCTATAATTACATGTGCCAAGTACTTGCAGTGTATGTCTTTATCATGGTAATTGATTAGAGTTTTAAATTTTTTTTTTCAACGTTTATTTATTTTTGGGACAGAGAGAGACAGAGCATGAACGGGGGAGGGGCAGAGAGAAAGGGAGACACAGAATCGGAAACAGGCTCCAGGCTCTGAGCCATCAGCCCAGAGCCTGACGCGGGGCTCGAACTCACGGACCGCGAGTTCGTGACCTGGCTGAAGTCGGATGCTTAACCGACTGCGCCACCCAGGCGCCCCTGATTAGAGTTTTAAAAAGTCATTAGTTTTAGAAAACAGATTCACAATTACTCCAAAAATTATTCTTTTTAACTGTAAAATTTTTAAATGTTCTCTTCATGATTATTGGAAATTTTATATTACCTAGTCCAGGCATTGTATGTGTATGCAAATGGAAAAGAAGCATTGTGGTATAATCTTTGAATATTCTTTGTTCCTGGGACTCTAAATGTTGCCAACCAAAATGATTGCTAGAACTAGTTATTTTAATTAGCTTATTGCAGGTATTTACTAGATGGATCCATTTTTACCCTACTAGATGCATAGGTAGATATTTCTTGCTTCCTTTGTCCATATTCGATGTTGACGTTGCTTTTAGAAGCTTTGAGAGTTCAGGCAGGCTTGCTTCAAAATCCTAAAATTCTGGTAAGCACAACTTAAATATTTCTGTGTAGTGTAAGAAATGAAGCATAACATACTATACCTTTTTTTGTTTGTTTGCTTGTTTGTTTTTAATCTTTGCAGAATCAAATTAGGAAAGGTAGCTTGGTAGAATCAAAGGAATGCTGGATAGAGATTTGGATACTTCCAATTTAATACAGACCTGCAATTTAGAAGCTATTTTATCTTTAGTAAAATTGGGTGATTAGATGAATATAATTTTTGGTTATTTTATTACAATTATTATTATTTTTAGTCCAATCTTTTTCAAACCAAACCTACTGTGGACCTGTCAAGTAAGAGAGAGATAGACATACACTCCTTGACCCTCTCTTTGTAGTGAGGGTAGGGCCTGCAATCTTACCCACTTAGTCTCTCACCCATTACCCTACCCCTGACAGCTGTCCAAACCTCTTCCATCATGAGATAATGGTGCACAACACCTGTGTTCCTCACACTACAGTTGTAAAATCCATGGACTACATGAATCATCCCATTTTCCAGCTCTGAACATCTTAGTATTTTAAATGTTTCAATTTGACATGTCTTTGTCTCTCTTATATATTTTTTAATGTTTTATTTTGTTTTGTTTTTTAGAGAGAGGGGGAGAGAGTGCAAGGAGGGGAGGGGTAGAGAGAGAGGCAGATACAGAATCCGAAGTAAGCTCTAGGCTCTGAGCTGTCAGCACAGAGCCCAATGTGAGGCTTGAACCCACCAACCTTGAGGTCATGACCTGAGCCAAAGTCGGAATCTTAACCGACTGAACCACCCAGGTGCCCCATGTCTCTCTTATGTTTTTAATACTCTGAGCAGTTTTCCTATGCTAGTTAGGTGATCATGGTCATTTAATGGAATCTTGAAGGGATATGTTTGCAGTCAATAGGAATTATTCTTTGATGCATATAGTAAAAATTCTGGTTCAAGTTTACTTCCTTACAAAGCATGTTTTAAGGAGTTGCTAAGGCAAAGTACAGAGAAAGCTAAAAGTATTTGAGACAACCCTGTCCTCAGAGGGCTAATAGTCTTTTTTGGAAAGATAGTGAGAAACGTTTTTGTTGGGACCTATTAAAAAACTGTTCCTTCCCTACCCCATGCAGTCCTGGTAGAATTGGCAGGCCTAGTGTTCTGTCTACACCGGGGTAGGCACTTGCCTTGGACATGGCTGATGTCATAGGTGGACGCCCCAGTGATTGACCCATGGAGCTGATGCATTTCCTAAGCAGGGCCAATCAGAACGCTTCCATGAGATTTGATAAGAGAGAAGGCTTAAAATGGAAACCTGATCTGGGTTTCAGAGCCTGCCTGTGAAAGAAGAACATGAGGCCGGAAATAAAAGGTAATTGCAAATAAATAGAATTTGGTGACAAAAAGAGGAGAGACAACAAGAAAGGGTATGTACCTTGATTCACATTTGCCTGATATTGTATCTTTAGAATGCCTAGTTGTATAAAATTAATCCTCTCTTTGAAACTAGTGTGATTTGCTTTTTTGGCATCTGCAACAAGGAGTCTTGGATAATAAACACAAGAAACCAGTGAAGAACAGAAAGCTGGTCTGTCTGTCTGTCTGTCTGTCTCTCTCTCTCTCTCTCTCTGTTTTTAATTTTTTGTGAGTGGGGCAGGGGGAAGAGAGAGAGGGAGACACAGAATCTGAAGCAGACTCCAGGCTCCGTGCCATCAGCACGGAGCCCTGTGCAAGGCTCACACTCATGAGCTGTGAGACCATGACCTGAGCGGAAGTCAGATGCTTAACCAACTGAGCCACCCAGGCGCCCCTGACAAAGCTGGTGTGTCTTAGAGCAGTCTTTACTTTCAGAGAGAGCATGATCCCTCTCTTTTGTTTTGCTTTTGGGTTGGTGGAAGTATCTCAAGCACTCCCTGAACACTAGTCTAAGGGCTTATGCGGTTAGAGGAGCACCTTATATAGGCAGCTGTCCCATTCTGAAGAGTTGCCAGGAAACCACTATTTCCTGGTCTCTTAGAAAACTGTTAGTGCTTGGGATTGTCCCACTGCTTTCCTTTTCCTTTTAAAGTTACACATCTTCTATTTCAAATTAGCTGCTCCTATGTGATCGTTATTAGCCCCTGCCCAAATACTGTTTCCTTTCCTATATGTTGTAGACTGTATTTATTTTTCCAAAATTAATAATCACAATTCCCCTCCATATAGATTTTTCCCCCTCCTCTTCTTCCTAGTTCATTATTCTTTTACTTCTTTTTTTTTATTTTATTATTAAAAAAAAATTTTTTTTCAACGTTTATTTATTTTTGGGACAGAGAGAGACAGAGCATGAACGGGGGAGGGGCAGAGAGAGAGGGAGACACAGAATCGGAAACAGGCTCCAGGCTCTGAGCCATCAGCCCAGAGCCTGACGTGGGGCTCAAACTCACGGACCGCGAGTTCATGACCTGGCTGAAGTTGGATGCTTAACCGACTGCGCCACCCAGGCGCCCCTATTCTTTTACTTCTTAAAAGACTCTTAGATGGCAGGGTGCCTGGGTTGCTCAGTTGTTTAAACAACGGACTCTTGGTTTAGGCTCAGGTCATGACCTCACAGTTTGTGAGTTCGAGCCCCTCCTCCAGCACCCTGTGGAGCCTAAATTAGAGCCCTGCATCAGACTGAGGAGGCTGCTTGGGATTCTCTCTCTCTCTCTCTCTCTCTCTCTCTCTCTCTCTCTCTCTGCCCTTCCCTGCTCATGCTCTCTCTCAAAATAAAGTAAAAGAATTAAAAAAGACTCTTAGTTGGCTTCAGAGACCACTTACACAACCTTATTATGATAAAAGGATGCATTTTTTTGAGAAAATGTTCTGTACTATTGTAGGAATAGATATTAATCTTATCTCAAGAGCTGTCTTCTGTCTGAAACTTTATTATCTCTGAGGTCTTGAAAGTCTGTCTTCTGATAGAGTTATGCTACAGTGGGTGCAAATTAAATCTTTTAAATCCAAGACAGTTGTGTAAACATTGTTTCTACAGTAAATTCCCTTTGGTCCTTCTTACTACTGGATACCATGTGACTTCTTGGCCACAAGTCCTTATGTTGGGAGTGCCTCAGCATGTCCTTTTCCGAACACAGAAGTGTGGCTAGATGTAGGGCTTGTTTTAAATTGGTTTCCATTGGTAGCCTCAAAATCCAAGTTGATGAATGCAAGCCAGAAGGACAGTGCATGCTTGAAGAGCAGGGTTTTCTGCCTAGTGACTATAAGAAGATAGCAGCTTAGGGGACATAGATGGAGAAGAATGTGAGGTCCGATGTTGGTCATGGTCAGACTTGAGCACTGAGTTTGGAAGAACTGAATCGGTGTGATCTCTCCTCAAATCAAAAATGTCATGAATTCATGAGAGCATGTTATCTAAATAACATAATAGTGTATGTATGTGTGTATGTATATATTATACATGCTTTTATATTAGTACACACATATGTTGGCCTCATCATATGCAAAGGTTGGATATCATGGCAATAATGTGAG
The DNA here is from genome assembly GCF_022837055.1 of Prionailurus viverrinus. Taxonomy (NCBI): domain Eukaryota; kingdom Metazoa; phylum Chordata; class Mammalia; order Carnivora; family Felidae; genus Prionailurus; species Prionailurus viverrinus. Next base: position 27,255,147 of record NC_062562.1, on the reverse strand, counting down.
TTCAAAAAATCTATGGTGGAAACAAAGACAACCTACAGAAGAGTCTTTAGAAATGTAGGTTTCTCCAATCAGAGTAAGAGTCTCAGAAAAAGAATGCCAGTTTTGCACAAATAATACAATTACCATAAGCAGTTTAAGACTTTTTCTACAAATTACTGTGATTTTACATAAAGTCTTGTGTAATAGCTCCTCTGTGAATACTTGAAATTGTGTTCCTTTGCTTTATTTTACTCTCTGTATACAGAGATTTCTTGTTTTGGATTTAACTTTGTTTTATAATTATGTAGGTAGAGTACTTACATGATTTCAAAGTCAAATCTGTAAACCAAGGTAAATTTGAAGAAGTCTAACTTTTCTCTCTTCCTTGTATCCTATCTGTTCCTCTCATAGATTTGTAATAGTCTTTTATTCTGTTTTAATTTTTTTTAATGTTTATTTATTTTTGAGACAGAGAGAGACAGAGCATGAACAGGGGAAGGGCAGAGAGAGAGGGAGACACAGAATCTGAAACGGGCTCCAGGCTCCGAGCTGTCAGCACAGAGCCCGATGCAGGGCTTGAGCTCACGGACTGTGAGATCATGACCTGAGCCAAAGTCAGACGCTTAACCAACCAAGCCACCCAGGCGCCCCTTATTCTGTTTTAAAAACATAAATACATGGATTTACATAGGGTCACATATATGTATACATTTGTGTGTATGTGCATACACACACGTGTGTACATATGCACACACACATCTGCGTTCCTCCTGGTCTCTGACCTTTTGTCCTTAGCAAAATACACTGGAGAGCACTTTGCTGTACTTGCTAGAGATTTTTCTTTTTTTTTACAGTCTCATAGTATTCCATTGTGGGATTATATCATATTTCATTCAGTCCATCCCTTATTTATTGATCTTTTGGTTGTTTCCAGTGTTTTGTTACTATAAATAACTCTGCAGTGAACAGCTTTGTGCATATATCATTTTTCTCTTTGTCAGCACATCTTTTGGATAAATTCCCAGAAGTGTGCTTTCAGTGTCAAAGGATAAATGCCTAGGAAATTTTCCTAGGCACTGCTACTTCCCTTTCCATATGGTTTGCATGTGCCAATTTGCATTCCTACCAAAATTTATATGAAAGTTTCTATTTCCCCAAGTTTGGCCAACATACCTGTAGTCAAACTGAAAGATAGGCCTATATGATAGGTAAGAAACTGTATCTAAGTGTACTATGCATTGCTTATCTCTTATTAAAAGCAAAGTTGAATGTTTTTTTTTCTAAATCATTAATATCCATCTGCGTTTATTTTCATGTGACTGATTAGTTCATGTTTCAATCTCATTTTTCTATATGATTGTTTATCCCTTTTTCCCCCTTGTTTTTTGAAGCCCTGTACACATTGGGGACTCTTGTCTCTAGTGTAAATTATAAATATCATTTCCCAGTCTGCTTTTGAAATCTTTACCATACAAATGTTTAATGTAATCACATTACAGATCTTTCTTTTCCATTATTGCCTCTGGATTTTAAATCATAATTAAGCACATCTTCCTCATTCCTAGGTTATTGAGAACTTCACCGATGTTTTTCCCAGTACTTAATTTCATTTTTTCACAGTTAAATATTTGATACATTTGAAATGTATTCTCGTGTATAGTCTAAGGAACGGATCTGGTTTTATCTTTCATGGGACTATCTGCTTATCCCACCAGTGCCTATTAGAAACACCATTTTCCCACTAATAATTTGAGGATGCCATATTTCTCATGTGCTAAATATTCAGTTGGGTTTATCATCCACCTCTTTTTAAAAAGTGAAAAACCTTCCTCAAAAGTCCCATTTCACAGATTTCTCCTTAATTTCCTCATTGCCCAAAACTAGATCATGTGCCTTTCCTAAACCAATCCCTTACAAAAGGAGTGGCCTTTCTCCTTTTGGTTTAGCAAAGCCCAAGGCTTTCTGGGGGAGCATGCTTGGACTAAATCAGAGGTAGTTAGGTAAGAGAGATGGAAGGAGGGAGAGATGGGGATAGAGATCAGGTAAATAGCAATGCATTAGGTTTTCTTTCTGTATTATAAGCTTCTCAAGGTCACAGAGTTCTCATGTGTCTTCATGTTCCTAGCCGTTAGCGCAGTGCCTAGATATATTACAGGCTTGGAGATGATTATTAAAGAGTGCTGAGTTGAGATAGTACTACTAACTGTGGTTTTATAATAAAGCAACTTTTAAAAAATAACCTAGCCAGAGTATGGCTGAAATAAAGGTATTAAAAAGTATATTAATCACTAGGTTCATAAGGCCTGAATAAGCTGGATAAATGATTTAAATATTTTTAATGTTTATTTGAGAGAGAGAGAGAGACACGGCGTGAGTGGGGGAGGGACAGAGAGAGAAGAGAGCGAGAATCCCAGCCAGGCTCCACACTGTCAGCACAGTACCCGATGTGGGGCTCGAACTCAGAAAACTTTGAGATCACAACCTGAGCCGAGATCAAGAGTCAGATGCTTAACTGCCTGAGCCACCCAGGTGCCCCGGCTGGATAAATGATTTAGCATTTGTTTTTTAAGTCCTCTTTTGAATTTTGCATGCTCTCCACAGAGTACCTTTTTTTTTTCTTTTGGAGAATGTCAGTATATTTTATAAACATTCTTTGTCTCTGGGTTCAAGTAGAATGGGAAGCAGTAGGTTGCAAATTTTCTTAAAGACAGAATCAATGTGTTCTCTGCCACCTCAACACCACCCAGCTCTGCACCTGAAATATTGCTGACATTCTCTTAATATTTATCAAATGAATGAATGACTGAATGCTATCTCCTTTTCACAGCCAGCCATGGAAACTTAGAGCTGAATTGCTCTCCCATATCATTCAGCTAAAAGAAAGGTCTAAAACTTTTGCACTCACAGAATTCCATTGGCTTCCTTAGTGATTATATTCTTTTATATTCTCAGAGCTACGATTTTATAGCCCACAAACATGGAATCATACTATTGAGAAGCCAAGCTTTTGTGGAAAATAATAACCAATGGTTTGAAAAGATAGAAGGCTCTTTCTTAACAGAGATTGAAAAAAAAAACTATATTGTATAAAAGAAGGTGTTTATTCTTAACACATGACTAATACAGAAAAGAAACTAAACTTAATTTTAGAGCTATTTGCCATATTGGCCTCTGTCTCAGCTTCTCTTCCTATAATGTAAGCATTTAGGATTTTCAACTTCTCAATCATTATAGAAAAGTTTGACTTTTATATGATCCTTAAATGTCAGTATCTAATTTCTGAAGATGAGTTTACAGTTTGAGGTAGGTGACTTTAAAGTACACTTTGCTCTTCTCAGACCTGGCAGAGGATAAAGAAAATTTGTTGAGTTCCCCAAACCTGGAACTCCTAATAAGCTTCTCCAATAAAAATGTGATTAAATTGTTTCATAAGGTTAGGGTTTTGCCTGTGGCAGTTTGAATTTCCTCAGCTTAACACATCATCAGTGTGACATGTCACGGTTGGCTTTGTCAGCAATTCTTATACACAGATTAAGTGTAAACACATTTAAAATGAGAGACTTAAATGTAGCCTAGTACTAAAGGAGCTGCTGGTAAATGACACAGGTAAAGCGTTTCTAATAAAAACATTATTGTCAAGTACTCGCCAGATATGAGTTCTTTGGCTGAGTGTTTATTGGGCATCTATACTCTGGTATCATGCAGAATGTTCTTACCAGCTTCTAGACTTCCCCAGGTGTGCAGTTGACTCTGGGAAGGTATGTTCAAAATTGAGCACGGAAAAATTTGAATTTATATGCAAAAGGAATGCAGCCTCTATTCTAAGACCTTACCCCCACCATACTCACACCAGTCAACATGTGCTTGTGTTTTCATATTTTGCATGCCTAACATTTTATCACACATTCTTACCATAATGCCAAACCACATTATATCAAAAAAGTTTTGTTTTTTAAGAGGCCCAGGAGTAGAACATACATAGGGATACATTCCATAGCTTCTTGACATTTTCTAAAGTTAGATTGATTTCTCTCTCTCTCTCTCTCTTTTTTTTTCCTATGTATTTCCTGGTATTCTCTCTCTCCCCTGCCCTGAAAACACAGAAACTCACATGCACGCTTCCTACTTAACATATTTTAGATTGCAATTTGCTGAACAATGAAGTAAATCTGGCTTCTCTAGGTGTGTGCTGAGGTTTAAAAAAATGTTTTTGATGGATCCTTCGAGCTCACTTTGAGCCCATTTACAGTGTGGCTATGTGAACATGTGTACGTGCACGTGTGTGTGTGTGTGTGGACGCGCATGTAAGCACACAAAAGTATTCTTTCGAGGTGGGCATAGTGGGGGGAATCTATGCTGCTTTATTGAGCTAAGAGTTTCACTGAGATGATGAAAATATATGTGAAATTAAAGTGCAACAGTAATTACAACAGAAGTGAACTATTATCGGTGCAGTTGACTCCAAATTAAATTAACAAAAGTATCTGGCCTGTGGGGTTTTTGAAGAGCAGCTTCTTTTCATTATTATTTATACACACACACACACACACACACACACACACACACACATTCAATACAGCACCTTATTGAAACGTAGACTGTCCACTTAGAAATGCATACCAAGTCTGCATTTTCCTTAAACAGGATAATTTGATGGCAGAACTGCCTACCTGTTCTGCATTCCTTTAAAGAATTTTGCTAATCATACAGGAGCCCCCGCATTGCATGATTGATACATTCATTTTGGTTCAGCCTTGCCTCCCTTCTGCCTTAGAGAACTCAGCTCTAATGGATTAGGTTTAATTCTTACAGTCTTGTGTTGTTTTTCTGGCATGTTAAGTCAAAACAAAAGGAAAAAAGACTGTACTTTTGGCAGTAAATCATGGCCTGCTGGGAAAATCAACCCCTACCCAGATGTGCCAGGTGGCCATCTCTAAACTCCAGTAACTCTTGAATGTGAAAGAGCCGTTTTCCCCTCCGAAGCTTACTTACACTGTGCAGTGTAGTGAGGACATGCTGGAGGATCGTTTTTATATCACAAACACTGGGTCCTGGAAGCAGGAAAGGAGAACTGCTGAGCCCTCTAGATTTTAACAACAGCACGAAAAAGACATCAAAGGGAGAAATTCTTGCAGTGAAATTCTTGCAGTCGTCTACTTGGACTCTTTTTTTTTTTAATGTTTATTTATTTTGAGAGAGAGAGAGAGAGAGAACACGAGCAGGGGGAGGGCAGAGAGAAGAGGGAGAGAGAATCCCAACCAGGCTCCATGCTGTCAGTGCAGAGCCTGATGCGGGGCTCAGACTCACAAACCATGAGATCAGGATCGGACCTGAAATCAAGAGTCAACGCTCAACGGACTAAGCCTCCCAGGCACCCCTACTTGGACTCCTTTTTAAGTATTATGTTTAAGACCTAAATTAAAATTTAAAAACATAATTTCTCCAAAAATGCATAAATATGATCATGCAATTCATGTACGCACATATGTAAATACACATGTACAGAAATGTAAATGTGTGTGTATGTCTGTATCTTTGGTCTCTTGCCTATTCCCCCAGCCCTTGACATCCACCACTATCCCTTCCACCTCCTCCCTATGCAGTTTATCACCAGGGAACAAGCTCCTTTATAACTTTCCACCTCCTGTGCTCAAGTATTAATTCTTACTTGGGTGGCTGAATCCTTGGGTTGGTCGTTTCTGGCACAGTCTCAATCCTTTTACCCTGGTGTATCATCAAAAGTTGTCTGTGCATATTTGTGCAGAGATGTGAAAACAGTTGGGAAATCCTGACCTATGGTTATGCTTCTGTATTTTTCAGCATGCTGATGTATCGATATAATAACACACATACGTGCATGTGTGTGTCCTTCTACATACGTATCTGGAAGAATATTTTTGTCATTCTTTTTACAGAAATGGAATTTTATTCTTTTCTTTCAATAATTGTTTGTTTTTGTCTTTAAAGCCAGCAAAAACTCTAATTCATTATTCTGAGTGGCTGTAGCATAATTGTACAGCTATTCTCTGGCTGGTGGCATTTCATTTGTGTCCAGGCACTCTATTGTTTTATAACATCACTACAAGAAAACTGTACATATTTTTGTTAAGATTATAATTGACACATGGAACACCTGGGTGGCTCAGTTGGTGAAGTTGAAGCGTCTGACTCTTGGTCTCGGCTCAGGTCATGATCTCACAGTTTGTGGGATCAAGCCCCATGGTCGGATTCTGCACTGCCAGTGGGGAGCCTTTTTGGGTTTCTCTCTCTCTTTCTTTTTCTCTGCCCCTCCCTCGCTCTTGCTCTCTCTATTTCTCTCAAAATAACAAACCTGAAAAAATACATTTGGCACGTAACATGATTTTTATGGGCTAGATACTTAGACATGAGAATACTTGTTTTTTTTGGTTTATTTATTTGTTTGTTTGTTGATTTAGAGAGAAAAGGCACACACAATAGGGAGAGGGGCAGAGAGAGAAAGAGAATCCCAAGCAGGCTCTTGCTGTTAGTGTAGAGCCTGACATGGGGCTCGATTCTATGAACTGTGAGATCATGACTTGAGTCAAGATCAAGAGTCAGATGCTTAAATGACTGAGCCACCCAGGCGCCCACTATAATGCTTGGTTTAAGAAACGTGCTATTTTTGGGGCGCCTGGGTGGCGCAGTCGGTTAAGCGTCCGACTTCAGCCAGGTCACGATCTCGCGGTCCGTGAGTTCGAGCCCCGCGTCAGGCTCTGGGCTGATGGCTCGGAGCCTGGAGCCTGTTTCCGATTCTGTGTCTCCCTCTCTCTCTGCCCCTCCCCCGTTCATGCTCTGTCTCTCTCTGTCCCAAAAATAAATAAACGTTGAAGAAACGTGCTATTTTTGATATTAATGTAGATTGTATCTCAAAAAAAAAAACCTTTAAAATTCACATTTTAACCCACAATGTATTAGAATACCCCTTTCTCTAAATTCTTATCAGGAATAGATCTTTTTACTTATTTTCATTTTTATCAGCCTGGTAAATATAATGACATCTCATTGTTTTGTCCATTTAAGATTTCCTACATTCTAGAAAGTTTGAGCATCATTTCATTTCTTTGGCAGTTTATAATTGCCCTGCTTTAAATTTTTTTAACGTTTATTTACTATTGAGAGACAGAGAGAGACAGAGCATGTGCATGAGAGAGGCAGAGAGAGAGGGAGACACAGAATCCAAAGTAGGCTCCAGCCTCTGAGCTGTCAGCACATGACCCACGAACCGTGAGTCATGACCTGAGCTGAAGTCGGATGCTCAACCGACTGAGCCACCCAGGTGCCCCTGTATTGTTTTTCTTTAAAATGCTTCTCCATTTACCCGTTTTTAGCTTTTGTTCCCCTTCTTGTCTTTTTGTGAGATCACTTTACCTTTCGTGATCTTACTGTGTCCTTTCTGTTGATGTTTTTTTTGTCTAAGTCAAATGTTGTGTGATTTGTTATTCATTTCTTCTCTCTCTCTCTCTCTCTCTCTCACACACACACACACACACACACGTTCTTATATTCTTTGCATGTCAGTTCAAATGGGCAGACATATGCTGAAAAATAAGTTATTTTATAGTTGCCTAGGACTGTGCATCTGGAGACAGGCACATCACTGAAATCTTATTTGTCAGAACTATTAGTTTCAAGAAAGAGCTTTCACTAATAAAAACTCTTGGTGTGATCTGGGCGTAGGGAGTTCATTCCAGGTCCTTTCCATATTTCTAACAGAGGTCGTCTTTATTTCCTGGTGGCACATATTGGTGACTTTTCTGCCTTTGTTGAGAGATATTAATAGTATTATGACAGAAATATTTTTTTCTTACGGAAAGGGATTCAGTGAGGATGAGATGCTTCAACTTCACTGTCTGGACTATTCCAGTTACTTCTTGAATCCCATTTTTAAGTGGGTGTGTTTCTTTTGCTTTTGGTGGTTATCATTTTTTAAACTTTGTCTTTTGAAATAATTGTCGATTTACCAAGTAATAAAAAAAAGTACGGGGCAGCGCCATGTGCACTTTATACATCTTGTGATGTTGCATAATTGTAGTATGGTACCACGTGATAGAATTGTCATCAGTGTAATACAAATTTATTCAGATTTGGTCAGTTTAATAAGCATGTGTATGTGTGTGTGGGGGGGTTCTGTTTGGGTTATTTTTTTTAACTCTACTATAGGAAACAAATTCATGTATTCCTCACATTGTAAAGTTCCAGAGCAATAAAAGAAAGTATATAGAATTGAGATCATGAGAAAAGTGGGTCATTGGAGTTGTTTTCTCAGTGATCCTGTGAAATGCCTTTCTGTAACTTTAAACAGAATTAAGAAAGTTTCCACATGGACCTGCATGAAGGCAAGACATATATAAAGTGCTCTCTGAAAATCCCAGTTACCACCCCCGCCCCTTCATCTTTTGATGAGAAATGGAGTTCACTTTTGTACTGGGCCAGTGGGCACTGTCTCTTGTTCAAGAATAAATAAATAAATAAATAAATAAATAAATAAATAAATAAATAAGTAAGTAAGTAAGTAAGTAAGTAAGTAAGTAATGAGTATTTGTGGGAAGGTATGTTCTCCTGACTTACAGGGACACCTGCTGAGATAGTTTGGATTGTAATTTCGTGACAGCCTTTTCCTAAATTAATCACATCTCTGCAATCAGGCAACTGTAGCTACTCTTCACAAGTAATGTCGCATGTACAACTGTGAATAAGTAAATTAGTGCCAACTAGCATCTGACCACATACTGTGACAAAGAATGTGTTCTTGGGCTGCAGCACCTCCCTTTCCTTTATGAATTGTCTTAGGGGATCTCTAGTACTTTAACAGACCAAGTGAAGGGAGTCTTGCTGATCCTCCCCTGGAAATGTAGCCTTGAAATACTGTGATATGCATGGGATCCATGGACTGCAGGCTGTAAGAGACAGAAATCTGCCATCATAGCTCATTGGTCCATTTCCTTTTTTTAAAATAAGTAAACGTATTCTAGAAAACTGAAGTAATACCCTTAAAGGCACAAAGATAATTAGTGAGAACGTCTTAACTAAAATGCAGAATTTTCTTTGGAAAGATGTTCTTTCCACTATAGCACTGTAGTACTCTGATCATTAAATCATTTTATAGCCCATTTTATACATTAATTAAATCAATGTTATAATATCCTATGAATAGTCTACAAAGTCTTCCAAGATTATTTTTCTCCCTCTGTTACTGGAATATTCTAGGGGGACATAGGAGATCCTATGGCAGGCAGCCATCTTTTTAAATGGACAACTGACTGGTAAGAGTAAATTTGATGGTTCTAATGCTCATGCTAGGCAAACATAATACAATTTAAAGTATTCTGAAGCATTTCCCACCCCCCCTCAAAGAATCCAAAAGAAGTTTAATTGGGGTCTAGTTAGGGATTTTAATGAAGGTTTAATGAAGGTTTAATGAAGGGTAGTCTTTGGAACATGTGTACCATGCACTAACTCAGTTATTCATTAACATGGACTATTACAACATATTATTATGAAAAATTTGAAACCTATGCAAAAGTAGAGTGCCTAGTATAATAAATTCCCATGTAGTCCATGGCATGCAGCACTGCAAAAGGTGATCAGTGTAGGTTTAAGAAGGAGTACATACAAATGATTCGGTTTCCTTACATATGGCCATTCCATTCTTTCATGGGGTAGAGGTTCTGGAGTATTATTAAATGGTTCTTTCCATCGGGCCATCTGCCTGATGTAGCATCTCCTTTTCTCTGGTGTCCCTCAATAGTACTGCACAATGGTATTAGTGTTGAGATAGCACTTAGAAATGTAAATCCACAGAAGCATCTGGGTGGCCCACTTGGTTAAGCATCCGCCTTTGGCTCAGGTCATGATATCACTGTTGGTGAGTTTGAGCCCCATGTTGGGCTCTGTGTTGACAGCTCAGGGCCTGGAGCCTGCTTCGGATCCTGTGTCTCCCTCTCTCCCTGCTCCTCCCCAACTCATGCTCTGTCTCAAAAATAAATAAATGTTAAAAAAAATAGAAATGTAAATCCACAATATGGAGTTTAGGATAATGATTATGAATCTGCAGGTGACAGTAGAGGGAGTCATATTTTCCACCTTGCAGGCGGGCCACTTCTGGGTTGGTGAAACAGCAAGGGAGTATTTGAAGTAACAGTGGATCAATGGCTACACCATAGTTGACAAAGAGTAAAGACCAAAACGGTAAGTGTAATCTCTTCAGACTTGGCTGAGTACCATCAGTGCAACCTGTTTTAAGTTAGGTAAATGCTTCTTTTCCTAGTTGGACTTTAATGAACTCTTCTGAAGACAGGGACCATGTTCTTCTTGCTGGTCGTCTCTGTCTTATGCCTGGCTATGAATGTTGACGTTTGTTGAAAGGATGGTGGATAGATGGATGTGTAGTTGGACAAAGGAGTGAAGAAAGGCATCTTTTGAAATAAAACTGAATCAGTAGCCTCAACATTTTAGATGTCACAGTGTGATGTCAGAGTGTTTCAAAGCGTGGCCCATTTTTAAGCAGATACCATGAAGAACAGTGTAGCATTAAAATAGGCCATTCTGTTATTGTCTCAGGTCACATTTTTGGAACCTAATTAAAAGTTCAGTGACAGTCTCTCTCTCTCTCTGTCTCTTTAAAAGCAACAAAAAGATTTTGATTCTAGAAGAAAAACACTGGTGATTCAGTTTAATGCTGTTCTTGAAGTTCAAATTATGGTTGCCTGGTAGAGGTTAAGATCTTGTTATGTTAGAAGAAGATCATTTTGACATTTTAATGATTAAATTTACTTGTCTTGGGCCCATTTCATACAAAATTTCATTCTGTAAAAGTAATTTTAGTAACATGTAGTATAATTCTGATGCTAGATCCTGGAAAAGGGTGAGGATATAAGTACATTTTGACATGTTGGGGAATATTGTGTTCTGCTGAGTATTATCCACAACAGAAAATCAAACATGGTAGAACAGAATTTGTAGAGTTCATGTAAGTCACTAGGCCACTCTCACACATCAGTCCCTGAAATATTGGGAAGGAAATTAGCTATCATTTCTCATTTTGCAGATGGGGATGCACACAAGGGGAGTTGATTCATCCAGTTCTGTGGGCAACAGAACCCTCACTGGTACCTCAGGAGCACACTAAATCCACTGTCTCTGCCTTCAGAGCTTGGGCCCAGCACTTTCCTCTGGATTGAGGCCCTATGTTTCTAAACCTTTCTATCTTATTCAAGTCTTACCTTGTTTATGTTAGGTAGGGTCTGTTTTTTCTTCCATTCATTATCCTGTGAGGTGTTTTCTATTTCACTCACTATCTTGGTTACCCTATTCTGGATATCACACAGTGTATTACTAAAGAGTTTAAAATGTTTAGATTAGGAACAATAGGATGTGGAATAAAGTCTTTGGTACAATAAGAGAGTATTACTACAAATTAAAGCATGGAATTATTGTATATCAGTATAGTGTTTTACATTTTTAGTCACTTATGAATGTTATCCCCAAAATAAAATACAAGAATTATCTCTCCTGTCTTCCTAATTTGGGAAAACATGCATTACCTCTTCATAGTTTTGGATTTCTTCTTAATCCTTGATTTTTTTTTTAATTTATACTTAAATGTCTTTCTACTATTCTTGAAACTACATGGAATGTTTTAGAAACTTAAATACCTCAGGCTAAAAACATGACAAAAACAAAAACATAGAAATAAACAAAAATTGAAAGGAGTCCCAAAGGCCAGTCTTAGGAGAAACTACAGAATCATGTGCCTTTTATATCTTATTCTCTTGACATTAATCCGCTCCCTACCACCCCTTTCCTCCTGTTCAAAGCTAGAAGCTCTTGACATGTGGAACACTTTCTTGTGAGGGCACACAATTAAATGGCAATGAGATGTGGTCTTCCAACTTCAGTGACTCCCAAGTTTCCCTTGTCCATAATGTCTTCATTTGTTGGTTGACTCATTCACAGAATATAAACTTAATGTAATGGGTCTGACCTAATTTAAAAGAAAAAAAAAACAGACTACAGATTAAGTGATGTCAGAGAACATAACACACAGTAAGAATAGGTATTGTTTTACAACAATTTTGTGACATTACTTCTCTACAAGTGTCCAAGATTATTAAATGATTTTTTTAAGTTTATTTATTTATTTTGACAGACTGTGAGCAGGGTAGGGGCAGAAAGAGAGGAAAAAAGAGAGAATCCCAAGCAGACTCCACATTGTCGGCATAGAGCATGATGTGGGGCTCAAACCCACAAACGATGAGATCATGACCTGAGCCAACATCACGAGTCCTATGCTTAACTGACTGAGCCACCCAAATGCCCCATAAAATGTCTTTCTAATGCTACCACACTAATCCATCATTCCACCGATGGAGTAGTGAGTCACAGGAATGAACATAAACTCTTAACTAAAAGTTAACTCTCAGTATCTGGATTTATTTGGCCCACTACCAATGCCACTATAATGATTTATTTTCTTTGAGCTACAAATAATGAAGCACCAAGCCTTCCCCAGCTAACAGTAGCATGATTCCTCTGATGACGCCTTTAGAAAACAATACCTTCACTTGAAAAAAAGTAAATATTTTTGACTTCTACATTCTCCATTACCCATGAGGGAAATATTTTAATGATCTTGTGCTCCATATAGTTTAAATTTATAGTTTAAATTTTGTTCTCTGCAGTAATACTGCTGTAGATTATTAATAAGCTTTCATTCTTTGCGAGACCATTTGTTATCTTTACACCAATACAAGTGCATTTTCCCCTGAATCTCTTGAATTATTCCATCCAGACAGGAAGATTTGCCAAGAAGATAGAAAGAGAGATTGAGATTTAGGTTTGGTTCATTAGGAAATGGTACCTGAGTCGGACTTCCTCCCCTGGGTGTTTCTCATAACCATAAGTTGACAAGGATGGTGTTTTGCAGGTGGTTCTTGAATTGACAAAAGGGGAGAACATCCTCTGTCCTAATGAACATGCCGTGTCTGTTATGTGTGTGGGCATTCTCTCTGGAATACCAGAGAAAGAAAATTAAATCAACTCACGACAGCTATCTTGCATATCTCACCTGGGAAGGTATGCATGTGGTAGGACAGGCACTGCTTAACATTAATCAGCCTCCTGAAGTCATTACATTCATGAGGAAATGTAATTCACATGTGATTACTTTTTAATTTACTCTGTAATCACATTCCAAGTGAACGGGCCAAGCTTAAAATGAAATTTAAAAGTCAAATACTGCTTTGTATTAGGAATTCACAATTTTTATATGCACTTAGGTTAATAAAGATTTTACAATAACCATTTGTGGCTGAGCATATGATAATTTTTTGATGAAAGTTAGGCCATACCTTAGATAAAATGTATTTGATTTCCCTCCAAGTACTCAACTGGACCCAGGGAGTCTCAGAACTCTGTGCTGAATTCCTGCCTCATCTAAACTTTATTTGAAAAAAAAATCACCCAAGCATTTTTCAATCCCAGATCGGAGGTTGTAGTGAACTAATGTATTTTTAATTTGTACTGTGCCTGTGAGGTGTATCCATTTGTTTTATCCATCATCAGAAAGTGTGTACAGAACCTTATAGTAGCTGACTTGAGCTCATCAACGGGGAATGCCTGTGCCTGCAGTAAGAGTCTTCCTCCAACAAGGTGGCCTTTCAAGTTTACCAAGTTACAAAGCTGCTCTGTTAGTTTTACAAAAGTCTTTTGCCTTAACAGCCTAGGACCAAGTAGTTATGGGTAGTAGAGAATAGGTGTGTATTTTGCTTCATCGGCCAGAACTAAGGTCAGCAGAAAGAAATGTACAAAGAATTTACAGATTTCCAGTCAATACAAAGAAAATTTTTTTATTGTTTGGTCCCACCTGGCATTGGACTAAACAACCTCAGAAGTACTAAGATCTCTTTCCCAGAAAATATTAAAAAGCTGGGTTCCATTTTCTAGGGTTGGTTGTAGTGTTGCCAAACATCAGTTATTAACTCAACTTTTAAGATATTTGAGATGTCTTTGTGCTAACTTTACCGTTATTTACTTTATCTCAACTTACTTTGTTTTAACTAATGCAGGACTTTGGCATTGTTCTAAGCCAGTCCTATTAAATGAAAATATAGTAAGAGGCAAATACAAAATTTTCGACTAACCACATTAAAGAAGGGACAAATAAGCAGGTGAAATTAATCATATTTAGCCCACTATATCATAGCTGGTATCATTTCAAGATCTAATCAACATAGAACCTTTTAAAATGAGATTTCTTACATTCTTTTGTTCATACTACTCTTTGAAATCCTGTATTTTATGTATGCAGCACATCTCATTTCAGACCAGGCACATTTCAAGTGCTCAAGAGCTTTATGTGGCTAATGGCTACTGTATTGGGCAGAGTAGTGTTAAGGTAGGACGTTCATGGAATCATGACTTTGATATGCTGGTTGTATTTTCTTAAATGCACACTAAATAAATTCACTGATTTTCAAGTTAAAAAAGTTAAATTTAGGGGCGCCTGGGTGGCGCAGTCGGTTAAGCGTCCGACTTCGGCCAGGTCACGATCTCGCGGTCCGTGAGTTCGAGCCCCGCGTCAGGCTCTGGGCTGATGGCTCAGAGCCTGGAGCCTGTTTCCGATTCTGTGTCTCCCTCTCTCTCTGCCCCTCCCCCGTTCATGCTCTGTCTCTCTCTGTCCCAAAAATAAATTAAAAAAAATGTTGAAAAAAAAAAATTAAAAAAAAAAAAAAAAAAAAAAGTTAAATTTAGTGAATGGAATATGCACCATACCCTGAGAAATTCCTGACATAATAAGTAGCTTATGTGTTTGTTTGGTGGTAATGCACATGATAGCTATCTCTCATGTGCATTGGGCTCCACATGACTGTACTTATCTGTGGTCCCCAGCACACAAGCCATAAACACATTATTTTTCCTTACACAAAAGCATGGCAGACTTCAAAGGAATGAGACTGGTATAATCCTGCTTTATGTATTTCTTACAAACAAAATGCTCACTGTATATGGTATGTATATCCTGTACTTATATGCACATACCATGCATAATATGTATGTTCATGCACATACACACTAGGTACACCATGCTACAGCTATTAATGGTATCACAATCCTTATAATTCCCCTTATGGCTGAGAAGAGCACAGTTGTAACACTTGGCCTGAGCAATGAGACTGCCCTGGAGGTCCCATCTTGTGTCTTTCCTTTGTACTTAGGGTAGTGTGATGTCTAATCCAGTGTGATAGGCACAATTCTGGTACCCTAAGGATACGCCTGTCCTAGACCCCGGAACTTATGAAGGGTACCAGAAGGTACTTTACAGATGTGATTGAAGTTACAGATTTTGAGATGGGAAGATTATCCTGGATTACTCAGGTAGTCCCAATATAGTCACAAGAGTCCTTATAATGAATGAGGGAGGCAAGAGCTAAGAGTCAGAGCTAAAAGGAGGAGATGTGGTGATGGAAGCAGAGATTAGGGTGATGTGATATAGGGGGACTCAGCATGCTATTGCTGGCTTAAAGATGAGGCCATAAGCCAAGGAATGCAGTTGTCCTGCAGAAGCTAGACAAGTCAAGAATATGCTTCTCCCTTATAGCCTCCAGAAGGAACACATTGATATCTTTTTATTTTTAATGTTTATTTTTAAGAGACAGAGAGTTAGAGTGTGAGCAGGGGAGGGGCAGAGAGAGAGGGAGACACAGAATCCAAAGCAGGCTTCAGGCTCTGAGCTGTCAGCACAGAGTCTGACCCAGGGCTCAAACTCACAAACTGTGACATCATGACCTGAGCCGAACTTGGACACCCAACTGACTAAGCTACCCAGGCACCCCTGATATCTTTTATTAAAATATATTTAATTTTTTTAAATGTTTATTTAATTTTGAGAGAGAGAGAGAGAGACAGAGCATAAGCAGGGGAGGGGCAGAGAGAGACAAGACACAGAATCTGAAGCAGGCTCCAGGCTCTAAACTGTCAGCACCGAACCTGACCCGAGGCTTGAACTCAGGGATTGTGAGATCATGACCTCAGCCGAAGTCGGTCGCTTAACCGACTGAGCCACCCAGGCGTCCCAAAACAATGATATCTTGATCTTAGCCCACTAAGATCCATTTCAGACTTCTAACCTCTAGACCTATAAGATGAATTTGTTGTTTTAAGACATTAAATTTGTGGCAGTTTGTTACAGCAGTGGTAGAAAACTAAAATACACACTCTGAGCAGTAAGTTGATTAAAAATTCATCACTTTCAACTTTAGGTAGGAAAAGGAGCCTGTTGTCTGGCACCCAAGTCAAGCAGATATTTCCCTGGGAGACCTTCCTGAGCTACCTTGGTGAAGATGAGGGCTCTATGCTTTCATTCTTTGTCCCTGCTAGTTTTGGTGTTGGCCTCCAACATGGCGTAGACTTTACTGTGATGCAGTCGTGTTTTGCCACTAAACACTTTGTTTGGCTAGGATATTGCATGTCCCCACAGCCTACCCTTATTCAGCCCCCAGGAGCTCTTGGATGTATTGTGTGTGTGCCTCAGGACTTTGATCTTACACTTTCATAAAGTGGCTTGTCAAGCACACGGTCACGGGTGTGTGTGTGTGCTCCAGTGTTCCCACCTTGGCTGTATTGGTGTGGTGGAAGGTTGTCTATTTACTTTCTGAAACTTCCTGAGGCCTTCTTGGGAACTGACATCTGAGAGGGTTCTTTAGTCAACTAAATAATGTGAATGTTTTAAATTTATTTGGTTTTCTTTTAGAAATTTGTTGTCACTTTGCAGAATATTATTAGGAAAGTGATTTGGAGTCTCATTGTCTGCTCCTTTGTCAAACTGGAAAGACATATGCCCCGAGGCCTTGGGAGGATGAACACAGGGTCTCACGATCCATTGAGACATTAAGGTACCAAGATCACCTTTGTTCCACACTGTGTGCTCTAAGGCAGGTCTGTGCTCAACACCAGTAATCTCTTCTTACCTGATCAGTGATTGTAGTCATGCCTGCATGTAGATTTGAACAGGATTATGGTAATTCTTGCTAAGTCTCTAAGTGTATTCTAAGCATTCATACTTTTCAAGTGTATTTTATTAATTACACTCCCCATGGTGAAGGATTTTGAACTTTGAAAAATGTTTGTCTGGTTGTTGTTAAATGTGGTTTGGTATTCACAATTCTACCTTTTTTTAATGTTTATTTTTTATTTTTATTTTGAGAGAGAGAGAGAGAGAGAGAGAGAGAGAGTGCAAGCAGGGGAGGGTCAGAGAGAGAGGGAGAGAATCCCAAGCCGGCTCCATGCTGTCAGTGCACAGCCTGACACAGGGCTTGATCCCACGAACTGTGAGGTTGTGACTTCAACTGAAGTCAAGAGTCTGATGCTCAACCAACTGAGCCACTGAGGTGCCCCTACAATTCTGTCTTTTAAGCAAAATGTCATTTGCTTAGTTTGAGGTTATCCTACCCCAGTGTCGTTAGAATGAATAATTTTAAAACACATATGTACTATTCTTTCACTGGCCTTGGAAATGATGGACCAGTCATTCAGTTATTTGAAAAAGTTCCTCATTGATGGTGTTTAGGAGAACTCAAGACAAGGCATGAGCAGACCTCTTATAGTTTCTATATGTTTTACTTTCATGAATGGTGGTGGAATCATGTGCAAGGGTAGGGAGAAAGGACTTAGAGGAAGAGCATGGAGGTAGAAATAAATATGCCCAAACTGAGGTCCTCAGTAGGTAAGTAGCATGCAGAATAAAGATGGCAAATGTGTGCCCCAGGGCACCATGACCTGTGGCTGATTGAACTTGGAAAGCTCATTCACTTAGCTGACATACTTGGCCCTCGTATCCTCTCAACAGAAACATCTTTTAAATTGATCAGAGCTGCTCATTAAATTGAAAACTGCTGTTGTTTTGTTGTTCATATGTTCATTTGTATAAGAAAGAATAAGTGGAAGACACAGAATATAGAGGCAGGGCAATACCACTCACGCAAGTGGAAGGCAGGTTTCTCTCGAATTAAAAGGGTCAAGAAGCAGGAAGGCATGTGAATATTAGGAGGGCACAGCTCTTAGTGGGCAAAATCAGCAATACGGTCAGAGGCCTGGTCACTTTATTAGGGATGAATGGATCTCAGACGCTCAAAGACAAAGTCATCTCCAGCTTGACCTTACATAAAATTCCTGGGATACCTGTGGAGATGCCTATGGTGATTCACTGTTCCTGAGAGGCCTTAAGAGACTATATTTCTGACCGGCTCCCAGGTGACATCAGCACTATTGGTTTGGGAACCACACTTTGAGTAGCAAGGATGAGAATCTGGTGAGGGCACTAATGCCAAACAGGCTTGTTCTCAAGTGTTGGTTGTCTTGTCTGGCTGGCTGTCTGGCTGTCTCTCACCTTCCCTCCCTCATGATTTCTTGTTTCTCTTTATCTCCATGTGTAGACAGGATGTCTCAGCCTTTTCCTGCTTGGAGGAGAGAACACAGAGAGAGGCTTACTCAGTTGCTTCTGCTCATAGCACCATATCCCCCTCTTTTCCGCTTCTAGATGTCCGGTAGAGGACATGGTCCAACCTAGACTCTGTTGATTATGCATGGGAGGTATCCAGCCTGGTCACTTCTCCACCCACAGAACAGAGGTGGAATCACAGAACACAGACTCCACACACATCTGGGAGGTAGGTGGCCATGGTCCCTGCCTTCCTGAAGAGCATCTGCCCCATCCTCTCGCCTCTAGCTCTGGCCTCTCTGCAGAGTCCCAACCTCACCTCTCCATTTGTCTGCTTGCTTTGCGATTTTCTGTGGGACTCTGTTTACTGAACATCTGTCCTTCAGGCCTTTGCCTGTTTGTCCTTTACGTTTATTCATAGTAGTTTTTCTGGTTGGCTCATTTTCTATTTCTTTGTTTTAAGTTATATTGAACTTTTGTTTTTTATGTTAATTAGATTTGATGGTCTTTTAGGTCTCCTTCACTGTAGAATGTTTAAAAATTATTTTTCTAGGGGCGCCTGGGTGGCTCAGTCAGTTAAGCATCTGACTTCAGCTCAGGTCATGATCTCACAGTTCATGAGTTCGTGCCCCGCATTGGCCTCTGTGCTGACAGCTCAGAGCCTAGAGCCTGCTTGAATTCTGTGACTTCCTCTGTCTCTGCTCCTCCCCTGCTCGCTCACTCTCTCTCTCTCTCTCTCACACACACAAAAAAAACATTAAAAACATTTTGAAAAAAAGTATTTTTTAGTACTTTTATCATTTTCATGTTTTAGGTTTCAAATAAAACATTTGTAATGTTTAAGTCTTGGATATACCTTCTGTTTATTTGGAATAAGTTGTGAGATACTGATCAAATTTATTCTGTCCAATGGCATCATGGTCCCAAATACCCCTTTCTTGATTAATCTGTTTCCCCATACAGATTTGAAATACCATCTTTATCGTATACACCTTTTCTAAGTGAGTTTAACATTTATAGCTTTATGTTTTTGGACATGAGCCATACAAATTGTCCTTATGTTCATATAGCACATTCATTTCAGGTCAGTAGATTTGAAATACTTCCCTTTCCATTTCTAGTAGAGAATCTACTACTATAACTGATGCCTGCTTTTAGAGTTATGTGTGTATCATCTCTGACCACTTTCCACTTGTGTTCTTTCAGGTTTTTTTTGTTTTGGTTTGGTTTTTGGTTTTTGGTTTTTTGTTTGTTTTTTTTTTTTTTTTTTTTCCTTTCTTTCTAACTTAATCCCACTTTCTGGCCATTAGCCACTTTAATGTGTCACTTCTGAGCAACTATCGCTCCCGTCTCAGAAAAGCAGTTCAGAGTGTTGTAAAGGCAACAAAAATAGAAGAGCAAGAAGAGAATATGGGACATTATTTTCGTTCTGTGATGTCATCAGTCAATCAGGATCTGAATTTCCAAGTGCTGTTTGCAGCTTTGTTTGGATTATGGCATTTTGGCTGGCTGGCTTCTGCATAATGTTTGAGATTCATTAATTCTTCTCAAAATGGTGTGTTCCCCACTGAAAAGCAGCTGACTTAAATGTTTGAAAGCCCAGTGGGAGCCACCATTAACTGACCTCAGAGAAGAGCACATACCCTTTGGCCCTTTTTTCTCTTTGAAGTTTGGAGAGGTGGCAGTTTGATCACACATGGCTTCTACCTCCAATGAGCAGTTATACTGAACAAGTGTCGGATTATCAAGAATTTAACCCACCAACTGCCAAGAATACGGAATGTTCCAGGCTTAATTTTCATCAGAGCAGTGTTTTCAGTCCTTAACACAGTAGTTATTCTTTTGAAATGGAAAATCATAGGTAAATGTCCGAAAACTGGAAAACTATTCATGTCATTTTTAAAACAGTCCTATTCAATTAAACCCAGTCTCAACTAAAACCTAGTCCATTCCGTAGTGACCGCATAAACAGGTAAATTGGAAAGGCTGGTATTTACAGGTCCTGTCTTGCACCAGCCCATTACATGGCAGGGATCTAGGAAGGTCATTCTTGGATCATTATTTGTAACCTCCTTACAAGAAGGAAAGGAAGAGGCAAGAGCAGAATTGTAACATTCCACAAAATTTCCCCAAAGTATGAAACCTGAATGATTGATAGTGGGAAGGCTTTAATAAATAATACTTAAATTAAAATAGGGAGCGAGATACTTTAAGCAAAATTATATTGTAACATGCAATTTATTCACGGGAAAGGAATTATAAAAATAAGATTGAATAATAAAAAGGAAACCCCTTAAAAAAAAACACAAACCAACCAACAAAAACACCTGGAGATTTAGTTAGGTAATGCAAGCTTTTCTTTCTCTTTTCCTCTTCTTTCCCCCATCCTCAGCTTCCAAATAGCACACCTGTCAGAATTTTTTCCCCTCTTTTATTTCTTTGACTTGTCAGAGGGAAAAGGTCAGAAGTGATCACCAACTCTACTTTTTAACAGACAGAAAGCTGTAATTGAGAGGCAATTCCTCTGCAATTTTGTGGGAAGGGGCTGTTTCAGAGTGGCTTTCAAAAGCTAGGCTAGGAGAGATATGCTGGTCTTCTGTAAGTGAATCACCTTCATTCACCACGCGCAGATCATTTCTGATTTTTACCGAAACACAGAAAGCTACATGGCTCACATTAGTGTCCTTCTTTTGAACGAATAGGAATGTATTCTATTTTTAACATCTACTGGGGTGCCCTGAAGCCTAAAAGAAATTGCTTTGTGAGAGGTAGCCTGGAAAGGTCTCATTTTGAAATTGTGCATTCTTTTTTCTTAATTTTTTGAATGCTTATTTATTTTTGAGAGACAGAGAGAAGCAGAGTGTGAGCAGGGAAGGGGCAGAGAGAGACGCACACAGAATCCGAAGCAGTCTCTAGGCTCTGAGCTGTCAGCACAGAGCTGGAAGCAGGGCTTGAACTCACAAGCTGTGAGATCATGACCTGAGCTGAAGTCGGCCCCCCAATCAACTGAGCCACCCAGGCGCCCCATGAAATTGTGCATCCTTAAGAATGGTTTATTCTTAAGAGTGGTTTATTATTACTTCTTTTTCTGAGAAGTTTGCATTTCTCTTCAAGATTTAACTTAGGATGAAAAATGTGTGTTTATCTTTAACAGAATTATACGCAGCGTTTTTCATCTTAGTATAGTATATATTGGGATGTAATTTAGAAACATTTTGAAGTTGCTGAATTGATTCCTTTATAAAAAATTGATTTCTGTCAAAACTTGAAGAATAATGAAGGCATCCCTAAACTCACCATGTGAAACTTTGCAAAACCCGTGTGTATGTCCCAAATTTTCACTGCTCATTAGAGTTTTATGTTTGACGGGAGGTGCATAATAAAAGGAATCATTCTGAAGAAAATTCACACACTTTGAATCCAATTTAAACTCCTTGTCATATCTAACTTTACAAAGTACCATCATTCAATTAAAAAATACCCCCTCCCAGTGTAATATGTGATAGAAGCCTGTCAGCATCTACAGTAAAATGTGTTCATTTTTTAGCAAGTAAAAGAGTGAGATACAAGGAGAGAGAGGTAGGAAACAAGGTGGAAATGTCTAAATTTGAAGGAACTGAGTCTTGTTTGCCTTTATGGTAATAACAGTTTTTAAAAAAGACCCCTTAGCTTCATTGGTGCCTGTTCTAGCTCACATTTGGTGGGCTGTACTGTGTTGAAGTCAGAAAATGGTGCTGACGAAAGGTGTGAATGGTGTGGTCCTGTCAGTTGCGGAGAATCCTGCGATGGTCCTTGTGATACTGATACATTGTTTTGAAAGTATATGGGACATTTCACAGGTCCCTTGAATAACCTCTCTTTTTATTATCATCTAATTATCAATCATCCAAGAGCCATAATATATAAACATCCCTAAGTAAACAAGTAGAATTGTGATGTAAAAAGCTCAGTTTGAACCACGAAAAGAAGGTGTGATTACCCGCTATGATCAGTGAATCTGAATTATATCATACTTAGAATAGAGACATGCAAATGAATGAATGAGATTAGGAACACAAATCTCTTCTTAAATCAGCATTTTTGACTGTCAGAACCTGGACTAGAGTGCATTATTCTTAATAGACTGTGATTTGTATTGAAATAGAACAATAAATCTGTTGATTGAAATTTATTTCCTGCTTGTTTGTTGGTCTTTCTGGCTTTGTGCAGGAGCAGGGTGAGTGTAATAGGCAGGGCTGGTGACTCAGCAGGATGCCTGCCATTTTTGTAACCACTCACACACACTCTCTAGATGGAAGACTGATTAGAAGGGAGGTGGGGTCATGTTCTGCATTCAGTGTTTCAGTTTCCAGTGATTCACAGGAAACCTGTGAAGTCTTCTGAGGGCGCCAGCAGCAGGATGATCTAATAGTCTTCTTTTCAGGGCAGCTGGGTGAATCAGTTGGTAAAACATCTGACTTTGGCTCAGGTCATGATCTCATGGGTTCAAGCCCCGTGTTGGGCTCTGCACTGGCAGTGTGGAGCCTGCTTGGGATTCTCTTTCTCCCTCTATCTCTTCCCTTCTCCCACTTGTGCACTCTTTCTCAAATAATAAATAAATAAACTTAAAAACTTAAAAAAAAAAGAATACAGAACAAATCCTTCCAACTCAACAGTAAGAAAAACAAGTTAATTAAAAAGTGAGTAGAAGATCAGAGCAGATACCTCACTAAAGATACACAGATAGAAAACGTGCCCATGGAAAGATATTCAATATCATATGTCAATAGAATTACAAATTAAAATAAGGATGAGATACCACCACAAACCTATTAGAATAACTAAAACCTGAAAAACTGACAATACCATTACCACAGAAGATGTGAAGCCACAAGATCTCTCACTCATTGCTTATGAAAATATAGAATGTTACAGCCACTTTGGAGGATACAGCCACTTTGCACTTTATTACAAAGCTAAAGAGAGTTTTTACCATCTAATTCAGCAATTGTGCTTCTATGCACTTACCCAACTGATCTGAAAATTTCTCTGTCTCCACAAACCTGTACAGTAGTGTTTACAACAGCTGTATTCATAATTGCCCCAAACTCAAATCAAACAAGATGCCCTTCAGCAGGTGAATGAGTAAAGAAATTGTGGTGCATCTGTACAATGGGACACTTCTCAGCAATCAAAGAAATGAGCTAACTATATATGTAAAAAAAAAAAAAAGCATGGATCTATGTTAAATGCGTTAAATGCTAAGGAATGAAGCCAGGCTGAAAAGGCTACATAGTATATGGATCCATTTATAAGAAATTCTGGTACAGACAAAACTGTGGAGATGGTAAAGAGATCCATGGTAACCAGAGGTTTGAGGGTGAGATTCGGTAGGTGAAACAAAGGGATTTTGTTTGTTTGTTTGTTTGTTTTAGGGACGTCAAACTATTCTGTATGATGCAATAATGGTGGTTATATTACACTTTTCATTTGTCAAAACACATACTACTCTACATCTCAAAGAGTGAATCTTACTGTATCTAAATTAAAAAAAAGAAATCCTCTAGGAGGTCTGAGGGATACCAGGATGGAATGCAGAATGTCACAAAAGAATTTATATATTATAAATGCATGAAACAATCTTACTAAAGGGAGATGAGAGGAAATATATTTACTAATATTGGAAATGAATGGAGTCTGTAAGAGTAAAGGCAAAATTAACTGCACATGAGTACTATACTCCGGTTGATAAAATTGTTTTTCACAGGGTTACAGATTAACAATTCTGAAAACTTTATCAATATATATTGAGCAATTAAGTAAATGGGTGGTGGTTGATGGGAGCCAGGTTCTCACTGTTGGAGTAGGAGGTCACAGATAAGCAAGGAAGAAGGCTGGAATGATCCCTGTGATAATTAATTAGAATTGAAAATATCCAACTCTATTTAGCTTAATATAGATACTGATGATTACATACAGAAGTTTTTTACGAAATGTATGTATACATCGGTTACTACAGGTCCATTTTTCCCTTACTCTGTCAGCTAAGGGGGTGTAGAAGCAATGGCCTGATTTCTAATACCGTTTTCCAAAGAAAGGAACTAGAGCTCCTGAAAAAAATGGCTTATTCTAGGATGGTGGCAAGAAATACGTAACCTAATGTGAAACAGCTTGTGGTGCCAACAAGTAGGAAAGTGCTCAACAAACAAAACACAATACATTCATGATAATGGGGATTTGTCAAAGGGGCACAGGAACTGACTGAAAGAGCTCCCAGTAGGAGAGAGATCACTCTGAGCAAAAAAATAAAATAGTATCAGATTATAACCCAAAGCATAAAACAATATTCTTTCAGTAGTATGGATATAAATAAATGATTGAATAAATGAATACATTGGAGACAAGGATAATCTGTGCAGGAGAATTCCAGATAATTAATGAAGATATTCTGCCCTCAAGGAAGTGGAACATAACTCTGCACCCCTTCAGAGTGTGCTGCACATAGTGTGTTTGTTAAAGAGAACAGTGTGGAAAGGGGGTAAAGCAGTAACTTCAGAGTCCAGAAACCTTTAAAAGACTTCCTCTGTGAGATGATCAACATTAACACCAGTAGTGGTAGGTCATCTTGATGATATGTACCCTTGATAGGATGTGAGAAGAACAGTGCCTCACCTCTGTGATGTTCCTCCCCAAACACTGTAATCCCAATATAATTATGAGAAAGTTATCAGACAAGTCTCAATTGGTAGACTTTGTACAGTCTACCTGACCAGTAGTCTTCAAAATTATCAAGGCCTCTAGAAAAAGGGAAGGAAGGGGCGCCTGGGTGGCGCGGTCGGTTAAGCGTCCGACTTCAGCCAGGTCATGATCTCGCGGTCCGTGAGTTCGAGCCCCGCGTCAGGCTCTGGGCTGATGGCTCGGAGCCTGGAGCCTGTTTCCGATTCTGTGTCTCCCTCTCTCTCTGCCCCTCCCCCGTTCATGCTCTGTCTCTCTCTGTCCCAAAAATAAATAAATGTTGAAAAAAAAAATTAAAAAAAAAAAAAAAAGAAAAAGGGAAGGAAGTCTGATAAACCATCACAGCCAATAAGAGCCTTGGGAGACATGATGAGTCATTGTTAACTATGGTATCTTACACTAGATCCTGGAACAGAAAAGGAACATTAAGTTAAAAAAAAAAAAACAACTGAGGAAATCTGAATAAAAAATGGATTTCAGTTAATGTATCAGTGGTGGTTTAATAATTGTGATAAATCTACCATACAAATGGATGATGTTAATAATAGTAGAAACTATATGTGGGATATATGGAAACTCTATTGTTTTTGTAGGGTTTTTGGTAGATTTAAGTTTATTGTAAAATAAAAAGTTTATTGAAAACAAAAATAAAACAGAATCTTTGGGGCTGAGAAAGAAAGTTTTTTACTGAGTAACTTGATTGAACAAAGTTGGGCTTGAATATGAAGGGGCGCTTAGGAGGGAAAGGAGTATTGACATCCTTTTATCAGTTATGTTTGCACCTCAGGCACTTTAAGGTTTTGAAAAGAATAAATGTGACGTGAGGCACTTGAACCTTTGACCAGGTGTTGGTAAGAGAGTCGTTGGTAAGTCGTTTGGGGGTCTGTGGACTCTCTGGTCCAGTCTGCGGACCATCTAGGTCTGCCTGGTAGGATTGGGGAGCCTGTTTCAGTCTAAGTTGTTAGTGGTGTTGTTGACCCCAAACAAAATAGTACTCCCAACCCAGTTTTTCTTGATATTTTCCATTTCACCTCATTCTGTTGAAAGTGATACTTCATATGAGAGGCTGAGAGAGATAGAGGACTACATCATTTTTTCCTTTAAAGCTTCCTTAAATTGTTGCTAGGATCTCTTTTAAAGGAGAGAAACCCTGTTCACATTTTCTTTGATTTTAATTTTCTGCTTGTTATCCCCCATCCCATGTCCACTTTCATAGAGAACAAAAGGAAGGACCTAATACTCTTTGAACAAGTTCTCTTTTTTTTAATGTTTATTTATTTTTGAAAGAGAGAGAATGCACAGGGAGGGGCAGAGAGAGGGGGACAGAGAGTCTGAAGTGGGTTCTGCACTGACAGCAGATGTGTGGGGCTCAAGCTCATGAGCCATGAGATCATGACCTGAGCCAAAGTCAGATGCTTAACTGACTAAGCCACCCAGGCACCCCTCTTTGGACCAAGTTTTAAAAAAGAAAACCAACCAAGATTTTTCCTACTGTGACTAGATGCAGCTAAATATGAACAGAAACAATCTGCTGACATGCCTTACGCTATTTAAAGGCGCTAGGCCCTGCTCTGACAGAGCTGATGCACCATGGATTGTCTTTGGGTGCATGAACAGTTGATGTTGCCTAGAGAGTCTGGAGGAACCCAACCCAACAACACGTGTCTCTTTTATGGGAATTTTGTGCTACCATCCATCTGAGCCCTTCCATATTCCTGATTTTTTGTTTATAGAGAAGCAGATTTGAGAGGGTTGCTGCATGAACCTGTAGGGTTGCTAAGACCTAGTTGTATGAGGGCAGTAACTGCAATTAGGGATCATTGGAGAGCTGTGTGTCAAAGATAGAAAACACCTCAAATTTCATTTGAAGTGAGATATAGAATAAATTAATAAATACCTATTAAAAATGAAGGGCATAATAGTGTCATAATAAGATAATGTGATCATTCATGTAGGCTATAAAGAGCTATGGGAATAGAAATTAAAGTCAGTAAATGCTGAAGAGCTTTGAACTGTTTCAACTTGGCAATATGAGACCAGATCACAACAGTACCAAGTTTTACTTTTCATTATTATAAGGGGGTTTTGTACTTACGAAGATGTCTTTACCGATAACCTAAACTCTGCTCCTCTTTTTTCTAAATGCTACTGGTAACAGGGATGGTCCTGGCTTTATAATGGGGTTGGGATCCCTAAACCTTTATCTGTATGTTCTTAAGAAGATACCCTACCTTTCTGAATCTAGGTGGCCCCATCTTTCAAATGAAGATGACAATCTGTAGTCTGTAGAATCATTGTAGAAATTCTTTATAACATTCAGACTTCTTTGTGATTTCACATAGGTATTTGGTTAGAAGCCCCCATCAGTGTAACAGTTTAATTCTTGGCAGTATCAAAGAACTGTAACTTTTCTTCCTGAATCATGTTTTAAAATAGGAAATTAGGGGCACCTGGGTGGCTCAGTCAATTAAGTGTCCGACTCCTGGTTTCAACTCAGGTCATGATCTCTTGGTTTGTGAGTTTGAGCCCCACATCACGCTTTGTGCCAGTCGTGTGGAGCCTGCTTGGGATTCTCTCTTTCCCTCTTTCTGCCTCTCCCCTGCTTTCTGTCTGTCTATCTGTCTGTCTCTCTCTCTCTCAAAATAAACTTGAAAAAAAATTAAAAAACAAACTAAAATAGGAAATTAAATTTCAAGATTACCAAACACAGCATGGTTAGTTTGATTAAAATATATAGACTATTTTAAATTTTATACATGCAATATGAGGTCATATCAGGATACTTAGTTCTGTCTATTTAATTTTATAATCTAGTCATTTAAAGAGAAATTATGAAAATTGTGCATGGTCCACCTGGCTACAGATTTGAATTCTAGAATTTATATTTGGTCTTTTATTTAGGTTCTGAAAAGAACGCTCATTACTTTTTCTGGAGGAGAATCAACACCAAGTCAGAAATGACCTCTCTTCATTTTTACAACATATGCCCTGTTTTTCTAATTAAAATTAGCATTAAAAAAATAAAACATCATCCTGAACGCCTAAGACAAAAAAGAAAAAAGGAGTTTAAAAATCATAAAGAAGCTGTTAGCAACAGTACTTCAGGATGTTTCTTGCAGAACAGAAAAAAATCATTGGCAGATTCCATTTTTGATTTGTTTTGTCTCAGTGAAAATTCCTTCAGCTTCCTTTTTGTTTCTTTCAAGGACTGGGATTGGGATGGGGCGACATGTGGAACCGCAGGCGGCCCTTAATTCTGGCAAACCCAAACCACCCTGTCATGTTTTCATGATTTTCTGGCAGGTATGAAAGGTTTTTTCCCCTCTATCCTTTTGATGTCTTCAGTATAAGCACAAGTTGGGGTCTTTTTATTATAACAGCATGGTAGATTTCTCTACTTTTCATTTAAAACTTGACTCACCTTTCACCCTCCCCTTTGATCTTCCTAGTTAAAAACCACTTGGAGGGGTGCCTGAGTGGCTCAGTCGGTTGAGCATCCAACTCTTGGTTTCTGCTCAGGTCATGATCCCAGGGTCCTGGGATCAAACCCCATTTCCAGCTCTGTGCTGAGCATGGAGACTGCTTGGGATTTTCTCTCTCCCTCACCCCCTCCCCGGACCCCTCCATGGCCTCTATCTCTCACTTAAAAAAAACAAAAAACAAAACAGAAGACACCACTTGGATATTGTGATTTTTTTTTTTTTTTTAGTTGAAGGGCTTGTGTGCTTTTGTTCAAGTCCTCGTAGATTCTTTTTGTCACCTGGATGGCATCACCTATCATGATGTCTGGACATGGCTCTTCCCCAATCTGTGTGGTTAACTGTTAGGAGATTTCCACTGGCCATGTGTATGTGCCAGAGCACCCATCATGGAAAGCTGCACCAAAGGTCAAGGCCTGTTCCTCAGAACATTTAGAATTGTGGCTCAGATTTCACCTTGAATCTACTTGTTTCAGCCGTCAAGAAAGAGAGATTTACTGGAGAATTATTCATAGCTCTCTCCTCTCACGTAGCAAGGAAAACCAAGGAAACCAAGGTAGAATGACCAAGATGTCAGGGAGAGATGAAAGGAAGCTTGGGGTTTCTTTAGTGTTGGAGACGTTGGTTGTAGTTTGGCACACAGGCTTGCCTGTTTACCTGTCACTGGGTTTCTTAAACTTAAAAAACACAACAAAACAACCTGTTGCATGTTTCTTGTAACCCAAAGAAACCTGTATCACAGCCTGATATCTGAGGTTCTATAGCTATATGTATATTTAAAAAACATTTTTTTAATGTTTATTTATTTTTGAGAGAGACAGAGTAGGAGTTGGGGTGGGGCAGAGAGAGAGGGAGACACAGAATCTGAAGCAGGCTTCAGGCTCCGAGCTGTCAGCACAGAGCTCAACACAAGCCTCTCACGAACGGTGAGATCATGACCTGAGCTGAAGTCGGATGCTTCACAGACTGAGCCACCCAGGTGCCCCTGTAGCTATATATCTTAATTTCTGTAGAGGCTTCTATCCTGGCAGAAAGACCCTGTTCCTTAAAAAAAAAAAAATGGCATGCCCTGCAAAAATCTCACATTGATTTACTTTGGCATATTCTGACAAAGACAAAGTCACAGAACAAGTTGAATTTCCATTTTAATGGTTTCATTTCATTATACTAAGCAGACAGTTGGAAAGAGAGGGGAACCATTAACAATATTGTGATGTCACACAGGACAAATATTTCAAAATGGGTTAGTTTCACAGAGATCTGTGTAGTGTGAAAAGATGACTTCTTTGTTGCTGAGGGTATACAGCACAGGGCTTTAATGTCCCTGCCCTGCCATTTCTTGGTCTTGTGACACTGGGAGGGACCTAAGACATTCCTGCTCTTCAGTGTCCTCTTCTGCATGAAACAGAATGTTGATAACCACCATAGGATTGTGATGATTCACTGAGTTTGAAAAACTTCACGTGGAATGTCACCCCACAGCAGATGACAATACATGCTAGTTCTTTCTTGTTTTTCTGCTCATGAAGAACTAATTCTGAGGAGCAGAATCTTTTGTTTTCTTCTTTTTGCCTACTCTGTGTTATACCTACTGTGTGTTAAGAGTCTTATAGTATAATTAGCTTACAGGTGTGCCTGTGTTTCCTGAAGTGTATTTTATGGGAGTCTGTCTAGATAGATGATGATGATAACTAAGGTTTTATAGAGAGAACAAAGGAAAAGCAATTCCAAGCCCAAACCATTTGGGAGAAGGCTAGGGGAAAAATCTTCTTTCTTTACTGCAGAACTTCTCAGAACCTTTAAGATGTTCCTTCCATGGCAAATATCCAGGAAGATAATTTAGTACTTGAAATTTTCCTGCTTTGTTTGCTCTGTGAAAGGCTTTCTTCAGGGTACATCATGTGGGTCTAGAGTCCTGAGGAAGAGATTTTGGGGGAGGGAGGTGGAGTGAGGTGGGAAGCCTTAAATAGTGAATAAAGTGTTATTTAAAACTTAGGGTTGAAGAAGTAAATCTGACTTGTTAAATCTGTGCTTCCTTACACTAGTGATGGTTTTCCTTGAGGACCCATTGGGGAAGTTTAACAATTCTTAAATGAAAAAAAAAAGATGGGCTTTATTACAGGTGGTATACGCTGAAGAATCAGGTGTGGAAATTAGAAATTCCATTTGTGTCTCAGGCACTAATTAGTCCCATGTCTTCTTCACTTCTCTTAAATTCTTCCTTAGCTGAAATTTCATCTTATATTGTTTATGAAATAGGTAATTGAGGCCCCCTCATGTTGAGTATAAGGCTGGTACCCAAGGCTGCAGTGGAAATGAAAGCAGTTGTAAGTATCCATTTCCATGGTCAGAACAGTTGGCATTGAAGGACACTAGGAACTTCCCTTTGTGATATTAATCTTGTGTAATGTACCAGCAACTAAAGATACTCGGGGGGGTTAATTTCTGGCCTCCCCTCAGATTCACTGCTCTGATCCAGTCTTACACCAAAATGTAATTGTGATAAAGCAAAGGAAATGACAGCATTTTTGTGGGAATCCTTTTTAGACGGCGGGAGAGAGAGATCTTGATAGGGAGAGAATTCTTTATCTGTACCTGAGACAGACATGAGGGTGTCACTTGGTTTGGCCTAATTATATCTCGGCTGACATTGTTGAAAGCACGGGTAGTAGTAATACCTTAGGAATTGATTCAGAAATCCCTAACCTCAAAGTGCAAAACAACGGTACTAAAGCTGGTACTTTCAATAAACACCTTACTCCATGGTGTGTTACAAGATGGAATTTGTCTGTGTTCTAGCCCTGGTAAGCCTGTTTGTTTTGACCTACTGCTATGTGAAGGGAATGCATTTAGAAGCATAGCTTGTACTTAAGGTTTTGCTTTGTTTTGTTTTTTAATTTGAAACTACAGTGTTAGAGACAAATTGATTATAAGAAATTCCTCTGAGCTACCAATATCTGTACTAATGCATTCAGTTTTGTCTCAGCTGATTGTGCTAGTACGTTTGTCTGGCATTTTCATTTTTTTCTGAACTGAGTGACTCACTCCCGTTAGATTCTAGGTCAAGTTGCTTTAGCTTTGTTTTGTTTCGTGTTGGCCTTGGCTTACTGTATCGTTTTCCTGACTCCTTTTTCTCTCCCCTCTTTCTATTTAATAATAGGTACTTAGTTTTATGTGTAGCATTTTTCATCCCTAGGGAGCATGTGTGTAATTTGTGATTTTGTACATAAGTTCCCAAAGGTCCTTGCTAGCTGCTCGGGCATGCTCTCGCTTGTTCCCCTCTGATTCTTCATTATTTTCTCCCTGGGAGCATTGCATCTCCTTAAGAGCACTTCATGTCCTTCTACTACTTTACCTCTGTTTCTTTTCCCTGTTTCTGGTCTTCTTTCAATTCCCTGCCTTCTTCCTTGCTTTGCCCTTCTCGGTTTCTTTCCATGACCTCTTTCACCCAAAGGAGAGAAAGCACTCAGTAGCCAAGAGGGGTTCCCATTTCCAGGGAATAGATTTTATGGCTTGGCATTGAAAGCCACAGCAGGACTTCCAGTGATGCATGATTGATACAGCACTTTTCTGTAAACAAGTTCCCTGTACAAGTGAAATCTCTTCTCCCTCCTATTAGTCTTTCCCTGTACTCATGTTTGTAAGATGGCAGCCTGTGGGGGAACCTGACTCTCCAAATATTTGCAAGTCCTTGGGATACTCCAGCCCCACCATGAGCTCTGGTTTATTCAACGTGCATTACTCCCTACTCTTTCCTTACCTTGACTAGCCAGGGGATTGTCCATTTCCATATGACAGTTGTCAGATGTTTGTTTCTATACCGTACAGCCTCAAAACCTAAGGAATTTTAATTTCAGCACCTTGCACAAGGCCATTTTTATTACTTCATAGAATGCAGGTAAATTCTACTTGAGAGTATTTCCATATTCTTATTAATATCTGACTAATCTGCAAACATCTTCTCTTGGGTTTTGCTGGGTCACTGTTACTCTAGAACTTCTCTGTCCT
The DNA here is from genome assembly GCF_022837055.1 of Prionailurus viverrinus. Taxonomy (NCBI): domain Eukaryota; kingdom Metazoa; phylum Chordata; class Mammalia; order Carnivora; family Felidae; genus Prionailurus; species Prionailurus viverrinus. The sequence continues at coordinate 27,222,510 of NC_062562.1, read as the reverse complement.
ACATAGTTGCTCCTAGACTCTCTGGCTATTTAAATAGAAACCTAAATTAATTGTTATTAAATAGTATTTAAGAATTTTTTTTCTAGTTATGCTAGCCCCATTTCCAATTCTCAAGAGATATATGTGGCTAGTGGATACTATTTTGGACAGAATAAATACAGAATGTGTCTATTATCACAGAAAGTTCTGTTGGAACTAAAAACTGTCTCCTGATTTATCTGGGTTGAACCAAGTAATTAACATTTATTAAATCCACTGGCTTCTGCTAGTTTTAAGTGTGGCATTGTTAATGGCTTTGAGTACTGTATTCCTTTGACTTCCAGTTGGTGAAAGATTTGTTGGTGTTTCCCTAATTATATTTCTCCAGCTTTAGCAATATATAATTGACATATAGCATTGTGTAAGCTTAAGGTATACAATGTGTTGATTTGATATATGTATATACTGTAGAATAATTAAAAGAGTAGTGAATACCTCCATCATCTCACATAATTACCTGTGTGTGTGTGTGTGTGTGTGTGTGTGTGTGTATGTGTAGGTGTGTGTGGTGAGAACATTTAAGATACACTCTCTTAGCAACTTACCTGTGTACAATACAGTACTGTTAACTATAATGGAAGTTTTTACCCTTTGCTGATCATCTCCCTCCTTCCTCTACCCCCAAGCTCCTGGTGACCACTATTCTAAACTCTGTTTCTGTGACGTCAGCCTTTTTAGATTGCACATATAAGTACTCTCTTACAGTATTTGTCTTTCTCTGACTTCACTTAGCATGGTGCCCTTGAAGTCTATGTTGTCCCAAATGGCAGGATTTTCTTCTTATGCCTGAATATTTACACACACACACACACACACACACACCATATTTTCTTTATCCATTCTTCCATAGACACTTAGGCAGTTTACATATTATGGCTGTTGTGAGTAATGCTATATTGAAAATTAGAATGTAGATACCTCTGAGATTCTCATTTCATTTCTTTTGGGTATATACCCATAAATGTGTTGATTCATATGGTAGTTCTATTTTTAATTTTTTGAGTGAACTTTTTTTTACCTTCTCAGTTATGTTTATTCCTAAGCATTTTATTGGTTTTCATGCCATTGAAAATGGGATAGTTTTTTTTTAATTTTCTCTTTCAGATATTTAGTTGTTACTGTATAGAAACACAACCGCTTGTATGTTGATTTTATGTCCTACAACTTTACTGAACTTGTTGATTAGTTTAAAGGGTATTTTGGTTGAGTCTTTTGGAATTTTTATATATAAGAACATATCACCTGTAATTAACAACAGGTTAATTCCTGCTCGGATTGGATGCTTTTTATTTCCTTGACCTGCCTACTTGCTCTGCTTGGGACTTCTAGTACTATGTTGACCAGGAGTGATATGAGTGGGCCCCACTGTCCTGTTCCTGGGCTTAGAGGAAAAGCTTTCAATCTTTCATTATTGAGTATCATGTTATCTGTGGGTTTACCATATACTGCCTTTATTATGTTGAGGTATGTTTCTTCTGTACCCAATTTGTTGACAGTTTTTCATATGAAATGATGCTGTATTTTGTCAAATACTTTTCCTGCACCTGTTGAAATGATCATATGATTTTTGTCTTTCATTGTATTTAATGTGATGTATCATATTTATTGATTAGTCTGTGTTGAAACATTCTTGAATCCCAATAATAAATCCCACATAGTTATGGTATATGATCTTTTTAATGTGTTATTAATAATGTATTGTTGAATTTGTCTTTCTATTACTTTGTCAAGAATTTTTGCATCTATATTCTTCAGGGATATTGGTGTGTTCCCTTGCAGTGTCCTTAGCTGGTTTTGGTATCAGGGTTATGCTGGCTTTGTAAAATGGTTTTGGCAGTGTTCCCTGTTCAGTATTTTGAAACAGTTTACGAAGCATTGGTGTTAATTCTTCTCCAAAAGTTATGTGGAATTCACCAGTGAAGCCATTTGGTCCTGGGCTTTTCTGTGTTGGGAAGATTTTGATTAGTGATAAAATCTCCTTACTCATTATTAGCGTCTTCAGATTTTCTATTCCTTTGTGATTCATTCTTTGGTACGTTATGTGTTTCTACAGAAGTATTTGTTCATTTCTTCCAGGTTATCTGGTTTATTGGCATATAATTGTTCATAGTAGTCTGTTATGATCCTATGTATTTCTGTAGTATCATTTGTAATATATTTTTAATTTATGATTTTTAGTATTTTTTCCTTAGTCTAGCTAACAGTTTGTCTGTTTTATCTTTCAAAAAAATCAGCTCTTAGTTGTATTGATCTTTTCTATTGTGTTTCTGATTTCTACCTCATTGATTTCTGCTCTCATCTTTGTTACTTCCTTCGTTTTGCTATCTTTGGACTTCTTTTGCTAGTTCCTTCAGGTGTAAAGCCAGGATACTTATTTGTGATCTTCCTATATGTATTTATCACTATAAACTTCCCTCTAAGAATTGTTTTTACAGCATCCCATAGGTGTGACTGTGTTGTGTTTCCATTTTTATTTGTTTTCAGATATTTTTTCAACTTCCTCTTTGGCCTGTTGTTTGCTCAGGATGGTGTTGTTTAGTTTCCAGAAGCTTGTAGATGTTCCAGCTTTCCTCTTGTTCATTTCTGATTTCATTCCATTGTGGTGGGGAAAATAAATCCTTGGTATGATTTCAACCTTCTTAAATTTCCTAAAAATTGTTTTGTATTAATGCCATCTTATGCTTTTCTCTTATTCCTTTCTTCCTCTCTTTCTGTCTTCCTTTGTGAGTTGATGATTTTCTATGGTGCTATGTCTTGATTCCCTTCTCCTTGTCTTTTGTATATCTACTGTAGGTTTTTGCTTTGTGGTTACCATGAGGCTTACATAAAACATCTTATAGATCTAATGGTCTATTTTATGCTGATAACAGCTTAACTTTGATTGCATACAAAAACTCTGTTCTTTAATCTCCCCTTTTTATGTTTTGATGTCACCCTTTACCTCTTTTTATATTGTGCCTTCATCAACACATTGATATAGTTGTAGTTACTATTAATAGTTCTGTCATCTAATCTTCTCATTAAAGTGGTTAACACATCACCATATTATAGTATTAGAGTGTTTTGATTTTCACTATATACTTACCTTTATTGGTGTGTAATATATTTTCATGCAATTAATGAATGTCCTTTTATTCCAACTTGAAGAGCTGATTTCAGCATTTAGTAGTGCCCTAATTTTTAAAGGAGGTAGAGGTTTTTACCCTACTGCTGCTCTGAAAAACTCTGCATTTCTCATCTTTATTGTCTCTTGTGAATATATGAAATACTCTACAAAGTTTTTGTCTGCTCTCTGGCCTTTGTCTTCTGAGGTGTACTTTATAATTTTGCTAATGTTGCCATTTAGACCTTGCAAAGAGCCATTATACTGAGTACAAATAGTTTAGTCTTTTTGTTTGGCTTTTACCTTTTCTCCTCTCCTTCCCCCAACTTCTCACTTCTAAGATATTAGGACTAACTAGAAGGAGCTAATGTGTGGTAATGCCATTATCTCAGACCCTGAGACATGCCCCATAGCACAGACTCACAAGCAAGTGATCATTTCCAAGCTAATAATGGGGGGCCTCACCCTACTCACAATTCTACCTTCTCTTTAGACACTTAGGTAACATTAGTTGTATGTTTAATGTAGCAACATGTCTCAAGCTTTGCACGGCTTTGGTATGTAGGCATTCAGCGTACTGTGCCCTGATTATCTAGATTCTAAAGTTTTTTGTTAATAAATATCTAGCTCTGTGGGGAAAGACAGGGGTTTTATTAACATGCAGCATTAACATCGCCAGGCTCTGTGGATAGGTTGACATAGTGTCATCGTTACAGAAGATAAAATTTGAAGGAGCATTTGTGGAGCAGCTAACAATGGATATTAGAACAATAGCTCAGGATTTTATGGTAGTTTAATCATTATCCACCCCCATCCTTTCATTGAGTCAGTCAACTCATATTTCTTAAAGTTTACTACATGCCAGGTATTGCACTTTCTGCTGGGGTGATTCAAAGGCAAGAAGGAGCAATGGCAGTGAAGGGAAGCATGTACAATGGAGGAGAAAATCGCAGCATCTCCTCCATGGACCTGTGTCCTGTGTAGCTGCTCAGGGCTCCAGCATCAGAAGGCCACCCTCTCCCATGCCCCTCCACCAACTTAGCTTAATCCCCTGCTGTCACTGTGTTGAGATTCTTCATAACTTTGAACAGGGGACCCTACATTGATTGTCATTTGTATCGGGCACTACAAATTATGTAGGTGCTTCTGGAACAATGTTATAGTGAGACGCGGGAGGGTTATTTAATCTAGATGTGGAGGATTTGGGAAGGCATCCTGGAGGAATTGAAATATACATTAAGATGTGAAGGAGGAATAATGGGTCAAACAAAGGCGTGTGGCTGAGAAAACCTCATTAGAAGCCTTAGGTGGGCAGGCAGGGCAATAATCCCAGGGGTAGGTGTCCCCAGGCCATCAAGCCTCTGTCTTCACCTTTGAAATTTACCTGTGTCACATGCCTTAGAGACAGTTGGCTTTTGCTTTTTTGCTTTTTCTTCATAGGACTTCCTTTCTTACATAGGGATGTATAAGATTAATCAGGCTATGACATCTGGCTTTCTTCATAGGCAGAAGTTGCTTCATAGGCAACAGCCCAGGTGTTGGCAACAGCCTATCGGGTAATGGAAATTAATTAGATGGGCCTGCTGAGATCTGGGGCAAACTGGAGAGACTTTGTTTCTTCAAGGGTTCAACACCCTTTGTCTCCTGAGCTCTAGAAAACTGTGGCCAAAATATCCAATATTTCTAAAAAGAGTGGGAAGTCTGGATCTTTATGTAACAGTTCTTCATTTTATATTAGCAAATGACATAAAACATTTACACATATGATTGGCCAAACGAAGCAGTTCTTTTGGCTACATGTAACCTCATCACCGGTATGTAAGTCCTGAACTTCCTTCCAAGAGAAACTAGAATGTTCCTCCTACTTGTCTGCAAATGTAAATTACTTCTCTAATGGGATGGTTTCATTTTTCTCATTTTCTTTTTTAAATTAAAAAAAATTTGTTTGCTTATTTTTTTGAGATTTTCTTTTTTTTAAATATGAGATTTACTGTCAAATTGGTTTCCATACAACACCCAGTGCTCATCCCAATTGTTTACTTATTTTTGAAGGAGAGAGAGACAGATCATGAGCAGGGGAAGGGCAGGAGAGGGGCAGAGAGAGAGAGAGGGAGACACAGAATCTGAAGCAGGCTCCCGGTTCTGAGCTGTCAGCAGAGCCCAACCCGGGGCTCCAACCCACAAGTTGTGAGATCATGACCTGAGGTGAAGTCGGACACTTAACTGATTGAGCCACCCTGGCACCCCTCATTTTCATTTTTTTTTTGATTTTTTTTTTTAATTTTTTTTTTCAACGTTTATTTATTTTTGGGACAGAGAGAGACAGAGCATGAACGGGGGAGGGGCAGAGAGAGAGGCAGACACAGAATCGGAAACAGGCTCCAGGCTCTGAGCCATCAGCCCAGAGCCCAACATGGGGCTCGAACTCACGGACCGCGAGATCGTGACCTGGCTGAAGTCGGACGCTTAACCGACTGCGCCACCCAGGCACCCCTGTTTTCATTTTTAAAAGATAACCTTTACTGGGGCACCTGGGTGGCTCAGTCAGTTGATTGTCTGTCTCTTAATTTTGGCTTAGGTCATGATCTCACGGTTTGTGGGACTGAGCCCCGAGTTGGGCTCCACACCGGCAGCATGGAGCCTGCTTGGGATTTTCTCTCTCCACTCTGTCTTTGCTGTTCCCTCACGTATACTTGTTCTCTCTCTGTCTTTCTCCCTCTCAAAATGAAGGAATCAACTTAAAAAAAATAAATGTAGACCTTAAATTCAAATAGACTTGTAGTCATGTACCAATTTGGCTACTCATTAGTGTGCAATTTTGGTCAAATGGTATTTTCTGAGTCTCAACTTATGATGTGATGATAATAAAGCATTTTTAAGGTTAAAGCCAACTTCGGTGTGGACTTGCATAGAAAGCTGTTGGTTTAAGGTGTTGCCCATAATGAGTCTTCCACAAATTTTGGCTGCTATCACTATGATTTGTAACCATTACTATTTAAAAAATTTTAACATTCATTTATTTTTGAGAGACAGAGGGAGATAGAGTACAAGCAGGTGAGGGTCAGAGTGAGAAGGAGACACAGAATTCGAAGCAGGTTCCAGGCTCTGAGGTGTCAGCACAGAGCTCAGCGTGGGGCTCCAGCCCACAAATGATGAGGTCATGACCTGAGCCAAAGTCTGACATTTAACCGACTGAGCCATCCAGATGCCCCTAGTCATTACTATTTTAAATTATTGTTATTGTGATTATCAGAAGAGCAAAGAAAACAATGTTGCAGGACCCTTAGACATGGTATACACATGAAAAATGAAGGTAGGAGAAATATGTTTCATTAGGTGATATTTAGGTAAAGCAAGGAGAATGTGCAGTGGGATTTTCTCTATCAGTTCTACTGAAATGTGTTGAATGTAAATGAGTTTTGTTTTATTAATGAAATAAGTTGGGTCATTCCTGTTACTGGTAGGATAATGACCTCCAGCCTGAAGCATCCTGGAAGGTCCTTGTTGGTGTGGCCTCTCCCCCGCCGTCTTGTCCTAAATATACCAGTTTTGTGCTGGTGTCCAGTCACTGGTCATTTTTTCCCACTGCAGAGTGTCTGTTCCTGTTGTGTTTTGTTTTCCCATATTTTTATGCCCTACCCGTCTTCCTCTGTCCCCTGCAACACGCACAACTTCTAGGTCTATTGAATACCTGCCCTCAGCTTACATCTCCATTTCCTCAGTAGGCCTCTTTGGACTCTCCAATCTCAGTTTGATTCTCCTATACATGTTTACTTATATGATGATTTAAATCATATCTGTCTCCCCTATGAGCCTGAACTTTGCAGAAAAGCTTGGACTAGGTAGACCTTTGCACATCATTATGTTCCTAGCACTGGCTTCCTACCTAACCCATCAAAGGTGTTTAATAAATATTGCATGAAGAAAAGAAGGAAAGATCAATTTGAAATAAAAATATGACCTCAAGAATGAGAGGTTGTAACTTAAAAAGTCAACAAGTACTAGATCCTAACAAAAGCTGAAAGTAGCAGTTTTACTCTGGTATTGTACATTTGCGTTGGAACATGAATGGAAGTCATTCAGCTATTCAACCTCTAGTTGGCATCTACAATTGATTGTCTTCTCTGGAATTTCTCTACACTGTGAGAAGTTTGCTTTGTGACAATAAACTCTCATTAGATGGCAAGGTATAATTGGGATACCATATCATATGCCCAAATAAGACGTAGCCCAGAGAGTTCCAAGTGCTTAAAATTTTCCTCTCATTGATAGTGATCTGAGATCTGAGTTGTTTTTTTTTTTTTTTGTAAAAGAGGAAGAGACATTTTATTTGCTGCAAAATATAGCATAGGAAACAACAATTTGAAGTCATTTTTAGGGAAAAAAAATACACAACAGTTTGTTTTGCATTAGCGCAAAGAGAAAAGGTACTTAAAAAAAATGTGTCCCTTAAAAATACTATATTAAAAATTAGGAAAGAAAAATGTAGTAGTGAAGTTACATTAAAAGATAGAAATGTTTTACATTTCTAACAGAAATAGAAAGACCATGGGGGAAGGGAAGAGGAAAAAAATGGTTACAAACAAAGATTGAGGGAGGCAAACCATAAGAGACTCTTAAATACAGAGAACAAACTGAGAGTTGGTGGGGGATAGGGGAAAGGGGAAAATGGGTGATGGGCATTGAGGAGGGCACTTGTTGGGATGAGCACTGGATGTAAGCAATGAATCATGAGAATCTACCCCCAAAACCAATAGCCCACTGTACACACTGTATGTTAGCCAATTTGACAATAAATTATATTTAAAAATTAAAACTATATAAAAAATATTTTTAAAAATAGAAAAAGAAGGGTCTTGGAAAAATGTTTAATTTTACCTGGACCCTGGTATCAGCTGGGGATAGGAAATTGGATATTTTCCTTCTAAGTAAGTTTTTAGCTCTCCCCAGGAAGTTGGGTCCTTGTTTGTGCTTGTCTGGCCACCTCTAGAAACCATGGATTTGGGGTCACATGCCACCTTCTTGGGAAAATTGCTTAATACTTTTGCACTGGTGCTACTGTTTGTAAGTGGATAATTAAGTAGGCTTATTCACTGAAAATATGGTATGTAGGTTATCTACTCATAAACATCTGCCAAAAACTGAATATTGTGTGGAAATATTAATTTGTTTGGGGTCAGATAGATATAGGAGAACATGAGTTTTTCCCACTGTTTGTTCTTGCTGGGATTTTGATGAAAAGGACAAACCTGTTTTGATTATCTTTCATTTTTAAAAGCTGTGAATTTTGGAGATAATTCTGGAGTCAACAAAGATCCATTTTAAAAAATTTTGTCTATTCATGGAACAACTATCCAAAGTCTTCTCACATCAATTGTTGTTCTAAGGGCTGATGTTACACTGGTGATCAAGACATGGTCTTTTTGCTAAGGCAGTTTGTACTTGTAAAGATCGTGCCACATTTACATTACACCTGGAATGGATTATCAATTGCAAGTGATAGAGACGTATCAAAGTAACTTAAGCAAACCAGAGAAGTTATTGACTCGTATAACAAGAATGCCTAGCTTAATTCATGATTGCCTGTAGAGATTCCTATATTTTTAGGAATATCTGTTGGTCTCTTCACTCTACTTTCTTTTATGATACCTTTATTCTCTTGAAGGTTTTTCTTGTATCATGACAAAGATGGTCACTAGCCTACATATGACCCCACCTGCCTCGGACAATATTGTTAAACCACTGTCCAGTAGTTTCAACAAAATCCTTAGACCAACTCTTATAAGTAGGATGAAGTCAGGGGATGGAATGTTCATTTTGGTCACATGCTTGTTCCTGAGGGGCCCGCTCTGCAAATCCATGGACTAAAAGTAGGTGAAAATGATTCTTCCGAAGGAAAATTAGATAGGAGTAGTGGGTGTTGGGTAATCAGAAACAGCAGACATCTCTTCCAAATAGCATTATAATTTCTGGCATGTCTACTAATATACTTTTTTTGTTTGTTTTCTGGCCTGTTGAAGCACATTACAGATTAGTGCTATAGGTTTTCTCTGTTCACATTTTTATTCTACAGCTTCCCTCTGAGAATTGTTTTTTTTTTTTTTCCCTTTGTGGAATTCTTCTGTTGAAGTTTGTGTGGCCATGTGGATCCAAGTTCTCCTAATAGTCTAGAGGTTTCTGCTGAATGTCACCAGGCAGCCTGGTTTCCTTTCCCTGGGGAGCTTTTGTCTCCTGAAGATGTGTGAGAACCCTCACGGCCACTGACCCACTGTGAACTTTCCAGCAATATGCTGAGGTGCATCTTCACCTTTGATGTGACGACATAGACAATGACATTTTTAAGGGACTTAATATTTTCTGTTTGTCCGTGGAGTTGCAAAATGGTCTCGCTTTGGTTTATAATGTGTCAATTTAAAATAGTGGTTTCTACAAAAAAAGAGTTTTTAAGGTTTTTGTTATGCTTATTCTCCCCACACACCTATAAAACTTACAAAAAAGTTTCCTGTATAAAACTTACAAAACAGCAAACATTTTTTTGCAGCTGTTCCCTTATCTCCTGCCCTGGCAGTGATGCGTATTTATTTCTACCTTGTTTGTGTTTATTTGTGTTGCTGTGTTCCACAGTTTTCAAGGGTATTTCACTACCCCAAAGAGATTTCACTGAGAGTCTTCAAATATCCAGTTTGTTTCATTAGAATTCGTGTGCGTCATTTGACTGAGGTTTGTAAAGTAGGAAGGATGGGGTCAGTTGTGGACTAACTTACCTGCACATTTTTCCATGACCCAAGTCCAATCTTTCCATTAGCGGAAGAAGTGTGCTGACCCAAAGCATTTTTCTGATTTGACTGAAGAGAAGCCAGTGACAATGTAGGTCATCCATGAACTTTTACCCTGTGTTCACACAATCCTCCAACTGTGTTTCAGGTTCTCCTGAAGGGGCTCAAAGCTGGGTGGTGAATCGCATCGCGCATCCCAATATGTCAAGTCAGTGTTTAAGGTTTGATGTCTGCTGGGTCTGCAGCTCTTTCACTCAAAAGCTTTAAACAGGATTCACCAGAGCGGAGGAAAAAGGAAGAATCTGCCAAGGCTTAACTGCTGTGGCAGAAAGAGTATCAATCGTTACAGAAATAACCTTCAACCTTTTATCTGCACCGTATGGTGCCATTGACAAGACACAGGATATAGACTGTCACCCAACACATAAAAGCTGACATTGATGAAATGCAGGATAAACATCCCGATCTCACCTTTAAAGGCAAGTCTCTTCCTTTTATTTTATCTTCCTTAAGAGTGAAGTCAATAATCTGCACCAATATGACTTAGTAGATTTCCTTTCGTCCTCTCTTAATGCCCTCACTCTGAGCTGGGAAATCCTTTGGCGGGGATGTGGAGCACACCTGCTACTCCAAGATCATTTGCAGAGGGGATTCTTCTTTGAGTCCTGGGGAAATATGCCCAAGAGTGGTCCTTCACCTTGAAGCTGGCAAGCACAGGTCATTAGCTTGATGGTTGGTATTGGCAGGGATCCATTAACGAGAACCTTTCATAATCAGAGTACTCATGGAAACTGTTAATAGACAACATAATTGAAAATGAAGGATAAAATATGCTCTCTGTGTTAGATTAATTCCACCAGCCTAACGGTCATGGGGAAGGGGAGGAAGATAACTCTCTGGAGGTTGAAGCCTGTCAGTCTTTTGTCTTCTAACAGGGGATTCTTTCAAGTGTTTATCACGAGCCCCCCACCTGAACGCCAATGAGTACCAACCGTAATCTTTGGAGCCTCTGTGACCACCATCACCAAAATGAGAAATAAATTCCTAGCTAACTGTAGGGACTTAATACATTTAAATTTCTATAAAGGTTAATAGCTACAGTAGGACTCTGAGCAGGGTCCTCTCCATTTTTTCTCCTGTAACACGCAACAGGAGAAAAAATGGATTTTCTATGAAGTTCATAAAGATTTCAAGGTTCATCCACAAATAACACAACAGTGTTACTCGTTAATCACTCACTCACTGTCCTCCTTTGCAATTATTGCAATGTCCAAGCACCCTATGAGTCCTGTGCTAGTAATTCAATTGGCTTATATTGGTAGGATCACTGATGTGCTATTACTGGACCTCCGCAATTCGTGATGATCCAAGATCTAAGAGTTTAAAGGACAAAATGCAAATGTATATGTATGTGTGTGTATCCATATACACACATATATATTTGTGTGCACACACAGATACACAGACATTCTGATTTAAGATTGCCTACTTTTCATGCATCTCTCGTTGGACAAATGCTTGTGAAACCTGTAATGATGTTGTCTCAGGGACTGAGGATACATACAGGGTTTATAGTGACAATGGCAGTCACAAAACACTTGACTATATATGTTACTTTGTATTCATAAGTGCTGAAAATAACACAGAAGCATGTCCTGGGCTAAGAGAGTGTTGGGGGCAGAGACATAATTTGAACAGGTGTCTGGTGGAAGTGAGGGCTCCCCCAAGTGAGAAACTGGGGAGGGAGGAAGCTTCCCAGGCAGAACTAGCTCAAACAAAGTACCAAAGCATGGGCGTTTTGGGCATATTTGAAGAGTGATGAGTGGTCTCAAAGGGGCAGCCGAGTAAGTGGACTCCCAGCCACACCAAGGAAGTTAACCTCTCCTCTCTGGGAGATGGGTACAAATGGTTTCTAAAGGTCCTTCCTTCCTGCTCTTCTCTGCTTCTCACCCTGAAATCTTTGTTAGTTCAAGTTGGCCTCAAGCCTTCCTAAATATAATGGAAAGCTAACTAGGTAAAGAGAAAGCAAACATTTGTTGTTGTTTTCCCTTTGGAGGAAAACCCCAGGACAAAAAGGAGGCAACACAATTTTTTTCTGTTCTTAAATCTCTGACATTTTTAAAGATAGAATGTGATGGTCACAGAGTCCAGGTTCTGGAGGCTGATTGCTTGGGTAATTATAGTCCATTATTCTCCGGGAAAGTATGAGGATTAAATGAGCTAGGTCCTTGGCATTGCTCAACACGCTGTCTCATATGTTGTATGCACTGAACATACATTTGATGTATGTTTACCCTTAGGACAAGTATCTCTGAAGACTGGAAATAGCAACCCAAGATGAGTCTACTTTCCAATTCTTATATAATATGTATAATGTATTCAACTGTACCTATGAATAATTGGCCTGTAAGTCTGAATCCTTAGATTTATAACTAGTCTCCTCAATCCTTCCTCAAAAACACACTTTCCATTCCTTACACTCCTCTGAGATGCTTTTCTCCTCATTCCTTCATACTCAGGCATTTCTAAATAACTTTTTAGACCAGTCCAGGTTAAGTAAAACTAAATTGGTAAAACAGAAGCCCGTGTCAGTCACGTGTGTTGATTCTGATAATTTGTTTAAGCCTAATAATATTGGAGAGCTAAAAAAGAGCCCACATTATAGAAACTTATCTATCACGAGCATTGAGATACGTCAGCCTTCTATATTTTACGGTGGATATTTACTGAGCAGTGGATAAAAAGAACAAAGGAAACATACATTTGTGGACATAAAAAGATGCCCAAGATGTTGAGAGAAAAAATAGGTGCTCTGTGGTAGTATAATCCCATCTGTTACACACACACACACACACACACACACACACACACTCCTACACCTGCCTCCCTCTCTCCCTGAAATTGTTCACTGAGGGTATCTCTGAGTACTGAGATCAGTACTTTTCATATTATGCACTTCTGAACTGCTTGTGTTTTCTACCAACAACATACATTCTATGGTTTCTGAGAGTATACATATGTGTATGATTGTATTTATATATTCTGTGAGTACTAAGTTATGGAGAAAATGCATTTCTTGGAGGAGAAATGGTGTGGGCAGTGCTTTTTGCCTTCTCTTATTTTGGAAAATGGAAGAAAATCATTATAATCTTCTTCGATATTCTTAGTCTTCATTTTGTAGACCCGATGGGCTACCAAGCCTCTTGTAAAATGTTATGGTCTCTCAAGTGACTTTAAATACTGCCCACCTCTAACAAGTCAGAAATAAAATCATTTATGGCAATGAGTTCTGTGGATTCTGCATTTCCAGAAGTGATATTTGTGCTGTTCCCTATATGCATCATTGGTTCCAAGTCACTGTTTGTTGCCATTTTTAAATTTCTGAATAAGTTTATCACTTTCCAAATGGCAGTTGTGCTGAAAGCACCAGAGATTCAAGGCTCTCAGTGAGTCAGTGAACGCCTAAAAAGTGTTCTGGAGCTGGAGCCCAGGACCTGGAAATAACGGGGGGGGGGGGAGTCTTGGATAGGAATTCATCCATCCCATAAATCCAACTTGAGTGTTCAGTCCGTGTGTGGCGGGCTGTGGTCCCGGTTGCAGGTGTCACCAGCTCCTTGGATTCCTTTAGTGACACTGGACTCCCAGCATGCCATCCCTGATTTTCAGAGTCCTCATCACTGCCTTTCTACTCCCATCTGTCTTACTTGACTCATTTAGATTGTCTGCCTGACTTGATGGAATATTGGGGTTTCTGATCGCTGGTCTAACCTTCCTAAGAACTTAAATTCTGTCTGAAGAAGAAAACTTGCTATTGCCTTGTCACACTGTGCCTCATGCCACACTGGCTAGTGGTTTTTATCTGGGCCCTCTGTCCTGGAAAATTGGAGTGTGGCTTGCCGAAATACCACAGTGGTAGGGATGCATCAAGAGTTGGACCAGCGTGAAAATATAATTGCGCAAAGGGAAAGCTTGGCAAAGGTAGAGTTCTGCCTTAAATGTACTCTAGTTGCTATAGATGCAACTGCCCAGGGCAAGGGTGGGTGTGGGGCAGCAGGGGAAGAGGCACCCAGCGCTGGCAAGCCCCGCATAGGCAGTGAGTCAAGAGTCTGCGCACACCTGTAGGCCAAATAATTAACTTGGCAGCTTTATAGGAATATTCTCTTTCTCCCTCATATTTTTTTTTGACCAATTACTTTCAATAATGATGGCAAGTCAGCATCTCCCCCTGACTGTGTTAGAGATTATAATGTCAAAAGGGCCTCTGTCATGTCTTCTGTGTCTTAATAAACCTGTCAGCTGAGGTTACGTTGTTTTCTCATTTCCATCAGGGAAACATGGGATAGCACAGCTGGGCAAAGACACCAGGTCGTGGGATGTGTTTTCGGGTCCATGTGATGTGCTGCATCCCAGCAGTTCCTGGCCTGTGCAGCAACACTTGCCGAAGAACAGATTCTTTTAATTAGGGCCTCACTGACGTTGGGATGTCATTTGGAAATCCTTGTGCTGGCAGGGGCACTGCTAACAACCCCTTACCTCCTCCTTTGGCATGAAGTTCTCCTGATGTTCTGGTTGTTTGGTCAGTGTCATCCTGCCCAGGGATTTATCTTCCCAGATCTTAACTATGGTGGCATAATTTTTGTGTTCAAAAAAGCGTCAGCAGTCTTCCATCAATTACTGATTTCAGTACGTGATATCTGACCAAACCCTTTTTGGGCACAAGTTCAGAAAGTGTGTGTTTTTCTTGGAATCCTGCTTTGAGCCATGCACCACTCTGAATACCAGGTATATAGGGATGAGAAGAAGCTAACACTATTCCTGCCTTCATGGGACTCATTGTCAAGTAGAGGAAATGGTCAAATAATGACACAAACAAGCACATATTGACACACTGGGGTGATTCTCTAAAGGTAAAGAAAGTGGTTCCAAAAGGCTGTAGACCAGTGATTTTCAGCCAGGAGTGACTTTACCTTCCAAGGTCATTTGGCAATGCCTGGAGACTTCCTTGGCTTTCACAACTGAGAGGTAGATGGTTTGAGCATCTAGTGAATGTTGCTAGCTTTCCACAATGCATAGGATAGACCTCACACCAAAGAATTACCTGGCCCCAAATAGCAGTAGTGCCTAGGTTGAGAAGCTCTGCTCTGGAGCATGGGGGTCTGGCCTGGCTTGGGACAATAGGGAAGTCCTTGAGGGAGTTCTGAAGGAGGACAGGAGTCAGCAAGGTGGTAGAGTTAGGTGGAGACGAATCCTGGACAGGAAGACACATGTACAAAGGAAGGGGCACAGGGTCTTGGGGGGAACTGAAAGAGGCCACTGCAGCAGGAGAACAGTGAACATGGAGAGTGGGAATGACATGTGCATGAGGGAATAAGGCCATGGTCTCTCCAGAGCTTTGTGAGTCCCAGGCAGCCATGAAGACATCTCACATGGAGTGAGATCTAGGTTCAGGAACTCTTGTGTGGGAAAGGCAGGTACCTACCTTTGGAGATGACTTTGTGGTATGTGTTGTCACAAAAGAACACAACTTTTGGAGCCTAATATAGCTGGGCTGGAATCCTAGCTCTGTTTCTTATGACCTGGGTTAAGTTGGTCATGTTGCCTGACCTTCCTAGTCCCACATTTCCATGTGGAACAATAATGCTCACCTCGTAGGGCCAACATGGAAAGTAAAAGAGATAATGCACATGCTGTGTCTTCTGCAGAAAGTTGTGCAGAAATTTCCCTTCTTGGTTTCAGTCGTGACCCAGGCTACAGGAATCTCATCTAAAACCAGGAGAACTCCATAGGAAACTGGGATTCTCCTTATTAAAATTTTCTTTAAAAGATCTAGACCCTGCCATAAAGACAGGTAGCTGTGAGCCTGAGTCCTTTCTTCATAGGAAAGATCCTAGTGGGTCTTGTGGTTGAGATACTTACCTGAATGGATAATTCCATTTATAATTCAGGTTTCCTGATATCCAGGGAAACCACACAAGAATTAAGGATTTACTTGTGAACATAACTTGCAAAATGTTTTTTTTTTAAGTTTATTTATTTATTTTGAGAGAGAGAGAGGGAGAGAGAGAAAGAGAAAGTGCAAGTATGTAGGGAAAGGGTAGAGAGAGAGGGAGAGAGAGAATCCCAAGCAGGCTTCCTGCTGTGAGCGAGGAACCCATTGAGGGGCTCCATCTCAGGAACCATGACATCATGACCTGAGCTGAAATCAAGAGTCAGATGCTTAACCTACTGAGCCACCCAAGTGCCCCTGTTTTTAGAAATCTATATGAAGGAATATAGTATAGTGCTAATAGTATATACTCCAGAATGAGTTCTGGGTTCCAATCCTGACTTCTGTTTTTAATTGCTATTTCTATTCTAGATAGTTTCCCATCTGCACAAGGGGTAAAAATGAAACACAGCTCAAAGAGTTAGTGTTAGGATTAAATGAAATCCTGTATATCATGTTGTAGGAGGGCATCTGACAAATACAGATCACTCAACAAGTAATGCTATCATAGAGGAGAACACTGGATTCCTCCCTACCATGAATCCCATCATCATTCTGTGTTCTAAATACTTATGGAAACGGAGTCTCACCTGCAAGTACTGAATGTGTAACTGACACTACTGGTGTCTGGTCCAAATTCTAGCCCTTCGTTCATGGAGGATTTAATTAGACCAGTGACTATAGAAAATGTAAAAATTAGTTTCGAAAGTAAAAGGTCTGCCTTGGAAGCTATTAGAAAATGACAAACCAATCTTTAAAAGTACAAATGGTCTTTCTTCTGTTAAACATCTGAAATCCAATGCTTTCCAGGGAGCTTTTCTTTCCTATGGTAACAGGGTTAGAATGACCTTGAAGAGGTCATTCTGCCCTTTCCTGTCTCTTCAGACAGCTGGACTCCTGACATTTCACATTCTCCTTTCCTCCTATTCTCCCTAATATGCTTCTCTTGGCAACCTGTTCTGGCTGCGGCTTTGCTTTCGGAAGTTCTTTCCAACATCAGGCTTACGTTCTTCTTGCTGTTATCATCCGCTTGGCCTCTATTCCATTCTCAGCAGAGACACACAACCCACTTGTGCCGATAAGGGTGAGTTTATCCATCCTGCGCTAACACACTGAGATCCCTGAGGAGGCAGGTGCAAGCAAGCCTGAAACACATTGATTTTCCCAGGTGCCCCCTCTGTGTGTGTCCACATATGCTGACTGTGACTTTCAGCCCTGCCTTTGATTTAATAGAAATAGGGCCACACAGCTGCTTGCTTATTTCCATCTCTTCTGTTGGTTCTAGTGTGCTTCTTCCCCCAAATGGAGGTCCCTCCTGAGTTACTTATCTTGAAACTCTCTCCACGTGCAGTGTACCTTCTGTTCCTGGCAAACATCCTTTCCCCAAAGCATCCCCCTGTGTTTTTCTTTCAGGAGCAAGGATGCCCTTGGAAGTGTCTTCTTGCCTGTTCACTGTGCCACGTCGACTCTTAGGGAAGCAAGGCTCAGCTCAGGCCTCGGCCCTGGACCTGGCATTTGTGAATTGCATTATTAATGATTGTAAATATGAAGTGCCCACAGATTCCTAAGCACTAGACGTAGTTGAGGCCCTACCCTGGTCACATTCAGGGAAATCAAACATTGATTCAGGAGTGGCCGTGACTGTGGCAGGCAGTTTTGCCTTTACAAGCTCTGTGATGAATACAGAAGGGTGTTCGTTGTATCGACTGCCACAGACTTTCCAGCCATAAGGACAACACAGTTGGCAATGCTACTGATCTGCCACCTTTTAATGGCCTGGTAATTAAAAATGATGGGCAGATAAAAATAGAGGAGCTGAACAAGACCGTTCTTTTCTCCCGATCGTCACATTCCTCAGGAGGTATTTGGCTCAAGGGCAGAAGACAAGTCAGATTTTAAGGGCCAGAAATTCAGTATCCTTTCTTTTTGCCATGACAAGGATATTACAAGGGACATTGCATTGTTTCTGTGTCAAAATCGGGGATGGAGAATGGTCCTCTTTTGCTTTGTTAGAAGCATAGGTAAAAAAATTTTGTGAAAATTATCAGTATTGTGTTGTCTGTGGTTCCTGCTCCAGGAGAAATTTGAATTTGTATTTTAATTAACTTCTCTCGCTCTCCTGCTCTCTCTCTCTCCCTCTGCTCTGTGTTACAAGTAACAATGTGTTATTGGTTTGGAATTGATTTGGGTGTCATATGTTGTCATTTGATAAAAAACTGTTTAGCTAAGCTGCTTGACATTACAACAGCTGGTAATGTCACTTTTGTTAATGTCTTTAACCACATTTTTAACAAAACAGCAGATGCTCCCCGTGAACGCCATTTTCCTCCTCTATCTGATGGTGTAAAATCAGCTTCATCAAAGGCCCTGACTTGAGCAAAGGTCCTGAGAGTAGATCGCTTGACCTCTGAAGAGGGCTTGCTTTTTAAGGATCTTAAGTTCCCTGGAAGTGCTGGAAACAAAAAGATACTTACAAAAATGAGAAGTGCCAAATCCGGTTTCTTCTGTGAGAAGAATGCTCTGAAGAGGTAGAAAATGTGGTCTTGAGGACAGGGAGTCTTGGCTTTGCTGTACAGCAGCAAAACTGAGCACACATGAGCCACAGTGGCCAGTGGTGACCCAGAGCTTGGCCGGCTCTGTTAGTTGCATGATGTGATCAGTTTTTAATTGCTAATTTTTAGGGAGAAGAAAAAAAAGTCCTGTCTGCCCACTGTCCCTGTCTCCCTCCTTTTCTTAACCAAGCCGTTTTCTAGTTAGACAAACACATGCACACACACAGAACAGGATTAGTTCTCTGAAATAGTTGACAGTTTGGCAACACAGTGTTTAAATTCCCCTGAAAGATACCTGCCAAAATGGTTTTCTATGTAATGGACATCTAATTTTTAGGCTTTATCCCTATGTTTGTAAATTTTTACTGCCTTGTTCATAAGTCTTGGGAAGTACAGTCTTAAAAATCATGATGCATATTTGCTCATTTGTTTGTGTATGCATTTAGCAGGTATTTATAGAACTGATGTCGAGTATAGGGCAGTGTATCCTCCAGGTTAAGAGCATGTCCCCAAGGTTAGAAGGCCAGTCACATGGTGCTGTCTCCACCGTTGATGCACTGTTGATGTGTGACTTGGGGCCTGATACTCAGCTGCTTTGTGCTTCAGTTTCTTCAGCTTTAAAATGGGGATAATGAGGCACCTGGGTGGTTCAGTTAGTTGAACATTAGACTCGGCTCAGGTCATGTCCACGTGGTTTAGGAGTTCGAGCCCCGCATCGGGCTCTGTGCTGACAGCTCAGAACCTGGAGCCTGCTTCGGATTCTGTGTCTCCCTCTCTACCCCTCCCCTTGCTCATGCTGTGTCTCTATGTCTCTGTCTCTGTCTCTGTCTCTCTCTCTCTCTCTCTCAAAAATAAGAAAATAAAATGGGGATAATTCTAGTACCAATCACAAAGGTTTTTGGTTGGATAAAATGAGTTAACATATGTAGAAAGTAATAGATGTGTGAAAATATTAATTCTTATAATTAATGTTTATAATTAAAAAGTAATAGAAGGCACTAAAATGTTAACTGTTACTGTTAATACTCCCCTGAAAATATATATTTTTAAGAAGCTATGTGCTTCTTGACGTATTGTGGTAGACTCCCCAACATTTATTCTACTCTCGCATAATTTATTCTCAACAATATGAAAACTGATTCATGAGTGTGTATGTATATGTGTGTTGAGGAGACCTTACTCTTTATATGTGTAAGGCGCTTATGTGTGTACAGTAAATAAGTAGATGTTCAGCGTATCTGTGCTATAACGTTTCATGGGTTAGGGATGAATAGGAAAAAAATATATATCTAAAGAGGCTCCTTGGTGAGGGGCAAAAATGGGGAAAAATATTGGCAAACATCGGTCTAAAACCAGTACAGGCCACTAGGAACACACTTGGAGTTGATTAAGTTGGACTTATTTATTACAGGAGGGAAAATACACTCATGGAGAACCATGGGACCTCTTAGTAAGAATATGTTAGAAAGGATTTGGCCCTGTTTGGGTGGTTGGGAGAGGGCCCATGGAAGTGAGGTTCATTCTGGACAGAGTACTGTCATAAAGTGGGGGCCAGTTCTGTAATTGGGTATCTCAATAAATCTCTGTGGGGAAGGCAGGATGGAGTGAGGCTAAAGCTATAATTCATGAAGAAGCAGCAGTCGCTCATATTAGCCAAAGGAGGAGGATGTGTGGTATTTTGTGTGTTATATTGTAACCTTGTCTTTGTCCGGTGCTCAGACGTTTTGTCAAGTGGCCTTGTCTTGTCTCACTTTATCTTAATCTCAGAGTGACCTTTCGTGAGTTGTTGGTGTTCTGCAAGGTTGTTTATGTCCAGCAGGAGAACACTGTGGCCTAGCTGTGAGTGCCAGGCCAGCTTCTAACACTGAGCCCTAGATGTAAGTGTCAGACCAGTGTTCAGTTGTCTGGGGCCCTTTCTACACCCCTCCATCTTCCCTACTTTGCTCACTCCCTGCTCTCTCCCTTCCTTTCTCTCTCCTTATTCACAGTAATTCCATCAACCTTGCCAGATATTGATTCAAAGATGAGTTGCTCTGAACCAATTTGGGCCACAGAGCAGCAAGGGGAAGGTTGCTCACACTTCTGAGAAAGAAAGGCAGTCTTTTTCAGGAATTGAACAAGAAGCACAGAACACCAATTGCTCCTGGCAACCATCTAATCACCATGTGGGGAAGTAGCCTTAGGACAGAACCTTCACAAGGTTCTTAGAGCAGAGAGCTCAGAAGATCTACCTGCCCCCCACCCCCTGCCCCATGACACTGCCAGTCATGGAGCCTGCCTGATCTCTGCACTTCTCTGTGAGATAGTGACCTTCATGGTTCTGTAGCTGAAAACATTTTGACCAACGCTCCTGCACATTTCCATCTGTGAGGTGCAGACATGTCTGAAAGGTTGTATGTAAAGAAAATCATCTGTATTTTTTAAAATTATGAACATGTCACTTTTTTTGCAAAATAATTCTATGAAGAACTTTTGAAAATATTTCAGTGGGAAGAGGATGGACTGTTTATTCATGGGATGTTAATTTGCTTCTGAGGCATTATCCTCCAAGCCAGGTTTACTGTGGAACAGCTCAGAGAGGGTCCCCTCCTTTGCTCTCCCTTGCCTTCAGAGCTTTCACATATAGGCTCACTTTGCCTCCTGCCTTTTGCTGGCCACACACCATACTGCTGTGACTGCTAATCACAAGGGCTATTATTATTCTTCCCTCAGAATATCACAGAATGTTCAAACTGGAAGGGACCTTAGAGGTCATCTCATCACAACCTTCATTTTAAAGATGAGTAGACCGAGACCCAGGGAAATGCAACTTCTTAAAGGTCAGGCAACCGCTGGCAGAAAAAGTAGATTTTTTTCATGCTGCGAGGGAGTGAAGACTCTTGGTGTGCCTGCTGCCTTGCTGAGTCCTACACCTTTGGCAGCCATCACTAATCAGTCACTGCTCTCCTTTCTACCAAGTGTCCAGGGCCGTCTTGTAACCATCAATACATACCCCTCAATCACTGTGGGCAAATGCACTGAAACTGTCACTATGCCATGTGCATGTTATAAGTTAATATTTATTTCTTAATAAGGGATAGCTGTCTAAATACAGAGGTACATTCTAAGCCAAGGTGCCACATCTCATGCTTGTGTCTTATGCGTCTAATATATAACTATATATGGAAGAAGTGTAATTTTGCTAACATATTAGTATATATGTGTTAAGACCCAGTATTACTTCTATTGTCAAGGCGAATAGAGTCACAATGTATGCATTGTCTGACGAAATATTGAAGAGGAACCAATTGACTTGCACTTTTAGAATAGAACTTTTAAAGCTTTTGTTTTCTTTTAAATTTTTAGGATTGTGTGTCTGATGTTAGGCTACTATAATAACTGAGTTTTTAAACAACTTCATTTTAAGAACAGTTTCTTAATTTTAAATATCTAAGTGATGTTTTTGAGGGTGTTATTTTTTAAGCTAGAAAATACTTCTAATCTTGTGATGGTTACTAAGCAACAATTAAGAAGAAATCTCAGTAGATTTTGAAAGCTACTATTTACTTAAGACAGAGAAATGTGTGGCTTTTGCACAGCTTATATCTCCTGACAAGTGTCACTGGGGGCTGATAATGAGGGACAATAAGAGTGGGTTGTACTTGGCCTGGGTGGTGGTTTGGAAGGACAAGTGGTCCTTTTAAATGGCTTACTTTTCAGTTCTGGTATTCTCTAAAAAATCACAAATAGCAAATTAAATCCAAAGCATGAAGTTAAAAGGGTACTCTTTGATAGATGTGAGGGAATCACAGGAAAGACCCAAGAGATGCTGCTGAGTTCAAGAGTCACTGGATCCATGACTTTGCTGAGCACT
The DNA here is from genome assembly GCF_022837055.1 of Prionailurus viverrinus. Lineage (NCBI taxonomy): Eukaryota > Metazoa > Chordata > Mammalia > Carnivora > Felidae > Prionailurus > Prionailurus viverrinus. Next base: position 27,200,201 of record NC_062562.1, on the reverse strand, counting down.
GGAGTATGTCGATGGTCCAGCGTGGCTCATGACCCTCCTCTCTGCCTGCTTGAGGGGAAGGCTTCTATTGGACCACCTGACCAAGACCATACAAGTATGAGGGAGGGATGGTTCTGAATAGGGAAAACAGTGCAATGGGCAGAATTGGCAGTGGATGCTGGGCAGGAAGCAGTAATGGAGAGTGTTTTAGATAGTTTGGTTTCATGGCTAACTTCACTGCATGGAGTGGTGGGGGAGCAAGGCATGGTGGGAATGGTATCCTGTTTTTGCCATGTTTGGCTCAGGATCAGTGGTTGGTGTGAACTTGCATGTGGAGCAGTTCAGGGTTTAAGTAATGGGAGAGTCCCTGGGCAAGAACCTAAAAGCTCTGTCACTCAGCCGTACAGCCAAGATACGCAGCTTTACACTTCGTACTTGAACACAATGTACTGCATGAAATGGAGAATGGTACCAGCTCCATGGCCTTTCTTATTCTTGAAGAACCCAATGTGCTCCTGGATTCTCTGCCACTATTAAAGACACTTCAATGTGATATTTCTGCTTTTCCTTTTGCCATTGAAAAGTTTAAATATAAATTGGCTTTTGCAAGAAGCCCATGTTTCATATAGGCATAAGTAAACTGTCATAGAGATCATTTAGAAGCAGAAAATGATTAATTGTACCTTTTAATCATCATTCCATTATTGTATGAAACAGTCATGTCATTGGACCCATTTCACTAGTGAAGGTTTAGCACCACTAGGAGCATATTTGCATTAATGAGGCATCACAGGTTATTAATTGAAATCTAATAACAGTTTGGAATATTATAAGTTTGCATTAATTGGAAACAGAATTGTGAATTTATTGGCAATATACCTCTTGTCATTATAGAGAAACGATTCCTTTTTGGGATATAAAGAGGCTATTTTTGCACCAGTTGGCATTTCTGGCTCTTATATGTTGATTTCATTTTCATGACTGATTTCGAAAGCAGATCTTTCTGGTATGTCTGGTACCATTCCTGTCACAACACGTTTGGTGTTTGACCTGTTCATCAGCCAACTACTTCAGGAAAGAATATGGAATGAGGCAAGTGTGAGTCAGGGAAGAAATGCTCATCGTTGGCAGTTCTGTCCCTGACTCACCTCCCCAGGGAGCCCTTGCCTGGCCACCCTAACCAAAGCAGTAACTTTGTTAAGCCCCTTTAGTGCCCCTTTTTACTTCCTTTATAGCACTTATGATCAGTCGTAACTATGTTTGTCTTTTGTCCATCTGTCTCACCAGTATACATCTCTACAGGACAGGAGCAATGTCTCTTTTGTTCATCATATCTCTAGCACCTGGCATGATGTAGATGGGCAATATATAGTTGTTGAATGAATGAATGGATCCTGGCTTGAGCTGGAAGAACATGGGGGGAGTGACTCACCGTTGAAAGCTATGGTAATCTTGCTATGCAGAGTTTAAACCCTGGGTCTGGGACAAAATTATAAAATGCCAAATTTAAAATGTTCCCTAAATTCATTCTATGCCCTTGGTATTTCTCTTCCAGAAACATGGCCTTAGAATACCACTGAACTTAATTCAATCTGGATTGGTGTCCCTGAGACTGGAAAAAAATGAGGAATAGTAACACTCCCTTGTTATTATGTCCCATGGCAATTGATTGAGAGCTGTGTTTTCTAACACTTCTTAATTAAGGATTTTGTAGAAAGCAACATTCGTGATAAACCTTAAAATAGAATTTCAATATAATAATTGACACTTTTGTTAAAGCTCATAGAAACCAACACGCAGGCTCAGCTGGGTGTAGCATTGAGGTTACAAGAAAGTAATTTTTGTTGGGAGTTTAGAGTCCACAAGGATGAGGATAGAGATTTAGCACTTGGAGAACTGCATCTTCTTTTCTTCCTTCCTCCCTCCCTCCCTTCTTTCCTCCCTTCCTCCTTTCTTCCCTTCCTCCCTTCCTCCTTTCTTCCCTCCCTCCCTTCCTTTCCTTCTTTTCCACCCTTCCCTTCCTTTTCCTTCCTTCCTCCCACCCTTCCTTCCTTCCTTCCTTCCTTCCTTCCTTCCTTCCAACTTATGAACTGTGTCTTTTCACTTAATGTATTTTAAGGGAGCACAGTGTGGTGGAAAGAGCTTTCAACAAACCATCAGGAAACACGGATCCTGGTCCAGACTTGACCACTCAATAACTGAGAGACCAAGGGAAAGTCCATTTCCTGAATCTTATCTGGAAAATAGAGACATTTGCCTTGTACAGCTTACCGAACTTTTATAAAGATAGTCGAGGAAGACAAATAAATGTACTTGGCAAATTGTAAGGCAAATGCAAAATATTGCTATTATTCGCTGGTTGGCTGAGGAGGAAAATAAACAGAGGCAGTAAGAGAGAATTTCACAGAGGCCACCTGGGTTGACTCCTAGTTAAATAGAATTAGTAGCTCTTATTTCTTCATTTTGCTAGATATACAAGGTTTCACCTGGCTCCCTGTGGGGCTTTAAAAATTTCCCCCTCCCCTTTGGGACTCAAACGTGAACATGAGTGAATATTGGGGTTGTGCTTTAATCAGGGCAGAGACATCTATATTAAAGCAGTGAAATACAGTGTTTCCAACTACCCATTTGGATACAAGTTTTTAAAGTCCTAACGCCTCATATAGGAGAGAGTGAAAATTAATGGGCATTGTCACACCCTGCTGATGGCACATGGAAAACCCATGCAGTAGAGATTGTAGGCAAAGCAATTGTAAAAGACCATTTTGGTAGAGAGTTGTGACAGATTTTTAAGAGAACAGCCTTTTGTAGCTTTGTCAATCTTCGGTGTTACATTTAGGTTCAAAGTGTTATTGAAAACTTGTTGGTTCTTCTTCTCTTGATTGGGAACATGTTAGTTTATTCTCTGTGTATTGTGTGAAAAATGCCTATGGGCAGAAACATCCACATATATGTCTTATATATACATCCCCTGATCTTTTGACCCTTTGGAAGCCACTGTGACCTGCTTTCTCTCCTAGACAAGGCTCAGCATGTTTTTTTCCCCTCTGGGTGAGGCATAGCATTGCTAATTCTCCAGGGAGTCTTTTCAGGTAAAAATGTGCTCGGATTATTTAAGACATCAGAAACCAGTGTAGTTTTTGTGTGTATGTGTGTATGTGTGTGTCCAATCAAGAGATGCTTTCTTCCTGTTAAACAGCCTCAAAATAAAATCACCTTGCTTACAAACTTTTAAATATGCAAATATGTTTGCCTTTCTCTGATGATTGGATGTTCACCAAGCAGAACCAAGAATGGTTGCCTGTTAAACCATGTCATTAGATTTTGTAATATCTGAACGTTGATTTACCTGTGGAACACACTGTGGCAGAATTTATTCATTGATCCCTCCATTCATTCACCAAATACTTTTAAAGCAACTTGTACATGCCAGGCTATGTTCCCTGTGCTGTGATTCAGCAGCAAGTAAGACAAACAGACATCTTATGCTCATGGAGGTTTTATTTCAGTGGAGTAGACTGATAAGTAATAAGTCAACAAAGAAATAATGTAGTTGCAGGTAGTGATTTGGGCTTTGAAGAAAATAAAAACAAGAGGGTAGTGAGTATTGCGAAGGGATGCTATATTTGGGCATCCAGGGAAGACTTTCTGAAGATAGGGCATTTGAGCTGTGACTGGAATGAAGCAAAGGGCGGGGGTGGGGTGGTGGGATGTGGAAAGATGAAGGAGACCAGTATTATAGACAGAATAAAGGCCTGGAGGAGTCACCAAGAGTGGAATGTTGAGGGAAGAGCAAGGCAGCAGTTGAGAGGGAGCTTCATGAGAGTGATAAGGCATTGAGGTTGGATGGGTAGGTATGGCCGAATTGAGTCAAGAGGACCTTATAGGCTATGATAAGGAGTTTGCAATGGGAACGTAGTGGGGAGTGTGATCTGATTTATTTTTTAAAAATAATTTTCTGTGGGTGCCTGGGTGGCTCAGTTGGTTAAGTGTCTCATGGTTTGTGGGTTCAAGTCCCACATCAGGCTCTGTTCTGACAGCTCAGAGCCTGGAGCCTGCTTCGGATTCTGTGTCTCCCTCTCTCTCTGCCCCTCCCCCACTTGTGCTCTGTCTCTACCTCTCAAAGATAAATAAACGTTAAATTTTTTTTTAAAAAGAATTTTTGGGTGCTCTGTGGATAATAGATTATCTGGGAATAAGTTTGGAAGGAGAAACTTCCTTGGATGGTTTGGGGAATAATTCAGAAAAAAGGTGATGGTGGCTTGGATGTGGTGGGACTGGTGGAGATGGTGAGAAATGATTGGAATCTTAATACATTTTGAAGATATTTGGACCATGATATATAATCCATAATTATATATGTTATCCTCAAGGAGAGATTCCAGGATGTATTCCCCAAGTCCCATTAAGTAATGGAAGACCCCCAAACTTTGTCTGGCCTAACCAGTGGTGACATTATGACTGTAGAAACTCTAGCAGAGAAGAACCTACCTCTTTTATGATAGCTTCCTGTAGATGTTCTTACATCACTCTGATTGGAATGGGTTCGGTCATGTGTCTACCACTCAACAAATCCAGTGGCCAAGGGAATATGATATGTCTATTGGCTGGGCCTCAAGCACATTCGTTAACTCTGAATATGGAGCCTTGCTTATGGATGCAGAGCAGGACTGAGTCCTCAGATGATGCCAGGGTCATTGCTGGAGGAAGTGGCAGAAGATTATGAGAACAGCGGATGTTCACTGGCCTCTGATGGCACCACAGCGCTCTCCAAATACCTGTCATTTATGAACTTCCTGCAGATATCATGGAGTTCCTGGCTGGAGTGACAGACATACTATGATTAAAGTACCATGCATTATTATTTTAATCTGCTTTGTCCTTGTAAGGAACAAAAGGACATGGTCCTCTGAGATGGGAATTCTCAAGACAGCTCAGTAGAAGAAGTGCTTTTTTGTCTTCAGCAGAGCTCATCAATGTTGACCCTGAAAAGACATGTTGAAAAGTAACTCCAATGCTACTCTATCTCCAGTGGTTTATTATGAACCACATACAGAATTCCCTCTTGGAATTTAGAGTCATTGGCACCTGTTTTCATAGCTATCCATTCTAAACCTAATGCATAGATTGAGAGAAGATGGATAAGAGAAATGCTGAAAAAGACAAGGAAGCAGCAGAATCAGAATATTTAAACTCTCACAGTAGTGGTTTAATACATTTAAGATCTTAAGTGAGTTATTTGAAGGAATTGATTCTGAGAGGGGTTTTAGCATCCAAAGAGAATTATTTTACCTGGCATGTCAACAACTACAACAAAAATGTTACCAGAGTGGAAAGAACCTCTTCTTGGTGGTAAAAGAGAGCTTGCTCTAAGGATTACTATTACTTGTCCAAGGTCAAAGAACAGCAGCAAATGAATGCAGTGAGGAAGAAGAGAATAGCAGAAGGAACATAAGGGTCATGTTTACACTTACTTTGTTAAGGATACATTTATTTTTAAGAAACTGTTTCCAACTGTATTAAAACAGTTCATCTCCAAGAATAAATAAAAATATGGCATATTCAACAAATCTTTCTCTGTTGTACAAGGGATGTAAACTTGGCCTCTAAAAAATCATGGGGTCTTAATTCTCAAAAGGTAACCCTTAATCTCACTTATCTCACTGGGGCCCCTGGCAAGTATGTGGTCATTACTTTCTGTGTGGTATGGCTTGTCAAACAATTCAGACGGCATCTCTGATTACCTTCCTCATGAAAATAGTCCAGTAAACCTCCCTCAACACATTTTTTCACCTAATATTTGTGGTTTTAAGTAAAAGATGCTACTGAGACTATGTGTGACATTAGCAAACTGTACAAAGGTGAAATTCTAACAGAAAAGCCAAGTGTCATTGAAGAGGATATATATTAAATACACTGCAGATCCTTTGCAACTGTTCCAAATACAGTATTTATTTTTCACTAGATAATGCTGGAAAATGTTTTTTCCCCACCTTTGAACAATTGCCTCTTCCCTGACCTTTTGAAATGATTATCCTATATAAAATACTACTCACCACACACGCCATTTATTTATCCATATGGCATGCATAGTATGGTACCTTGGGTTTATTAATACACATGATAATATAATGGCATGTCGCTGATAGAACTGGCATTTAGCATTTCTTCCAGTGTGCCATTGAACATGACCATCTCATCACTAGAAGTGAAATGTTTATATTTTAAGACTATCCCTTTTGCTTCCTTCATTATTCTGGCACACCATGTAGAAGGGATAGTTTTAGTATTAAATCCCTACAAGGAAACCCCTTCTTCGGTGAAAATAGTTTGGTGACAGTTGACTCAATCAGAACCTCCTCCCCCCCAACCCCTGCCCCAGTTTTCCACTGTCCTCTGGTGAGCTGGCTAAGCACTTGGGCAGCATGGGAATAGTCCTAAAATAAAATGCATAAATGGGTTTGGATTTTTTTAATTGATAAAAAGAATTCTGAATGTCATTTACCAACTGCTGTGTCCCTCATGTGGCACACTAAGCCATAGCAGGCATATTCTTGTAACAGACTTAATTTAGTGCTACGGAGAAACCGCGGAAAGGTGGCCTGACTCCTCCTTGTTCTTGGGGAGAAAATCTCAATTTTTCTTTGCTGTTTTCCTGCCATTTTCTTGTTATTTTGTTAATAAATAAGTAATAATAAATAATATTTAAAAAAATAAAAAAGAACTCTGTGGACAAGCAGTGAAAGAGCATCCAGAGTAAAGGTTCAGAGTTAACCTGATCCTTCCTTGTCTCAGAATTGGCTTTTAACTCTATATTACAACATTCTCAGCAGTCAGGGTGAGAGCCAAACCCAAGCACAGTCCACATCTTGTTCTTATAATGCCTCACAGTTTGAGGGCAGGATATATCAGTTTTCTTCTAAACCCAGAGCTCGTGAGGTCTTGTCTCTTGAATCCTCAGTAAGACTTGGAGTGTAAGTTAAGGGTTCTTATTCTAAAAATTCAACTGGCTCTCATAGTCAGCTGGAAGGTGAAATAGTTTCTTCAAAGATAGAAAGTTCAAAGCATCCCTTTTTCTTTTAGTCCCAAAAGATATTTTGCAAACATTTGTTTGTATTGTTGGAGGCTTTTTCTTCCTGGTTGGGCTCATTAATACCCTTTTGTGAGTACTATTTTGCTTTTTCAAATAGCTTTTTCTAAACAGCTTTCTCTGGTGGAAAATCTAATTTAGTTGCAAGCAATATTACCAGTTCTGATCCTTTATTTTTTTCTTCCTCATTGAAAGGAAAATAAAAGATTGTTTGTCAAATAGAGATGTACGATTTATGGCATTAGCACTTCCATTAATACATTTATGCAGCAATTATATATCTTCACATTTTGTATCTATCCATGACTGAGGATAGCTTCTTTATGTCGCAAGAGCATATTTTTCTTCAAGACACATTTTTATTATTTTGTATTTTAAGCTTTTTCCTTGATTTTCATTGGAAGTGGACATGTGGCAGGGAGTTATAGCTGTTTTACATCCCCAGAAATAGAGTAAACTTTTACTGTAGACTTAATCTTAGACCTATTGAATCTTAGATGTTCTTCATGTTACTCATCTGCACAGAGTTTCTTAGGAGAACTAATCTTTCCCCATAAGGATGATTCCTGCTTAATCCAAATGATTTGAAGGTAGCTGCCCCCATTCTCTTTAGCTCACAGACTAGATGATAAGAATATTTTATTCCTTTGACATAGTGTTTGGTTCTAACAGGGAAGATAGGAAGCCAAACTATTTCCAGCCCTTCTGAGCAGTTCCCTCACTGTTGTCTTTGCCACCATGTAGAATGAAGCTGTCTGAGAATGAAATTAGATGGAGTGAAGATAGGGCTAATTATGATATCATTTGAGTACCTGGATGTTTTGGTATGGAGCTAACTCATAGCATCACATGAACCTTTTGTTACATTTTCAGGAATTTTGTGAGCTGGTTCATGACATGTTGGTGGCTTTAAATTGGCAATTGACACAAATCAGCCCCCCTCCATTAAAAAAATTGAATATGTTGTTAGACATTTCCAAACCACCACTGCCTGGGCCTGTTCTAAATTTTGTTTCCTCACCTCTTGTCATGTGTGTTAATTAACTGCCTACTCCCATCCCCTGCCTTTATTTTACTTAAGTTAGCTTGAGTTGGTTTGCCAACACATGTAACCTGTACCCAGAGAAGTTATGGCTTGGCTAAGTTATTTATTTTGACATTATGATAACATAGTTGTTTTATATCATATAGTAGATAAAATGTGGGAAGTAATACACCTTTTGGTTTAAAAAGTTGCATGCTCCTGTTGGGTTTTCCAAAATATCTGAAGGGAGGTAATATGAAATTTCTAGAACTTTTTTTTTTAATTTCTAGAACTTTTTGATGGTTCATCATACCTCACAGTTTATTCACTGTTCTTGGGGAGCATTTAAGTCGTAAAGGGAAGGAACAACAAAATTTTACTTTGTGAATCAGTGGTTACAATGTAGGATTCATAACTTTTGAGAGAGAAAACTGGACAACCTGGCGTTTTGAGATATTAGTGGGGATTATTTTGTTTCTGAAATAGCTAAGAAGCTACTCCTTGTGCCAGTGATCATCACTTCAGTCAAGGTGTTATATCAAGTAGACCCATCTCTGCTGTCACTTTGCATGTGTGAATTCTGTTTGCTTTAGTTTCTGATAATTAATGAACATTGTGGACCAGAATGCCTATCTCATAGAACTGCATGATTTTGCAGGGTTCATTGTGTTAACTTAATTTAATTTAATATAATTTTATTTTATTTTATTTTGTTTTATTTTATTTTATATGAAATTTATTGTCAAATTGGTTTCCATATAACACCTGGTGCTCATCCCAACAGGTGCCTTCCTCAATGCCCATCACCCACTTTCCCCTCCCCCCCCACCCCCCATCAATCCTCAGTGGGTTCATTGTGTTTAAACAGCAGGTCTGATTTGAGTCATAGGAGTTAAATTTGAAGAAAAATACTTTAGAAATGTTTCTATCCAATGTTCTCTAGGTTTTCATTTAATTTCTAATAAGGTTTATGGCTATTATCATATGCCTCACATGCCATTGTTTGAAATCATTGGATAATATGCAAGTCCAAGTGATAAAACTTGTACATAATTTACATATAATATGAGTGCAACATATGTCCTCTGTTTGAGGTGACAAGACAGAAACAAGATTCGAGAGAAATTAGGCAAGAAGCCTTGCGTGTTCAACACTGCAATTTCCTATAACACTGAGATCTGTGTATTATTTTCGGTATAAAGTAATTCAAAGGAGAAATATATTGTAGGTTGTCCATCTGACAGTGAGAACACAGAAAGAGGATTTCACATGGGTCAGAGCTAGCTAAAGGGTAATGTTGGGGTATTAGGCCAAAGTCCTTTGAATAAATCTGGACCGGTAGGATATTCTAAAACAATATTATTCGAATTTATGTTTTCTCTCTAAACCAGTTGGGAGATATTCAGAGTGTATCACACTTCTTTCCACTTACAAAGTACTTTCTATTTGGCAAGCTATTTTCACAGACCAGTTGAAATTAAGGAAGCGTGATATTTAAGGAAAAAATTAAAATGTCAGTCAACCCAGAAAATGTTGAAGACTTATCTAAAACAAATAGTAATCGAGCATATCTATTCTAATTTTGTCCACTGTCTCCTCTTAAAAGAGGAGTATTTGTATGACCACAGGCAAGTCATTTACCTCTTCAAGCTACAGAGTATTTGTCCATAAAAAGTGTGAGATCAAAGGGCACAGGGGATTGGAGAAGGAAATAAAAGTACCCACCTTCTTGGCTTACCAAGTCCATATCATGAATATTACATGAAATGAATGGAATAATTCATGGCTAGTGCTTAGCATAGAGCCTTGTACATCCATAGTTATGAGTAGGTGTTAGCTATTACTATTGTTATTATAGTTATTAGCCTTGCTCATAAGTAAGAATTACCATGTTTAAATAAATAAATCCCTACGATTTCTCTGTTCTATGCACACTGGATAGAGTTGCCTATGTAAGAAGCAACCTGATTTTGGATCATCACAACCATTTGGAGCATATGCCCTTGTGACTTTCAAGTTATGTGCACACTTGAAGATAATGATTTCTGTAACCATTACATCTTCATACATATGACACCTCTCTTGGGCACCAGACATATGGGCCGCTTGTCATGCCCTGTACTACTCTGGAACTTGTTGGTCTCTTTAAGTTATAACCACCTTCCCCCTTCACATCTCATCCTCCAGTTATTTTGCTTATGATTTTGGACAACAATTAACTCAAATCTATTATTCAGTTTTGGTGACTATTGGGGCACTTTCATTTAGTATGGTGAGCAACAACAGCCGTTTGATTTTACTTATATTAATTATTATGGGCTTCAGAAGTTATAATAGCGATAGCAAGGTTACTTAAGGTTATAAATTGAAGCTGTGAGCTTCAATTAGAATCATAGGCATAGCTTTCATCATCAAAATCAACTACAGACTCAATTGTATATACCAATACTCTATATGCTGCTTTTTTTTTAATATGGGTCATGGTAATCCATTTACGATACCTATTTTTGACTTTTAGTTGCCAATGCATAAACTGCTTCAAGAATTGTCATTTGGTTGTTGTATTAGTTTGCCATTGCTGCAAAGCAAATCACCCCCAAAACTCAAGAGGCTTAAGCCAACTATTATTTATTACTGCTTATGTCTTTGTGAGTCATCTGGGGCTTGGCTGATCTAGGCTGGGCTCAAGAGGGTGGCTCTTCTTTGGACTGCAGGGTCCAATTCTGTTTCCTGTCTTTCATACTTTTTAGACTAGCAACAAGACTAGCCATCTGATTTCCTTATGCTGAGGCAGAGATGGAGTAAGGCAAGCAGAAATCCTTAAGGCCTTTTAAGACCAAGGACTGGAACTTAGAACACATTATCATTCCTTCCCATATATCAAGGCCAAAGAAAATCCTAAGACCAGGTTCAAAGTTAAGGGTCAGGGGAACACATATGGACCCAGGGACCCTGGCACAGGTATGGATGCAGGGAGAGGTAAAGAATTGAGGCCAACAGTGCTACTACATGGTTATTCTGTGCTTCTCCAGACATACTTTTCATTTGTAGGCATTAGTTCTGTATGTTTGCTATCTCTCACACAGTCATTGTACTCCTCCTAGACCTTTAGTGGATTCTGATCTCATGCATACTGAAAATTATGCTACAAACTTAGTTTTATTCCTTGTGTTGGTTGCCAGAAAGCCTAAGAAAAGTTTGTAGTTGATTTTGATGATGGCAACCATGTCTATAACTCTTATTCTTCATTTCATTTCTGCTCCTGTTTTTGTCTATCTTTGTTTAATCTGTGGTCTTAAGTTGGACAATTTTATTTCTTGTGCATATATTTTTGAATGTCTTGCATCATGTCTGATGCAAGCAGAAATATAAATATATAAATAAAATTTGAAACAACAATTTCCTACCACTGTTTGCCTTTTACCCAGTAGCAAGTTTATAAATAATGTAGTAATAGCTAGCGCTTATTGAACACTTCTTTCTTCTTGGGCCCTATGGAAAATGGTGGTTAAGCAATACCAATTCTGTTTCTACAATAGCCTCATGCAATAGGTACTGGTATTATCCCTATGGGAGCAGATGTAGTCTATATAACTTGTTCAGTGTCTTGCTAGTGGTACATGCCACCACTATAATTTGAGCTGGTAAAGACTGGCTTTCGATCTTATATTCATTTTTTTTTTAAGTTTATTTATGCATAGAGAGAGGGAGAGAGAGAGAGAATGAGAGAATGAGTAAGCAGGGCAGGGGCAGACAGAAAGGGAGAGGGAGGATCTGAAGCAGGCTCCATGCTGTTAGCACAGAGCCCAATATGGGGCTCGAACTCATGAACTGTGAGATCATGACCTGAGCCAAAACCAAGAGTCAGATGCTTAACCAACTCAGCCACCCAGGTGCCCCTCGGTCTTATATTCTTGACTGCTAAGTTACACTGTTGTGTATGCTAAAAGTTTAAAAGGAATGGATAGTAGTTTTCTTTTTTCATGAGTCTGGTTCAGTTTTCATTCCTTACTCATCTTCTACTTCTTCTTGTGTTTCTCATAAATATACCTAATTAAAATGTCACCTGCTAATGGCTTGAAAATACCATTTAAACTGGGTGACACTTGGCATTCCAACCACTATGGGTTTAACAGGAAACTTTAAGGATTTAAGCAAATGAAAGTGATTTATGAATCCCCCTTACTGGTACAGATATGTTTAGTACAACTGTCTTCGTATTTATGAGGAGCATAATACTTCCAGGTATATTTTATGTTTTCTTGCAGAAGTTTGATGGTAAATGTGGAAATTAAACTGGAAAATATGGATAAATCAGCACGATTCCAAACACCTGCTCAAAACATTCATTTTATTGATTTAACAGTTGACTCTTTAGGGTGTTTTTATAAAAACATTGGCTCTAGGCAGAATAAGTATTCTCAGTGAATATATTTGTTGACATATCACTTAGAAGCTACTGTACTGACAGATTTTAGGCATTTTTTATGAATTTGAATGACAAGCAAAGGCCATTCTAGATGAGAGCAGCTCTTTCTGTGTTTTACTGGCTGATCCTCTGGTATTTATGTACTTTTAATGATGAGGCCTTCTTGCTGTGACCGTTCAGTATCTCCCTTGGCTTGATCATTTGGGAAATCTTCAATGATTTTTTAAGGGGAATTAGGCTGTTTCAGTGTCAATGATTTCTATGCAACTAATATCTTTGAGGAAAAATTGAAGTAATCTTTTTTCCTTCAAAACATTTGTAATTCCCACAACCTTGAAGGACTCTGAAGCCATTTTAGTAATGATAATTTACTATTAATCAATGCTCTGTGACTACAGACAAGTAAAAGGCTTGTATTTTTCTTTAATTCTCTTAAGTAAGGGTCAGGTGATTGCTGTGTCTCCCCCATTGTCTGCCCTTCTAATGGCTGCATGGCGGATCACTGACAGACTGATGTCTCTCAAACTGAGTTCCATTCTTCCATTGCTTTCAGTCCTTGCCATTTCTTCAATCAGTAGTATAGCTGTGGTAAATAGAATAACAAGAGTTTCTTTTGGTAGCACAGGACAGAAATCATACGTGACCTGTTAATAAAATATACATAATTAAAATGTCACTTGCTAATGGTTTGAAAATACCAGTTAAACTGTGTGACACTTGGTATTCTAATCACTGCAGGTTGGATTCTGCATGTGTGTGTGTGTGTGTGTGTGTGTGTGTGTGTGAATATATATATGATATGTAATATATACACATATATGTATTGGCCCGTGGTAGGTTTGGGTACCATGATCCAGGTACCCAAAATGATGTTGTTAAGAATCTCTTAGCTCTGTATGTTTGGGCTCTACTGCTACGTTGGCTTCTATTTTGTATACCTAGTACCTTGTGGTAGTCATTGGCAACATGAGGCTGCTACATCTTACCAGTAGCAGCATCCCCAGCAGAAGAATTTTTTCCCAGTATCTCATAGCAAGAGTCCCACAGAGAACTCCCACTGGCCTATCCAGATCATGTGCCCACCTAAAACCCCAGAGTTGAGGTCAAGTACTTCACATGACTCCCCTCTTGCGGTGGGTGGTGCTGTGCTTCTTTACAGGAAAATTAGGTGCTATAATCAAAATGCAAGGATGATCACTCAGTTAAAAACAATTGCCCATCTATGTATAAATGCATAGCAATAATGTGTAGGGATATATTCTTAATTGTGTTACCAATCTGTAATCTGTTATCAACCAGTTTTTATAATGAAAGGTACTTAAGGTAGGAAAATCCTTGCGTTTTTCCTTGTTAGGAAGGTTATTGATTGTTTTTTATTCACTAGGGTGTTCATTCTTGAATGAAGTTCTTTAGGATGTAACTTGACCTCCCATTCTCATTCTTGAGGGGAGCAGTATAGCATCCAAGAAAACGAATGGTTACAGTTCTGTGTAATAAACACAGTAGTTGAGAGTTGTTCAAGGCTTTCTTGGAAGCTCAAGAAGGATATCTAGTTTAGGCTGAGAATGCTTCTAAGCTGAGGTAATAGACACTTTCTTTGACCCTTTTCATGCCTCCCCAACTTCATACCTTCTCTTGATCCTGAATATTCCCTTCACTTTCATTGTACTAAATTATTCTTGGTTCTCCATTTGACCCCTTGTCTGTCATGTCTCTGCATTTGGTCTTGCCTGTTTTTTGGTTCCTATACCCTTTAATTCAGAGCTGCCTCTTGGATGGCATACCTGCCAGTGTAGACATGGTGATGGGACTCTGAGGAGACTTTCTAATCCCATTCTCCTGTGCTTTCCTCTACCAAAAAGTAGGAAAGCCAAAAGCTACATTTCCAGACTCCCTTACAGCTAGGGGTCTGGATGTGATTTATGTTTTTAATTATTATTATTAAAAAATTGTTAATGTTTATTGTTGAGAGAGCATGAACAGGGAAGGGACAGAGAGTGAGGGAAACTCAGAATCCAAAGCAGGCTCCAGGCTCTGTGCTGATAGCTCTGTCATCACAGAGCCTGATGCAGAGCTCAAACTTAGGATCTGTGAGATCATGACCTGAACCTAAGTCAGATGCTCAACCGACTGAGCCACCCAGGCATCTCATGTCTGTGTGTGTATCTGTGTGTCTGTGTGTGTGTGTCTGTGTGTATTTTAATTATTATTATTAATTTTTTGCCAGTTAGAGGTATTTGAGTTTTGGAAAGCAGTATTCTGAGGCCATATTTTTTCTTTATCTTTTTTAATTTCCCTGCTTTTTTTTTCTTTCTTTTCTTGGTGAGAATATTAAGTTCCATTCTCTTAGAAAATTTTAATTATATAATACAGTGTTATCAACTATAGTCATCATGTTATACCCTAGATCCTCAGACCTTATTCATCTTATAACCAAAAATTCATAACACTTTGCCAACCTCTCCCTATTTCCCCCACCTCTCGCCTTTGGCAACTATTTTTCTACACTGTTTTTATGAGTTTGACTTGTTTGTTAGCATCATAATTCTCTCCATATTCATCTCTGGCATTGCAAATGACAGATTTTCCTTTTTAAAAAATTTTTCTAAATGTTTTATTCATTTTTTTCATTAAAAGTTATTTATTTATTTATTATTTTTTTCAACATATGAAGTTTATTGTCAAATTGGTTTCCATACAACACCGAGTGCTCATCCCAAAAGGTGCCCTCCTCAATACCCATCACCCACCCACCCCTCCCTCCCACCCCCCATCAACCCTCAGTTTGTTCTCAGTTTTTAAGAGTCTCTTAGGCTTTGGCTCTCTCCCACTCTAACCTCTTTTTTTTTTTTTTTCCTTCCCCTCCCCTATGGGTTTCTGTTAAGTTTCTCAGGATCCACATAAGAGTGAAAACATATGGTATCTTTCTTTCTCTGTATGGCTTATTTCACTTAGCATCACACTCTCCAGTTCCATCCATGTTGCTACAAAGGGCCATATTTCATTCTTTCTCATTGCCACGTAGAACTCCATTGTGTATATAAACCACAATTTCTTTATCCATTCATCAGTTGATGGACATTGAGGCTCTTTCCATAATTTGGCTATTGTTGAGAGTGCTGCTATAAACATTGGGATACAAGTGCCCCTATGCATCAGTACTCCTGTATCCCTTGGGTAAATTGCTAGTAGTTCTGTTGCTGGGTCATAGGGTAGGTCTATTTTTAATTTTTTGAGGAACCTCCACACTGTTTTCCAGAGTGGCTGCACCAGTTTGCATTCCCACCAACAGTGCAAGAGGGTTCCTGTTTCTCCACATCCTCTGCAGCATCTACAGTCTCCTGATTTGTTCATTTTGGCCACTCTGACTGGCGTGAGGTGATATCTGAGTGTGGTTTTGATTTGTATTTCCCTGATGAGGAGCAACGTTGAGCATCTTTTCATGTGCCTGTTGGCCATCCGGATGTCTTCTTTAGAGAAGTGTCTATTCATGTTTTCTGCCCATTTCTTCACTGGGTTATTTGTTTTTTGGGTGTGGAGTTTGGTGAGCTGTTTATAGATTTTGGATACTAGCCCTTTGTCCGATATGTCATTTGCAAATACCTTTTCCCATTCCGTTGGTTGTTTCCTTTGCTGTGCAGAAGCTTTTTAGCTTCATAAGGTCCCAGTAGTTCATTTTTGCTTTTAATTCCCTTGCCTTTGGGGATGTGTCAAATAAGAAATTGCTACGGCTGAGGTCAGAGAGGTCTTTTCCTGCTTTCTCCTCTAGGGTTTTGATGGTTTCCTGTCTCACATTCAGGTCCTTTATCCATTTTGAGTTTATTTTTGTGAATGGTGTGAGAACGTGGTCTAGTTTCAATCTTCTGCATGTTGCTCTCCAGTTCTCCCAGCACCATTTGTTAAAGAGACTGTCATTTTTCCATTGGATGTTCTTTCCTGCTTTGTCAAAGATGAGTTGGCCATACGTTTATGGGTCTAGTTCTGGGGTTTCTATTCTATTCCATTGGTCTATGTGTCTGTTTTTGTGCCAATACCATGCTGTCTTGATGATGACAGCTTTGTAGTAGAGGCTAAAGTCTGGGATTGTGATGCTTCCTGCTTTGGTCTTCTTCTTCAAAATTCCTTTGGCTATTCGGGGCCTTTTGTGGTTCCATATGAATTTTAGGATTGCTTGTTCTAGTTTCGAGAAGAATGCTGGTGCAATTTTGATTGGGATTGCATTGAATGTGTAGATAGCTTTGGGTAGTATGGACATTTTGACAATATTTATTCTTCCAATCCATGAGCACGGAATGTTTTTCCATTTCTTTATATCTTCTTCAATTTCCTTCATAAGCTTTCTATAGTTTTCAGCATACAGATCTTTTACAACTTTGGTTAGATTTATTCCTAGGTATTTTATGCTACTTGGAGCAATTGTGAATGGGATCAGTTTCTTTATTTGTCTTTCTGTTGTTTCATTATTAGTGTATAAGAATGCAACTGATTTCTGTACATTGATTTTGTATCCTGGAACTTTGCTAAATTCATGTATCAGTTCTAGCAGACTTCTGGTGGAGTCTATCGGATTTTCCATGTATAATATCATGTCATCTGCAAAAAGCGAAAGCTTGACTTCATCTTTGCCAATTTTGATGCCTTTGATTTCCTATTGTTGTCTGATTGCTGACGCTAACACTTCCAACACTATGTTAAACAACAGTGGTGAGAGTGGACATCTGTCGTGTTCCTGATCTCAGGGGGAAAGCTCTCAGTTTTTCCCCATTGAGGATGATGTTAGCTGTGGGCTTTTCATAAATGGCTTTTATGATCTTTCAGTATGTTCCTTCTATCCTGACTTTCTCGAGGGTTTTTATTAAGAAAGGTTGCTGAATTTTGTCAAAGGCCTTTGCTGCATCAATTGACAGGATCATATGGTTCTTATATTTTCTTGTATTAATGTGATGTATCATGTTGATTAATTTGTGAATGTTGAACCAGCCCTGCATCCCAGGAATGAATCCCACTTGATCATGGTGAATAATTCTTTTTATATGCTGTTGAATTTGATTTGCTAGTATCTTGTTGAGAATTTTTGCATCCATATTCATTAGGGATATTGGCCTGTAGTTCTTTTTTTCCTGGGTCTCTGTCTGGTTTATGAATCAAAGTAATACTGGCTTCATAGAATGAGTCTGGAAGTTTTCCTTCCCTTTCTATTTTTTGGAATAGCTTGAGAAGGATAGGTATTATCTCTGCTTTAGACGTCTGGTAGAACTCCCCTGGGAAGCCATCTGGCCCTGGACTCTTATTTGTTGGGAGATTTTTGATGACTGATTCAATTTCTTAGCTGCTTATGGGTCTGTTCAAGCTTTCTATTTCCTCCTGATTGAGTTTTGGAAGCGTATGGGTGTTTAGGAATTTGTCCATTTCTTCCAGGTTATCCAGTTTGTTGGCATATAATTTTTCATAGTATTCCCTGATAATTGCTTGTATTTCTGAGGGATTGGTTGTAATAATTCCATTTTAATTCATGATTTTATCTATTTCGGTCATCTCCCTTTTCTTTTTGAGAAGCCTGGCTAGAGGTTTGTCAATTTTGTTTACTTTTTCCAAAAAACAACTCTTGGTTTCGTTGATCTGCTCTACAGTTGTTTTAGATTCTATATTGTTTATTTCTGCTCTGATCTTTATTATTTCCCCTCTTCTGCTGGATTTAGGCTGTCTTTGCTATTCTGCTTCTATTTCCTTTAGGTGTGCTGTTAGATTTTGTATTTGGGATTTTTCTTGTTTCTTGAGATAGGCCTGGATTACAATGTATTTTCCTCTCAGGACTGCCTTCGCTGCATCCCAAAGCGTTTGGATTGTTGTATTTTCATTTTCATTTGTTTCCATATATTTTTTAATTTCTTCTCTAATTGCCTGGTTGACCCATTCATTCCTTAGTAGGGTGTTCTTTAACCTCCATGCTTTTGGAGGTTTTCCAGACTTTTTCCTGTGGTTGATTTCAAGCTTCATGGCATTGTGGTCTGAAAGTATGCATGGTATGATTTCAATTCTTGTATACTTATGAGGGGCTGTTTTGTGACCCATTATGTGATCTATCTTGGAGGATGTCCCATGTGCACTCGAGAAGAAAGTATATTCTGTTGCTTTGGGATGCAGAGTTCTAAATATATCTGTCAAGTCCATCTGATCCAATGTATCATTCAGGGCCCTTGTTTCTTTATTGACCGTGTGTCTAGATGATCTATCCATTTCTGTATGTGGAGTATTAAAGTCCCCTGAAATTACCACATTCTTATCAATAAGGTTGCTTATGTTTGTGAGTAATTGTTTTATATATTTGGGGGCTCCGGTATTCGGCGCATAGACATTTATAATTGTTAGCTTTTCCTGATGGATAGACCCTGTGATTGCTATATAATGCCCTTCTTCATCTCTTGTTACAGCCTTTAATTTAAAGTCTAGTTTGTCTGATATAAGTATGGCTACTCCAGCTTTCTTTTGACTTCCAGTGGCATGATAAATAGCTCTCCATCCCCTCACTCTCAATCTGAAGGTGTCCTCAGGTCTAAAATGAGTCTCTTGTAGACAGCAAATAGATGGGTCTTGTTTTTTTATCCATTCTGATACCCTATGTCTTTTGGTTGGTGCATTTAGTCCATTTACATTCAGTGTTATTATAGAAAGATATGAGTTTAGAGTCATTGTGATGTCCGTAGGTTTCATGCTTGTAGCGATGTCTCTGGTACTTTGTCTCACAGGATCCCCCTTAGGATCTCTTGTAGGGCTGGTTTAGTGGTGACGAATTCCTTCAGTTTTTGTTTGGGAAGAC
Organism: Prionailurus viverrinus; assembly: GCF_022837055.1. Classification (NCBI taxonomy): domain Eukaryota; kingdom Metazoa; phylum Chordata; class Mammalia; order Carnivora; family Felidae; genus Prionailurus; species Prionailurus viverrinus. The sequence goes on along the minus strand of NC_062562.1, from coordinate 27,180,862 downwards.
CTTTATCTCTCCTTCTATTCTGAATGACAGACTTGCTGGATAAAGGATTCTCAGCTGCATATTTTTTCTGTTCATCACATTGAAGATCTCCTGCCATTCCTTTCTGGCCTGCCAAGTTTCAGTAGAGAGATTGGTCACGAGTCTTATAGGCCTCCCTTTATATGTTAGAGCACGTTTATCTCTAGCTACTTTCAGAATTTTCTCTTTATCCTTGTATTTTGCCAGTTTCACTATGATATGTAGTGCAGAAGATTGATTCAAGTTACGTCTGAAGGGAGTTCTCTGTGCCTCTTGGATTTCAATGTCTTTTTCCTTCCCCAGATCCGGGAAGTTCTCAGCTATTATTTCTTCAAGTACACCTTCAGCACCTTTCCCTCTCTCTTCCTCCTCTGGAATACCAATTATGCATATATTATTTCTCTTTAGTGCATCCCTTAGTTCTCTAATTTTCCCCTCATACTCCTGGATTTTTTTATCTCTCTTTTTCTCAGCTTCTTCTTTTTCCATAATTTTATCTTCTAGTTCACCTATTCTCTCCTCTACCTCTTCAATCCGAGTCATAGTTGTCTCCATTTTATCTTGCAACTCGTTGATAGCATTTTTTAGCTCCTTCTGGTTGTTCCTTAGTCCCTTGATCTCTGTAGCAAGAGATTCTCTGCTGTGCTGTATACTGTTTTCAAGCCCAGCGATTAATTTTATGACTGTTATTCTAAATTCACTTTCTGTTACATTGTTTAAATCGTTTTTGATCAGTTCGTTAGCTGTTGTTATTTCCTGGACGTTTTTCTGAGGGGAATTCTTCCATTTCGTCATTTTGGATAGTCCCTGGAGTGGTGCGGGACTGCTGGGCACTTCCCCTGTGCTGTCTTGAATAACTTGCCTTGGTGGGCGGGGTCGCAGTCAGACCTGGTGTCTGCCCCCAGCCCACCACTGGGGCCACAGTCAGACTGGTGTGTGCCTTCTCTTCCCCTCTCCTAGGGGCGGGATTCACTGTGGGGTGGCGTGGCCCATCTGGGCTACTTGCACACTGCCAGGCTTGTGGTGCCGGGGATCTGGTGTATTAGCTGGGGTGGATCAGCAAGGTGCACAGGGGTGGGAGGGGCAGGCTCAGCTCGCTTTTCCTTTGGAGATCCGCTTTGGGAGGGGCCCTTTGCACCGGGAGGGAGTCAGACCCGCCAGAGGGATGGATCCCAAGAAGCACAGCCTTGGTGTTTGCGCAGTGCAAGCAAGTTCCCTGGCAGGAACTGGTTCCCTTTGGGATTTTGGCTGGGGGATGGGCGAGGGAGATGGCGCCAGCGAGTGCCTTTCTTCCCCGCCAAGCTGAGCTCTGCCGTCTGGGGATCAATAACCCTCCGTCCCGTTGTCCTCCAGCCCTCCCGTTCTCTGAGCAGAGCTGTTAGCTTATAACCTTCCAGATGTCAAGTCCCTCTTGCTGTCAGAACACACTCAGTCTGGCCCCTCCGCTTTTGCCAGCCAGACACGGGGGCTCTGCTTGGCCGGCGGGCCGCCCCTCCACCCCGGCTCCCTCCTGCCAGTCCGTGGAGCGCACACCGCCTGTCCGCCCTTCCTACCCTCTTCCGTGGGCTTCTCGTCTGCGCTGGGCTCGGGAGACTCCCTTCTGCTAGGCTTCTGGCAGTTTTCTGGGTTATTTAGGCAGGTGTAGGTGGAATCTAAGTGATTAGCAGGACACGCGGTGAGCCCAGCGTCCTCCTATGCCACTATCTTCCCAGAATCTCTTTCTGTTTTATTTATTTTTGAGAGAGAGAGAGGGAGAGTTTCAGGCTCCAGGCTCTGAGCTGTCGGCACAGAGCCTGATGCTGGGCTCGAACCCACAAGCTGTGAGATCATGACCTGAGCCGAAGTCAGATGCTTAACTGGCTGAGCCACCTAACCACCCCAGATTTCCTTTATTTTAAGGGCTGAATAATGTTCAGTTGTACATATATATGCCCCATTATTTCACACCATATTTTTCTTGATCCATTAAACTGTTCACAGACACTTAGGTTGTTTTCAGATACTGGTTATTGTGAATAATCTTTCAGGGAATGTTGGGATACCAGAACCATTCAAGATAATGTTTTTATTTCCTTTGGATACATATCCACAAGTGGGATAGCTAGAGGTATAAGGTGGTTCTATCTTTAATTTCTTGAGGGACCTCCATACTGTTTTCCATAGTGGTTGTACCAGTTTGCATTCCCACCAACAGTGCATGAGGGTTCCCTTTTCTTCACATCCTCACCAACATTTATCTCTTGCCTTTCGATACTAGCCGTCCTAATATATGTCAGGTGATAGCTCACTGTAGTTTTGACTTGTGCTTCTTTGATGATTAGTGATGCTGAATATCTTTTTGTGTACTTGTTGGCCATGTGTATGTCTTTTTTGAAAAATGTCTGTCAGGTCCTTTGCCCATTTTTATATTGGGTTATTTGGGTTTTTTTTTTTTTTTGCTATGAGTTGTATAATGAGGCCATTTTTTTTTTCTATTCTCCACAGTTTCTTCTGGCTAGAATATTGGAGGAAACATTTTGTTTTTCACCATCAGTGTTATAGCAGCCAGCCTCTAACTTCAGTGCTATTGAAAAGCAAGCATGGAAGATCTATATTTTTTGCTAGTGTGGCTCACGTAAAAGCCAGTGGTGTCTGTGACTGTAGCTTTCTGATTCTTGTTCATCATTTCATCAATATATTTCTGATATGAATGGTTCTGTCAGTGACTTCCCGAGTTTCTGCCTCCCTATTAATGGCAGAACTAGCAGCATTTCTCATGGGTCATTCTGGAGCCCATCCCCCCAACTTGGATGTATCCCATCTACTTGTTTTATCTCGATTTTACGTAGCTCAACTCTGGCTGATATAACTACTCACTTCCTCTGAGCATCAGTATCTACTTAAAACTTGGATATAGCAGACCCTAACAGTTTTAAGGTTGTCATGAAGATGCTGGGAGCAGAGGCATGCTGGGAGCTTACATCATTGAAAGCACGTTAAAGTTGCGCAGTGAATGGCGCCCTTGGGCAAGGTGTTGTCAACTAGTTCGAACTTGCTAGTTTTGTCTATTAGACAAGAAAATTTCTTTCTAGGAGAAACATTGTTGAACTCAAGAAAAATGTTTTCCCTCATCTCCTGAGAGAAGATGGCTTTCTACTATGTTTTCTTGTTACTCGGAATCCATATAGCCTACCCTTTCTGAGCCACAGCCGGATAATATGGAACGCTCCTTCTCTGGGCTCTAGTCCCTTAATAGTATTGGTTCACATTGTATACAAATGCATCAATCACATTTCTTGGTGCAAAACTCTAAATAAGGTAACTATAACTTTTGACTTCCTTTGCAACATTGTAAGAGTAGAATATACATAGAGTAAAAAACCTCTGTACCATTGTGGAGTAATTAAGCCAGAAAGTGGTTTTTACAGTGAAAGACCTTTGATCTCAGTCACTAAGAATGTGAACTGAGTTTCTGTCTTCTTATCTTTAAAACGGATATAATCATGCTGCCTCACAAAGTTAGGAGCCTCGAGCTACACAATTGGAAAGCCACAATTGGGAAAAAAAAAAGCCACAATTGGAAAGCTACACAATTGGAAAGCCCCGCATAATTAATAATGAGGTAGAGGCAGGGATGGTCAAGATCATGTTTGACTAGGTCAGTGGGTCACAAGATATGATAAACATATAGCCGTTGCTTTTATTTCCATTGAAATTTATTCAGGGTCTCACATGTGCAGACATTGGCTATATCTTTATGTACATTATACATATGTACATTATCATCTGTACAACACACTTATTAGGTATATATTCCTGTCCCCATTTTACAGATAAAGATGTTGACTCAGTATGACTGACTTGTCTGAAATGATATAACTAAGTGACTCTAGTCGCTAGCTTCTTTCCTTTACATACAGATCCAGAGACGTCAGATTTCCTGAAGGAGTTTTAGATATTGCTGGTTACAAGGAGATCATGCCTGACAAAGATAAAATTTATATTCCTACTTGGCACATGAGTCACCTCTGCAACCTACTCCTAGCTTTGTCTCCACCAGTATCATTACCCCGATGGAGCTCCATTTGAACCATGACATCAGCCCTCCTCTCCTAGTCACCTGATTGCTGAGACAAAAGTGACTGACAGTTTGCTAGCTAATTGTATCCCTTCCAGAGTAGGAATTACAGGTGTAAACTTTTGTGAAAATGCATTTTCAGTTCCAAGGGGACTCTTGGCCCTCGTCAACTTCAGTTTGCATCATGAGAAGAAATAAGAAGTGAGTTCAGTTTTTAAAATGTCATTAATTACCGATACAAGGTAGCCCTGGCATCAGGTGGGAATTCCTTAAAAGGAAACTATTCTGCCCTGGGGAGGCCAATTACCATTTTGGAAAGCTGCTTCTGTGTTTTTTAATTAACTTTGTTGTTTCTGTGCATTTAATGGAAATGTAATAATTTGTTGCTTCTCACTACCTGTATATTTTCAAATAGAAAATTATTTGAATAATTCAGCTTCCTGGACGTATTCATCTACTGCCAAATGGATACTATATTTAAAATAGTTTCTATTGAATATTTCTTTTCTAATTGGAACAATGAACTATTAAACCAGAGGTGATATAATACATCTTACCAAGTCATTAGGTTTAATTTGCTGTATCCTATAGAGTTTTGCCCTTTTCTGGTATCAAGCCTGTTAGTGACCCATGGAGTAAGTTTGTGCACCATAGAAAAAGGCACCATTCCTGGGGAGACAGAACCCCACCTTAAGGTGTATTGGTCGGTGTATTGTTCTGCACAACTCCACGTTGCCATGTGGGTAATAACGATATTCAAAGTTATGTGTGAGTTATCAGAAACATAATCCCTGCCCTTGTTTGTCATTTGGAACATGTGAGCATACTCTGAAACCAAACCTTCTCTAAGGGTAGAAATTGGATAGTGGCTCAGCACTAATGAAACAGTCCTCTGGGCAGGTTTGGGATAGAAAAGGGAGGAAGGTCAGCCCTAAGTTGTATGATATGTGAGTCACAGGGTTAGATGGGCTTCCAGTAGTAGTGAAGTGGGGTTCTGAAATCTAAAATTAAAAATAATTTTGGTTAATACCACAGACTTTTTTCTATTTTTTTTTTTTTTGTTTTTTGGTTTTTTGTTTGTTTGTTTGGTTTGGTTTTGGTTTGGGTTTGGGCATGATAAAGAACATGGGGTTTTTGACTCTGCTAGGATAAATGCTAGTATACCTGTAGCAGTCAGGAAATGTAAGACGTGACAGCTCTGGAAATACCCTTGATGTTGGGCTCTCCAGTTACCAGCCTCTCTTTCCTCCTCCTGCCTTGCACCTATGGACGTGTGTTCAGATAACAGAAGAGCAGGGGCGCCTGGGTGGCGCAGTCAGTTAAGCGTCCGACTTCAGCCAGGTCACGATCTCGCGGTCCGTGAGTTCGAGCCCCGCGTCGGGCTCTGGGCTGATGGCTCAGAGCCTGGAGCCTGTTTCCGATTCTGTGTCTCCCTCTCTCTCTGCCCCTTCCCCGTTCATGCTCTGTCTCTCTCTGTCCCAAAAATAAATAAACGTTGAAAAAAAAAGATAACAGAAGAGCAGCAGGAGGTAACACGCATTGGGCTCCTGCTGTTTGCCAGGCAAAGGACCAACAAGGAAAATACATATTTCACATTGAGTGTATGACAGATGCAGGAGATTCAGGTTTGAAGAATCTAGGCTCTGTTCTTTACCTCGGGGAGTTGACAGTGTAGTAGAGGAAACGGACAACAAGCATGACAAATGAATATGTTATTACAAATGATGAGAAGCATTGTGGGGGAAAAGTACAGGACACAATGAGAACACTATGGGGCAGGGGGTGGTGGATGAATTTAGATTTTGAACCACTCTACGAGTAATGAACTGTAACAAACAAACACCTGAACGATTCAAAAACATTAGTGACACAGTCACCCTCTTACCTTCCAAGAAGTTATGCTCCTGCCCTGGAGGCGTCAGGCCACCACCAGTGCCCAAGTTGGGAAGCTCTGGCAGGTCATTCAGAGTTGGTTTCCTTTCCCAGGACAAAGAAATAGGAGCTGGTTTCCTTCATGTAAAACCTCTCCACCTCTTACCAAATGTTGAAATGTCTGTGCTCCTCTCCCTGTGAAGAGGGAAGAAGCATGGAGAGGCTAGTGGCTGCAGCTTTTGTGATTAACACTGTATTATAGGTGTTTCACCAATACCTGAATCGATTTTCTAGCTCCAGGCTATAGGGACAGAATCTGGGCTTAGCTGTTTGATCTGCACAGTTTTCCCTCTTAAGTAGTTGCCATGCTTAATTCTCAAGCATCTCCTCACCTATAATCTTCTGCTTACATTATTTTTCTGATCGCTCAAGGCATTTTGAGAATGTGACCCTTTACCAACAGAGCCCCAGGTGCTGAATTCATTTGTTTGTACATGTTCCTGGGAGAGAAGACTTCATTGGTGGGTGCCATCTTTGGAATCCGCTCATCTCTTCTGAAAATATTTTACCTTTTGACTCTTGTGGCACTGTCCTCCCTCTTTTTGACACTTTGACAACTTTATTCTTGTTTCCCATTCTTCTATTCTTAGCTAGGTATTTACTTTCTCACTGGCTTCCCTTTTCCTTCTGTCCCTTGCTGTCTCCTTGCATCCCTCTTTCCTTCCTGTCTCTTATGACCTCCCCTCCCCTTCCTTCTCCTTCCTATTGATTCCACATCACTCCCTGTTTATAAAGTATCTCCCTGCCCTTGTTTTTTAATGGAGTGCCTACTTCCTAAATATCCTATGGTTGGAGGAGTGTATGTGTACCTCTCTCTCCTGATTTGCTGGCAATAGAGGTTGATCTGGAAACGGCTCCTGCAGAAATGAAACCCTGTAAGACCCATAAACCTAGGTCAGGCTTGGTTGCATGTGCATGCGTGTACCTGAATTCAGTCATTAGTTGTCTGTTGTACTCATTCTATGAGCTATGTTGGTGAAAGACCATAAAACTTAAAAAGACATATGGCCCCATGCCCCAAAACTTTGACTCTCTACTTTTTAAAAAGCTTGAAGGTGAATTTTAAAATCTTATTCTTGGGGTGCCTGGGTGGCTCAGTCAGTTAAGCATCAGACTCTTGATCTCACCTCAGGTCATTATCTTGCAGTTTGTGAGATCAAGGTCTGCGTTGGGCTCTGTACTGACAGTGTGGAGCCTGCTTGGAATACTGTCTCTCCCCCTCACTCTCTGTTCTTCCCTCACTCACACTTCCTCATGCTTACTCTCTCTCTCAAAATACGTAAATACAAACTTTAAGAAAGTAAAAAAAAAAAAAAAGCTTATTCTTAGCCTAAGCTGAGAAGTACTGAATTTGAATTTGGAACTCTCACAGGGAACAAACATGAACAGTTCTCTGAAGTAGAGTATAAGATCCTGCTCTTATAAGACAATCTTCCCCAGGTATCTCTGAAACTAAGTGACTATGTTACAGACATTAAAATGGCATTAATTTATTTATGAAACTGTTACTCACATGTGGTGAATGTCATGGATATTTTTCTGTCTCTATCTTGGCCCAAATCCATTAGGCACTTACTCACATTTAAACTTTATTTCTCCAAAAATACAGTTGGATTGGTTACCAAGTGGTACCTCTCTCTATACCTGTCCTCTAATAGCATTTCTCCCAAAATGGTCCCACTTGAATGAATCTTTCTGGCATAACATGAAAAGACCTTCAGTTGTATTGTATCTCAATGGTGGCAAAATCAGTCTTTAACAAATAGCTAATGTAAAAACTGTGCACAGTAATAAATAGACATAGGATTCCAGCTGGCACAAAATCTGATTTTAGATTGAATGACAAGCTACAGTACTTTCTATTTTTTTCATGAGAGGGGGAAATCACAAAAATGGAAATGTGTGTGTGCATGGTTTTTTTCCCTTTCTTTCCTTTTGATGCTATTTAAAATAGTCATGAGCATGAATTACCCTATTTTTAGATTTAGGTCATTTGAAAAGCTTCCTCTTTTAAGATTTAAAAAAAAACATGGCAGGAGTACCAATAGGGGTGGTTAATACTGGGTGTGCTCTGCCCAAAGCATGGGCCAGATTTTGATGCTGTCATACCTGCTACACAGTAGGTCATGTCAGTGACTCTGCCCCCTTCCCCCCCAGACCTCAAGACAGTCTTATAGATCTGAAGAAGAGGTAAAGAAATAAGCCAAAGGAGGTTTCCAACTTCAGATAACCTACCTTCCTCCTTTATTTATTTATTTTTGTCCCATCAGCCCATAGATCTGAGGCTTAAGACATAAGCCATACACTCCATAGTTCAAGTTGTAATGTAGAAAGAGCTTCACACACACACACACACACACACACACACACACACACACACACATCTCTATTCTTGCATTGACTTATGCCTTAGTTCATCCCTCTGGACTGGAGGCATCCTGGCAGGGGTCTGGCTCAAAGTATTATAATGAAATTTGCCCTTTTTTTTTGCTTCTCTCCCAGTATTTCATTAGCAAGGGAAGGGTAGAAGTTTACAGAGTGGGGCAGAAACATGGAGATCTTTGAAGTTTGGCTGAACACAAGTGATTTTAACATTCATGGGTTTGGAGTGTGCCCTCACCCCCACCTCCAAATCAGGGCTGGACCTCATGTCTTTAGTCTCCAGTCTGGCATTTAAAACTTCAGACATTTTCAGAGCCATAAAACATGTTCCATCCCAATAAAAAGATACCAGATTTCTATTAGATTCTGTAATATCAATCCCCATGAAATCCCTGTTTCCTAGTAGTCATTCATGTTTCAGTAGGTATAAAACCACTTCTATATTTTAAATTTCTCTATTGGATAGATGTTTGAATATTAACTCCTTTAGTTACTGTTTTAGAATCTCATTTATCTCCAGTAATCTCACCCAGGAACAAATTTAAGTGTGATATTCTTCTAAATATCACTAATATATAATAAAATGTGTTAGATGGTGGGCTTAGCAATGGCAATTCTGATTTTAAAAAACCTCTCTGTCTACTTTGTTACTGCTTATCGTTCTCCAGAATTTCATTTCACTTACCTTCACTGTTGAATGAAGATCCATTAAAATCAGTGTAAAAATAAGCCAGGAGAAAGGAAGGCAAGACCAGAGGGAAATGACCAGATTTCTATCCATCCAGCAAGTTGTACCAATGTTTATCAATTTCTTGGCCCCCGTTAGTCACACAGGTCATTTTCCCTCATTTCATAACTAATGGTGTAGACAAAAATTTAAACCTACCCTCCAAGTAGAGATATATTAAATTTGTTAAAGATCTGTCTTCATTCTTTTAACGTGTGTCAAATGTTCGTGATAACGTTTGCCAAAACTATCAAGTTTTGCTAACCTCTTAATTTCTTTCCCTTTTCAAATGGCTTATCTTTTTTCTTCTCTTTAAGTAAACAGATCTAAGGTCAGATGTTTATTCATTTAACAAATAATTACTGGCTATCTAAGCCACCCTGGGCTCTGAGTTAAATGCTGGACATGTATTTATGAGCAAGGCCAACCTGCTTCCCACCCTCTCAAGCTTTGTATTAAAGTTGGGAAAGGTAATGTCCATCTCTCTCTCTCTCTCTCTCTCTCTCTCTCTCTCACGCACACGCACACACAAAATAGTTATCGTTGTAAGAGAGAGAGTGACAGGGCTGAGCTAACTTAAATAAGGAGGACATGAAAAGCTCTCTGGAACATGGGTGATATTTCAGCCCCCCAAAATGAGAAGGACAGGCTGTAGAAGGTAGGCAGAAAGGGAGATATTCCACATCAAAGGGCCAGCATATGTAAAGGTCCTGATTTGGAAACAAAAAGCTCATTCTATTTGATGAATGGCAAAATGATCAGTTGGTACATAATGAATGTGCAGATCTGAGCAAATAACATGGAGAGAGTGAAAGGGTGTTTGGATTTTATTTCAGGTGCAATGGAGCATCATTAATGGGTTTTAAGAAGGGTGCAGCCTGTATGATTTGCTTTGAGAAGAGAACACAGCTGCTGCATGGGGAAGTAGAACAGAGTAGGACAGAGTAGGACAAATGTCCCCAGCTTGAAAGCTATTGCCTCAGTGACTAATATGACAGCAGTAGAAGGTGCTCATGGGTTTAGATTCAGGGACAAGACAGAAAGGCCAAAGGAAGAAGCCTTCTCAGTGCAACAGAGGAGATACAACTGTGGGTACCAGCTTGAGGAGATGCTGGTGACAGGGCTGTAGTGGCCCTACCTGGGTAGAGAAGCCTTCCTTTGTAAAGGACACAAAGTGTAGGCAGTTCTGTTGACAAATTGATAATGGAACATGGTCAAATAAAGCTTATATTACATGTAAGCATGAGATTATATCTATCTGTGCAAATATGGATTTTAATTAAAAGTGTAGATATGAAGTGTATATGTTGATTCAATGCCTTTATTTTCAAAAACATGCTTGAGTTTGTGTGAGGTCCTTTCAATTCATTTAAGAAAGGAAAGTTTTTCAACAGTATGGGTGCTATTTAAATTTTTGTTTAAAATCCAGTTAACATACAGAGTAATATTAGTTTTAGGTGATTTCTATATATAATTTTATTGCTTACAGTAGTCACCAGGTGAAAGTTTTCATTTTAATCCTATTAAAATCTAGGAGATCAGTTGATATGAGAGCTTGATGCCGGATGTGTAACTTGAGAGTCCTGCTCCCCAGATTCCAGCCTCAGGCCTGTCTCCTATCAGTTGTGAGGTTACTTTGCCTCAGTATCTATATCTGAGCCTCAGTTTCCTCAGTGATATAGTGAGACTAACAGCAGTGTCTGCTTTATACAGTTGTTGTGACCATGACAAGTGTTCGTCCCATCCAGCACTTAGCTTGGTGCCTCCTGGTGTCAGAGTACAGTGCAGTTGGCTCATAATTGCGATAATTTCAGAATTAGGAAGCACTCTGGACAGTCTTCTTTCACTGTCCAGTCTGGAAGATCAGGAAGAAACCAAAGCTGGCTACTCCATGGGAGGTATCATATAGCTGTTAGGGACAGTCCCAGACCTGGGTGCTGTTTCTCTCAAACCCTCAGTGATGGTTCTGCATGATTCCTTTTCCCTTTTTCTCTTAGAATTTGCTTGAGTGGGGGAAAAAGAGCTTCTAACAAAAGTAGGAGAAGAAGGGAAAATCACAAGCACACATAGACCGTGAATTTGGGTATTGAAATGTGTGGGGATAAGAGAAAGCAAAGCACGGAGACCAGAGAATCTCAGAAAGACACAGAAAAACAGAGAGACAGAAAGTATGGATTCGGTAAAAAGAAGTATGTCTTTTGAATGGAAATCTAAGCATCATAGAGTAGATGAACCATATAAAAATTAAAAGTTCAGTACATTTGGTAAAAGACATAATAATACATTACATATTTCTAAGATCCAAAATTCAGGAATGGTCTAGATATAAAAATGGGAGGCTTATCTCCTTAATTTAAATTTTATAGCAAATGAAATCTTGAAAAGTTTGGGATGAGCAAAAAAGGCACCGAGGATTAATGAGACATAGGAGAAAACAACTAGATTTTATATTTGCAGTACCCTAAACATCAAAAAGTGGAAATGAGAAAGATGTCATGGATTTAGAATAGTTAGGAAAACAATGCAGTTGTCCACGCCAGTTTGAATTTACTGGTGAATTTACTACTTACAGTGGAATCAGGGCATCTCCCAGTACTTTATATACATATTGTGTTACTTGGAAGTTAAAGAATTAGTTGCAGTTTTGCTAAGAGACTCATAATGTGATCGAGGATGTGTTGTCTGGGAGAGTTTGCAGTGTGTCTTTAAAATGCCTTGATGTGTGGGTAGGAAAGGATCATACATACATACACGTGTATAAAATGTTTATTGAATTCATTTAGAGGAGACTTTTCTTGGGGCTCCTGGATGGCTCAGTCGGTTAAGTGTCTGACCCTTGATTTCAGCTCAGGTCATGATTTCACAGTTCATGAGATTGAGCCCCATATCAGGCTCTGCACCAATATCATGGAACCTGCTTGGGATTCTCTCCCTCCCTCTCCTGCCCCTCCCCCACTCGTGTGTGTGTGTGTGTGTGTGTGTGCGCGCGCGCTCTCCTTCTTTCTCTCAAAATAAATAAATAAACTTAAAAAAAAATAGACTCTCCAAAATAACAACAGAATTTAGTCAGACACTAACTAAAGTAATCCATCCAGATGTCTATCCGGCAGAATGAATGTTTGCTTTATACAAACAAACAAACAAACAAAAAACTGTGTTAAGGGTTTTGGGAGACATGGAGGTAGAATAATCGTGGAGCTTACCCCCGTGCAGCGCACAGTCCAGGCAGAAAGCTGACATTCTTGTATCTGTTTGTTCACGTGTGCAGCATTCATTGAAGGCACTGTGCCCTTCCCATGTTCAGCCCTAATGGCGGGCATTGCTAGTCAATCCCAGTGCTCCTTCCAACCAATCCTCCACAACTGTGGCAACAAGTTGCTTGGTAGAATAATCATTTTCCACCCTCTTGGCACTTGGCTCTGCTGTGTTTTAAAGGCAGAGATTGTATCATTTTACTATAATGCCCTGAGTACTAATCACAGTAGTCAGTATAGAATAAATGGTCAACAAATACCCAGTGTGCTCTTTGAAGTTATATTTACCTTCTTATAGCTATTTATTCTTCCTGTGTATTAGATGCTCAGCATTATATCAATATTGGCCCTCCCGTGACTTAGAACGTATATTATGTGTGTGCATATCTTCAAAATCTCCCAATCTGAATATTAAAGTCAATTGTTTTGTGTATTTGTGTAGCCTCCTAGGGCTAATAGGGTGTGCTTATTTAAGCATAAAGAATAAAGTGTGTATGGTTTCTGAAGAGTAACTCAATGGATATGTGATCTTGTTGAATAGAAATGAGGCTCATGTCACGGAGAGTTTATTAACAACTAATAGCTTTGTGAAGTTGGAGAACATTTCCAGGGCTAAGTGGGAAGGGGGAGGAAGTTATTTTAATCACTGGCATAAGCCATTTATAGTCCTGTCATCTTCTCTGTCATGAAGATTATCACTTAATTATAAGATAACATGATTTGCTGTTTATATATCTGAGATAGAAATGTGCGGGCCGGGATCAAAGTGGAAATCAATTCTCAAAAGGTCTGGGTACTAATTAATAAAGTTGGTGCAGCTGTGTGCCTGTCAGCCCAGCCTGGGTTGGGGTGTCTGTTTTCCAGCCATTTGATGAGCTGAGTTCTCTGGCCCCCAGGCAGAGAGGGCGACCAGCTATAAATACAGAAAGGATGACTCTGGCAAGTGGGTGATTGCATAAGTGGAGGTCAGTTAGGAAGGTGCCTGATCTCACCATGCAGGTCTGAGAAGCGTCAGGATACTCCCCAAGGTCCTCTCCTTGCTTACCTGCATTTGCCTTGAGTTGTGCAAGAAAATGACAGATGTGACAGTTTAAACAAAGGCTGCTGGTTTTGGAAGAATGCATCTTTCTGGAGACATGTGTTAGCTCACAAAAGAGAGAACTCATAAACAAATGGATATGTGGAAGTGATAAGAAAGGTAGATTTCAATTCTCCCTAACTTCTATATAGGGCTTTCTGTGCATGGCCAGATTTGGCATGAGAAATGGGATAAGAGGGAATTTCTTATACTCACACTGAATGTCCATCTGGCAGGAATATTGTTGAGGTAAATCTGGTAATACCCCCATATTTAAGAGGATGTCTTCTGGATTGGGGTGACTGGCATGAATCTAAGTTCTGTTCCTTAATATTTCTGTGGGCTTCATATTTCTGAGCTTTGCATTTTATTATTTTTTTTGTTTGTTTAGTTTTGTTTCCATTTGCAAAATAGGGATTATAACAGTAGCAGCTTCAGAAGTGCAGTTTTTGTAGTTGGGCATGTGGTATGTTCCAAAACACGGTAGCTGTTTTTATTAGGCTTTTTTTTGTTATCATAGCATTCCTCTTTAGTACTCCGCGAGGGCAAAGGATGATAACTATTTTTTGTTTGTTTTTTTTTTTACCTTATTCCCAAACTCCTAACATAATACTTTTATTGGCCCCCCAAACAGAACAGGGAGCACAGTCATATGAGGATGAGTTTGGGAGGGATTCTTTAGAAAGGGACTGTTTCTGTTTACAGAGGTGCAACTGGTATGTAGGGGATTCCAGGGTAATGCAGGAGCCTGGAGGGAGCAGCACTGGGGCTGTCAGGACCCAAGCCCAAAGATAGGAAGCAGAGGGAGTGATCTTGCACCCTAATATGAAAGGGAATTTTGAAGAGCAATCTTCCTTGAAAGAACCATGGATCTCTGAGTGGAGGCTTGACTTCCCTTTTTTTTCTCCATTGACCTCCAGCTAGAACCCTTACTGACTAGATTACCTGGAATGCTAGAAGGCAAGAGGCCCATCACTGTAGTCCAGGAAGGCGGCCTTTTGGGTCATAGGATAGGGCAAGGGGTGGGGGAAAGCATTTAACGGGCAGCAGGACTATCACAGTGTCTCACACATGGTAGGTTCCTAATAAGAACCTACCAGTGAGGGGTATCCAGTGAGGGGCACCTGGGTGGCTCAGTCGGTTAAGCATCCAAATTCGGCTCAGATCATGATCTCATGGTTTGTGGATTCAAACCCTGCATCAGGCTCAGGGCTGACAGCTCGGAGCCTGGAACCTGCTTCAGATTCTTTGTGTCCCTCTCTCTGCCCTTCCCCCTCCTCTGCTTTCTCTCTCTCTCTCTCAAAAATAAATAAACATTTAAAAATTAAAAAAAAAAAGAAGGTCTCCAGTCAATACCATCTCCTAGGTAGTTGGCTTAAATTCTATTCCTTCAGGCCATTGTTTCTTTACTAGCCTCTGTGTGGTATAGCTAAGTGCTATAAAGATGGGACAGTGCGTGAAGCCCCTAACTGCAGTCTTCCCACTAATCTAACATACTTTAATTTGGAAAGTGCTTTGCATGCATATTTTTTAAGTTAACTTGGACAATCTCCTTCTAAGGTAGAATTCATCATCCCCATTTCTTAGAGAAGGGATCCTAAGTTTTGAGAAGGTAGCAGATATGACCAGAGTCATAGAGCTGGGAAGAGAGCAGAGTAGGAACTTGAAACCCTGGCTGCTGAGTTTCCCATCTCCATCAGGCCACTCTGGTTCTGTGACCTTTTAAAGTCAGTTTCCTGATTGGGCTACTAGAAATCTCCATACAATAGTTTACTGATCTGACTCAGAATGTTTTTTTTTTCTTTTTTCACCTAATGCTTGAGTAAATTCAGTACATAATATTGTAGATTGTCTTAGCTGTATCTATTTTATTATTTCCAAAGGGGATACCCTTGTGAGTCATCTGAGAACTTATTAAAATGTAGAATTTTCAGGGGCCCTCTGAATTTTCAGGTCTTATCTGTTGGGTTGAACCCCAGGCAAAGTCCTCAGGGTCTTGTGTAGCCAGCGTGGCAGTGGATACTTTTTTTCTTGAATCACTGGTGTCAGTTGAACCCCTCATTTTTCAACTGATGGAAATGAAGCCCAGGGAGTAGGAGTGACTGATTCACTGGCAATGACTAGTTGGTGTCAAACATAGGGATCCGTGTTGTCAATAAATAAAGTCCACACCCAATAAGAGTAATACTCATTAGAGAGTATAACCTAAGAATGGGTACATAAAGCTTATTTGGCTGAAGATCTCTTTTGTAGGTGTGCATATGATAGCTAAATGTAAATTAGACAACACTCTGATTGGATAAGAGGCAACTTAACAACAGACGCTGAGTTAATGCATGTAACAAGGTGGAATGCTGTTCCCCACATCTAGATCATTTTCAAAGGCACAATAATAGAGCTGCCTAGTAGTCTCTTATTTTGGATGAGTGTAGGATGGATTATAAGAATAGGTACCCAAAGATGTGGAAAGGCACAATCATCAGTAAAACAGAAGAGTCAAGTTTTGTTTGTAAGATAGACATTTTATTAATGAACCTGATTTTATTTTATTATTTATTGTTAATTTTTTGAGAGAGAGAGAGAGAGAGCAAGCAGGGGAGAGGGACAAAGGGAGAGCCAGAGAATCTCAAGTAGGCTCCACGCCCAGCACAGACCCCGACACAGGGCTCAATCCATGACCCTGGCATCATGATCTGAGCCAAAATCAAGAGTCAGTTGCTCAACTGACTGAGCCACCCAGGTGCCCCAATGAACCTCATTTTGGAACAGATATTTGCTGCCCATGAAATCAGCCTTCAACACAACACAAAGACTGCTAAAGACATCCAGTCTTCAAGCTGATTTTGTGTCTCTAGGAGGTAAACTGTTCAAAAAAATTTTAATGTATTTCTCTTGATAGAACTGAGAACTCAGACAAATTTGAGTGACTCGTAGCAGTATACTCATGTCACAAATATTTCTAAGTCTCTCATTCCAGGTTGGATCACTCCCAAAGTACAAGGATAGATTATAAATGACTTTAACAGTACTTGCAGTGATCTGCTTAATCCACCAAATTTAAGGTGGGAACTTACAAGATTATAGAGATGAAGTTGACAAAGGAAGATTTCTTAAGTAGCGGCTGGAACACTTAGAATCCTAACAGTTTCTCTACTGATCATTTGACTGTTTAAACACACTGCATCTGTATGGGTATTAAGATACATTAATTATTTAATTTTTTTAGAAGATCTATGATTTACTTTATCACATTAATTCTTTACTTTTTCATCATGGGGAGCAACACTTTCTGTAATATGTTCAGTGAGTCAGGGTATACGGTACATTTGTTTTGTTTTGTTTTGAAAAACGGCTTTTGCACATCCTCTCCCCAAGTCCGTGTTTACTGAGTTTATACAGACTTTTATGGAGAGATAATTCCAAGCCTGCTATTAAGACAATGGCTTTGACTTTAGAATGAGTTTATATCTTTAAGGGTAGTTTTCAGCAAATGAGCCAACCATATGTTAAATCAAATTTAACATCCATTATGAAACACTGAATCATACTTTATATCTCAGTAATGATAACAAATGATCGCTTATCTCATGTTCTTCTCATTTGTACTACTGCTCATCCATCTTGCTAATATTGCAAAGATTTATTAAATGAACAAGTGTCCAACTATAACTGTTAATATTAATAGCGTCTTTTTATATTTTCTCATGCTGCCTTCCTTTTCTATGCTTGCTTAAGCCCTCTTTAATGTAGGTTTTAAAAGTAATAGTTTTTCTCATTCTGAAATGATAATTAACAGAAAACTAGGAAGGTAGCAGTAAAATTATTTCAATGAAACTATGCACTTATACTAGCCCATTCATTACAAGGCAGAGGATTTGCTATGTGCTCAGCACTAGAAGTGAAGATCTTTTTTTCACTGGAGTAAAATAGTCGATTTTAGAACTCTGGAAACATTTCAGATCCCTTATGACTTAAAATTGCTACTTGTGCAGAGAAAGTTTAAATCCATTGAGTAAATTTGTAATTTAATCTTTAAAGTTTAACTAACATTTATTCTTCCTTCCTAAGTGCTTTCTGTTGGTGTAAATTTTAAGAAGTTGTCTCTCTCTTTTTGTAAGACTTCTCTGTGGGTTTTCAATTAAACTGCTTCCAAATGAATAACTTCTCTGAAGCCTTGTTTCTAGAAAAGATCTCACCATATCATCACTTCTCAGGCTGTAATACTGGTCTTTACTTCTCCTCTGTGTCCTAAGTTGAGTGTTTTCAGGCAACACCACTTTGTACTGTAAAACAAACTCTTAGGTATTTAAACCTGTCCTACGATCTTACTACCAGACTCTTGTTACCTAAATGGTAGATTTCTACCTCAACCATCTGATTGAGTCTGGAGACATTTGTGTTTTTTCTGAATTCATCTTGCATTCCTGGTGAAACAGATCTTCCTCAGTTTCTCTGGTTGCTAGCTTTATTTCATGGATTCAGATGTTCCTTGAGAGCAGGGATCCAACACAAACTTGTTCCACATTTCCCCAAATTCCTACTTTGCATCAGATGTCCCATAGTAGTAGAATCTTATCTAATGAGGTGGTTGTGGGCAAAATTTCTTTGTAAGTGGTCAGCATCACACTAATATAATATATTTATGATACTAATAATATATACTACTAATATATATACTACTAATAATAATGAAAGTGATAAAAGTGATCATTTACTGTGTTGCTTTTACATTTTGGGTGTTTTATGTGTATTACCTCTAATCCTCTTAGGAACCCTGAGAGGAGGAAATGATTCCTGCTGGGAATGAATGCTTCTTTGTGAAATAGTTAGTAGTACAATTCAATTGACAATCATGTGCTCTATGCAACATCTCTTTTATTACACTTATGGGTTAAATTATTATTTTTTTATCTGCAGAGTTGTTTGTTTATTTATTTATTTATACTTTTTTGTGCATTTCCATCATTTCTCCTCTCAGAACGGACGGTCCTTCAGGCACTCTGTCCTGTGTTTCTCATAATATCCAGGAAAGCAGCTTATATTTAACAGGCATGATAAATTATTCTTGGTCCAAGTAAACAGTAAAATGAAACCAAATCTTTAAAAAAAAAAGATTGCTTTTTTTTTTTTTTTTTTTTTTTTTACTGTAGGTACTAAAATATGACCAGACTTTTAAGAAGTCCTAGGAAGAGAGGCTTGGGCTTTGGGGGTAAAGTTTAACTTAAGGGGGCATTCTTTTCTAAGACCCTTCATAGAATTGGAACCATAGAGCTTCAAGATTAGAAGTGTGGAGAAGGGATATGACTCACAGGACCACATGTTGCATTTTATTACGGTATTACAAGCTAGGACTCAGAAACAGTGCTGTGGTTTCAGAAGGGAAAGATAAGGTGCACAGCTAATGTGTTCTTTTATCAGGATGGAAATTACCCAGGTGAAATGAAGTCATGAAATGAGCTCTTTTACACACACTATTTAATGCATCCCTTGGCACAGAGGGGATGGATTAACATGGAGGATGAAATGGAAGGCTGTCAAGTTAATACTTTATTAATGTTCTTGTTTTCTTCCCTATGTCACCTTGGTCTCAATTTCCCGATCTGTGAAGTGGAGATGAAGCTCTTATCCCCAGGAACGTTGTGGGCATATAATACGAATGCATTTAAAGCACTTAAAAATGTGCCAGTAGAGATCAAGGGCTCAGACTGTTATTTTTGTAATTATAAAAGTATGTGTGTATGTGTGTTTGTGTATAAATAAGAGTTATATTAGTATGTATACTTCATATTAGTATATTTTACTTAGCTTTAGTATATAACCTATAATTCATACTCCTAATGTTGGACATAAAGCCTTTGCCTTCTTACAAATGTGATTGCTACGGCTAGTGAACCATTATAGGAGCAGTTTGAATTGCCCACTCTTTAAGCGGGTCATTGTGATGAAGATACGATCAATGGTTAAAAAATTTAATGCAAACCACAAATATATTTCAGGATTCTTTAATATCCTTTGAGAATTTCTGGAGGTGAGCTAGAAGAGGAAACTCTAAAGGATCTTCTAGGATTTTACATAGAAAGCCTTTGAATATGGTTATGTCAAAGAGAAAGTAATTTCATTACTTATCATTAGGGGCACCTGGGTGGCTCAGTTGGTCAAGAGGCTGACTCTTGATTTCAGCTAGGGTCATAATCTCATAGTTTGTGGGTTCGAGCTCTGCGTTAGTCTCTGAGCTGACAGTGCAGAGTCTGCTTGGGATTCTCTCTCTCTCTCTCTCTCTTGCTCTCTCTCTCTCACTCTCTCTGCCCCTCCCCCATTCACACTTTCTTACTTTCTCTCCCTAAATAAGTAAGTAAACTTAAAAAAAAAAAACTCTTATCATTAAGGACAAATCTAAAGGCAGAATTTGGGAACTGCTATGTGAAGACTGATATGTTATAAAGCTTGTATACTTCTATGTAAGCAAATGGTAAAAATTACCTAGTTGATACATAATTAAGACAAGAATTGATAGTCTGAGGCATCTGAGCAACAGATAGTTATCACCACATTCTTCCCAGATCCTGCAAAAGGGAGAGTGAAATTAGACTGTTACCAAAACTTGGCATAATGCTAAAGCTGATGTGGGATATTCTGAAATAGGCTTTTCAAACACTTCCTTTAAAAAATGCCATTTAGAATGTCTCCCATTTGATACACAGTTAGACTTACATTCTCAACCCTACAGTAAATTTTTATAATCCAGTACTCACTGCTGTCATACTCTTAATCAAATAGGAAATTGCATCCTGAGTTTAGCCAAGATTGAGGGGGAAGATTGTGCATCATCAGCATACTATTATCTAAAATTATACCATCCATGATGGAATATAATGAAGATCTGCAGGTACCCAGCATGGGACTAAGAATTTCAGTTCAAACTTTATTTATAGTACCTTTAACCTGTGGCCACCTGGCTTTAGGATCAGTTCTGGCTTTGTTAAAGATTTTGTGCCTCCCAAATACATACTACATGCAGTACATTTTGCTGGACATTGTGGAGGAAACTAAAATGATTATGACTCAATTTTTGTTGTCGAGAAGCTTATCTCCTATCTGGATAGACAGACAGGCACTCATATGGCACAACTCTGGCATCTGAAATGCTCGTGGTTCAACCCACTACAAGAATGCTAAAGAGGAAGGGGGAATTAATTTTGATGGGAGGACTGGAAAAGTTTGGACGATATGACTTGTGAGTTAGACCTTAGAAGTTTCAACTGCTAGAAATGTGGTAGACAGGCTGTAAGTTCTAAAAGTAGCAATAATGATTAAACTGATCAACCCATCAGGAAGAGGCAGCAGACAACTATGAGGCTGGAAGGGAAGGGTAGGAACAGATTTCAGAGGATTCTAAATGCCATTTGGTGGGGGACAGGGGTGAGGGGCCTTGATTCTTAAGTGCTTAGGAGCACTGGGATTCTGAAAAGAAAGTAACAGGATCAAATTATGTGTTTCATGAGGATACGTGTGGCCAATCTGTGGTATATTGGGTTAGTGTTGTAATAGTGGAAACAATTGAAGCAGTAATGTTGGGAAGGAGAGAAATGTCTGTAAAAATGGAATTGGAATCATCAGTACTCAGTTAATGGTTAGATGCTGACATTAGCAGGCACATAGAATCCAAGAGTTTATTTTCAGTTCTAGCCCAGGTGAGTCTTGATTCTCTTGCGACATTAATAGAAAGCCTTGTTTCAGAGAAATGGTGCTTGTGTTACACACACACACACACACACACACACACACGCACGCAGGCACCATACTTCCTTGATTCCATCATGCTGTTAGTTGTAACACCACTGATTTTATATTTTGGAAAAATGAAATGCCACCGTGGTAAATACTTAAATCAATCATATGCTGTATCTCTATGTTAAAAATGTACAAATAGGCAGCTTAAAATTTAGGAAATATGGCAATGACCCTTCAGATATTAATATTTCCTAATTTATAGTTTGTTGGACAATTATAATTGCAAAAGGTATATACTTTCTAATATGAGAATCCAATTTTTACCTCTTTTTGTATGTTCTCTGTGACCTTGGGAAAGTCATTCACCTCTGGGTGGACTAATGATTCTAAAGTCCCTTAAAAAAACACATTATAGGGGCGCCTGGGTGGCTCAGTCGGTTAGGCGGCCGACTTCGGCTCAGGTCATGATCTTGCGGTCCGTGAGTTCTAGCCCCGCGTCAGGCTCTCTGCTGACAGCTCAGAGCCTGGAGCCTGCTTCATATTCTGTGTCTCCCTCTCTCTGACCTTCCCCTGTTCATGCTCTGTCTCTCCCTGTCTCAAAAATAAATAAACGTTAAAAAAAATTTTTTTTAAAACACATTATAGGGAATCATTAATACTATCTTACCTCTATTATGTCATTTACCCCTGAGCATATCCCATCTTTCAAATAAAATGATCACCAGAATGCTAACTATATTTGATTTTTTAAATTAAAAAATCAAAATATCAAACATAGATGAACTTCTACTGTGAAGTTTGTTAAAAGAAATAATAGAATATCCTGGGTCTCCCCTTCAACTCTTAAAGCAGGATTTGGGGGGAATGGAGCCCAGAATACCATCTTTTTTGACAAGCTCCACAGATAATTCTGGTGTACAAAGAGAATTGATATCCACAGTGCTTGGGCAAACTTACTTGTATTCCAGGGTCTCAGGGTAATACCCCTGTAGTTGATGGCAGCCCAACTGTTTGAGCAGCCCAAATGTTAGGTAGATGGACCAGGGGGCTTTTTTCCTGCCCAGCAGTGGTCCTTACAGTCCTGTATCTCCTCAACCTTCATCATCTACCTCTGCAGCCAACTTTTTAATGGTATCTGTTGGTATGAATTCTCTCAGCATATTTTTGTCTGGACACTTAGCATTGGCAAATTGTTCTTCATCATTTGCTTTGTTACAAGTTTAATAAAAAAAAAGGGGGGGCAACTTAGACATAATTCACAGTTTTCCCAATTAACCGTAGCATGCTCCTGAATTCTTAAGGACATAAAAAATTTAATTATCTAGGCGATAAACACTGAGTGTCTTTTTTCTGCAGATAGGAAGTAATGGACTTTGGATCTGTCTGGATTTAATGTTGACATTATGGGACAGGAATGCTAATCACTGAAGCTACAATAAAAAAAAATTCAAACCGCCTTTCCCATACAAAATTATATTCTAAATTTCAAATAGGAAAATGCAGTTTGAAGTTGAACTTGTGTATTCTCTTTCAGGAAGTTTACACCATTCCCTAACCTCTTCTATTTACCTAACTTCTTACTCACTAAATACAGACATTTTAAATGTCTTTGGCTCTTAGGGCTCCCAGCCTGTAAAGAAATAATCTTTCCCTTCTGGACCTCAAAACCGACTACTGAAAATCTTATCATCCATTTAACCCAATGCATATTAAAATTGAGCAGTTAATTATCTGTAGTTCTAATCCAGTAAGCCTGTGCAATTAACATCTGGGATTCAGTTCATCTTTCTGCTGACTTTCTAATTTAAGGATTGGGACATAGTGGATCTCTCTAGAACACATATTTAACAAAGATTATTTCCTGTATTTAAATCTTCATTTTTTTTTAACCCATGGTGCATTTTGTGCAATATTTTCATAACACTTTCCAGTTGTAAGTTTTTCCTGGAGAGAGATTATTAGCAGTAAGTCAGTCTTTAAAAAATAGAAAGTAAGTATAGTTATATTCCTTCACTATTTTTTTTTATTTCTGAAAAATAGCTAGCATATCAAAATTACCTATAACAGCAAAAGATTTTCAAATAGGTAGTCATTTGCCATATGATAGGGTTTTGATTGCTCTGACCTATCTTCTTGGCTAATCTTTCCTACCTGATTGTCTGATACTTGCAACTAATTTAATTGGGGACACCCTTTATTTCATCACTAGAAAATAGGTAGAGTAAATGTATAATTACAAATACCAATGAAGAATGAATCCTGGGCCCAATTAAGAGGACTCTTTTCTGGGGTAATGGTAGTCTACATTGGGCTCCAAAAAGCTTTAGGAGTATCTAAAGAAGGAGGCTGAGAAAGAAGGGAACAGTGTAATTGGTAAAGAAGCAAAAAGGAAGGAGTCGCTGAAGGTGGACTTTATGATTTTCATTGCAGGCCTGGGCTTCAGTGTGTGTGGTGAAGCCCACTGATGACAGAACCTTCTCCCACTGTTCCACCAGATGGTCCTCCAGTCTTTTTTCATATAAAACTTACATGCTACCTTCTTTGAGAAGTCTTCCTGGCTTTCACCCATCAGTTCTCCCGACTGTATGTCTCACTTTCTACTCACATTACAAACCTTACACCGACATATGCCTCTTTCCCTAGAGTATCCTATTTGTCAGGAGTTATATTTATCTCTAGTGCTGCTTTTATTTTTTCTGTCGCAGTCCCTTAGCACAACACACTGGTCAACAGTACATCTAGGGAGTATTTACAATATCATTGAATGTTTCCTAAAAATAGTTCCAATTTAAAAATTTTTTTTCCAACATTTATTTATTTTTTGGGGGACAGAGAGAGACAGAGCATGAACGGGGGAGGGGCAGAGAGAGAGGGAGACACAGAATTGGAAACAGGCTCCAGGCTCTGAGCCATCAGCCCAGAGCCTGACGTGGGGCTTGAACTCACCGACTGCGAGATCGTGACCTGGCTGAAGTCGGACGCTTAACCGACTGCGCCACCCAGGCGCCCCAATAATAGTTCCAATTTATTAAAGAATATTTTAAAACTACAGAAAAATAAAAAGAAAACACATCAACATTATTTTTGTTTCCGAGATATAAGCATTATTAACATTTAGATGAATTTCCTTCTAGTGCCTTTCTCTATTAGCTAAATGCAAATATGCGTACATGTGGGTCTTTTGTATATTTATTTACTTTTTAATTTTTTTTAACATTTATTTATTTTTGAGACAGAGAGAGAGCATGAACAGGGGAGGGTCAGGGAAAGAGGGAGACACAGAATCTGAAACAGGCTCCAGGCTCTGAGCTGTCAGCACAGAGTCCGACGCGGGGCTGGAACCCACGGACCGCTAGATCATTACCTGAGCCAAAGTCCGACGCTTAATCCACTGAGCCGCCCAGGCACCCCGCGTCTTTTGTATATTTAAAAAATGTGCATATACATATGTATTTACATGCTTTGTGTTTTGCTTATCTTTTTACACTTAGCTCTTTCAACATTTTTTCACATTGTTAAGTATCTTTTGAAAACCTGATGTCTTAATGGCTTTCACGTATTAGCCATTGTGTATCAGAACTTAAATAACCATTCTTTCGCTTGTTTCAAAGATAAAACTGTGACAAATTTCTTATAACTAATATTTGTCTGAATCTCTGGTAATACTGTTGGAGTCAATTTCTAAAAAGGAATGTATAGATAGTTTATATATATATAAATATATATATATATAATATATATATAATATAATATATATATACACACACACATATATATGCCCTTATAATAGTATACACATGTGTGCCTTCTTCCTTAAAGCTTCTGAATATTTTTATTAAAAATGCCTTTTGGGGTGCCTGGGTGGCGCAGTCGGTTAAGCGTCCGACTTCTGCCAGGTCACGATCTCGCGGTTCGTGAGTTCGAGCCCCGCGTCAGGCTCTGGGCTGATGGCTCAGAGCCTGGAGCCTGTTTCCGATTCTGTGTCTCCCTCTCTCTCTGACCCTCCCCCATTCATGCTCTGCCTCTCTCTGTCCCAAAAATAAATAAACGTTGAAAAAAAATTTAAAAAAAAATGCCTTTTTTCCTAATAAAAATGCCATTTCCTTGTTTAAAATTGTAACTAATTGAATATAGTTAAGTTGAATATTTTTCAAATTACTTATCCATGTATGTTTCTTATTATGTGAACTATTCATGGTTTCAACTGAGTTCTCTAATGAAGTGTTTGCATCTTATTCATTTGCAATAGCTCTTTATCTAAAGATATTAGCTATTAGTCTATAATACATTTGTCAAATACATTTCCCTATATCGTTTTTTTAACTTCATCTTGTTTATAATGGTTTTGGGGAGCTGAATGTTTTAATTTTCTGCAGCCATATGTATCATGTTTTTCTTTGTCATTTTATTTAATGTCTTCATACATAAAAGTCTCTTCCCATCCAGATATGTAGTCCTATTTCCTTCTAATTGTCTCCTGGCTCTGTATTTTCTGCTCTTAATTCATTAGTGAATATATGATTTATTTTAATATGTGACAGGAGGAAGAGAATTAACTTATTTCCTGTAAATGATGTGTTAATCTACATTTCCACCATTGTGTGTGTTGCCCTTTATTTTTCTTCCTGTGGGTTTACATTGCCACCCTTGTTAGATGGTAAATTCTATGCTTTAATCTCTTTCTGGCCTTTCCCTTTTATCGCTTGATCTAAATTAATTTTTTATTGATTAATTAATTTATTTATTTAATGTTTATTTATTTTTGAGAGAGAGAGACAGAGTGTGTGCAGGGAGGGACAGAGAGAAGGAGACACAGAATCCAAAGCAGGCTCCAGGCTCTGAGCTGTCAGCATAGAGCCTGACACAGGGCTTGAACTCATGAACCATGAGATCATGACCTGAGCTGAAGACGGACATTTACCTGACTGAGCCACCCATGCACCTCTACCCTAAATATTTTTGGATGATGTGCTCTCAACTATTATAGCTTCCTTTCATTATTTATTTTGAAGAATTTTTTCTTTTTAAGTAAGGTTAGCCCAAGAGTGCAAGTTTTTTTTTTTTTTTTACCTTCTCACTTAATTTAGAAGCACCTTTGATATGTATGAATGCGTCCATTCAATTGCCTGTCTACAAGAACAAGGGGAAAAGCCTGTCAGTTAAATAGGAGGATAATAGACCATTGGAGAACAGGATAGTATTGCTTGTGTGTCCTTGAGCTACTTAAGAGAAGGATCTTTGGAATGAAATTCTGGTCCCAGCCCTACCCCTCACAAGTTTGTTTAACCTTAATCAAGCTCATTTTACCTTTCTGTGATAGAATTTTAAAAATACGGATATTCATAGTGCTTATCTTGTGTAATTATAAAGATTAAATAACCAATTTACATAAAATGTTGTGCTTGGCTCAGAATATGTTCCTTCTTTTCTTTTTTACTCTTTAATTTTTTTATTGTGGTAAAATATACATAACCTAGAATTTACTGTCTTAATGATTTTTAAGTGTACAGTTCAGCATTAGTAAATACATTCACATTGTTGTGCAGCCAATCTCCAATATTCTTTTTTTCTTGCAAAACTGAAAGTCTATACTCATTGAACAACACCTCTCCTTTCCTCCTTCCCTGTCATCTGGCAACTGTCCTTCAACTTTCTGTCTTACTGAAGCAGACTATTCTAGTTCCCTTATGTGAGTAGAACCATAAAGTCTTTTAGTGACTGGCTTGTTTTGCTTAGTCTAAGATCCTCAAGGCTTATGTAGCATTTGGCAGAATTTCCTTCCTTTACAAGGCTGGATAATAGTCCATTGTATGTATATGTTATCTTTCCTTTATCCATTCGTTTGTCATCAAACACTAGGATACCTTCCATCTTTTGTTTAATGTTTATTTTGAAAGAGAGTGTAAATGAGTGGGGCAGGGGAAAAAGGCAGGGAGAGAGAGAATTCCAAGTAGGCGCCACACAGTCAGCACAGAGCCCAATGCAGGGCTCAATCTCACAAACCATGAGATTGTGACCTGAGCCGAAATCAAGAGTCAGATGCTTAACCAACTGAGCCACCCAGGCACCTCTATTCCTTCTACCTTTTGACTATTGAGCATCAGGCTGTTATTCAGATGTTTGTGCCAATATCTTCATGGCCCTGCTTTTAATTCTTTGGGGTATACATCCAGACATGGAATTTCCAGATCATATAGTAATGTTATTTTTTAAATTTTGGTTGAAACTGTCATACTGCTGTCCATAGCAGCTGTCATATTGTACCATTAACCCTCACATGTCATTAGAGCTCATGAAGCCAAGGAACCTGGTTTATGAATGGCCAGTAATAGGATTTAATGACTGGTACAGAGTAGGAGCAAACTCTAAATCCCAAAAGACTAACCCAGTTAACAGATGAGTTGTATAGGTCACAAACAAATTGAACAGCTTTCACTTTTTTATCCTCTTTTAACTTAAGTGTTAAACTGGCTTGAGAAAACTATAAAGGCTGTAGTGATAATATATTTCTATAGTTACATGGGTGATATCCCATACGTGTATATGTTCAGCAATTTATTCAATTAACTGGTATGTATCTCACATTGTTATAGGTAATGGGGTTACAGAAGTGAAAGGGAGAGATAAGATCTTTGCCTTCATGGAGGTTACATCCTGGTAGGGAAAGGAGACACTATGCAAGCAAAGAATTAAGTGGGCAAGATCATTTCAGAGTATGGTAAATGACCTGAAGGTTTACTAGTGGGTTAGTAGATGCTGCATTCATGAGGAGAAGCTACCCGAGGCAGGATTGTTAAGAAAGATCTCTTTCATTTCATGATATGTAAGCAGAAGCTTATAGGGACCACTGGTTGACTTTCCACCAATGTCTCACCTAAGCCTATAAGTCCATGGCATTGCCTGGTCCTTAGTAAGGGACTCTGAGTGAGCAAGTGGCCTACTTTGACTGAGCAAGCCTGAAGGGAGGGCCTGTGCACCCTGATTCAGGAAAGAACTGTTTTGTCTGTGCTGTTGGACTGCAGCAAAGGCTCAGGCAGCCTGGATTGCTGCTGACTTCCATCAGCCTCTTGGGATTCACCCCAGGAAGCTGACTTTTCTGTATACTCTAGATGAGTTTACACAGTTGCCATTCTATCCCCATTCAAGTTAGAATGGAGGGGAAAGTAAAAGCAATAATTCTCAGATTCCCTTTTAGCCGGGTCATCCTTACAGAAGGGGTTCCTCCTTTTGCATGTACTCATGTGCTGTTTGGCAGGTGAAAGGGAGGCAGAGGCCATCTTTCAGCACTACTTTTCCTGCATCTGCTGGCCAGAATGGCTGTGCAAATGGGTTTCCCTGCAGTCATGTTCCTCTTCATTCTCCAGCTTTCTTTCTTTTTTTTCTTTCTCAGTTGCACTAGGGCTCTGACATGGCTCCTCAGTCGGATACTGTTGTGGGAATTTTTTCTGTCTTGTCCCTTCAGCCCTTCCAGTCATTTTTAAAGCCCCAACTTCCCCATATAAAAGTCTGGAGTGGGTTCTGGTTCTTGGACTTGAATCCAACTGGTACACTGATGCTTCTGTAGAGCAAAGAGAAAGAACTAACTCCATACTGGATGACTTTATTGAGCCACTTACCATATAGTATCATCATGTGAGATGATGATTTCCCTTATTATTCAAGTCAGTTTTAGTTGGAGTTTTCTGTTTATTAGAACTGAAAGCAACTTCAAGGGATGCCAACAATGGAGATGAGAAAGAACAAACCTGAAAGCTCTTGGGGAAGCAGGGGCAGAGTGGGGAGGTGTTTAATTTGAGATGTCTCTTAGATGTTGAAGCACAGGTGCCCAGGGTGGAGGGTGGCTTTTGGCTGTAGAAGTTTAAACATGAAGAGAAAGGTTGGGTCTGTAGATGCAAAACTAAGGTAGGTCAAGAGCTAGCCTAGAGGCAAAGCCAAGATAGGGACCACTTTTTAATTTCTTTGGTGAATTTGACAGACTTTTTGTCCTCTTTATGAGTCAGTCTTCTTTTCCTTTTTGACAAAAGCACTGAATTTCAAAGTATTTAATTAAAGGACAAGTTCTTATAGAACTTCAAATATGTTTTATTCATGCAAAATGTAATACAAGTGAAAGATACTTGCCAAACGCCCCTTAAAGGAATGATAGCTGCCCCCCTCCCTGTAAAATAGTTGATCCTGTTGCTAGAAGTACACTCATCTGCTTGGGTTTGCATTCTGTCTCTAGGGGCTCAGTAGGGGTCTCTTATACATGCCCATTTTTAGAAAAATGTCACCACCAACTTTTATTCCCGCACAGGGACTGCATCTTTGGTTAAAGAGCGTACGTGTTCATCTTATCAGAGGGCCTTTCTTAACTTGAACTACTCTCCACATTTCTACTTATTCTAGATTTAAGCTATGCCTTTAACCTTATTTACATGCATTTGTAAGTGAATTGTTCTAACACTGCTCAAAATTCTAAATCGACTATTTAAGAGACTGGAAACAATCAATATTCAGTGGCATTCTTTGGTAGAGAAACAATTTATGCTTTTTTATTTCTTTTTGGCATAGCCCACTGTTCATCAGTATAACTGATGTGTAGCACAGCTGACCTCTGACAACATGGATGTGTTAATTCCTTCCAGCTGACATCATTTCAAGATCTGCATTATAGGGGACCTTCCTAGGCTTTGATGATTGTCTTATGGGCCAGGCAGAGCAAAGCTTAGGGAGAATTAGATAACCTATGGTGTGATGTATATAGAATACAAGATTTTGGTTAAATAAATTTAGACATGCAAAATTCAGCAAATCTGAGAACCAATCATAAAATCCTGAAGTGGAAAGAATTTTTGAAGGTTTTTTTTTTTTTAATGCTGAGCTTTCTTTCTTAACCAGGTGATTGTGGCCAGTCTCAACCTCAGTGATTATTGACATAAACAAATGAATAACTGAAATAAAATAACTATATTATATGTAAGGCATGGTTCTCGCTATCTTACCTGTACTTCAAATGTCCTTATGAAGTAATATTAGTACTGTTAGTAATATTAGTACTATTTCTATTTTATAGAAGAAGACACTGAGGCTCAGAAAGATTAAGTTGCTTTTCTGAGGACACGCTCTAGTAAAAGGCAGAAACAGGATTTGAACTCAAGTCAGCTTGCCTCTGAATCACAGCTTCTTTATATCACCAAAACACTAAAAATAGGGTCTGTCTAGTCATCTTTAGATTCTCTTTGGGAGAAGACCCTCTTACTTTCCTCAGTCATTCCTTTGAGTCCTCTGGTTCTGATGAGAAAGTCACATAAATGTTACACAAAGTTGGAAGAGACTGTGGCGATTATTTAGTTCATCTTTGTGTTCTAGGGAAGAACTTTGCAAGGCATTCCAATAAGTTGAGTGATTGGGACTTCCTTTGCCTGTCTTTTTCGCTTAGAGATATACCCTGCATGCTTGCTTATATGTTACATGCTCAGAAAAGTCCTGATGTTGAACACAGTGTTTTCCAAATCTATTTGACCACAAACTTGTATCATCATTCTATGGAGGTAGCCCAACCCCCTCAAATCACAAGAGAGGATATTGAGAATAGAAAGGTCAAGAAGATTCTTTTGGGCCACAGGCTTTCTGCTTCCTATAAAGCCATAAGAGTCAGCCAATTTTGGACTATTTGAGTTGTGTGAATCATTAAGTATATGATCAAAGACTCTAAACCAAAAGTCCTTTAACATTCCCAGTATTTTTTCAGAAGGCACCCGTCAAAGCAGTCAGCTTAAAAGGCGACTTTGGGCAATTATTACCTTATTAGAAGAAAGGGGTGGTGGGGAGTACAGTAAATACGTCACGAGCTTGTTAATATGTCCTGAGTTTATTTCTGGCTGCTGTGGTGGGTTAGTAGCCAACTTAGAGGAAAGGGAGGAACCGGAGTTTGAAGAAGCATTTCACTCTCAGGTCACATTTCTGCAAATGCAGGCAGGCTAGCTGAGAGCATGGCCTGCAAGTCCCTTGGGTGCCATTTTCACTTTTTTCTTGTTCTGTCTCTATCCTGAACTGTATTTATTTGCACACAAGCCATTTTCTGCAGCATTTAAGAAAACCATTAACCACTTGCTTCTGTTTTTCCTGTAATGTATATCCAGCCCTTTCTCTGTTCTGCTTTGCCAGACCTGCTGAGATTTGGAGACCTTTGTAACAGGGACCCTAAGGGTTGGAATCCTTCTAGTTATTTGGCTGAGAAATCTCTCTACTTATTCTATTTATTCTCTCTTTAGTAATAAGCCAGGTTTGTTGTTTGTTGTTGTTGTTTTACATTCCCTAAGAATCCCTTATAGAGTCAAAATGGAGAATTATTTCACTTTTGAAATCATATTTTATGGAGCTTAATATCCTCTGAGATGCATGAGATGACATGAAAAGTTCAATGCAGTCTCTTCTGACAAATTCCTTGTGTGAATGACATTAACTGAAAAGCTAATATTTCTTTTCAGGCTCTTCTGCTGAATTTTGAAAATCGGGCCTATTTTGATATAGAAGGAGAGGAAGAAGTATCCTGGCTGAAACAGCATTTCTAGTCTGTCATTTTTTAAATGTTTATTTAGTTTGAGAGAGAGTGCAGGGGGAAGGGGCAGGGAGAGGAAGGAGAGAGAGAATCCTAAGCAGGCTCTGCACTGAGTGAGGGTCTTGAAACCCGAAGAACCATGAGATCATGACCTTAGCCGAAATAGAGAGCTGGACACATAACGAACTGAGCCACCCAGATGCCCCTGTTCTGTCATTTTAATCTCTGTCTCTTCCTTCCCTCCCTCTGCTTTACTGCATCTAGAGCAGAATCAACACTGTGTGAGGCTCTCTCAGCTCAGAAGCTTCCAAGTGCCCTGTGCAGAACAGTGTTGGTTACCTCAAAGGAGAGGGAACATTTATAGGTTGGCAGTGAGAGCATACAAATCAGTGACCAGCTGAAAGACAAAGCTTAGAAAACGGAAACAACGAAGGCAGACTTGAAGAACAAGAAGCACAACAAATTGTAGCAAGATCCTTTGGGCCAGGAGGCCTTTGTGCCCTGGTATGGAAGAGGGAAGGATCAGGTAGAATCTCAGGAAGATAGGTACTTTGCATTGGGCCAAGGGTCCATACAATATGAATTCTAGCAATAGGCTGGGGACAACAGGGCGGGTGTGAGCACTGGATAGGCAGAAAATAAAAACAAAACAAATACTCAGGAAAACTGAAAAACAGCCCCCTTGATGGGAGCTTCATTACTTAACTGACTTTTGGCTGAAGTTGCCGAGAACCAGCCTTGAAGGTAACTCTGAAATAGTTTTCGGCAGCCCTCACACAGTTGTTTATGCAAGCGCGCAGAATCTTAACCTGTATGTAAACCTCTGGTCTGTCTGTCAATTCGGGGGAACTTCCCCAAACAACTCAGATAACAACATAATGCTTGGAGCACCTAGATGGCTCAGGCAGTTAAGTGTCTGACTTCAGCTCAAGTCTGATCTCAGGGTTCATGAGTTTGAGCCCTGAATTGGGCTCACTGTTGTCAGCACAGAGCCCACTTTGGATCCTCTGCCCCTTCCCTTCTTGCTCGCGTGTGCGTGCTTGCACGCGCTCTGTCTCTCTCACTCTCTCTCTCTCTCTCAAAAATAAATAAATTTTAAAAAAGTATAGTGCTTTATGACAGACACAACCCCAAAGTGGACTCACTGATTGTATTGGCATGATATATATGGTCAAAGTTAGGCAAAGCTAGTCTCCAAATCTATAAAACTGAATTCAGGTTAAATTGAGCAGTCTGTTAAAGGAATCAAACTAGTGTATACGTGAGGATGAAGTACTGGGGAAATTTTTAAAGAAGTTTTGGGTACTTTAAATGGCCTTTCTGAACTTCCCCAGAATAGTGTGTGTGTGTGTGTGTGTGTGTGTGTGTGTGTGTGTGTGTGTGTGTGTTTTAATTAAAAGATTGAAATTAATGTGCCTAGTCAAATAGATCCTGCCTTTTCAAAGCAAACTTACAACACCAACACAGAGGAAAACCTTTCTGGTATTTATAACAGATGATATTGAAAAGCTATCTGCCTATATAGAGTCTATTTTAATCTCTTTCTGGGTAGGTTATTCTGATAAGAGTATGAATTATATATCTGTATTTTTATCTGTAAGAAAACCTATCTATAACCAGATAGTTTACCGTGAAGTTCTATCTGTGTTATATGTTCTGGATGTGTAAATTGATTCAACCACCACAACAGAATTCTTCGTGTAAAAAAAAAAAAAGTATTCAGACTTTTAAAGGTCACAGTGTGTTTAATCAAATAAGCCTTTTGCTAGATTTATAAATACTATCCAGATTTATTTTCAAATGCATGTAAGATACCAGTTTTTTAAAAGGATTTATTCACATATTATAAACCCAACATGAATTATCACTCATATGTCTTAGTTATATTTAGGCATAAATATAGGAGAGGCCTATATTCCAAAATTGTTTCATTTCCTTATATAAAGAGCAATTTTTCACTAGGCAGTTTCACATTTCCAAAGGGTGCCAAATTAAAAAGGATAAAATACAATTTCATTTTATTTAGCCATGAAGAGGCACCCTGTGGTTGGGGCTTGAAGCTGCCTTCAACATTCTTTAGTGCCCAAGTGCTGGATGTTTCCTGCCTGTATCAACCCTGTGGCCTTTGTATTCACTCCTGGAAGTGAGTTACCAGTGGGGGGCGTACCACATGCACCTTTGAGCTAGTAGACTTTATGGGGAGTTCTTTATCATTTAAGAAGGCACCAGAGTCCTTGGCCGGGTACCTGAGATCCTGTTAGTTTAGTTTAGAATTCTTTGCTCTGAAAAATTCAGCCCTGCTACTAATTTTACACTCATTTTCTTTTTCTTCTCTTAACATAATGTTAAAAGTTTTCAGAGGGAAAATAAAATACTTCAAGATGGGCTTTCAACTAAAAAAAATCCACATTTATCTTTTTATAAATTTGGAGTTGAAAATTTGGGTGTGAAAGCTGCTGCATCTCACATTTCTGTCTTGCTCACATATTTAATTATACATGGCAGATCAGAGGAAGTTAGCTCAGGGTAAGGCTAATTAAAAGATGTTTCTTTATAGGTACCATTAGCTGAATAGAAAGTGCTTGGAGTCTCATATTCTGTGTTTCTACCCTGATCGAAAAAGCAGGCATAAAAGGTCAGACAGAGGAGGGCTGGTCCTCTGCATTTTAAATGTGAGTCCCAGCAAAGTGGAGAAACCTCAAATATCTCAATCCCAAGAAATAAGAGTGTTTATCTGTTTGTGATGCACCATGTATTCTGTTCCATGTTGAGATAGCACACAGAAGTAATATTGCTTGTATGCAAGATTATTGTGTGTGTGTGTATGTGTGTGCGTGTGTGTGCATTTATTGCTAACTATACAGTAGCAGTAAAATCCTAACATCTCTAAAGTTGAGATGAGCTTTAAGGTAGGTCAGGCAACCTATACTCTGAACTAATGTTTGCCTGGCACTTAAAAGAAAAAAAATCATTTGTTACATTAAGCCTTTTCCTGGAGAGTTTTGTACCCAAACAGCAACCTCATTGTTGTTTGATACAGAGGAAACAGACTGAGTGGTCTTAATTAAAAAGTGCTTTGCTGTACAAGTGTGAAATACGGGAGCAGTCACCCAGCCAGATGTTGAAGCACACAAATTAGGCTTAATTGAGCTGTTTTATTGTTGGGTTTTATTTTATTTCAAAATGCACTAAGACAGTAAGAGCTTTAA
This sequence comes from Prionailurus viverrinus, assembly GCF_022837055.1. NCBI lineage: Eukaryota > Metazoa > Chordata > Mammalia > Carnivora > Felidae > Prionailurus > Prionailurus viverrinus. The sequence continues at coordinate 27,145,931 of NC_062562.1, read as the reverse complement.
GAGGGGAAATTAAAGAACCCTCTTTGATTTTGGATTTAGCTGCTTAAATTTAGTGGAGTTTATTTATTTTAAGTTTTAATTTAAATTCCAATTAGTTAACATACCATGTAATATTATTTTCAGGTGTAGAATATAGTGATTCAATACTTCCACACAACACCCAGTGCTCATCACATCAAGTGCCCTCCTTAATCCCCATCACCTATTTTACCCATCCCCCTATCACCTCACCTGTGGTAACTAACCATCAGTTTGCTGTCTATAGTTAAGAGTCTCTTTCTTAGTTTGCCTCTCTCTCTCTGTCTCTCTCCCTCTCTCTCTCTTTACCTCTTTGCTCATTTGTTTTGTTTCTTAAATTCCACGTGTGAGTGAAACCATATGGTACTTGTCTTGCTCTGACTTATTTTACTTAGCACAATACTCTCTAGTTCCATTCATGTCATAGCAAATGGCAAGATTTCATTTTTTATGGCTGAATAATATCCCATTATATATGTGTGTGTGTGCACACACCACATTTTCTTTATCCATTCATCAGTCAATGGACATTTGAGCTGTTTCCAAAGAGAATATCTCTCTTCTTTATGAAAAGGAAGTTCTTTTCCTCTGGCAACTATGTCTAATGGATTCTTGGTGACAGAAGAGGCTAAATTTGAACTCAACTTCAGTGAGGTAGCTAATGTCTCTGGTTTTCATTTTGGATAGCAAAATAAAATTCGATCTGGCTTACAGGGATGTCTGGAAAGGTCTCCATTTCTCTTCCCTTTTCCTTTTATTAAGTTTATTTATTTTGGAGCACAAGTGGGGGAGGGGCAGAGAGAGAGGGAGAGAATCTCAAGATCATCAAGGGGCTCAATCTCACCAACCATGAGGTCATGACCTAAGCCAAAATCAAGTGTCCGATACTAAGCAGCTGAGCCACCCAGATACCCTTTCCTTTCTGATCTCACATTTGAAAAAAATCACTAATTGAATTTTGCTTTCTTTGTTACTTTTCCTTGGCACTTCTACTCTTCAGCTGGTCCATGGTTGTTCTTTTAGTATCACTACAGGTTACATTGCATGTCTCAATGGTTAAGATACATCCCCTCCTCTCTCTCTCTCTCTCTCTCTCTCTCTCTCTCTCTTTTGTAAAAGCCAGTTGATTTTCATAAACAATATAGTTTAACTGATGCTCCATTCAAAATGTTTACGTTACGTGTTCAAATCAGTCTTTCCCTACTCTTGTTGTAACGTCATTTATAGTCATTTGGAATGGTTAAGGCCATTTCAAAGATTATCACGACCAAGGCACCAAATAAGGACGTTAAACACCAGATAGATTTGTCTATATCATGTAGGTTCTAGCACAGAGTTGGCATTTAATGAATACTATTTGGCTGATGATGAGTTCAAGAAGTAACTTTCTCAAGGCTACATGGCCACTCAGTGGTAAAAAAACTAAAAGAAAACTTACCTTTGGTGTCACATTATTTAGTCTGCCACTGGTTTGGTGACACATTTCCTCCTCCCCCCAAAATGAATTCTGATTTTTGTGTTGTGGCATAGTTGGAAGAGAGTCTACCTTTCTCTTAACAAAATCATTTAGGGATCAAGGGACATAAATTTGAAATAGTAATGTGGACACATATCTGATAAAAGTTCCATTTATGCTCACAAATTGCTTTCTCTCTGCCTCAAACACAAGCAGGGTCTTGAGATATGCCTTCTAACTCAGAAAATTACCTGCTTTTTACAAATGTTACTATTATACCCATGAAAGACATCATTAAAATTGGTTGTAGCAATATTCAAATGAAATACAAAGGGGAACATATTGGTGGGAGGAGGCAAATATAGACAATGTAATAATCAAGTACAAATATAAGTATATAGGGATAGTCATCCCTTTTCACACGATGTTGGGTAAGAGTTGGAGAAGAGAGCTGCTTAGAAAAAGAATGCACTGGATCTAGCTGGGAAGTGCACTGTGGTTCCCCCTGCTCCTTTTTTTCTAAGCATGGGATCATAAGCTTCATAATTTTCATACTACAAGCGCAAATAATATTAATTACTACCTGTGTTCAGAAAGAAGTTTGGGAATTGTTTGACTTTTGATAGCTCCCTTGTAGAGTATCTACTCACGTGTGCAATGAGGATAAGCAGTGAAATGTATCCTTGACTCTAATTGTGATTTTATCTAACTGGACTCGTGTATTTTGGTATGTAAGTGTGTCACATCTGTTTGTTTTTTGTTTTTTTTTTAATTATACTGCACATCCTTTTTATTTTATTCTCCCTTGAATCCGGTAATGGCCTTCATGACAATGGTCTGTATGAACCTAAGCATGGAAAAGAAATAAAGCTCTACAGAAGGAATGTTATTGCCATGGGTGACCTTTATTGCTAAGAGATGGTTTATGACATTACACATAATTTTTTAACTTATTAATCATTTAGCGTTCATTTTCAAAAATCGCCTAAGAAGCATGTCAGGAATTTTGTCTTTGAAGATTCTCACTTGTGTCCTTGTGGGAGTTTTGGGTGGCCACTGCTTCTCCCCTATGACCTGGAGACTCTCCTGGAAACACAAGTAAGAAATCGCTGATCATTTTGGACTAAATGTTTGCATAGCGGTAGAAGCAAAAATAGAAAGTCTAGCTCCTTCACTCAGTGTTGCTTTCCCTTTGCTCTCATGTCTCATCTAGAATACATTTATCTTGTACGCCAAATGATCTGCTATGCACAGCGGTTACTCACACATGCTACTCCCAACATTGGGAGTTGGGATATGGAGGGTGCTCAGTAAATGGTAGTTAAATTGAACTCACTCATTTATTTAACAGTTCTATTGTGTGCCAGGTACTGAGTTCAAGATAAAAGTATGGTTTAGTCTTGGTTCATGCACTTCTGGGATCACTCACAGCAAGGCAGATATTTTAACAAATTATTGCTGCATTTACCTTTGCCTTGGGACAAAGATTCATTTGAAATCCTAGAGGTAGTAACAGTTAAACTGAGTCTCAAGCAGGGCAGGACTTGAGTAGAGGTGATGAATGTCCCAGCAAGCGGCAACAACTGATGTAAAATTACAGAGACAAGAGCGAGTAACTTGGACAACAGCAAATGGCTCAGTGGGCCATATGTAATTAATCCGTGTGAGAGAGTACCGGTAGATGAGTTTGGAAGGAGTGGCAGGGACCCAGATAGTGGCATACCTTGTGATATGAAGGAACTTGAGGTCATTTGTTCATGCATTCCGCAGTTCTTGTTTGAGTATCTGTGATGTATTCCAGGACTATTGGAGATGTAATGTTAAACAAGACTAATAAGTTCCATGTTCTCATAGAACTTAAATTCCAGTAGGGAAAAGTGAAAATAAACAAGTGACTATATAAAGAAGATAATTACTGATTATTATAAAAATAAATACCAGGAAGGAAAAAATACATAATGTGGTAGAAAATACCAGGAATGGAATGAAGGCAGACAGAGGTGCTTGTAGAAAGTGTAGTCAAGAAGATGTTCTAAAGAAGACACTTAGCAGAGACCTGAAGGATGATAGAAGCCAGCTGTGGAAAGGTGACAGAAGGGAGCCATGGGCCTGTGAACCAATGAGTGCTCACCTGTGAGAACAGTCTGGAGCCTAGGGGTGGTGAGAGAGAGTAGCCCGAGGTGCACATAGCCATCTGGACAGGTGCCACATCACCTCACAAGGGCTTGTGTGCTAGCTTGCTTATTCTCAGTCCAGTGGAAAGCCATTGATACAGATAGTGCAAGTGACATGATTGATAATTGTATAAAGACACTCTGGCTTCCATATACAGAATGGAAGAGTGAGACAAGAGTAGAGACTCAAGGAGAAAAGTTAGGAGAGGATATTGTTACACTCCCAAGATAAGAGGCAATACTTATCTGGACTGGTAAAGTTTGAGATGGAAAGAAGTAGATGGTTACAGTCTATATTTTGGAAGTTGAACCCACAGGAATTTGAACCAGTCTATATTTTTAGCCTGTAGAATCAGGACCATAGCCATAAATGACTTTTTATGTAACTGCCTTTTTTCCAGAGGGGAAGTAGTTCTTTGGTGTCACATATGCACTAACAGGAGAAACATATAATGTGAAACAAGGAGATACTTGTCTTTGCTTTAATTTTGTCTGATTGTCATAGCTGATGGTATATTTCAAGCATGATGACCTTTTAGTTTTAGGGATAGGAAAAGTAGTCATGACTTTACTATGAATAGCAACAGATTGAATTCATTCCAGTACCCAACTAACCTTGTGTTCTCAGCTCCCTCTACTCCAAGGTAGAACAATCCCAGTGATTTGTGATGTTTTTTGATGCAGGAGCAAAAAGGGAGCTCCCTGGAATGATGGGACCTGAATCATTCATGGTCGGTGCGTTAAGGCAGATAGCCTCCTGAATAAGTCTGCAGGTGGAATAACTTAGGATTTTTTAATGTTTACTTATTTATTTATTTTGAGATGGAGAGAGAGAGAGAGAGCGAGAGCGAGAGAGAGAGAGAGAGAGAGAGAGAGAATCCCAAGCAGGCTCTGTGCTATCAGTACAGAACTCAACGCAGGGCTCCATCTCATGAACTGTGAGATCATGACCTGACTCAAAATCAAGAGTCAGTTGCTTAACCATCTGAGCCATGCCAGGCACCCCCAACTTAGGATTTTTAAGAGACCAGTTTTTATCAATAAAATAATTCTGGGCATGTCCAAATGCCAAAAGCAAATAATTTTGTTTCACCTTGGCACCAGTGAACATTTTAATGGTTTTAAACAACAAAAACAAATTTTATAACAGCACTTCCTGGCTGAAGAAGAAGGTTTTCCAGTCCTACCATGAGCCTGGTGAGAACAGATTGTCCAGTTGGCCATCTCATCAAGGTCAGAGTGGTGCTCTCAGCAAAGGAGCCTCCAGACTGTTACTATTAGAAACCTTGACAAATTATCAAGAGGTAAATATGGTTACTGGAGAGTCTTTCAGGTTTAACAAAGACTAGTAGTAAAAACAAGTATGGGACATGTTCTGGCAACAGTATGTCATTCTTATTTGGCTGGAGTATTGAGTTTTGGGGCATAGATGGGAGGTATGAAGAGCAATTGAGTGGTACTAGGGAAGCCTTGAGTTCCAGGGTCACCAGATGATCTAAGCAATCTACTATATCATACTACCAACCTTTCCACATTAGAAGTCAGGACAAGTATAAGATGAGATGAAAAAATAAGTACTGAGCTAACAGAATATTTACTGAAGGCTATCCTAGAAAACGGGCTGGGTAGATATCAAATGGATATAATATGCATCACAGGGGAGATGTGCTCTCTGTGCCCATTGAGTAATTGAGTAATTCTCTACTCAGTCTGTTTAGACCCATTTTGAATGTCAAGGAGTAAAGTTAATCCTCCTTATCCTTCCATGTTCTCCTTATCCTACCATGTTGCTGGTAGATCTCCCAGACCACAGGATATTAGATGGATTATCTAATATCTATAGAGGATGAGCCAGTCCAGGTTGAGCTGGTATTGAGACTGAGGTTTGGGGGTGCTCACCAGGGAAGGTCCTCACTTGATACTAAGGTCAGCTTTCAGCTGGTCACTTGGCCCTCTAGGTAGGGACCCTTTTGAAAGTCTCTTTTTTTTCCCCCTCTGTACCCTTGAGTTATGTCCTCTTGTGGCTTTTTGTCCCTTCCTCAGCTTTAACTTTCCCTTGTCTCTGGGAGCATAATAGCATTTGTGCTGCAAACTTGCTGTGAAACATTGTGCTCTTTATTTATCCAGCATTGTATTTCTTTGAGTTTTGCACTTTCTTTTGAGTCCATGTACCTGCTTCAGATTGGACAAGGGAGAAAGGAGGAAAACACATAACAACAACACAGAAGCCTGACACCAGAATGTCTGTGAGGAAGGAAGATATGCAGGAAACAAGCTGTCACACAGATAACCCCTTCCAGGGGTATATACTTGTCAACCCTAGTCTACCTGTGTTTCTCTTCTTCTTGAAGCGGGCAGCCTGGGCAACGGTTTGGAGGAATTTTGAGAGCCCAGAATGAGAAACACGGGCCCTGGAATTTAATCCTCACTGTTGACGATTTGGTGATATTCAAGGACAAAGTCAGTAACCTCTTGTAGGACTTGATTCCTCATCTTCAAAATGAAGTAGTTGCCCAGATGAGGCCCACTTGGATGGTCCTTTGCAGACTTAACAGGCTATGGTTTAGCCATTTTCAACCCGTGAGACATTTGATTTATCTGGTTCTTCAACATGCATACATAGCTGGTTACCTAGAAAAAAAATCTGTATTGAAATAGCCAAGAATTGGATTTAGTTCCTTCAGCTGGGGCTTTCCTGGCCAGTGTTTGGCCTCTTGTAAACAAATAAATAGCCTTTCTCCCGAGCAGAGCTCATTTGTGATGTTGCGGTTTCCTAACCAGAAGAGGAAGAATATGCATCTCAAATAATTTCTTGAGGTTTTATTCACTGTTAGTTTAGTGCTGTTATATTTAGCCACATTTTAAGCTCTCCAATTTCCTTTGAAATGCACAGGGGAGGGAAATGAGGAAAGCAATTGGAAAACAATAGAAAAGACATTTAGAATAACAAGAGAAAGGCTTGGTGAAACCTACAAATGTTTGGGAAATACTTCAAGACTTTCTACAAAGCCTTAAACACACCACCTGTTTCTCTCATTTGAGGCTTCAATGGGATGTATACACTGCTTTCAAAGCTATCAAGAGCTATAGAAGTTTTGCCTTCCAGTGAATAAATGTGCATCATCGACACCGCCTCTCACTCCCTGCTTCAGACCTTTTTGAAGATAAGTCTTTATCTTGGCTTTCTACTTCCTGCTTCATTAATTGCCCGGCTAAGCTAATGAAGCCCATTTGGTGTTATGAACATTCAAAGCCTCAAGTGTATGAAAGCCACTGTCCTTTAATTATGTAAAACAGATATTAAAAAAGAATTCCCTGCCTCTAACCAGGATCAAGACACCAGGATCGAATTCTGAAATTTAAGCCCATTCAGAGCTGGGCTTTCGTGCTTATATTCATTTGCTGATCTTTTTTTTTTTTTTTTTTCAATGACGCGGGGCTCGAACTCACGGACCGCGAGATCATGACCTGGCTGAAGGACCCACTGCGCCACCCAGGCGCCCCTTCATTTGCTGATCTTAAAACACTGTGGCACCTCTTTCCAAGGTGTACTTTCTTTGTTTTACTCCTCCTCTCCTGCAACTGATGGTACAGGCCCTGGTGGACCCAGCTACCACCCCGTTTGGTAGGTGACAGGAATCCTCCAAGTTAGGGATCATGATTTGGGAACTCTGATCTGGGTTTGGCATCCCTTTTACTCTCACAGGTGTCTTACTACATTTTGACAGGTGCCTGACATGAGATGCTGTCAGAGCTGGGATTTAACCTTGGAATGCCACCTTCAATTAGGGTGTTTCTGGATAGGAAACAATGAAATGGATCTGAGTGTTTGATGCCTCAATATTGTTGTATTTAATTTTATTTCTGTACCAGATGTACTGCCGGTGTGGGCATTTTTTTTTCAGGTGTTACAAAAATAGGTGCTGGTTGTGCTCTGTCACTAGAACTGTGAGTTTGATGAGCTGTTCTTGGTGAAGAAGTCAGATGAAGTAGGGCTGTCATCCTAAAATATATGCCATGGAAGGCAGATCTGCTATTGTTTTCATACCTTCACACTTAATGGGGTTTTAATTTATCATAAGTGTCTAGACTGCTAATAGCAATGAAACTCATTAGAAATCATTCTCCAAATATATGACATATAACAAAATAAATGATTGAGAACTTGAGATGAGGGAAAGGCTGTCAGTGGATAGACTCCCTTCAAAACTGTGCACTGTGTGAATGCAGATGTTTGTGGAGAGTGTAGCCTTCCCCCTTCCCACCGCCCCCATGTTATTTGGTTGTTTTTTTTTCCCCTGAGCATACATATATTTAGCTCTGCCTAGCAAGAAAGGTATGATTCTCACACCTTATAATATACACAGTTTATACAAATGAGGGGACCTCATTTGTCCTTATGATAGTTTGGAGCTAGACAGATGACAAACAACAACAACAACAACAACAACAACAACAACAAAGAAAATTTTAAATGTTGAGGCTTTTATTAGGCAGAATACAGACTCTCTCCCTCTGTCCAAAGATGTCCTAATCCCTGGGAACTGAATGAGTGTCATTACATGACAATGGGGAATTAAGGCTACAGATGGAATCGAGGTAGTTAAATCACTGACCTTAAAATAGGGAGGTTATCCTGGATTATCCCACTGGGCCTGGGGTAATCACAGCAGTCCTTAAAGTGGATGAGGGAGATGGAAGAGGAGATTAGGGTGATGCCCTGTGAAATGGACTTGACCTACTATTGCCCACTTTGAAGATGGACAGAGGGAGGCATGCATTCGGGATGTAGGTGGCCTTTAGAAGCTGGAAAAGAAGCCTCCAGATAGGAACTCAGCTCTGCCCACACCTTCGTTTTAACCCAATGAGACCCAGGTCATATTTCCAAACTACAGAAGGATAAGATGATAAATTTATGTTGTTTAAAGCCACTAAATTTGTGGTAATTTGATACAGCAGTTAGGAAACCTCCTAAGTGAGGCAGTAGTTACCTCATTTTCTTCCCCCCATTCATGTTTGGGCATAAAAGCACAGTTCTTCTTCCATTTGGAATTTTTCTCCTCTTTGATAACAGATGTCTTTGGCCCCAAGCTAGTTCTAACATTAAATATGTTCAGTTTGAGTAGGTGCACAATCTGTTTTCTTCCCTCTGATCCCTGATATTACATGAAAAATTACTTACAGGCAGCTATTAAGACTCTTAGTGCTAATATTTTTTATTTGCTTATCAGGTTCTTGGTTCACAGTAAATGTTGTTTTTATTTTTATTATTATGCTGCTCCAGGCAGCTCAGACATCTCAGCCCATCTTGTTAGATTTAGGATGGATTTGCCTGAGTTTCTTTCTGTCTTTTCCTTCTGCTCCTTAAGACTCTCCTGATGGTTTCTTGTAAACTTTGTTCTTTCTCTATGCATTCTTTGTCTGAGATATATGTTTGGTATAAGAAAAGCAACCCTGAATTGAATCAATCAAGAAATACTACCATGTTTTACATGGTTTTTAGTTTAAAGTTGGGCCTTAACCTAAAAATTATATAGTTAAAAAAAAACAAACAAAAAAAAGAAATGACCTGGAAAATCTCATCTGTCATCACTAAAATAGGACAAAGAGATAACATTGTTTTCTGTATCTACTATGGCCAGTCTCTCCTCTATCTTTGGCACAGATCATTGTTTTTGGAGCTAAGAATCAGATAAATTTGGCTGTGTTGTGGGGCCATGTCATACAAAGATGAAAAACCTTGATGTAATGAATTCTCACATGGTACCAAGCATATATAATTAAATCAGTGTAAAGCAATTGTATTTATGGAAGTTGAAAGAACTGTGCTGTATAATACTTCCTTCCTCCCTTTCTTCTGATTCATTTACAGTTATATATTGAGTGTTTGCTATATTCCAGGCATAGCTTCTGAGAACAGTGGCCATTATGAAATTGTTGCTGTACTGTTTTTTAAAAGACCTTTTTTTTCATGTGTGTGTGTGTACACGTGACATTTTGGCTATAACAGCAGAAAGTGTTGTTTGTTGTTGTTTACTTTCTTTTCAAGAAACCTTCCTATTAATCTATCCTCAAAGCATTTTTCTTCCAGCATAGCAGCCTTCCCAGGTAGGCTTCAGAAGAGTTCTGGAAGAGTCAGTTTGTGAGAATGAAATTCTCAACAGCCTGGTCATTGTGCTCCTTAAGGTTTGTGAGAGTCAGCTCTGCTTGAGCTAAGTTATTTGCATTTGCAAAGATCTCTTTCCTAAATAAGCTGCTGAGGAGCAGTGCCTTTTTCAAGGAGAGGACTCTCTACCACTGTGTCAATAAGTTAGGGCCAAGAAGTTAGTGGTCCTCTGGTTGTCTATCTAAGCTTTATGGCTAATCTGTCAGGGATGGGTATGAAGAGATAGATTTCAAAACATTATTCATTGTTTCACTCCTGCTTCATCTTGCTTTGCTCATTGATTTCCTTCACGTCTACCCTGAGGACTTTACATTCACCCCAAACTCAGCAGATCTTTCTCACAGCAGGTCCACAGGCCATTGGCTTCTAAGAAGCACTAATGCTTGTCTCCTCTGATCTTTGTTTTACCCAAAGCCTCTGTGGTCTGATCGGTAGCAGGTACATGCTGAGCCCAGCATCAGAGGAGCCCATCAAAGACACTTTACATCATGTCAGCTCTCAACCATCCAAGACGTCAACGTGTCACTCTTGGTAGAAAGCAGAGGGAGGGTTGCCATCTTCACTTCATTGGTCATTCTAAGAGGCTCCCTTCTCTTCAATTACTCATGGGTGTCAGAAGAAGAAAGAGAACACTGAAGAGGTATTATGTGCTGTGGCACTTCAAAGGTGATTACTTGTTCTTCCCATCAATCATGTAAAGAAAATTCTCCTAGCTCTCTTGATAATCCTATTTTTCCTTTGCAGAAGGAGACTGACTTGCTGCCAGAGGAGCTGCCAAATTAGCAGTGTCATTACCAACTTTTGAACTCATTAGGGCTTATTTAGTATTCCCAAACAGTAGAGGGTTTGAAAAATAATTTCTCCAGTGGTGGGTATGAAGTGGAGGCAGTAACAGTTTTTCAGGAAACAAATTGCAGATTAATTTTTCAGATTTGCAGGTATTCTTGGTTGGGCACTTAGTGAAGGGTTAAATTTGTTTCTAGAATTAAATGATGCCAGGTCATATAGGTTGTTGTTGTTGTTGTTGTTGTTGTTGTTGTGTGTCATCATGCCCAGATTCCTTTTGTTTCTGAATCAAGGGAGAATACTTTCATATATGTAAAGCACTTACGTACATGTTTATATACACATATACTGTGTGCCTGGCACACAGTAGGTGCTGTGTATCAGTGCTGGCTGCTGTTGGTATTGCTGTTGTTGTTATCCCATCAATTTTAATTCACATATTGAGATTCATTTTTTGTTGTTGTTGAGACTTGATTTTATTATTTGGATTTGTGACCCAAAAGGCCATCTGGCCAGCTTGCTGGCTTCCTTCCTTCCATCCATCCATTCATCCATCTATCCAGGCTGCCATCTGCTCATTTATTCATTCAACATTTGTTGAGCTTCATCTGTTTTGTGCCAGGAAGTGCACATACAACAGTGCCCTAGAGTCATAGTTCCTTCCTACTTGGAGCTCATGGTCTGTTGGGGATACAACCAAAAACAACAACAAAAAAGGTACTAAGCAGACCAATGAAATTAGTCTAAACTGTGGTAAGTACTCTAAAGAAAGTAAATGTGTCATAAAGCCAACAAAGATTAATTACCTGTGTTTGTTAAGACCACTGATTATAGCTCTTTATAAGATGCATGCTTGAACTAATCCCCCAATGTTCAAAATCAACCTGTGAAACCATTTGGGATTATGTAGCCAGCTGTCATCCATCCCCCAGCAAATAGTGGACCCCATGTCATAGCTCACCATCCATGGTGGCCATGCCATCACCATCACACTTGGGGCTGTTCTTTTAAGTCTCCAGCTTTGTTTCAATCTCAAAGCATACATTTGGGCAAACTGGTCCAAAAACACATTCTCTTGAAAACATTGCCTTATGTACTCCTTGCTGATCAAGTCTGAATATTTATTTACTGATTCAGCAAATATTTATTGAGTACCTACTGTGTGCCAGGCAGTTTCCATGTGTGAGCGTATTAACAGTGTATTGTATGCCTGGTACTAATATGAGCCAAGCTCATTATCCAATTAAATATGTTTGTTGACATTTATAGTGAATGTTAAGCTTTAAATCTTATGTAACTGGAAGATGCATTGTCTTTAAACACAGTAAGCAGAAGGGAATGGAACAGCATCGCATCTGTAAAGTCAGGCACATCCTAATAATTCCTATAGGTGAGGCTCATTCATAATGTTCATTTATATGAAGGAAGGAAAGGTCTCTGAAAGCAGAAACCAGGGAAGTGTTCCTGAAGAAGTCAGGAGTGAGATTATTTGTGAATTATAGTTAGGGTTTCCATGACCTGATAATATGGGGGCAGAGAGGCACTTCACATGGAGAGAGCATCATTTTATGCACAGAGTTACAGGCTGAGGGCAAAGAAATGGCCAATTTGGCCATGTTGCTAATCAGTGAGGGCAGGGAACTTGAATGAAGCTCCTCTGATTGGCATTCAAATGCTCTTCTACTCTACCAGGTGATCTTTCTAGAATCTTACCTCTAGCTGTAAACTTAATATTTAGAGCCATTTTAAACTGACAACTTACTATATGTGAGGCACTTTCCAAATTGTTTTCCAGTTAGCCTCCCAACAGCTCTGTTGGTCAGGTGGTATAGGATGTTTACAAATGGGGCAACTTAAGTCAGAGAGGGCAAGAAACTCACCCAAGGGCATGCAGCCAGTGACTGCCAGATGTGAACCATACTTGCCCAAAGGTACAGAAGAGGTCATTTTAAGGACTTTTGTGTAGTATCTCCTGTCCTGCTCCACTTTTGTTATGTTTCTGGCTTTTAACAAGTATATGAGTTTCTGAAATGGCACCATTTGGCATCCATCTTCTACCAGAATGATGGAAACTTTCTGGAAAAAAAAACAAAACTAATAACTTTAGGGTTCGCTTTGGCTTTGAAGGCACTGCAAGCCAAAACCCTTATGGTCAAGAAAGAAATAATAGGGGTGCCTGGATGACTCATTTGGAAGAGCATGTGACTCTTGATCTCTGGGTCACATGTCCTAGCCCCAGTTTGGGCATAGAGATGACTTTAAAAATATAAATAAATTTAAAGGAAGAAATTGTGAACAGTTTTGAATGCACTCGTGCATGAGTCAGTGTTCTATCGATTTCTAGCTGCTTACATGAAAAGGAAGGATTTACTACAAGTACAAAATTATGTCTTCTGGAACCTAAATGAAGGCTGTCCTACAGCCTTTGGAGGAACTTAGAGATGAAAAATTATAGAAACTTGGGTGGAATGATCTGTTCTTGGTCAAGTTCTCTCTGTGGGTCTGTACCATTCTTTCTCTCTGAGGGTCATGGACTACCTCTTTTCAGTTCACATAAAAGGACTCATGGAGGCCTACATCTCCTGAGTGGATGTACTCCAAAATCCAGGTCACTTTGTTTTGTCCCTATTCTAAATGCTGAGGCATTCTATCCCTTTGGAAAGGGCAAGCCATTTCCAGAGAAGACACTGGGCACACAACTCAAATGATGGTGTCTCCAACACATACAAGAAAAGACACAGTCTCTGTCCTTGGCATCTCATTAGGGAGAATGCCAACAGGAGGTGGCTGAAACAACAGTAAGGTCAGAGAATCTAGCACATCCCTGATTCTGAGGATGTGAAAAGAACAGGCAGGATTGGTGCAGAAAGTTAGTCCAGGAAAACTTCTAAATGCCTTATATCATGGAATTTCAGTTTCAAGCTCACTAAAACAGCTGTTGTGATTTCATATTCATAGTGATTTCAGGGAAATTATAAGTAGATGATGACACTAGATACAAATACCCGGGTCTACACTCATCAGCATGTTACTCCTGTCTCCTCCTCTCATCCTTCTGCATTCACTGCGCCACAGATTTTATACCCCAACAATAGTGGGTTATGGTAATTGACATCCAGTCCACAAAAGGAATGAATGATGCCATGCCTCCTTCATATCACCTGTCTCAGTTGTCATTTTAACTTGTGTAATTATTGACTAATGTCTGTTTGCCTAGGTTCTAAACACCACAAATCTCTTGCCTCCAGTCTAGTGTCCAGCACAAGGTGGGAGCTCAGTATATGTGTGGAATGAATGAATGAATGAATGAATGAATGATTCCTTGACCATAGCACCCTTGTTAAGCTCAGGTGGGAACAAGTAGAAGTGATTTAACTTCCAGCATTTGTGAAACCCCAACCTCTCTTTCCTTTATTATATTTTTCAACTTACAAAGGTAATATATGTTCACATATAAATTCACATAATAAATTCAAAGACTGCACCAGAAGGGTAAAAAGTGAAAAAAGTAAAAAGCCAGGGTCATCTTCTCTTTCCAGTCCTGATTCTTTTTCCAGAAGTTACTCCTGTGAATCCATTGTAGAATAGTAGTCCCCCCTTATCTATGGGGGAACATTCCAAGACCCCCAGTGGATGCCTGAAATTGTGGATAGTACCAAACCCTATAGATACAATTTCCTCCCTATACATACGTACCTATGACATGGTTTAATTTATAAAATCAGCACAGTAAGAGATTAGTGACAATAATGGATAATAAAATAGAACACTTATAATAATATGCTGAAATAAACATTATGTGAATATGGTCTCTCACTCTTTCAATATATCTTATTCTGTACTCACCCTTCTTTTTGTGATGATGTGAGATGATAAATACCCACATCATGAGATGAAGTGAGGAGAGCGACATATTCATTGTGTCCTAGAGTAAGCTACTGTTGACCTTCAGATGATTCATCAGAAGGAAGCTCATGTGCTTCTGGACTGTGGTTGACCACAGGTAACTGAAATTGCAGAAAGCCAAACGGTAGACAATGGGGAGGTGTATTATCCTTTCTAGTGCTTATTTCTTGAGTTTGTTTAAAAAAATCATGTTGCTATAAACAGTGTGATTTTTTTCCCCACCTAATATATTATGGACATCTTTCTTGTCAATACATCAATATGTCATTTATCACAGAGTATCAAAGGGCTAATTTGGTGCTGAGGGACATTCAACAACCATTACAACAGAGCGTGCTTTAGGCCAAAGCTGGCTCACTGCCAGTTTTTTTTTTAATAAAGATTTATTGGAACACAGACATACTCATCTGTTTACATAATGTCTTTGATTGCTCTCATGCTCTAATGCCAAGATGTTGCAGCAGAGGTCTTGTACCCTGCAATGCCTGAAATATTTACTCTCTTTCTCTTAAAAAAAATGTTTGCTGACCTCTAATATGGTCTACTCCACGTTTGTCTATCACTGTCTTGATGATCGGGCCAGGACCCCATATCAAGGACAATGCGCTCCCCTCAGCCTGTTTGTCAGAAACACTAAAATCGCTTAGTGTTTGTGGATATTCGAGTTTCCTCTTTCTTTTGGCAAGTTTTGACAAGTGATTTGGGTTACTGGAAAGCAGACAGAGAAGATGCCTGGCTTGTGTGCTTGTTATTACTTCAATTTCACTAATTAAGATCCTTTTTACATTTCTCAAAAAAAAAAAAAAAACCAAACACATAAATAGATACATACACTGCCCACATCTGTTTGTTTAATTGGGAACTTCCTAGTTTATTGCTAGATAGTTAATAAACCAGGGCATAATTAAGTAATAGCCCACATTTATTACCATCACTCAGTAAGTGGCACAGTGTGTGAAGTATACATTCTTGGATTTCCTGATTGGAATCCATCCACAGTTAATATTTGGTTAGGGTATGCTGGCATCTAGATAAAAGTACACATGACTACCTAATAGTACCTTGAACAGGGCCTTTTACCAGAAAGTAGCTCTACCTGAGTCAACTTTTAGTTGACTTCAAGGTCATCTTGCCACTGTTAGTGCCCCAGGTGGGAGTGTGATGGAGAGTGGTGTGCACAGCAGTTTCCAGCCCCACCTGGCTTTGGATGTGGCTTTGGAGGCATCTGTTCACTATGGACCTTGGCCAACTCTACAGTAAAAAGGAGCCCTTAAGTTTTTTAAGAGGCCTGGATGTTAAATTTTAATACATGGAACCACCCAGAACCTTGTATAAAACGCAAATTCCAGGATTCCATATGGCAGATTCAGGTTCAGTAGACCTGGGTTGGGGCCCAGAAAATCTTCATTTTTAAATAAACCCCTCTGATGATTCTGATGAGAATGTTCAGGGACCAAACTTGGAGAAGCACGGCCCTCCTCTGGCACCTTCCTCCATCCTCTCCTTCCCCACTTTCCCTTTCTCTTCTCAACTTTCTTTCTCTCCACCCCCATGCCAATGTGTACACACTCACAAAGTGTGGCTGTACTCAGTGGGGAAACTAGAACTCATGTCTTCTCCAGTCCACCCCACTCTGCCCTGATTTGTTCACAGGTTCTCTCTCTCTCTCTCTGTCTCTCTCTCTGTGTCTTTCTCTCATGCAAATGTTTGCATCTAAGAAAATCACTGGATTCAACTCTGGGGCCAGCTTTGTCATTCAAGGTTGCCAATCCTCACCCTTCTCAGGAATTCTAGGAATTCAGGCAAGCTAAAGCCCACTGGCACCTGATGTGGCCTTGGGCCAGGCCTGTCTCACTCATCATGTTAGAGTCCCTCTCACAGCATTTGGTGAGTCAGTGCTCAGTAAATCTTAGGTGAATGACACATGAATGAGAAATCAGTGCATGAATGAAATGGAAGACAAAGTAGGTCTCAGAAATGTTACCAGCAGCTCATTAGAGCTGTAAGGCTCTCAAGATGTTTTATTTACCTGAAACCAAGTGTCTCCGCCTCAGAAATGGTTTATATTTGGAGACTGGATTTGAAAGATGTGTTTCTTTCAAAGCCGAACCTGTGTTTGGCCGCTGGCTTCTCTGGCAAATGTCCCCCTTTCCCAAACATACCCCTTCGTCATGAGCACTGGAAAACAAATGGTGGATTTTCCTTTTGTTTTCACTTTTCCTAAAATCACCGAAGGTATCTCTGGATAGTGATTTTCGAGATTTTATGTACCCTCTTTTGGCTCATTTCAACCCTCTGTGACATTTGTAATTAATTTTTTTTTCTTTCCAGTATCCACATTTTGAACTCTCAAATAATGTGGGAAATCACATTGAAAAAAGATTAAAAAAAGATTTCCCCCTGCCTTTTCAAGATTATATGTTTGGGAATTAACTCAATGAGTTATAAACATTCTTCATCATTAAAATAATGACAACAAATGATAGTTTGTGATGTTTCAAACATGCTGGAATGGAAAAAATCGGTAATTATCACATCTTTACTGTAAATTTTCAATAGTGTAAAACTGTCTGACATTCTTGGGGATTTTTTTCAGAGCTCATGAATCATAAGAATGCATCCTCTTCCCTTCATTCTTTTTCTTCTCTTCAGTTAGTCATCTGGGCTGTGATTTCTGGTTGCTCGGGAGGGTCGTGTGACTTGGAGGACGAACTTAAAACTTGGCAGTTGGTTAGTAACTAGGAGCTCACCATTTATTTCCTTCCCACACATCTTTTTTGTTCACTTGGAATTAATTTTTTTTTTTCAAAACAAAAGCAAACAAATGAGAGGAGAGAAGGTGCAGGCGGCTCATGACTGACTAGAAGCAAAGAAGGGGGGAGGAGAAAGAAGTTGAATGGGCCAGGAGAAGAAAAGGCCAAGGGGCTGGACAGTTGAGGTGCTGGGAGCAGAGGGAGGCTTGGCAAAAGAAAGCACCATTTTTACATGTTCTGAGATGGATTTAAAAGTTAAAAATCAGTTTCGCTTTTAAAAAAGCCCCCATAGTTGCTTGTATTCTCCAACTGTGAAAAGAGTAACACCATCTTCAACTGTGTAGATAGATTTAAAAACAAAAAACAGTGGCACCTGGGTGGCTCATTCGGTTAAATGTCTGACTTCGGCTCAGGTCATGATCTCATGGTTCATGAGTTCAAGCCCAGCATCAGGCTCTGTGCTGATGGCTCAGAGCCTGGAGGTTGCTTCGGATTCTGTCTCTTTCTCTCTCTGACCCTCCCCTGCTCATTCTCTGTCTCTATCTCTCAAAAATAAACATTGAAAGAAAAATTTTTAAAAAAATGTAAGAGGCTTCCTATTAAAGCAAGCCTGAGGTGCCGGTGCCCCCGCTCCTGACATAACAGCAACAAGTCAGTAGTGTGCACACCACCTCATGTGTTCCCCCATTGCCTTTGAAACAGTAACTCCCTCTGGTTTTGTTGCTCTATTTTCAAGTCACCAAAAAACAGTAGCTGTACTTATTAAAGCCTTCTGAGCCATATCTCGGGCTGTAGGCTCTGCACCATCTTGTTAGTCCTTCCAGAGAACACACAAAGTCATACAATCTCCACTGAACAAGGGAAGTGAATCCCAACAAGGCCAAGCAATTTGTTCAAGGGTACTTGTAAGTGATAGACCTGAGATTCAAAGTCATGTGTGTGTGTATGTGTGTGTGTGTGTGTGTGTGTGTGTGTGTGTGTGTGTGTGTCTTTTTTAACTTTCAGTTTTGAAATAATTTTAGATGTGCAAAAATGTTGCAATCATAGTATAAAGAGTTATTGTAAGTCTTCCTTTAGATTCTCCAGATATTAATACTTGACCTTGCTTCATCATATTTTCTCTCTATATATATTTTTTCTGAAATTTTTACAATAAGTTGCAGACAAAGATGCTCCCTTCTACATACTTCAGTATGTAATTTCTATAAAAAAAAAGACAGTGTCTTAGAAAATCAGTGTATGGGGTGCCTGGGTGGCTTAGTCAGTTGAGCAACCGACTTCGGCTCAGGTCATGATCTCATGGTTTGTGAGTTTGAGCCCCGCGTCGGGCTCTGTGCTGCCAGCTCAGAGCCTGGAGCCTGCTTCTGATTCTGTCTCCCTCTCTCTCTGACCCTCCCCCACTCATGCTCTGTCTCTCTCTGCCTCAGAAATAAATAAAAAAAAACATTAAAAAAATCAGTGTATGGCTATCAAGCCAGGAAATAAACATTGATTCAGTGCTGTTGGACTTACTGTAATTTTGACAATGTGCTTTTTTTTCCTGGTCTGTGTTCCATTCTATGATCATACATTATATTTAGTTTTCATGTCTCTTAGTGTCTTTTTTTTTTTTTGAGAGAGAGAGATCATGCAAGTAGGGAGAGGGACAGAGGGAAAGGCAGAGAGAGAGAGAGAGAGAGAGAGAGAGAGAGAATGAATCTTAAGCAGACTCTACACTCAGCAAGGAGCCTGACACGGGGCCCAATCCCATGACCCTGGCATCATGATGTGAGCCAAAATCAAGAGTTGGACACTCAACCAACTGAGCCACCCAGGCGCCCCTCTTGGTATCTTCTTAATGTCAATTTCTCAGACTCCTAGTCTTTCATTATTGTGACATTTTTGGAAAATAGAGACCTGCTGCTTTCCTGAATCTTCCTTAATTTGGGTTTATCTGATAATGTGATATTCTTTCATGATCCATTGGAATGGAATCACATTTACATTTTTGACAGGAATGCCACAGAAGTAATACTGTATCCTGAGAGCATTATATGAAGAAGCATATGGTGTCTATTTGTCCCATTCCTGATGATACTTGTTAACTTTGATCACTTGGTTATTGTGCCAGGCTTTTTCCACTTCATTTTACCCTTTCTAATTAATAAGTATATCTTAAAGAGAGATACCTTTAAACAATTGAAATATCTTCTTTTTATGATACTTTTGTCCATTTGTTTTAGCATTCACTAATGCTTCTTACCTGGAACGATTATTGTGGAGATTGCCAAATGGTGATGTATGTATTAGTTGGGGTTTTGTAAGGAAGAGCTTTTCTTTCTCCTCTTTTTATTTATCTATTTATAGCAGCATGAATTCACATATTTATTTTTATTCTATAGGTTATGGTCAGTTACTGTTATCACTTTGTTTTGCTCAGAATATATCAGGTTTAGCGAGGGGAGCCCCTTTGGGCTGATTCAGGTGCCCTTTTGCCATGCCTTCTGTCATTTTTTTCAGACTTTTCTTGCTTTCTAGAACCGCAAGGTACTCCAGACTCATCTTGTTTCTTCCATGTCCCTTCCCTGGAATCGCCATTTCTCCAAGGAGCTCTGGTTCTTTTTGCTGAAGAGTTGTATTTAGAAACCAAGAGCTGGATATTAAGTGTCCTCAATGGTACTGTGCTGTCATTGCTTCCCAGCCTCTCCATGGATACATTAGGAAATGCCTATTTATGCACACATTACATCTATACCTTGATTTCAGTTTGTGTATTGAAAACTGCAAATTCACAGTGATACATACTTTCAATCTATCATAAGCCTTCTGTGGGCTCCGCTCCTGAAATACATACTTTGGAGTCCTTGAATGATTTTTAGTTGTCACTGTTTTCAACACTTCTCTTTTGAATGCTTTTTTTTTTCCTTTAGGGAAAATATATTTCTGTGTCTACGAAGTTTTGTCTATTTTATTTCACTAGCTATTTATTACAAACAGCTTAATTTTTTGTCTTAAATTGTCTTCAGTGTCTCATAGGAAAAGGGAGATATGTTTTCCTCCTACTTTTCAATCACATATCACTTTGGTGACTATTTTACTTTTTATGCTTGTTTTAGGAGTAAAACACAGAGTTTGATTTTTTTTCCTCTCCTGATTAGGATTGCTTTAATGGTTTTAATTATCTTGGTTTCTTTCACTTTTCTCCTTAAAACTAATGAAAAATAATTGTTACTCGTAGGAATCCTCAGCATCTCTGCCACTATCTCAAACTATCAGGTGACATGAGGTAATAATTACCCAATCTCTCTGTGTCTGTGTATGAAAATATGCATTGGTAATCCCAATCTGCCTCTAATCTCCTTTCAAAAAAAGGGGAGAGAGAGAGAGAGAGGGAAAGAGAGAAAGGAGAAGGAGGAGGAGGTGGAGATGGTGGCGAAGGAGGAGAAGAAGGAAGAGCGGGGGAAGGGGAAGAGGAGAGAGGGAAAAAGAAGGGTCACGTCCTTCTGGAAGCTTTTGGTTCAGCCATATTACCTCATGGTGTGGTTTATGAAACCTTCTTCCACAAGCAACATAAAGTGAGTTTATGAAGAAAATATGAGACATTTTCTAAGTTGGCTCTTTAAAGAAAGAGCAATAGGCTTTTCTGAATTTTAGGCATAGCCAACTTAATATTCCAGTACCAGGCTTCATTCTGAATATTTTGAATATTTATGGGGCTTGATATGTGGACTTTTTAAAAGGTCACTTGAAAATGAAGTCACTTTTATTTTAGAGTTGGAGAAGGTGAACATGAAAAAGGAACGAGCTTTTAATGGAAACCATGATGTCTTTTCTCCTGCAAAAGGTCTTAGTTTCCTGTAGTAATTGTATTTTTTTTAATGGTGTTCCTTATATGAGACGACTGCATCTTGATGTATGAAAGTATTTCAGCTCAAGAATTGGGGTTCCCACCACAAACTGACTGTCATTTTGACCTGGTACTTTTGTTTCAGCCCAGACAATTACTGCAGATAAGAACAATCAGCAGTATTCACCCACAACCCCTCTATGCGTTTTTCTTAGTTGAGATACTTCTGTTTGCACATGATAGTCCTCGATTTAAGCTATCTTAAGAGCAAAAGGAACTGCCATTATAAGGATTCAGGCTGTGCCATAGACCATAGGGGAAGAGGATAAAGTGAGCTTTGTGAGAAGGGCAGGCCTCAGGACCAGCAGCTAAGGGAACTATTCTCTTAACTTCTCTGAGTCTCATAATATATGACCATGGAGTTATAGAGAAAAACAGTCCTAGAAGGGACCTGTGATCAGATTATTTTGGGAATAATCTACACCACATCAATCTGATTTTAGAGTTTCACAATACCCATTGGAATATTAAAAGCTCTTTGGGCACCTGGGTCACTCGGACTCTTGGTTTCTACTCAGGCCATGATCTCATGGTTTGAGAGAGAGCCCCGCTTTGGTCTCTGGGCTAACAGCTCAGAGTGTGGAGCCTGCTTTAGATTCTGTGTCTCCCCCTCACTCTGCCTCTCCCCCAATTCTACTCTTTCTCAAAATAAATAAATAAACTTTAAAAAATAAAAATAAAAGAATATTAAAAGCTCTACAGTTTCCATGGTAAAGAAATCTATTTAACCTTCTTTAACCCAATGATTTCCAAACATGTTTGACCATTGCATTGAGAAATCTCATTTTAGACAAAGCACTTAAATCATAAAAGAATTAAGTCTATCAGATCCATGGAGTTCTATTATATTATGTTTTAAATAATATGGATGAGGATTTGTTAAGTAATTGGTTGTTTTTTTTAATTTTTTTTTTCAACGTTTATTTATTTTTGGGACAGAGAGAGACAGAGCATGAACGAGCAAGGGGCAGAGAGAGAGGGAGACACAGAGTCGGAAACAGGCTCCAGGCTCTGAGCCATCAGCCCAGAGCCCGACACGGGGCTCAAACTCACGGACCGCGAGATCGTGACCTGGCTGAAGTCGGACGCTTAACCGACTGCGCCACCCAGGCACCCCAAGTAATTGGTTTAAAGTCACACTACTGTGTCCATTGCTTTTCACACTGGGGCTTATAATTATGGACCTTGGCTGAAGAACTATCCACTGACAGCTGTTTACTTTAGACCCATACTCCACAGGCCTAGCATTTAAAGAAACTCTCATTTTAAATGTAGTGATTAACTGTTATTTGGTTGGTTCCCTTGACAGGCATCCTACTGTTTCACAAACCATCCATCAATTCTGATTAAGAATGTACCTTTATTTCCTGTGCATGACAAATATATTTTCTGCTGTTTCTAGTCATAGGCATGTTGGCTCCAAATCTTGTTAAGATTTTTGTCATTCCAAATGGTGATGTTTCAAAAGAGTTGAAAATGGCTAGCATATTAGCCTAGTTCTTGAACCCAACCAAAATCAATTTTGGTTGAATTTACCTTAATGCTCACTCTTTCTGTTTAATGTCTTTATGTCTTGGACCCAGAGGAAGGGAGGTGTTGTGTCCAGGATTCTAAGAGGCTATAGACACAATGGCTTTATTAAATAAATCCAAATGAATGCTAGTGAGGACAGTAAAGTTTTCCATGGATAAGTCTTTTGGGGAGGTGAAAAGAAGGTAATGAAATCCCAGAAATGAAAAGCTGAGGGAAGTGTGTGGGTAAGAGGAATAAATCCCAAGAGAATATACTTTTATACTTTCTACCAATAAGAATAATGTGTTCTTAAAGGAATGCTATTTTTTTCCTTATAGATAATTAGTAGGAATAGCAGAAGCGGTAATAACATCCTATCAGTTGTAATGTGTCTCTTGTCCATAAAGCTGGGCCAAGTGATGTGTTAAATGCCCTTAAGATGGTGGTATATTTCTCACATGTAGCCATTTGCTAACTGGCTGAAAGAATGAATAAATTTTCATTTGGTTCCGCCTAGGGGTAAGAATTTTTGATGCTCAGCAGGAGGGTAAGTCAAAGAAGAATAAGCTATAACTTGCCTCAAAGGTGTTTATAATGTAAAGAGGGATAAAAGACTGAGCACAATGGTAGGCAGTGTCATAGGAGAGGTTAACACTGTGGAAGTTTAGCAACAAAGGGGAGATGGTATAAATTCTCTCAGTGAGTTATGGTCCACAGGATGGTCAAGGGAGATGGGAGCCAAGATTGCCTGTTGAAAAAACATTTACTTGGTAGGATGGCTTTCCTATCTTTTGAGAAAACAAGTTTAATAGAAGAATAAAAGCAGTGACCAGAGTACAAATGCCTAAAAAGAGAGTAGAGATAGTTAGTATCAACATCACTACTGAAAACATGAAGGGCAGGGAAGAAAAGAGGTTTTGAAATAGAGTAAAAGTGAGAGAGATACAAATGCCGTGAGGGCTTATATTTAGAGAAGGATGATTCTGAAGTTATTTGGTGTCCCGGCATAATGAGACATAGATGATGGAAACAGAGCTGTCATCCTTGTCTTTCATTCAGCAGAAGATACTTTGTAAGATGATAAGGCAAGGTTAATGAGTAAGGCAATCCCTGATCTCAGTAGCTTTGTTGCACATAAACTCATAAATGTCATATACTGAAGGGGTGCATGGAATAAGATCACCCCTACTACTTAATATGCTCAAGGGACCTTATTTTCAAACATTAGGTGGGGGCACAATATTTACCTGTGGAGTTAACAAGCGACTTACTAACACAGTCACTTGAGTTGTTAATTAATGTGTAATTTTTTAATTGCTCACACCTGCAGAAATTTCCTCCAATAGGAAAGAAGACCTAGTTTCAACCCTGGGTGATTTGAGTTGGGATTTTCTTCATTGGGTGTATAAATAATTGTAATTCCTCTAATTCAGTAACATAATGCAGTTATCCATGGAGTGTGTACTGACCACGAACTTAGAATAACGCACATTGGCATGGGGCCCAAATAGGACAAATTGGAATGGGCAAGATGGTTGAATCTCTCCTTCAAGCAGCAAACCAATCTAGCTGGGAAGAGAAGGCATGGATAGATGAAATAATTAGTAATTAAGAAAATATTACATCCCACTACTATATAATGCTAGCCTGGATGCTCTCAGCAAAAGCTAGTACAGAAGATGTGAAATGCTATATACTAACAGGGGTTAAGAGCACAAGCTCAAGATGGGTTGGAATCCTGGTTTGCCCATTTATGAGCTCTGTGCCATTGGACAAGTGACTTGACTTTTTGGTTCTTTAC
This sequence comes from Prionailurus viverrinus, assembly GCF_022837055.1. NCBI lineage: Eukaryota > Metazoa > Chordata > Mammalia > Carnivora > Felidae > Prionailurus > Prionailurus viverrinus. Next base: position 27,121,473 of record NC_062562.1, on the reverse strand, counting down.
GTCTCCATCTGTTTAATAGGGATAATAATATTGGCTACCTCAAAGAGTTATTAAAAAGATTAAGTAAATTATATATTAAGTAAAGATTAAGTTATTCAAAAGATTAAGTAAATTAACATATATTGGTTCACAACCTCTGGAGCTTCCTGGGTAAAATGTAAAATGAAAGGTAAGGAGAGACAGAAGAAAGAGGCAGACCACTCTACATTGGTAGGTGGCAGCTTTTATTAAAGCAAGGAAATTTTTATGAGGCTTGTCTCTACAGTTTCAAGATGAGTAGATCTCCACACCCACCTTCCAGAGTCTTAAAAGTTGATATAGAGGCCTTACCTGGGTCAGTCACATATATTATCCAGATGGTCTCAACACATCACTGTCCCAAGGCTGTGACTTGGGGCAGAACTCAGTGTGGGGAAGGCAAGCAGAACACACATTCCATGGACGTGGAATGGGGTGAGGAATCTTTGATTGTCTGGGTCCAGCTCATGGGTCAACAGGCAGTCATTCCCTCTTGAGGGCTTCCTCTAATACTATACATAATGTGTTGAATAGTATCTAAATAATCACATACAAATTCTTAGGTATTCTTGTTTTTGTTGTTGGCTTTCTTTTTTTTTTTTTTTTTTTTTTTTTTTTGTTTTGTTTTGCTATGGAACTGATATAGGCTCCTCATTGTTTCCTCTCCTCTGGCTTCTTGCATGAAGGGGCTTTGGGGTATTAAGTTGATGTTTCTTCCAAGAGTGCAGTCTTGGTTTGACTAGATAATTGGACATGAGAGTCAGAATGGAGTGAAATGGAAGATTTGGGAGGGCCAAAAAAGATAACCTTGGAGGGATGGGTTAAGTGAGAAGAATGCCCAGGGCTTTCAGCTTTTGCTTATGCCTTATACTTCAGAGGCAGTGGATAAGAGTGCTGGCTCTGAGGACACTCGTTCATTCATACAGAGTTGCAGAATGAACACATTCTGGGTGATGGGTCACTGGCTTTAGGGTGGGACTCCAAAGCCTCCTATCTGAGTGACCGTGGACACATTACTTCCCCTTTGTGTGCCTCAGTTTCCACTGAGTACTACTTTATTCACAAGATCGGGGTAACGGTGAAATGGCTGAAGTGTATTTGCCAAAGCCCCCTGACACACAATGAGACACTGAAGCTATACTCTCCAGCAAATGAAAGAATGGTCACAGTTCCACCTACTGCCTTGGTCAGCTTTGGTGAGTCATTCAACTTGTCTTAAGTACACCTCAAATTCTTCATCTTTAAAACAGGATAAAGGTAGTACTTACCTTATATGGCTGTTGTGAAGATGAAATAAGTGTCTGGGATAGCACCTGAGTCAGGACGCATCGTATAGTTACAGCTGCTTCTGCTCCTGTCGTTATTAATTATAGCAGCGGTGAAGCTGGTTGTAGTTCTACTTGTGAGACAGAAACGGATGAGCCACACAGAACACACAAACAAGGCTGAGTGCTAGAGAAATGCAGGGTCCTGAGGAATCCAGGTTTACTTTGTTTTCTATTGGGGTCAGCTTATTAAGATGTTAATACTTTGCTTGTTTTTCCTGATTGTTGAGCCATGGTCATTGGTATGCAAGAAATTACCTTCTTTCCTCTCAGCACGTGTTTTCAGCACATCTCAAGCTAATGCATCCTTCTGTCCCAGTCTTAACTGCCCTTGGCTAAGTGGATAGGAGTGTATTTCATGGAAATATGCTCAGTAACCCTGAGCTCTGGGCCAGGCAAGAACAAAGCACACCCTGGCATTTGAGTCTTTTGTGTTTTTTAACTTCGTGTGACATAGTGTGGGTTGGGTTTAGTTGCTAGAACAGCGACATAAGTATTTATAGAGAATGTACAACTCTCCTCAAAGAACAGAAGATATCATGTTCATCAAATGTCTGATAGATGGAGGTCCACGAAGCAAAGAAAATCCATTCTCTGTCTTGTTCTCCCATCAGGTTATGGAAGCTGACTTCCAGGCATCTTGATGCCTTTTACTGGCATATACTCCCACCCAGTTTGGAGGATCCTTATCTACAAACTCATTACTCTCCTAGTAGGAAATGGTCACCTTGTCAATCAGGAATGTAGCACAAGACCAACCATTTCTAACTTCTCCCTGGTGTAAGATGTCATTGAAGTCTGACCTCCCTACGCCATCCCTTTCCTTTTTCCTTTCTCTCAAGAATGGTTTAACCCTGAGGAGAGTCAGGGAAACCACAGCTGTGAAAGTCAGAGGTTATCAAACTTGGGTGGGCCTCACAGTCACCCAGGAGCCTAATTAAAATGCAGAGTCTTGGGAAGATTCCCCATGATCCTAATTCATCAGGTCCCACCTGTGTGCTGCATTGGGTAACCACATTCATGAAAAATACTGATGCTGGTACCCCAAGGAGTTTCATACCTTGAGACACATTGTGCTAAGAGATGTTTCCCAGCCCTAACCTATCTGAAGATCTTGGCAACAGCCACTACGCAGAGTGTAGGATTTGAGAAGTTCTCTAGGATAATGGCATTGAAAAAATGACAAAGTCCTGAGTTTCTGCAAGTAAAGGACAGGCTGCTGCGTACAGAACCATTTCAGGGCAGAAACAACGAGGGGTTAGCAAGTCAGGTTTTGCCTGAGCCGAATAACTCAATTTTGATTTTCTTTTTTGCATGCCTATTACGCACTTCTACTGATGACGTAGTTCAAATCAAACTTCTTGTAGGCTTTGGGAATAACAAAGAGAATAGGACAGGCATGGTCCCTGCCTTCCCAGTGTATGTTGTTGCAGACAGACAAACCAGTAAACAAACACTTATGTAAAATAATGACAGGTTTGGGGTAGTGCTAAAAAAAAAAATCTGAACAGGCTCTGACAGACAGTGGAGGGAACACATTATACATAGGTCAGGAGGAGTTTACTCCAGTGATGTTAAAGAGCGGCATCTAAAACACTGAACAGTGGTCAGCCATGCCTAGTGTGGAGACAGTCATTCGGGTGAAGGCAAGGGCCAAGACAAACTCAAGAGGGAGGAAAGTTTGGCATGACAAAGGAATGGAAAGGCCAGTACTAAAAGGTTGCACTTTCCCATGCCAGCTACACGTTGTAATTTCAATGTTCCTAGTAGCCACAGTAAAAACAGGTTTTAAGGATGTAAGTGAAATTGATTTCACTCATGTATTTTCTTGAGCTTAATATCTCCAAAATGGTATCATTTCAACATATAAGCCATGAAAAACAATACTAATGGGATTCTTTTACATCCTGTTTTTCTTATACTAAGTCTTGGAAATCTTGTTTGTATGTTACACCTTTAGCACATCTCTATTTGGGCTAGCCACAGTTCATGTGCTCAGTAGCCCCATATGGCTAGTGGCCACTCTAGTGGACAGAGAAGAACTAGAACTAAGCAAAAAAGAGAGTGGAATGGTTAAAGTTAGAAATACAGGCAGGAGCAGATGAGAAAGGGCCTGATAGACTATGGTGAAGCCTACATAAAATTGGACAAGAGCTTTCTCTTAAAAAGAGGGCCCAGAGCAAAAGCAGTTTGTAAACTACAAGTAGCCCTCATATTGTCATGTGAGTAGGCCTGTAGGAATTATCCCCCTTCCCTGCCCGGAAGACAGCACATAGTAGCAGATTTTAGTTGACTCCTTTGAAGGAAAGAACAAGTTAGGAAGGAAAACCCATGTTACCTTGCTGTGATTCCTTCTATCTCTCTGACTGTATCCTTTTTATTGTAAGTTTTTATTTATTTATACTTAGAGAGAGAGAGAGAGAGAGAGAGTGTGTACAGGGGCATGTGTGGGAGGGGTGGTGAGAGAGGGAGAAAGAGAGAATACCAAGCAGGCTCCACACCGTCAGTGCTGAGTCCTATGCTGGGCTCGAACTCACAAACGGTGAGATCATGACCTGAGCTGAAATCAAGAGTTGGCTGCTTAACCGACTGAGCCACCCAGGTGCCCCAACTGTATCCTTATATTGAGCCGAGGCACCCTGCCTCTTGTCTTGCAGTTGGGTTCATTCACTCTAGTTTGCATCTCATCTCTAAAGACACCTGAGCAGTTGGAGCCCACTGCTGCTGTCCCCAAAGGATCTCGATGTTAGCAGTTAAGGAACGTGACCAAACTCCCAAATCTCTATTGGTCTTCTCTAGCCTACCTGCCATGGACATAGGGACATGTGCCATTTGGGTTTTTGCAGCAGCTTCTGGTATCAGGTAACTATGAAAAAAAAATGTTAATAATGGAAGCTGTGCGGGAATCATGACTTGGATTTGTTCCATTTAATCATTCATTCAGCACAAGTCTGACACCCTGAATGAGCTCCGTATGTATTTTTTGAAGAGTCAGTGGATGAAGGAGCACATCTCTCTTGGGCACCAACAATATTCCAAGTGCTTTTAGAAGCTGCAGCTACAATGGCACATAATATAGAGATAGACAGTCCACGCCTCTATTTTAATTTCTTGGGATTAGCTGTTTCAGAATACCTAGAGAGCTTTTAAAAATATGAATGTCAGATCCTTCCCGACCTGGTAGGTCACTCCTTCAAGAGGGGATCAGATCCAGGGCCCCTGCCACCTGATTCTGGATCCAGTGGACACCATGTTGGCAGTTGAAAAAGCATGACAGCATCTCCTGGGGTTGGGAGGGATGCAGACAATAGGAAGCAATGGAAGTATGCAAGAAGGTCCCCTAAACCAGCACAGAATGCTTCCTGGAATAGGTGTCATCTAAGCTGTGAACTGAAAGGCAAGAATAAGCTGGGTAAATGAAAGAAGAGAGAAAAGTGTGTCAGACAGAAGGAGCTTGTAGATCAGAAATTGATACAGTCTGGCTCTCACTTTCTATTCGTCCCTCTCTTAAGATGCCATGTCTGTGAGTGTGTTTGGAAAGGTATAAACCTCTCTATGAATGTAAAGTATTATTATTTTATGGATTTCTTTGGAGGGAACCTATGTTGACTGGTGGGTGAGGAGGATGAATATTTGATAGGCAGGGAATGAGCTGTGCCGCCCAGAATGTCTCTGAGAAGCAACTTTAGTGGAATCACAGCAGACTTCCCCCTCAGCCCTAGGGCCCAGAATATTGTAGTGAATTGAATTATTTAAGAGGGAAATAATGGTTAATCTGAAAAATTTCTCTAAAATGCATATGCCTCTTTTACTGGCTTGGACTTGAGCTCCGTAAGAGCAGGGGCCTCCCCTGTCTTTTTCTGGATCTTCAGTGCCCGGAGTGCGGTTTACAGCACGTGCGTGCTCCATGAGTACATGTTTCCATTGAAACAGAAAGGTGACGTTGACATTGTCATCTTGAAATGATCCCATGTTATGGCAGGATTTGCAACAAGTTAGGGTCAAACTGTGCATCAACTATGTTGGAATTATTTTGCTGCTGTTTTGGGCTCTTTGTAAAATTTTACTGCAAAATTAATGCATAAATACTTCTTATTATTCATTTTAAATTCCATAGTACAAAACACGAAATCCCTCTGTTTACCTCTCCCTTTCCAGAGGTTACGGCTCTCAGAAGACTTGTGTGTATCCCTGTAGACCCTGTTCTGCCCCTTAATTTACGATGTACACACACGGAAGAAGCACATTGACAGAATCAGTTAGTCATCTTGTTCTGGTTGCATTTTTGCTTTTAAGGGTATGTTTTGGCCTTACATGCTCATGAGGGCATTTGTAAGGCTATTCATTTTTTTGATGTTTATTTTTGAGAGAGAAAGAGAGTGAGAGAGAGAGAGAGAGAGAGAGAGAGAGAGAGAGAGAATCCCAAGCAGGCCCTGTGCTGTCATCAGAGAGCCCGATGATGAGGGACTCAAACTCACGAACTGTGAGATCATGATCTGAGCCAAAATCAAGACTTGGACACTTACCCGACTCAGCCACCCAGTCACCCCAAGGCTACTCATTCTTTTTAATGGCTTCACAGAATTTCATGTACAGAAGTACCATCATTTATTTAGCCACTCCTATGTTTTAGTAATTTAGTAACAGTAGCATAATAAACATCCTTTTACCTATATTTTATGTGCATTAATATATTTAACATAGATTCTTAGGACTTGAAATTTTTAAAAGAATAGCATTTCTGTTCAGTCATTCCTGTGTGTGTGTGCATGTGTGGTGTTTATTTATTTATTTATTGCCTCTTTTTACTAAACACCAGATACCGATAAATTTTTCATGACACATTTTTATTTGGCAGCTTCTTTATTTTGATTTTTTTAAGTTGGCTATTTCTTATTAGAAAATGTAATTGTAAAATTTAAATGTTATGTGGAATCAAGCATTTCATTTAAACAAAAAAAAGCAGTTAGTTTACAAATAATATTTTGAAGCATTGAATGGTTTTGTGCCCTTTAGACTAGGGAACACTGTCAGCCAAGGGTACCCTGCTGCACTGCCTCGCCATTTGTATCCTAGTCCTAGAAATAATAACCTCTGGACTCAAACAGTGTACAACTCACACAACGACACAGTTCCACCCTGATGTCTGGTGTTTTCTACGGTCAGTAATTTTATTCTTTTTCTCAGGATGTCCAGTTAATGCTGGGTAATTTGGTTGCACAGTCAGGGTCGGTTACATTGCACCATTGTGAGAAATTAGGAAAGATTTATGTCCCTTCAGGAAAGCAAACAACACTTTAAGCTCTCAGTAGGTGTCTGGTTGAATGAACAAATGAATGAATGAAGATAAAAAAATGAAACTAAACTTGTGGCTCCTCAGACCATTTTCTACGTCAGTTATTGTCCCTCAAACTGTTAACCTGAACCTGCTGCCACTGTTGGGTGTGGGCAAGAATGTGCTACTCTAATTGGGACATTCATCTGGATAACAAGCTCTAACTGGGTGTTTAATGATGGAATGGGGCTGTCAGGTGGAAATTCCCCAAGCCCACAACACTTGAGCCTTCATGTTGACTAAAAAGGAAAAGTGAAGACTTGCGGTACGAGTGACTTTAGCAAGGCCTTCCCCGATCAATATCCACCAAACAACAAAGGCAATTGATAACTTAAGCTGTGATGTGCCAGATAGTTCCTGTGGGCTCTCTTGACAAATGGGACTAACAGGTCCTTTACGTTGCACATCATGTAAGAAAGAAAGCAGAGAGGAAACCAGAGGGTTCTTTGCCTGGTTCAAGCAGAATATGGAGTTTTGCCCACCCATCTATTTTAGTAAGATTAACTATGTTTAGAAAAAAGAAAGTACACTCATTCACAGTGAGGTGTCTTGCTATGTGCATGCAGATGTTTATTAATTCATTCAACAAATACTAAGGGGCTATTTTTTGGCTGCCATTGTGCCAGGCCTTGGGATGTACTTTTGTGTATGTATGGCAAAATGTCCCCATATGTGCCATTGCTTTGGCTGTTTCTCCTAATGCATATCTGATCTTTACCACCTCAACTAGAGACTCAGAATCACAGACAGGTTTATACCAGGGTCACATACTTTTAGCTCTGGGTCTTTTCTTAAGCTGTAATTATTGGCAGGAGATGAGGGTGTCTGTTTTATAGCTCTTAATGAGAATGTTTGCAGTGCCTACATCTGTGACAGACGCTGAAAGGGACGATGAAAAAATTATAAAGCACTTTGTCAGTGCCCACAGGTTTACAATAGAGTCAAGGAGTGAAATTGGACCTATAACAGATAGTTAACTGACAGTACAAGGTTGCATATAATTCTGGGGCCAATAGTTCTTTAGTCATTGTGAGAGAGAGGGACATTAATAGGGCCAAAATGGATCTAAATCTCCATATCATTCCCGTGTTTCAAACATGCGTTGTGGATGTGAGAAGACAGTGCCTACGTAGGGAGATTGACAAAGTGCTCTAATTGGTAGAACATTAATAAGTAAAATAACATCATTAACACCTACATTCTCTGAGATCACTGAGTCAACTTGGCAATGGAAAGATCTTGGATATCTATAGGAAATTCTTTCTGAGGATGAAGACAAAAAGGAGGACAAGGCGAGAAATGACCTACAAACATAAGCTAGAAATTGATTCACATTTTCATTTAGGACTAAGTTCAGTTGCATGTAACAGAAAACCTGCTACCAGTGGCTTAAAGAAATGGGATATTTTCTTATGCAACAAGAAGACCTCCTAGAAGTGGGCCCATAAGTTAGTCTTTGATCTGTCCTTTTTTGGGATGGCTGCCCTATTTCCTGGCATCTTGATCAGATTCATGGAAGGAAGGCAAAGAGAAAGAGGTGGCAGGAATAGTGTCAGTTCCTTTTACTGGAAAAATGCACATTTTCCCAGAGCACCCTCTGGCAGATCTTTGTTCACATGTCTTTGCCAAATACTTTATGGTGGTAGCCACACTTTGTTCGAAGGGGAGCTGGGAGAGTGAGTAGTTACTTTGCCATGGAGTGGAGGCAGGCAGGAGAGAAAGGGATTGCAAATGTGCAGTGGCTAAGCCAACCAACAGTTCCTGCCCCAGAAATTTACATGAAGATAGCATTCAGTACACAATAAAAACTCAGAAGTCTAAGTTGAGAGTGCCTGAGTAGCTCAGTTGGTTAAGCAACAAACTTTGACTCAGGTCATGATCTCATAGTTGTGAGTTGAGCCCTGCATCTGGCATCTGCTGTCAGTGCAGAGCCTGCTTCCCATCTTCTGCCCCTTCTCTCTGCCCCTCCCTGCTGGTTCGTTCTCTCTCTCTCTCTCTCTCTCTCTCTCTCTCTCTCTCTCTTTCTCAAAATAAATAAACTTGAAAAAAAGTCTAACTTGAGTGGCATCTTGCTTTTGACTGATCACATTTCACTTTCTTGCTGTGTAAAACAGGGCTTTGATTAGGTGTGATCTGTATTTGTTACAACATTCTAGGATATTTCAGATACTTTTATAATGATTAATTACCATTGAGGAGTTACTATGTCCCAGGTTTTTTAAACACTTAATATGCATGATCTCATTCAATTATCACCATACTTCTCGATGGCAGGCACTACTCTATCCATTTTAGAGATGAAAGAAATGAGATTGGGGGTGGATTAGGTAACTGTCTCTTGGTGACATGGGTGACCGACCCCAGAGACCTCTCTCCTAACCCCTAAGCTTTATAGCTTGCAAGAAGGCTTCACATTCTAGTGTGTTCTGTCTCCACAGCCTGGCCGTATATACAATACACATGTTGTGATAATTCTCATTTTTCAGAACTTCCTAGTTTAGGTTTGGCAAGTCCTCTCATCTGTGAATCAACTGCTTTCTGTTTGGCCTGTGTTCTACTGCAGTCTCAGGTCAAAGGATGTGTCTGGAACCAGAAATGAGTGCAGTGTGTATTAGTGGCTTTGAAGTCTTCTGTGTTTACATTTGAATCCCAGTTTTTTCAATTGCTAGGTAAATGACTTTGAAAAAGTTACCCACTATCTTTAAGAGTCAGTTTCTTCATATGCAATGGGAAGATTACAATATGAACCAATGACTTTGTCAGTGAGAAATAAAAGAGATGACGCATGTAAAGTACCTAACATAGTATCTGCTAAGGAATTAGGTAAATGATAACTATTTGTGGAAATGGTTGAAGCTCAAGGGAAATAAATGCAAATAAAATCTAAAAGTGGATTATCCTGTGCTAGCTAAATGCACTAGGATCTCCTGCATTTTTGCTGTGTGTGTGTATGTGTGTGTGTGTGTTTATGTGTGTTCGTGCATGCACACTTTCCTATGTCTGGACACATGTGCAATTTTCAAACTCAAGTCACCTGTGGTTACACAGCCCCAGGGCTCTCTTGTATTGGTGGTTTGCCTGGTAGGATCTGAACCTCTTCCCAATACTTTCATATTCCATTAATATTACTTACTTTTGTCTTAGTCAAGATAGCACATGCAGGTGATAAAACACCAAACAGAAAAGTATAACAAGAAAAGTGAGGTAGCTATATTTGTGATGAACATTGCAATAATGTTAAAGCTTGTCAAATCACTAAGTTGTACACCTGAAACTAATGTAACATTGTGTATCAACTATACTCAAGTTAAAAAATAAAAGTATCTAAGTCTCCATTTTTTATCTTTTTTTACCTGCTGTCCTCTTCTCTCCAAATGTCACATTGTAAAGTTTCTTCTGTAATTTCTCAGAAAAGAAATTATGCAGATGTCAATATCTAAACAAAATGACACACCTTTAACCTTTATTTAAATTGCGTGATGGTTTATGCACTTTTCATGCCTTGTTCTTCCCCATCATATTATATCTTTTTTTTAAAGTTTATTTATTTGTTTTCAGAAAGAAAGAGAGTAAGTGGTGGAAGGCAGAGAGAGAGGGAGAGAGAGAATCCTAAGCAGGCTCTGCACTGTTAGCGCAGAACCCAACATGGGGCTCGAATTCATGAGCTATGAGATCATAACCAGAACTGAGATCAAGAATTGGATGTTTAACCAACTGAGCCACCCAGGTGCCCCTCCCATCATATTATATGTTGAACAGCACACCTACCTCATTGTTTTTAGTAGCTGTACCTATTGTTTTGTACTGATGAACCAAAATATACTTAATCCAATTGATGGTATACAGGTTCTTTCCTGTTTGTTTTTAAATGAAATGCTGTGATGAACATTATTGCATATTATTTGGCATATTCTGTTTTTACTTTGAAGTATAATTGAAATAAAATACTATATTAGTTTTAGGTGTACAACAAAATTAATCAACAATACACATATTATAAAATGCTTCCAAAAATAAATAAATAAATAAATAAATAAATAAATAAATAAATAAATAAAATGCTTCCAACAGTAGGTATAGTTACCATCTGTTTCCATGCCAAGTTATAATACTATTGATTGTATTCTCTATTTTGTATATTTCATCACTGTGACTTACTTATTTTATAACTTATAATATAAGATTGTATGTCTTAATCCCCTTCACCTATTTTCCTCATCCCCCAGTGACTTCCTTCTAGTAACAACCAACTTGTTCTCTGTATCCATGAGTCTGTTTCTATTGTTTGTTTATTTTGCTTTTTAGGTTACACATGTAAATGAAATCATATGGTGTTGGTCAAGGTCCATTCATGTTGTCATGAATGGCAAGAGCTTAGTCATTTTTTTTTTAGTGTTTATTTATTTTTGAGAGAGAGAGTGTGTGAATGTGAGAGGGGCAGAGAGAGAGGGAGACTCAGAACTGGAGGCAGGCTCCAGGTTCTGAGGTATCATCACAGAGCCCAATGCGGTGTTTAGGAGCCGAAGTCAGATGCTCGATGCCCAGGCACCTCAAGTGCTCAGTCTTTTTTATGGCTGAATAATATTTCAATATGTATTCATACACATAAATACAGACACATGTGTGCATACACACACACACACACACACACACACACACGAACACATATCACATCTTCTTTATCCATTCACATATCAGTGCACTCCTAAGCTGCTTCCATATCTTGGTTGTTATAAATAACCCTGTAATAAACATAAGGGTGCATGTATCTTTTCAAATTAGTATTTTAATTTTTTTTTTCAGGTAAATAGTCAGAAGTGGAATTACTGGATGTCTGTTGACCATCTTATATCTTCTTTAGAAAAATATTCAGGTCTTCTGTCCATTTTTAATTGAATCATTCATTTTGGTGTTGAATTATAAGAGTTCTTTCTATTTTTGAATATTAATTCTGTATGAGATATTATTTGCAAATATATTCTCCCATTTGGTAGGTCACCTTTTTATCTTATTGGTGGTTTCTTTAATGTGCAAAAGCTTTTTTAATTTTATGTAGTCCTTGTTGTTTGTTTTTGCTTTTATTTTCCTTGTCTGAGAAGATAGATCCAAAAAAATGTTAAGACCACTGTTCAAGAGATTATTGCCTATGTTTTCCTTTAGGAGTTTTATGGTTTTGAGCCTTGTTATTTAGGTTTTTAATCCATTTTTTTTTTATTTTTGTGTATGGGGTAAGAAAGTAGTCCAGTTTCATTATTTGGTGTGTAAATTCCCAGCTTTCCCAATATAGTTTATTGCAGACCTTTATTGAGATGTGTTTTCCCCATTGTGTATTCTTGCCTCCTTGTCATAGATAAAATGAGCACGGAAGTGTGTGCTTATCTCTGGGCTCCCTCCTGTGCTCTATTGATCCATGTGTCTTTTTTTTGTGCCAGTACCATACTGTTTTGATTACGATAGCTTTGTGGTACACTTGTATATTTGGGATTGTGATACCTCCAGATTTGTTCTTTCTCAAGATTGTTTTGGCTTTTGGGGGTATTTTGTGGTTCCACACAAATTTTAGTGTACTTTGCCTTAGTTCTGTGAAAAATACTGTTCGTATTTTGATGTGATTGCATTGAATCTAAAGATTGCTTTGGGTAGTAGGGGCATTTTAACAATTAATTTGTCCAGTCCATGAGCATGGATTTTTGTTTATTTGTGCTACCTTCAGTTTCTTTCATCAGTGTCTTATGGCTTTCAGAATACAGTCTTTTACCTCCTCGGTTGAATCTATTCCTAGACATTTTATTCTTTTTAATGCAATTGTAAATAGGATTGTTTTCTTAATTTCCCTTTCTCCTAATTTGTTATTATTGTAGAGAAACACAACAGGTTTCTGTATATTAATCTTGTATCCTGCAACTTTACTGAATTCATTGTTTCTAGTATTTTTATGGTGGAATCTTTAAAGTATCCTATATCTAGTAACATGTCATCTGGAAATAGCAACAGTCTTACTTTTTCCTTACTTATTTGGATCCTTTTTTTTTAATGTTTATTTTTGAGAGACATAGAGAGACTGAGCGTGAGCAGAGGAGGGGCAGAGAGAGAGGGAGACACAGAATCTGAAGCAGGTTCCCAGCTGTCAGTGCAGAGACCAATGCAGGGCTCGAACCCACAAACTGTGAGATCATGACCTGAACTGAAGTTAGACGCTTAACCGACTGAGCCACCCGGGTGCCCCTGGATTTGGATGCTTTTATATCTGGTCTAATTGCTGCTGCTAGGATATCTAGTACTATGTTGAATAAAAATGCTGTGAGTGGACATCTTTGTCTTGTTCCTGACCACAGAGGATAAAGCTTTCAAGTTTTCACCATTGAGTAGGATGTTAGTTGTGGGTTTCCCATATATAGCCTTTCTTATGTTGAGATATTTTCTCTCTAAACCACTTTGTTAAGAAATTTCATAATGAATGGATGTTGAGTTTTGTGAAATGCTTTTTCTGCTTCTATTGAGATTATCATACGATATCATATGATATCATATCCTTTATTTTGTTAAGGAACCACTTTGATTAGTGGACATTGAACCATCCTTGCATCCCTGGAATATATTCCACTTGATCACGTAAATGATTCTTTCAATTTATTGTTGAATTTGGATTGCTAATAATTTTGTTGATGATTTATTTCATTTGTGTTTATCAAGGATTTTGGCTGCTAATTTTCCTTTCTTGTGATGTCTTTATCTGGTTTTAGTATTAGGTAATAATGTTGGTTTTGTACAATGAGTTTGGAAGCATTCTTCCTTCTTTTATTATTTTTTTTTTTTTTTGAAATAGTTTCAGAGGGATTGGAATTAACCCTTCTTTAAATGTTTGGTGGGATTCACCTTTGAAGCCATCTGATCCCAGATTTTTGTTTGTTGGGGGTTAGTTGATTAATGAATCATTTTTGTAACTAGTAATTGGTCTGTTAAGATTTTCTATTTCTTCCTGATAGAGTCTTATATCAGGAAAATTGTATGTTTCTAGGAATTGATTCGTTTTTCTTAGTTGTCCAATTTGTCAGCATATTATTTTTGATAGTAGTCTCATAATCTTTTGTATTTCTGTAGTATCAGTTGTAACTTCCTTCTCACTTCTGATTTTATTTGTTTGAATCCTCTCACTTTTTTCCTCACTGAGTCTGGCTAAAGATTTATCAATTTTGTTTGTCTTTTGAAAGAACCAGCTTTTAGTTTTATTGATTTTTTCTATTGTTTATTAAATCTTTGTTTTATTTATTTCTGCTTTGGATCTTTATTTTCCTTCCTTATAACTTTGGGCTTTGCATGTTCTTTTTCAAGTGTCTTTAGGTGTAAGTCTAGATTGTTCATTTGAGATTTTTCTTGTTTTTGCGTATGGCTATAACCTTCCCTCTTAGAACTGTTTTTGTAATGTCCCAGAGATTTTGAACCATTGTGTTTACATTTTCCTTTGTTTCCAGGTATTTTTAAAAAATGTTTCTCTTTTATTGGTTTGTTGACCCATTGATTATTTAATAGCATGTTGTTTAGTCTCTACATGTTTGTGTTTTTTTCCCATTTTTTTTCTTGTTTCTAGTTTTATACCATTGTGGTTGAAAATATGATTCATATCATTTCAGTCTTCTTAAATTCATAGAAATTTGGTTTGAGCCTAACGTGTGGTCTGTCCTTCAGAATGCTCCATGTGCTCTTGAAAAGAATGTGTATTCTCTTGTTTCCACATGTAATGTTCTATATATATCTATTAATTTCATCTGGTCTAATGTGTTATTAAAACTACTGTTTTATTTACTGATTTTATGTCTAGATTATCTGCTAAAAATCCCCAATTATATCCCTATCTGCTTTATCCTTTATATATTTAGGTGCTCTTATGTTGGGTACATAGATATCTAAAATTATTATACCCTCTGGTTGGATT